>NC_053501.1:53011796-53611796 GCF_905171775.1 Rana temporaria
TATAAAATCAGCAGTAGGGAAAAGGAACCCTTCCAATCTGAGACACCTGGAGCAGTTGGGGAAAGAGGAGTGGTCCACAATTCCAGTAGAGAGGTGTAAGGAACTCATTGATGGTTACAGGAAGTGATTTCAAGGGGTGTATAACCATATATTAAATTGAGGGTGCCAATAATTTTGTCCAGCCCATTTTTGGAGTTTTGCGTGAAATGTGTCAGATTTGGCATTTTGTTTCTCCACTTTTTTGTATCATACCAATACAAACAAAATGTTAGCTGTAAGCAACAAACATATACGGGAAATATGAAAAGACTTATGGTGCATAAAAATTACAGTTATTCAAACAGCAGGAGGGGCAGCACTGTCATGAGCTGACAGGCAGGGGGGGGGGGGGAAGGACACCGGAGCACAGAGGAGACAGACAGCAGGCTGTGGATGATAGAGGCACGTAAACTGACCATGGTGTCAGGGCTCAGAAGCAATGATACACTGTGGTCAGTTTACATAGGGGAGGGCAGAAACTGGCAGTATCAGCCAGGTTTTTCAAGTGTTACAGGTGGTCAAATGACACAGGACAAGCACTGTCATATAACATGGTTTAAAGAAGCAGGATCCATTTATTTTTTGGGGTCAACAAACGCTTTAAGTAAGAACTATTTGTATAAATTGAGCTCAGTGAGGGCTTCGGTTTCTAAAGTTTGCCGAGTAGGGATCATTGTTCAAGCTGCTACTGTATGTGAAGATTTTAGAACTTTCTGTAACCTGTACAACTGCAGTGGAGTTTCACGCGTATTGGTTCTATTTTATTTAAACCATCTGAAAGATCTCTTAAGGTTAAAGAGCTCTCGATCTTCTTCGGTCAAGAGAAATTTTAACAGAAATAAAAACACAATTATTGGGTTGGTAATCACTAAAAAGTCTACTAATTTTGGTAGGCCAAATGTCCTTTTTGAAAGCTCTGCATTGCATTGAAAGAACTGCATTGTTTCCACTCAAAGCAAAATATAAAATCTTGCATTTGTCAAAATCAAGCAAACGGCAGTTCTTTAAGCAGACCGATGTTCTAAACATTTTCCTAGCTTAGTAATTGCATTATACCTTGTACTGTGTGTACATTTAATAGGATGAAGTGTACAGTTTAAAAGATATCTTACTTGCGTTACATTCTCCTGCTCCCACCGTACTTTGTATCCCAGCACTGTGCAGTTTTGCAAACTCAGAGCAATCTCTTCCCATTCTAACATCAAGCCGGATTCAGTCCTGGTGACATGGACATTCTGGGGAGCGAGTGCTGGCACTGAGGACAAAACAAAAAACGTGAACTATGATCTGTGTAGGAGCCGATTTACAACTGGCACAAGGAAAATCAAAAAACGCAGCAGGCTTCATGTAAAGATATCCTATCAATGCAGAAAAAAGTCTGAATCAGAATCTATTAAGAACAACATCCTCAGGGTGTACATACCTTTACTATCGTAATATGCATATCCAGTACGCGCCAGCAAGGCGCATGGGTCTTAGGCTGGCCATACAGGGATCATTTTTTTTCAATCAGCCAGTGGGTTGAACTGAACAGATTCCCCCAGCCACACAAGCAAGGCAGATCCAGAAATCCTTCCCGCTGTTATTTTGTATTCTGACAGCAGGACTCCTCCACTGTCAGAACATACTGCTCAAATAAATACCATAAAACAAAAAGTTTTCCAAAAAGCCTGTTCGTAAGAACAGGTACGGCCATAGCTGGATTGAAATTCGGATGCTCCCTGCTGAACCATCCAAATTTCGATCCATCTATGGCCAGCTTTAACCTCCAGCCACAATGCATATGCATCACGGTTTTGTTCTGGGGTGCGCTCTATTGGTGCCCTAAGAACGGTGACCCAGCTGTCTAACAGCTCACAGTTCACTACCAATGATCGAGAGTTGGTAGGTAAGGCTCCCAACGATATTTGTACTGTGCAATCACAATATCACAGGATAGGAATATCATCCTACCACCCCCAGGCATCATGGCCCATTTAAAGCACAGGCTCCCATTGGCATAAAGAGGTTAAAATAGACAAAAAACCCTGACTCAGTGGTTCTCAACCCTGTCCTTGAGTACCCCAACAGGCCATGTTTGCAGGTTTTCCTTTATCTTGCACAGGTGCTTTAAATCAGAGTCAATGGCACCCAACATTGAAGGCGATATATTCATTCAAAACAATACTGCTACTGACCAATGTTTCTCTTCTGCCTTAATTTCTCTTCCTCACTCAGCTAATGTCACCCCAGTGCTGATGGAGAGGGGGAGGAGAGGGGCAAGAGAAGGACAAACAATGATGCTGTGCAGGTCCCTGATGTCCTCCTTATCAACTGATATCATTGGTTGTTAGGATGCTGGTGGCTTGAACTTTATAATGGTCCACAATGAAAAACTGTGGCTTTGTGTAACTAAACGGAAGGCATGATCCACCTGCTGGCTTGTAGACAATTTTTGGACAATATTTAGGCATTTTGCCAAGGCACCCCTAAGGAAACCTGAAGGCACCCTGATTGAAAAAAAGCTTTCTTAGGTAATACAGAAGGCTGATGTGTCCCCTTTTTATGTCTTTATTGTATTTGTTCAGCTACTATGACCCCCCATGTCCAGAGAGGGCAGCAAGGCCCAAAGCAAACCTAGTTACCTTTGGGAGGCTGAAGCTTATTAATGAGACTGCTGTGACATTTATCTGCCACTGACCCCCCCCCCCCCCACCACCTAAAAGACTTGAGCACTGAAGAGGTATTTTTGTTTATATCATTTGTATCCTCCATTGAAAGTCTGAGACACAAAATTAGTGTGTGTCAAGTAAGGCCCCATGCACACGAGAAGCAAATGCAAACACATGTAAACTCAAGTTTTCAAAGGCAAAAACCGGAGTTTAAATTGCCAGTTTTTGCCGCAAATTTCGCAGCGTTTTGCCGTGTTAAGCGGCGTTTTACCGCGTTTGCGGCTATCAGTGTTCATAACAAAGACATTGTAGACCCTCCCAAAGCTTTGAAACGCAAAAACGTTTGCGTCTGAACCCAAAACTTTGCGTCTGAAAAAACTAACCTAAACCCAACTGCTTTAAAACGCAAAAAAAACGTGAATGTGTGCATGGACACATAGGATAACATTAAATGTGTTCAGGGGCAGTTGAAAAAAATGCCCAAATGCCTCTGAACTCGAGTTTACCAGCGTCTTGTGTGCATGGGGCCTAACAAGCTTTTTCAGAGAATGCTTATACAGCAATGGCAACCCCCATATTTTTGTGGACATAGATTAACATAATGAAATCCACATAGAATTACATTTTTAATATTGGGTAGAACTCTCTTAACATACCAGTGATATTATCAAGTAAAATGTTACTATTGTGCACAGCAAAGCCTGAATATTGTAATACTGCAAATAATAAATGTGACGAATAACGGAGATGTTGACCCTAGAATTTATCCACAGACCCACGTCTCGGAAAATAACAGATGATACATTAAAAATATATTCAGATTTCCATTTGAAGTGTCACAACATGTAAGTACAGCTTAACATCTTCTACTAACAATACCCAAATCACGAGGTGATGACACATGGGGGAGATGCTGAGATAGTGAAGCCGTGATTCAAGCTGACACAAGATAAAAACTGTACTAGCTGCTCCAGCTCTGCCTTAACAAGTCTCATCATTAGATGGTTCACAGACATTTGTATATAAATGGGAGAATATGCAGAACACATCCAAAAGAATGTTCAACGAAATGCAGAAAAATTACAGGCTGTGCAAAACGCATTCCAAATGGATCCTGAATCACTTCTTAAATGACAGTAATGGAGATACCTTATGTCATCCTAAGGGAAATCTCCTGGAGACAGCACTATAACAATCATTATTTACAATATGAAAGTTATTTCTGGGTTTAGGTTTAACTTGGACACTGTGTCCCTCTTGTGTTAAAAAGGAACATTTTTTTTTTCTTTAATTTGAATAGTTTTTGGTCCTAACCCAAAAACAAAAATGGGAAACATTGTAGATTACCAATCATTATATGATATATTATATTTTCACCTGGTAATACATTGGTTTTCTCAGTTCACAAAAGGTGACAAACACACTGCATTTCAGGAAAGTTTAACAGGTATTTTCTGAACTTGCTGCAAATGTTTGTAGCCTGAAAAAAAATACCGGTAATACAGCTGCAACATCTAAGGACTAGACATGTGCATTCGTTTTCGTCCGAATGCATTTTCGCCCGAATTTCGGGTATTTTCGTTATTGTTTTAACAAACGAAAACGAACACGCAGAATCCGAAAGATCAGACATAAAAAAAAAGCTTTATTTTCGTTGCTACAACAGTTCGATGTAGATAGGAGATTCGACTTGACGACGATAATAGCGATCTGTATCTATCCAACCTGTGGTCGAATGTGCCTAACCTTAACTATTAGTCCAAGATAATTCGACATAGAGAGGAAAGATTCAACATTACAGAGACAGCAATTTATAAGTTGTCCAAGCACTGATAGAATCACCCATAGATTAAGGCACCTAATCCCAAATGAAAATGTTGAATTTGAGACAAGAGAGAGAGGGGGGATATTTTACGGTGCAGGGGGTAGAGCAGTAATGATGAGAAAGAACGTGTCTAAGAAAATACAAAATAATTGTATTACATATAAATATATAAAAACAGAGTTCAATCAAATTTATAATTCATGGTGGTCATTTGATAAACATTTTTTCAATTTAAAAGACACGGAGATCGCAAATTCCCAACATGTTTCGCGATTTTCGCTTCTTCAGGGGAAGAAAAAATCCGTACAAAAATGTTTATAACTAGGTAGAAGAGAATAATTAAATTAGCCATGTATAATGTATAGAAAACAATATATAAACATATGGGTAACATAAACATGTGGCAAATGGCTAAAGGAGTACTCCAAAAAGGGGAGACCGTGTTGGGGTAGACCATTCGACATGAATGAGAAGATTCGATGCAGCAGCGAAAAACATACAAACGTTTAATCTGTCATTGAAGGCTTATGGTGTCTGTCGAAAGTTCTAAGAAGATTCAACAAGCAGCTAAAATGTACGACGCCGCAATCATACATTTCCAGGCCAAATGATCGGCCCATGGGCTATAGAAGAATTTGAATGTTGGTTGACTAGTAATAATTAAATTTATAAATTATTACTACTAGTGTCATACAACATTAGAATTCTTCTATAGCTTGTAGGCGGAACATTCGACCAGAAATGTACAAGTTAGCTGCTCCATCGAATCTTCTTAGAACATTCAACAGACACCATAAGCCTTCAATGACAGAATCGACCTTAATTAATTCGGATTTTCGGACGAATGCATTTTTTAACGAATAAAATGCAAATAAAAACAAATTTCGGGAGTAACTAAATAAATGTATTTTTTGGACGAAAATTAAATCCCGAAACAAAATATTTCAGTGTGCACATGTCTACTATTGTCAACCAAACTGATGGCATGGAGGAGCTCAGCTATGAGGAAAGATTAAAGGAACTTAATTTATTCCCTCTTGAGAAGAGATAAAGGGGGATGAGATGAAGGGGGATATGATGAACATGTACAACTACATAAGGGGTCCATATAGTGAACTTGGTGTTGAGTTATTTACTCTAAGGTCATCACAAAGGACACAGGGGCACACTTTACGCCTAGAGAAAAAGAGAGATTTCATTGCCAAATACAGAAAGTAAGAGCTGTGAAAATGTGGAATAGATTCCCTGCAGAGGTGGTTCTGTCCAGCTCAGTAGATTGCTTTAAAAAATGCCTGGATTCTTTCCTAAATGTACATAATATAACTGGGTACTAACATTTATAGGTAAAGTTGATCCAGGGAACATCCCATTGCCTCTCGGGGGATCAGGAAGGAATTTTTTCCCCTGCTGTGGCAAATTGGATCATGCTTTGCTGGGGTTTTTCGCCTTCCTCTGGATCAACTGTGGGTATAGAATTGTGTATATGGGATTGTATGATATACATTTTTTTTGTCTTTTATTGGTTGAATCGGATATACTTCTCTTTTATCAACCTTGCTAACAATGTTAAGGGGGCTGAATACAAATGCAGATATTCAGATATTTTTAAAGAGCACAATGCCCCCCCCCCCCCATAATGCCCCTTCCTAACACAAATACTGCCTCCCAAAAATTCCATCACCCTTCCTAGCACCCCCCTCCAATCACTCCCTCTGCACAAATCCCCCCTCCCCCCAATACTCCCTCCTAGCACATATTTATTCTCTGCACTTTGGCTCCATGCACACTAGAAGCAGAAAAAACGTCAAAGTTTTTAGCTTGAAAAACGTGTCATAAAAGACGCAAAATGAAAGCATATTGTACAAAGTTTAGGCGAGTCTATGAGAGTTTAGTTTATAGGCGTTTTTTGCACTACACTCCCCTCTGCAAAGGTTTTTACTCCCACAACACACCTAAAAAAATGTTGGCACTTGACGTTCAGAAGAGATAAGAGGAGTTTAGGAGAGACTGACGTTTTTACAGCTCTTAAACTCCTCCAGGAAACGCGATAGAGAAGGTTTTTTTTTTCCTGCCTCTGAATGTCCCTGACAGAAAACGCCTGTAGCAGTCAATAATGTGCAAAGACACATAGAGCACAATAGAAGTGCTTCTAGAGGCAGGAGAAAAAAAACGTCAAACGCCTGTAGAATCAACGTTTTTTAAGTCCAGTGTGCATGGAGCCTTTCTCTTGGCAGGAAGAGATGCTTGGCTGCTGCAGGGGTATAGGAGAGTGGCTCGAGGACACCTGCTGTCAGATTGGGACTTTACAGAGTCGGCTTACCCTGCACAGTCCAAACCTGACATTTCTGTTGCTAGAACGATCAACGACAGGAGGTGGAGCTTGAGGGATGAGAGAGCACCTCCCCCCGACTCTCTTCTATACTCCAGATTAGGCTTGTGACTTGGAGCGCTGAGCTGAAAGGAGCAGTAAAGCTGCTGTCACAACTACTATCAGCTTGTAGTGGCAGGAACTCTCTCTGAAGCATCCCCTCCACCTCACATGATACCAATGCTCGGGGCAGTCCCCCCCCCCCTCACCTTTCACCCAGTCCTGCCCCTACCCCCATTGATACGTAGAGCAAAAGAAAAAAAAATGATACAGGGTGCTTCTAGACCTAATTTTTACCAAATATTTTACAGTTGATACAAGAAGAAAAGAGGGGAATTTTCTAATAAGAACACACTTTAATGTATGGAATTGTAAAGTATATAATTTAATAAAAAACAAATAGATGCAGCACTGTGAATGAAGAGCAAACTTATAAACGTGCTAAAAGAAAGCGTCTAAGATATGTGTATCTAGTCTCAACCATAAACCTTGTGTATAAATATAATGAAATGAGATACATACGGTACATATATAGAGACAAATAAATACTCACTACGGCGCCCCAAGGAGAGAGATATGAGGGTAAGGACCCAAAGCCTTTAATATGACTTGCACTTGCCTCCGTTCCCCCCCCCCCCCTTACTTTGCATCTAGGGAGATCGGGTTGCAGTTTGGTATGGAGATATCCACATGTCGGTATACATAACTGTTTCCTTTACCAGTGTAAAAGAGAGGGAAGGTGCCATGATGCTCCTTTTTGTTCACAATAGATTGCCAGTTGGCTACCCTCTATTGGGATGAGAACGTGGGAGTTCCATCCCTATAGGCAGAGCAAGCTGTAATTGAAGGGCGGGGTTCAGTTAATCGATGGTCACCTGTGCTTGGACCTATAGATGCACATATATATATATATATATATATATATATATGGGGGCACACAGAAGAGAGGTACCACGGACCGCCTAGGCTCTGAAGAAAGGGGTGCGCCCCAGAAGCACGCCAGCCGTTTGAGGTATCGTCTGATCCTCTTGTCATCAAGTCCTGCTTGCAGGTGCCAAGAGATCCAGCTTGACTGTCAGAAAAGCTTTTACTTAAGTTAATTTGTGAGTAGGACTATTGCTTTTATTCTATTTTTAATAAAACTTTTATATTTGGTAATGTAGTAGGTCAGTGCGCCGTCTATTCATAGACACCATACTTACAGCCTGAAATAAAAGATGATAAATTGTTTATGACATAGAAGCTGGGGAGAGGAACCACAGTAACAGCGTTGCATACCAGTGGGCTTGTAGCGCTTCAAGGAAGTGAACATTTCACGCACACTCACCTCTCAAAAGGTAAGTATTGAATCTCTTCTTTGACAATCTACTTGTTTTTTTGTTTTTTTTTCAGTGGCAATAGGGTCCCTTTAATCAAGGAGATATTTAAATGCCAAACGCATAGTTCACATTTACTAAAAACTGCCAATGCGGGTGGGTGCCTGCAGAGAAAAACAAACTGTGCAGCTTTGACCAAATTTAAATAATGCCCTTGCTATAGGTGTAGACCATTTGCATACCTCCCAAAACCTGACAAAAAAACTTCCAGAGATCACACCATTCCTGTCTCGCTGTGTTGCATAGGCAGTATTGGGTAAAGGTGAACTTTGCCTTTAACCACTTGCACTTTTGCATGCATAGGCGTGCGCACAGGGTGTGCCAGGTGTGCCCAGGAACACCCTAATCACCCTGAGCAGCACAGATTTCCCCCTACTACCCTGGCTCCCATCTTTCCCCGCAGCACTGCCAGCTTCCCTCCTCTCATATCGCCTGTTGCTGCTGGGATGTTTTAGGAGTGGGAAAGGTGCCAGTAAATATGTAATTTACCGGCCCCTTCCCTTTCTGAATGAACATCGTGAGTGATCGGTAGTGTGTGTTTGGGCTTTGGGGTGCACACCCTAATGCAATAGGCTGCGCACACCTATGTTTGCATGTACAGTATGTGTACATCGACAGGGCGGCTGCTCTGTGCTGGATCATGTATATGCATGTGATCTGGCATTTCCAGATAGGGGGCAGTGGGGCACACCCCCCCTCCCGCCTCATCTGTGCTGTTATTCTGTACAGCACAGGACAGTAAGCTGGTCCCCAAATCATTGGCCGGAACCTGCTGATCGGCTTAGTAAGTCAGAATACAGAGCCCTGTGGACCAGCGATGTAGCCGTTTTGTTCTCCCTGCTATACAGGGGAAAAAATCATCCACCACATTGATGGGCACACAGTTAACCCCTTAATATTAACCCCTTCCCAGCCACTGTCATCAGTACAGGGACATTGTATAGTATTAGCACTGGTGTTGTCAGTGTCAGTTTGACCGTCACACTATCACAATCTCAAGTCGAAGACGGTAGAACATTCATGCAAACCAATCAATATACACTATATATATTTTTATATATATATTTTCTAACCAAAGACATGTAGCAGAATACATATTGGCTTAAATTTATGAAGCAATTAAATTTTTTTATTGGCTATGTTTGATAGCAGAAAGTAAAAATTTTTTTTTTTTCCTCAAAAATGTCGGTCTTCTTTTGTTTATACAATAAAATAAAAAAATAAAAACAGTAGTCATCAAATACCACCAAAAGAAAGCTCTATTTGCGTACAGTGTTGCATGACCACACAATTATCAGTTAAATTAGCGCAGTGTCGAATAGCAAAAAATGCCCTGGTAATGAAGGGAGTAAAATCTGCTGGAGGTCAAGGGGTTAATGCATCGTGAACGTCAATTTCAAGGCTATTATTTCCTTTGATTAAATGTAAGGATGGTGAATATTCCAAACTGTGGCAGATTTGCTAAAAACTCCTAACTTTGTGAAAACTATATAATTGCAAATTTCAAACTAATTAAACACATTAACTGTTAAACTTGATTAAACTGGATTACATGGACTTTTCCCTTGTACTCTCTCCTTTTTGCCAAATTCTGCTAACGATGGAATGCTAACAAGCTTAACAAGGACTAGCTCAGCCTGCTAGCCTTGGGAAGACTGGAACAATGATTGTTTTGTGACCTAAACCAAGCTGTGACAGTGGATAATTGTGCTGGATGCAGGCAGCAATATTAGCATGAATTGAGTTATTGAACTGCAAGCGCCCAGCACTAGAATGTCCTGTCCAAGCAGCACAGATGCATCAGAGCTTTTAGAGGCATATTAAAACTTAGAACGGCACAACAAAATAGATATATTCTACATAGGAAAATTATTAGCAACGTACATAATTTTCTTCCAGTGCCATATAAAAGTTCCTAATATATATGATTAGTGAATATGTTGAAGATTTTGGTGTCCTGTACACAATAAAGATCTACACTATATTGTCAAAAGTATTGGGACACCTGCCTTTACACACACATTAACTTTAATGGCGTCTTAGTCCATATGGTTTAATAATTGCAGCTATAACAGTTTCAACTCTTCTGGGAAGGTTATCCACAAGGTTTAGACTGCACAACAGTCTATAAAGGTCAAGGTCCATAAAGACATGGATGAGAGAGTTTGGGGTGGAGGAACTTGACGGTCCTGAGCTAAAACACCTTGGGGATGAATTAGAGCAGAGACTACGAGCCAGGCCTTCTCGTCGAACATCAGTGCCTGACCCGACAAATGCACCTCTGAAAGAATGGTCAAACATTCCCATGGACACTCTTAAAGCTTGTGGACAGCCTTCCAGGAAGAGTTGAAGCGGTTATAGCTGCAAAGGGTGGGCCGACTTAATATTGAACCCTATGGACTAAGACTGGGATGCCATGTGTGTGTAAAGGCAGGTGTACCAATACTTTTGACAATATATAGCTAGATTCATGAAGACTAAGGCCCCGTACAGACGACCAAACATGTCTGCTGAAACTGGTCTGCGGGCCAGTTTCAGCAGACATGTTCGGTCGTGTGTAGGCCCGAGCGTGCAGGATTCCAGCAAACATTTGCCCGCCGGGCCTTTTCCCAGCGGACAAATATTCCTGGACTTGTTTTAAAACAGTCCGCTGGAATCCTGCCCGCTCGGACATGTTCGGTCGTCTGTACAGACCTACCGTACATGTCCGAGCGCCCGCCATCCCTCGCATGCGTCGAATGACTTCGACGCATGTGTGGAAGCATTTAACTGGCAGGCCCACCCACGTCGCTGCGTCATTGTCGCGGGGACACCACGTCATCGACGCGGCGACACCGCGGACACGCCCCGCGTATTGTTTACGCGCGGCTTTCTGTACGATGGTTAGTACAGCCATCGTACAGAAAGCCCCGGGCAGACATGTACGGTGAAAACGGTCCGGCGGACCGGTTTCATCGTACATGTTTGCTGGTGTGTACACGGCCTTACGACGGGCGTATCAGTAGATACGCCCTCGTAAGTCCGAATCCGCGCCGTCGTATATTTAAGCGTATGTTCAAACTAAGATACGCTTAAATGTTGCCAAGATACGACCGGCGTAAGTCTCCTACGCCGTCGTATCTTAGCTGTCTATTTACACTGGCCGCTAGGGGCGCGTACACCGATTTATGCCTAGAATATGTTAATCAGCAAGATACGCCTATTCACGAACGTACGCTCGCCCGTCGCAGTAAAGATATGCCGTTTACGTATGGCGTTTTTAGGCGTAAAGATAAACCACCAAAAAGATGGCACAGCCAATGTTAAGTATGGACGTCGGACTGCCGTCAAATTTTTCACGTTTTACGTTGTTTGCGTAACTCGTCCGTGAATGGGGCTGGGCGTAAGTTACGGTCATGTCAAAAGCATTGACTTTTTGCGACGTGATTTGGAGCATGCGCACTGGCATACGTCCACGGACGGGGCATGTGTCGTTCGTTCGAAGCGTCATTTACGTGAGGTTAATTTACATAAAACACGCCCACCACTTCCACATTTGAATTAGGCGGGCTTACGCCGGCCAATTTACGCTATGCCGCCGCAACTTACGGAGCAAGTGCTTTGTGAATACTGCACTTGCCCATCTAAATTGCGGCAGCGTAGCGTAAATAACATACGCTACGCCTGCAGAAAGTTAAGCCGCCGTACGTGAATCTAGCCAATAGTCTATTTTAAATCATGCAACCGAATGCCAGATTTAGGTTACATGACACAGAACTTTGAGAGACCAGTTAATGGGCTTATTATGTAGATAGACAAAAAGGTTTGACAGCGCTCAGGAACTGAGCTGGAATTGATGGGTAATGGCTGCAATGAACCACATGTATATTCAAAAAGGTTCCCGACGATTTATTCCAAAGATTAAAACAGTACAAATTTGGATGACAACGTTACCACAAGGCTGTAAGGCTAGTTCAGGCACTGATGGATCACTAGGACCGACCAGCACAACCAACCAAGAGACACCGACCCAGGAAAGCCACAAGGACACACCAGCTGCAGTGTGTGGTGTGTAGAGCCAGACCCGCCGGCAAGGGAAGATTGTGTCACTGACACTGGCAATGTGAAGAAAGCCAACCAGCTGACTGTGTCCAGGGGACAGCTCCATGGTCAGCGTCGAAAGAAGGGGACGTCACCGAAGACAAGCTGGAACTTAAGTATCAGAGAACGAACCAGCTGCGGCCAGCATGGAGCAAGGCGTCTCCGTTGCCGTGACTACCGGTTTATCAAGGACCTGACAAAGCACGCAAGCGTGCAAAGCATGTATGCCAACTTGTATTGTGCAATACTGAACCCGAGCATGATACACTCCCTTCAGAGACTAGGCCGCAGGGCAGTATTCAAACATGATAACGACCCCAAAAACACCTCCAAGACAACCACTACCTTGCTAAAGAAGCTGAGGGTAAAAGGTGATGGACTGGCCAAGCATGTCTCCAGACCTAAACCCTATTGAGCATCTGTGGGGCATCCTCAAACGGAAGGTGGAGGAGCGCAAGGTCTCTAACATCCATCAGCCCCATGATATTAACATGGAGGAGTGGAAGAGGACTCCAGTGGCAACCTGTGAAGCTCTGGTGAACTCCATGCCCAAAAGTGCTGGAAAATAATGGTGGCCACACAAAATATTGACACTAACTGCATGACGAGTTATTTTGAGGGGACAGCAAATTTACATTGTAGCAAAGTGTAATTTCTTCAGTGTTGTCACATGAAAAGATAATAACATTTTCAAAAATGTGAGGGGTATACTCACTTTTGTGAGATACTATATGTATAAAAGTATGTGGACACTCCTCTAAATTATTGAGTTTAGCTACCCAGTCAGCTCCATTAAGACTTGAAGGTTGATTTACTATAGAAGTTGAGAGTTTTTACACAAAAAACTAACTATTCACCTCAGTTATCCAATCATGTGCAGCTAAAATAAGCAAAAGAGAATTATCTTTTCATAAGATTGAAAAAAGTAAAGTGTTACTAAACCCACAACAGTAAAATCAGTCAGTATATGCAGTAAAGCATGCTTGTTATACTCACCGTGGATTAAGGGGTTAATCCTCTGCATTGCGTAAAAAGGCTGCTTGATCCTGTCTCCTCTGATCCCCCCCTTCTTCCACTGTCCCCATAATATTTCCATATAGCCAGAAGACAGGCTGAACATGCTCAGTTTAATGTGTATTGCTAGAGAGTATTTTTTTTTTCTTGGGAGGGTGCATGTGATCAGCACAGGGTCAATCAGCACTGTCCAGATAGAGGGTCAGAGGTTCTACATTCTGATAGGACAGTCCGTGCAGATGAAAAACTCCTCCTACAAACTTTAACTAGACTTCCATAGAAGTCACAAGACTGCTAAATACTGCTAATGAGAAAAAGGTATTTAGCTAATTAGATTGACTAAAATTATTGCATTTTCATGTTCTGTGTATGTAGGAGACCAGATATAGTGAATGCAATGCTCCTGGGTTTTGTAACACTTTACAGACCTAATTCCACAGTTACATTGGTCCAGTTTGACCCCTGGAAGTGTGCATTTGCCATATCTGTGGGATCCCTGTAAAAGCCAATAATCACTGTAGTAACCACCACTACTACAGTGAAATCCATTAACTTTTGGGTTCCATGCTGGACACCAGAGAACGCCTTGCATTTTTATCAACAAATGCAAAGTGTTCCCTGATTGAATGAGGTAGAGAACGTAACATCACCACCTCGCCCAATCAGAGAATGCCTTTCGTTATTGAAAAAAATGCAAAGCATTTTCTGAATGGCTCCCATGCTGAGCGAACGTTCCCCTGTGTTCACTATGCAGCAGCTTATCATGGGATATGGAAGATAGCAGCAATCACGTTCGTTAAAAAAAAAAGACTAAAGTCATCTGCTTCTACAATGATCCCACAGGTATGACTTACATTGGTCCAAAATGGCTATAAAAGCCAGATCTTGAATTATATATTTCTATTTCCTGAAATATTATATTATTTAAGTTATACACAATTTATTGCGTGAAAATTCTCAACCCCTTTAGTAAATCAGCCTCATTGTTAAACTAGTTTAGTCAAACTGTAAAGCAAGAATCACTAAATGGCAATCCGCGGGCCTGATGCAGACCGAGTCACTGTCCCATCCAGACCGTCGTGGTTCCGCCATTTAGGAGCTGGTTCGTCGATGCCGCTGTCATCACAGCATGGCACCCGCGAGACACTGCTAGACAGAGGGCGGGAAATAAAGCAGGTTTGGCTGGAGGGTGAGGACTGCTGGTTTTTAGGATGAAGGGCCATCCTAGCAACCAATCACCTGCCAGGATACTTGAAAAGTTAACTCCGGCATATCTTACTCCTGCCCTCCATCCAAAGTTGCTGTGTCTCCTGATGTCTAGAGCTCCTACCTCTTGCTCTCCACTCTGTGTACCCAAGAAATGTAGGAGAGTGAAGGGGGCAGAGCTGAGGGGGCTACAATATGAATGGCAGGACACATTTAGTGGGGATCTGTAGTGTGAATAGAGGGCAGACCTACAGGGGCTGAGTGGGGTTGCACTGTAAATGGAGGTGTAGAGCTGTGGGGGTCTGTAATGTGAATGAGGGGGCGGAGCTGTGTGGGTCTGTAATGTGAATGGTGGGGGTGGAGCAGAGGGGGGCTGCAATGTGAATGGGGAGAGCAGAGCTGAGAGGGCTGCAATGTTAATGGGGAGAGCAGAGCTGAAGGGGCTGCAATGTGAATGGGGAGAGCAGAGCTGAGGGGGCTGCAATGTGAATGGGGAGAGCAAAGCTGAAGGGGCTGCAATGTGAATGGGGAGAGCAAAGCTGAAGGGGCTGCAATGTGAATGGGGAGAGCAAAGCTGAAGGGGCTGCAATGTGAATGGGGAGAGCAAAGCTGAAGGGGCTGCAATGTGAATGGGGAGAGCAAAGCTGAAGGGGCTGCAATGTGAATGGGGAGAGCAAAGCTGAAGGGGCTGCAATGTGAATGGGGAGAGCAAAGCTGAAGGGGCTGCAATGTGAATAGGGAGAGCAGAGCTGAAGGAGCTGCAATGTGAATGGGGAGAGCAGAGCTGAGGGGGCTGCAATGTGAGTGGGGGGTGCAGAACTTAGGGAGGCTGCAGTGAATGGGGACATCCGAGAAGGCACAGTAATGTGAATGGGGGGGGGGCTGCAATGTGAATGGGGGGCAGAGCTGGGAGGGGCTACAATACGAATAGGGGGCAAAGCTGAGGTGGGCTGCAATGTGAATAGGGGCAGAGCTGAGGGGGAGGGGGTAAAATGGGGGGGGGGTCGGTCTAAAGGGAGGAAGGGAGGACAGAGGGACAGAGGACACTACTGGTGGGGGGGAGTGATGTCATTGCATTAACAGGCGATTCATTTGGACCTCGGCTGAAAGAAAATTTTATGGATCGAACTCCGTGAATTTTAATTCAATACTTCTGCTGTAAAATAACTTGAGTGGCCTGCACAGTGCCCTGACTTCAACCCTACTGAACATATTTGAGATAAAAAGGAATGCCGATGGCTGCCATGTATACTCGTCGAACATAAGTAACTAAACCCACAAATATTGTAGACTGAATGAAAAGACAGACAAAATCTAAATTCTTTTAGAATGTCTTTCAAAAAATTAAAGCTGTTATGGCTACAAAGAAAAACAACCTCGTATTAATTCCCAAGATTTTAGCATGGGATGTCCAAAAAATTTATAAATCGCGCCTTGAAAAAAGTATTCATTCCCCCTTGAAATTTTCCACAATATTTATTTGTAAAAAAATTGGAAAACAATTTATCACTTTGCTTCCAATTCACAATTATGTGGTCTATCACATAAAATCCCAATAAAATACATTTACATTTTTGGTTGTAACATGATAAAATTTGGAAAATATCAAGGGGTATGAATACCTTTTCAAGGCACTGTAGGTTTACTAGTTAGATGTTTTGCCATAGAGTGGAATTATATATTGTATCAACAGGGCAATAAAAAACAAAGTAGCATAATCTAACAAATCACCAGAATGGTTGTCTGTAACTGGCCATGATATTTTGCAGTTGGCAGATATGTGTAAAATTCAATTTCCCTCCAGTTGCTCACATTCAAGAGAACAGCAATGAATGCCAACTATGACCGTACTGCAAACTGCCCTGTGATATGCATATTACATGTAGGTTCCCCTGGCTCCAGCATTTTACATCACTTTATAGTCAGTATCATTTAAAGGAAACAGTCTGCCATGGCTTCTCCTTCCGAAGTTACTGATTATTTCATTTAGTATTGTGATAGGAAATTCTGACTTTTTTTTGTTTGTCCATTAACAGACTTCAACAGCCAACCTCTGGCCGACCAATTTTAGGCAGAGGGGAGGTGATAGTTTCACTAAAAATAAGATAGAAGCCAGTGGGGCAGGGTTGTTTGTTCATTATATAAACACACAATTTAAGAGTATTTAGGAATGCGCTTGCTTTCCAACCGCCCTCTGTCTATGGCTAGCCTCCTGACGAATTACAGAATTAACAGGCTGCCAATCCTGAACTAATCATTTAAAAAAAAAAAAAATTCCAGCATAATAATGCAACTTTTAGATCCGATTTTAGGAAATGCTTCTGTGTGTGCAATAAACAGGGAAAAAAATAAAAAACACTGAACAATCACTACGCTGCAGAAAAATATTTTTCTTTGATAAGAAAGTTGACATTTCTGCAAGCTATGGTAAAAGTACAGTCATGCCCAAAGGAGATCATCAATCACTCTCACACATAAAAATAACTGCAGGGAACACAAAGTCAAAGATTTATGCATTGTGATGTCACAGGACAAGCCTCTGCCACTAGTCTTTGCCTTTTTCAGACTATTGATTTTAAAGCCCATTATAGTTTTGCTGAGCAATGGAAGACCTTGCAGAATGATTTACTGCACGGAAGGAAGTTGAAAATAGCATATTATACATCTGAGAACTTTGGAAAGCATTGGTGAAAAGTAAAAAAAAAAAAAAATGTACAATCCTGTTTTTTATATATTTTAACTTTAACCTTTTGGCTCTAAACCAAAGCGAAAAAGAAGAACAGTGCCTTGATAAAGACAGAATTAAGCCCCATTTCACACCTGTGTGATTTGTTGGCCAATGTTCGAATAATGACAATGCTCAAGATGAAAGATACCATTATTCTCACCTGAGTGTTGTGTCACTTGTTGCCCGTCTCATGACTATTGGAGAGATTTGAATTAACTACTGTAGTAAGTACCTGTCTTGCCAGAATTTATTTTGTGTGGCGATACTATAAAGTATCCTGATAAATATTTAAACTTTCTACTTACAGGGATGCCACCACACATCACCTCAGTAGGATTTCTCTATAGGATTAAATAGAGCTCTTGTCATGCATGACCTGACTGAGAGGATATTCAAGAGGGGGTGAAGAGGAGCCTGTAAAGCCAATATCTTGTCAGAGCTAGGACAAGAGGGCAAACAACCTTGGAGGTGGTGTGGGCTGGGGATACATGTATTAAGCATTAATGTGCAACTGCACTAAAAGTGCAGTTGCAACTTAAGTTAAGGAATGGCCTGGAGTAGGGTTAGAGAGAGAATTACAGGGACAGGCTAGTTTTAGGGTTAGAGGAAGGGTTTGGTGTGAGGGTTGAAGGAAAAGGGTAAGCCGGAGAGCCAGAGGAACCAGAAAGTGTGGAAATGGCTAGTGTGAGGGTTACAGGAACCTGGTTAGCATTAGTGTCAGAGTAACTGGCTAGTGTTCGTGTGAGTGTCAGGGAAACAATTAAAATAAGCACAGAGGAAGCGGTTTGTCCGAGGGTCAAAAAAATTGGTAAGTGCTGGTTTGTGTGAGGGTCAAACAAACAGGTTAGTATGAAGGACAGAGGAACTGGTTAGTGTAAGGCTGCGTACACACGATTGGTCAAAACCGATGAAAACGGACTGAAGGACCTTTTCATCAGTCCAAACCGATCGTGTGTGGGCTACATCGGTCAGTTAACCTTCGGTCAAAAAATTTAGAACTTGCTTTAAAATCGAACCGATGGACGCCTAACCGATAGGTCAAAACCGATGGTTAGTATGCAAAAGCATTGGTTAAAAATCTACGCATGCTCAGAATCAAGTCGACGCATGCTTGGAAGCATTGAACTTCGTTTTTTTTCAGCACGTCGTCATGTTTTACGTCACCGCATTCTGACACGATAGTTTTTTTAAATGATGGTGTGTAGGCACGACTGACCATCAGTCAGCTTCATCGGTTAACTGATGTAAACGGTCCATCAGACCGTTTTCATCGAATGGACCGATCATGTGTACAGGGCATTAGAGTTATAATGAGAATTGATGTGAGGCAGCCCTATTCTGCACCAAAAACTACCAGTGTTAAATTCTCTGTGCCAAAATCACACTAAGACCCTCACATTACACAGTTAATGGCAAATATAAAGGAGACAGTACAGATAATGTAACTAAAATGTAATGAGTAGGTCCACAGTGGTTTGAGAGGCAGCAATTTGCCCATACCTAGGCTGCTGTGGGTAGAGCATGAATACTTAAGTAAATTAATGATAAGCAATGCTACATGTAAAACTCCCACCTCCTACCCTGGTTTAATAGTGTTTATTTTTAGATGACAAGCCTCAGAGTACCTGGATATGTTACAGAGAGCAATCCCACGGAGAACAGAGCACAGAGAATGGAAAAATCTGACTGTTCTCCAAAAGAGCCGTGTATGCCAAAATGCTTTCAAATGCCACTTTAGGTTATGTTTATTCTGCTTCAAGGGGGAAACATACCCAGTTCACGGAGAAGCTTTAACTTTTCATCTTTTTTTATTATTAACAGCAAAATTGGGTAGGACAAATTCCTCCCGAGGGATCTTATTTTTCCTGCATTATTGCGACACTCGCCAAGTATTTTTAAGCATCAGTCAGAGCAGCTGTCCAGGGTATTTAGGGTAATATGCAAATGCAATTTTCAGGGCTATTTAGTAAAGTAGTCCAAATTGCATATATTTCCAGTTTATGTCAAAGCAATCAAAGATACCATTTATTTGGCTACCAGGATTTGTTGCACTTTGCATTACCTTGTAAAGCCGAACTTCAGAAAAAATTCAAATATATAGTTAAATGTATATATCAAAGCAGTGTAACCTTTCAAATCATTTGTACCATTATCTAGTTATTTCCAAGATTTGCTCAGCCCTGCCAGACATTACAGCAATGCTGGTGACCTTACTTTTCCCTACTGCAATTAAGTAATAAAATCTACTCTCCTCCCTACCCCCAGGCTGTGACTGGACGTTGAAGGGACAGCAGCAGGCTGATAAAGTCGTCTCTCTTCCTGTCAGCATTTTCCTGGACTGGCAGGAAGATGATTTACAGTGTTGACCCTTTTTCTCCCAGTGCTGCTATGTAGGGATTACATAGAGCTTATATCAAGTTGATTTCTGTATTCATTTATAACTTCATTAAATGGTGTTACCGGTAATTTTATCTACTAGCAGTCTAGTTCAGTTAAATATTTTTTTTAAATCAGCACAAGGGACTGTCCTTACATTGAATTAAAAGTGTCCCTTGTTCTGGTGGCTGCTGTGTTCTTTGAAATCTTTATTCCCCTGGTAATCAATGTAGTAAGCACTACTACTACATTGATCTCTTCCATCTGATTGGTATGCAGCAGTATGGACAAAACCTTTATAAACTGATCTGTGCTATTCAGAATGCTCAAATTAAACCAACTTCTCTTTAGCTGGTAGAAGATTGTCGCATCAAGAACATTATCAAAGTTGGTAATTTGTGATAACACTCAGCTCTAATGACAAATGTCAATTATCATGATGCCATAAATTTCATCTCTTTTCCTATATTTCTTACTACTATAAGCTTTCACAAGTTAATATCTGAAAATGTCAACATTGTGATCATTCTGAATTATGACAAGAGAGGAAGACACCCCTTGAATTCAATTTTAAAATAAACTCCAGTGGGACCCTTTATGCACTTCCAGAACAGATGAGGCAGAAACAGAAAAGGAAATATTGGAGTCAGTGATCCAAACTATTGAAGGCATTGGGGTGATTTACTTAGGACAAACAGGTTGTTCATTTTCGCAAGGGAAGTTGCTCTTTGCAAGGAAATTTGCTCCATAGCTTTTTGAATATGGTGATGTTTAACTTTGCAAAGAGTACCTAATCACTTAAAAGGAAATAAAAAAATGTAATAAAAAAAATGTTTTTGCTTGCATATGATTAGGTGATGGAAGTCAGCAAAGCTTTACCTCATTCACTAAGGCTCCATGCACACAGGAAGCTAAAAAAAAGGATATAAAAAACGCCAGTAGCTTTGCAGGGAGCCTTTCAACGTTTTTTAGCTTTTTTTTTTCAATGGATAAAAAAACGCTAAAAAACGCTGGTGAGCGTTTATTAGCGGGTTTTTAGCGTTTTTTCCGCCGAAAAACGTCACTTTGAACGCGATTTTCGGGCGTTCAGAAAAAAAACCATAATCTACACTGCTCATTAACGCTAAAAAAACTTCCATGTGTGCATGGACACATAGGCTAACATAGAGTGCAGTTTATGGGCTTTTAAAAAAAACACCAATAAACTGCAGTTTATGAGCTTCAGTGTGCATGGAGCCTAAGTGAAAGGGTTAATAACGGTTTAATATAATAAGTAATAATATTTCAGGCTGTAGAGTGCTACTTTAGGTTCTGTTTTCAAGCAGTTTGTTCCAAGTATATTTGAGAAAGGTATATAGAAATTGTGAAACTTAATATGAGGAACTTGTAAGGCCGCGTACATACGATCAGTCTATCCGATGACAACGGTTGTCATCTGTTAACTGATGAAGCTGACTGATGGTCCGTCGTGCATACACACCATCAGTTAAAAACCCGATCGTGTCAGAACGCGGTGACGTAAAACACAACGACGTGCTGAAAAGTTTAATGCTTCCAAGCATGCGTTGACTTGATTCTGAGCATGCGTGGGTTTTTAGCCAATGGTTTTCCATACTAAACGATCGGTTTTGACCTATCGGTTACCAGTCCATTGGTTCAAGTTTAAAGCAAGTTCTCATTTTTTTGACCGAAGGTTAACTGACCGATGGGGCCTACACAAGATAGGTTTGGACCAATGAAAAGGTCCTTCAGTCCGTTTTCATTGGTTTTGACCGATCGTGTGTACGCGGCCTTAGTGAACATATGTATCAGACAAATGTCTTGGCTGTTAGAAAGGAAGATAGGAAACCGCTTTAGTTTTTTTTATAAACTCTTCTAAGTAACAGTGTAGTTTGCCTAGCTACTAATACGTAAAGCATTCGAAATATGTGTATCTCTATGATTAGTTAAATGAATAAAGGAGGTCTTCTCCTTATAATAAAGAAAATCTGTCATCTGAAATACAAATATAATGCATAATATGATAAATGTATCGGATTGGTGGGCAGAGATGTTCCCTTCAACATGTCTTTTGTATATTTAACATGATGAACCACACCGAATAAACAAGTCTCTGTTTTAAAGGAGCCAGAGTGTGGTCTGAAAAAATCAAGACTTCCAGGGTCCTGATAGCCAAGGTAGGTGATGGGGAGACCGATGGTAGAATTTAACCGCTACAGTTCAGTGGTGTCAGAAGTGGGATTCAAACCCACGCCTCCACTAAGCTTTGGTAATAATTCCCTTGCAAAATGAACAGTCTGTTACCCTTTGGAAAGTCAACCCCATTGGCTCAGCATGACAGTCCGGGAACTAGCATTTTCAGGAGAGCACAGCTATGGCACGCAGCATACTTCCTCAGTTCAGACTTCCTTTATATATAGATCATAAAAAGCTATCCTATCTTTGCAGCTATAAGTGCTTGATTTTATTCATGACATAGCAGTAAGTAGAGCAAATTTAACAATATTCAAGCATATAGCGTATTTGTTTAAACCGGTGATCTCTGTAGTTTTGTGGAAGATTACTCTCTGAAATACTCTCATACAATTACAACAAATCACTCTTGGAATGCAAAGTCCCTAGGGAGAAAGAAAATATGACATATTTCCTGTATTTGCAGCACGGAAATCCCAGTAATGCTTCTTTGAGTAAAAAAGGAGTTATGTAAGCTTGTTCTGCGGTGATTGCAGGACAGACAGGTAATTCCAGTTTGCAGAAATACCAGCACTTATTCTATCTGTACTGTAGGGGTGCAGTCAGGGCTCGACAATTCACATTGTCACTGCCATGTAACAATGGCACTGTCACCTCTATAAATATGAAGGAAGATTGTGACCCTGTAATTCAGTGATTTTGGCAATTCTCTGATCATGGACTATGGTCAAAAGTCCATTATTGTCACAGTTCCTACCAACGTTTAGAATATCCCTGTTGTTTTTAAAATTTGTATGAACATTTTTTAAATATCGGCAGGGTGACAAATGGGGACAGGAGACAAAATCTTACTACACCAAGCCAGGGCTCGACAAATCCCGGGCGCCAGGTCGCCATGGCGACTAGAAATGGTGTCCTGGTGACTTGGCTTGGAAGGTGGGCCATCTGGTGGTGAGCCGTTGGTATTACAAGTTATTACCACCAGATGTGTGAGCTGGCGCCATCTGGTGGTGGCCGTTGGTATTACAAGTTAAGCATTACAAGTTAGACAGCAATTCTAATGTAATTTTTCACTATTTTTCACTATTTTCACTGCCATCTTCTTCCCTCTAATTAGAACCCCCAAACATTATATATATTTTTTATCCTAACACCCTAGAGAATAAAATGGCGATCGTTGCAATACTTTGTCATGCCGTATTTGCGCAGCGGTCTTACAAGCACACTTTTTTGGGAAAAAATTACACTTTTTTTAATTAAAAAAATAAGACAACAGTAAAGTTATCCCCATTTTTTTTTATATTATGAAAGATAATGTTATGCCGAGTAAATTCATACCCAACATGTCACGCTTCAAAATTGCGTCCGCTCATGGAATGCCGACAAACTTTTACCCTTTAAAATCTTCATAGGCGACGTTTTAAAAAAATCTACAGGTTGCATGTTTTGCGTTACAGAGGAGGACTAGGGCTAGAATTATTGCTCTCGCTCTACCAATCGCGGCGATACCTCACATGTGTGGTTTGAACACCGTTTACAAATGCGGGCGCTGCTCACGTATGTGTTCGCGCAAGCTCGTCGGGACGGGGTGCGTTTTCTGGCTCCTAACTTTTTTAGCTGGCTCCTAGATTCGAAGCAAATTTGTCAACCCCTGCCGTATATACATATGAACACACACTCTTACAAATAAATGTAAATATGTATTAAAACATGGACCGATTCAGAAGGGCAGAGGGCGGGGGCGGTAGAGCAGTGGACTTGTCAATAGGGCAGAGGTTGGCATCAGTAGGACAGAGGATGGTGTCAGTAGGGCAGTAAACTTTGTTGGGCAAAGGGCAAAAGTCAGACAGTGACAGTGTCAGAAGAGCAGTGGATGGTGTCAGTAGGGCATTGTGTGGTGTTATATATATATATATATATATATATATATATATATATATTTTAACCACTTAAGACCCAGACCATTATGCAGGTTAAGGACCTTGCCCCTTTTTGCAATTCGGCACTGCGTCGCTTTAACTGACAATTGCGCGGTCGTGTGACGTGGCTCCCAAACAAAATTGACGTCCTTTTTCCCCCACAAATAGTGATAGTTCTTTTGGTGGTATTTGATCACCTCTGCGGTTCTTATTTTTTGCGCTATAAACAAAAATAGAGCAACAATTTTGAAAAAAATGCTATATTTTTTACTTTTTGCTATATGAAATATCCCCCAAAAAGATATAAAACATTTTTTCCCCTCAGTTTAGGCCAATACATATTCTTCTACCTATTTTTGGTAAAAGAAAATACAATAAGCGTTTATCAAATGGTTTGCGCAAAATGTATAGCTTTTTCAAAATAGGGTATAGTTTTATGGCATTTTTATAAAAAAATTTTTTTACTAGTAATGGCGGCGATCAGCGATTTTTTTTCTGACTGACATAATGTCAGTCTGGAAAAAAAATCGCTGAAAATCTATTGAAAAGAAAAAGTGTCCGAAGTGTCCGCCATAATGGCGGACACTTTTTCTTTTCAATAGATTTTTATTTGAAATAATATTATATGGGACATAAACATTATCACAATATCAAAATGTTTACATGTCCCGAAGATGGAGTAAATTGCAATAAAAACAATCAATGAAGTAAGTAGGAGAGGAGAAGGGAGGGGAGATATAGAAGAGAGGTAATGAGGTTGTTATATCGAAGTAGGAGTCATGTATTGTGATTCAAGTGTCATCATTAATTATATTTAGAGATCATGGTGTATGGAGATATTTAATCCAAGGGGACCATATTTTATCGAATATTGTTTGTTTATCTTTAAGGATGCTGGTCAATTTTTCAATGACCATGATCCAAGAACTTTTATTTTTTACTATAGCAAAATCAATCACTGGAGTCTTCCACGAACGTGCTATCGTAATTTTAGCTGCAGAAAAAAATAAAAAAAGATAAGAGTTCTAAGATTTTTTGGGATCTTGTCTGACAGGTCTGTGAATAGTGAAGAGAACGGCACTATTCACTTCGGACACTTTTGACAAATTTTTGGGACCATTTTCACAGCGAAAAGTGCTATACAAATGCACTGATTACTGTGAAAATGACAATGGCAGTGAAGGGGTTAACCACTAGGGGGGCGCTAAGGGGTTAAGTGTGCCCTAAGGGAGTGATTCTTACTGTAGGGGGGCGTGGCTGTAGGTGTGACGTCACTCATCGTCGTTCCCTATTTTAGGGAACAGACGATCAGTGTCACTGCCACACAGAAGAATGGGGACGGTGTGTTTACACACACCTCTCCCCGTTCTTCAGCTCCTGTGACTGATCGCGGGACACTGGCGGCGATCAGGTCCCGCGGGCACGGTCACGGAGCTTCGGATGGCACGGAGCTTCGGACGGCCGGTGGTGCGCTCGCGACCCCACAGCTGGGCTCTTAAAGGCAACGTACAGGTACGTGCCTGTGCCCAGCCGTGCCCTTCTGCCGACGTATATCGGCGTGAAGGGGTCCTTAAGTGGTTAATTCACAATATATTTTTTCCCCACAATATTATTATACAATTGTTTTATGAGCCCCGTTAGGGGGCTTTGGTGAAATATCAGGGGTCCAAACATATCCCCGATGTCTCACCTTTGAGAAATGCACTGAGATTCCCATGTCCCTTTCGCTCCAGCTTCAGCTGCACTGGCTCCTTCCCCCACTATTCATCCTGAAACATTCCCCACAGCAGATGGCAGGAGAGGAGAGGATGGGACAGGGAGGCTTTTGGGGGGGCCCCGTGCAGCAGGGGGAATCTGCACCCTACATGGCGATACACTCCGCACAACCTGTGTGCACGCCTATGGCTAAGGTATAGAGGCGGTCAGATGATGTCACGATCGCCATTTCAGTCATTCAGGGGAAGACTTGTATTGATTGATATAATAAATGACTTCCTGTGAATGGCTAAGAAGCCTGACCTAATTCTGTTTCAGGAACAGAGCAGAAAGTCCCCATACCACAGCCAGAACAGACCCGATACAACGTACAGTTTATACAGCGCTAACAGTAGCCACATTTTTTAAGTGAAGCAGATAGTTTGTTTGGCCCAAACTATTTAAAGTGATAGCGAAGCTCGAGTTGGGAGGAGCAGTAACCGGCCGAGATTCAAACCATGTATGGGCAGGCTGAATGTACCAAGTTTATCGATCTTACATACGAAGCCGCCCCCGCCGGGAGAACACGATGACTCGACTGAAGGAATTGACTTATCAACTGCTAGTTGTAGAAAATAAATTTGCACTGTGTGTGTTTGGCTTTAGACTTTAAAAAGGAGAGAAGCAGAGCGATTGGACAGCACAGTGGCAATTGAATTGAAGTATTTATTCCCGATAAGGCTGTCATGGCTACCTGTGCACCACCTGCCCCTCATAGTTGATACCCCAGCACATTATCAATATCTCACGGTTAGGGGTGCAGTATATTCAGACAGAGAAAGTATAACTGTGAAATGTTGGTGTACAGTCCTTAAAAGTAACTTGTATAAAAGAAAGTCGGGTTGGTTAACTGTGACAATGGCAAACTCTAAAAATAGGCATTTATTAATCTAACCTTTAACACACTACTGATATAGAGTGGATATCCTTATCAGCCTGGCTACTCCCTCTCTAAGTCCACTGTAGAGGAGTTCTGCCCTCACAGAAACTAGATTTAAAGAACATGCAGGATTATTGACAAGTATGCTTTAACACCAAGAGTCCCCTTCAATTTCTGCTTCAAGTTCTGTCCAAAGCAGCCTCAGCAATTAAAATGCATCAGCATATGAGGTCCTGATCAATAAGTCAACAAGAAAAGTGTATTTTAACATTGAACTGCTTACCTGCTTCCAGTGTTTGAAAGGATAGCCATTCGGTGAAAATAGAGGAGCCCACTTCGTTAGCGCACTGCAGGCGGATGCTGTGATTCGTCAATGGCTTAAGCTCTTCTAAGGTGACGGCGTAAGGAGGAACAATGACATGCTGCGAGTACACATCGTGTAACACTAGAACCTTAAAGACAAGGAGGGTATTGTTAGGCGACAACCGTTAAAACAAACCATTGTATTTAAAGCAGAGGTTCACCCAAATAACATGTATATAAGATCATATTCTTTATACTTCCACCATGTACATTATTTTTTTTTTTTTTTTTTGGACTTCACCCAGATGATTGACGTCCTTGAGAAAAAGTTCCCCCCCGCGCCCGCCTATTGCGTAGGCGCGTCACGAGAGTCACAGAGTTTCCGAAAGTAGCCGAATGCAACGTCACACCAATAACTTTGCTCTAAGTATAACTATAGTTGCTTCTTTCCCAGCCAACTCTCTTTGTTTCTTCCTTCTTTCCGAAATACCCTTTCACTTCCTGCAGCCTTGCTCTCCACGGTGGTTGTGGAGGTGCTCCACCTAGTAGTACTTCCTGGTTCGCTCCTGTGCGGCCTATTTAAACTCCCAGCACTGACAGAGTGGTGTTCCTCTATTGCTGACGGTACGCCACTGTCAGCTGGGCTTCCAGACTCACATGATCTAAGCTCCAGCTTCCTGAACCGGATCTCCAGGACTCCTTGTTCGCTACAGCTCACAGCAACCAGCTCCAGGCTCCCAGGACGCTCATCCATGCCCAGCTATCTGCAACCGCAAGTACTCTGCTATAGAAACCAATTGCTAAACACTGATCTCCATACTTGTCGCTTGCTTCCAAGTTATGTTCACTACTATTGCTATCAATTGCTATGGAGTTTCCCTGAAGCCTGTACCAGCTCTCATGTAATGTTCACTGCTACAGATACCAGCTCTCATGATAATGTTCACTGCTACAGATACCAGCTCTCATGATAATGTTCACTGCTACAGATACCAGCTCTCATGATAATGTTCACTGCTACAGATACCAGCTCTCATGATAATGTTCACTTCTACAGATACCAGCTCTCATGTTAATGTTCACTGCTACAGATACCAGCTCTCATGTTAATGTTCATTACTAACCCCTAGTGTGCAGTCCCAGTACTGCAGCTATACTTATCCTTATACCATTAATACCAAGATTTACTTTAACGTTGCTTATGCTGGAATAAGCACTATTTACTTTACCGAGGCTGTGATGATAAAACCCAAACTCTTAACTGAGTTAAAAGTGAAACCTGGGTTCGAACCTGAGAAGTCTCCGCAGTTGCGATCCATAAACCTGAAACTAATTTGGCGTATTGTAACACCGAACTGCGAATCAGCTCTACACAGTGCCTGCGCACCGACTAGGAGCCGTGTAGAACTTACTCGCAGTTCGGCTACTTTCGGAAACTCTGTGACTCTCGTGACGCGCCTAAGCAATAGGCGGGCACAGGGGGAAAATTTTTCTCAAGGATGTCAATCATCTGGGCAAAGTCCCAGGTGACATTGCGACTCTGCATAGAAACACCTACTCCCGAGGGAGTCAGTACCGGGAAGCCGGGTGGAAAATAGCCATAATAGGGTATGTAGAGCCCCAAAAAAAAAGGGCATACTGTACATGGTGGAAGTATAAAGAATATGATCTTATATACATGTTATTTGGGTGAACCTCCGCTTTAAGGATTACACAACTTTTTAGTTAACATTTGACAACTGCCTAGAAACGACCCTGTGTACTGATAAGAGAACAGATAAAAATTCAAGAGCAGTTGAAAAAAATGCCCAACTGCTCCTAAATGTCCGTTTACCAGCAGCAGTGTACATGAGGCCTTAGGCCCTTCCAAAATAAATATTTGATGACCACTTGTGTCTTCACTTTCTCCATTTCCAATTTGGCGGCAGTGATTGCCAACTGTTTGCAAGTGCACGAAAACTGTATAGCGTGCATGCACCATTTTCAGCAGCGAACATCTAGTAGTGACTTGATGCAATGATACATTTTCACGTTTGTGAGATCACTCTTTCCACATCAGACTGTAAATCTTTCTCTAGGCGCTATGCCCTGAACATGACAGCAGTCACAATGACACAATAGAACTGCTCTTAAGTTGCCCATAAAGTAGTACAACATTCATACAAACATTTGTAAGAAAATTCTCATCAGTACACTTGATCACTTAACGATTGTCGAAGTCACTTTAACCACTTCAGCCCCAGACCATTTGTCAGCTTAAAGACCGGAGGTCTTTTTGCCATCCGGCACTGCACCGTTTTAACGGACAATTGCGTGTTCGTGCGGCATGGCTCCCAAACAAAATTGACGTCGTTTTTTCCCACAAATAGAGCTTTCTTTTGGGGGTATTTGATCACCTCTGTGGTTTTTATTTTTTGCGCTATAAACAAAAATAGAGTAACAATTTTGAAAAAAAAAAAAGCTATATTTTTTACTTTTTGCTATAATAAATATCCCCAAAAATATATAAAAAAAAGTTAAGCCCGATACGTATTCTGCTACATATTTTTGGTAAAAAAAAGAAAAATCGCAATAAGCGTTTATTGATCAGTTTGCACAAAAGTTATAGTGTTTACAAAATAGGGGATAGTTTTATGGCATTTTTATTATACATTTTTTACTAGTAATGGCGGCGATCAGCGATTTTCATCGTGACTGCGACATTATGGCGGACACATCGGACATGATCAGTGCTATAAAAATGCACCGATTACTGTAAAAATGACACTGGCAGTGAAGGGGTTAACCACTAGGTGGCGCTGTAGGGGTTAAGTGTGCCCTAGTGAGTGATTCTTACTGATGGGGGGATGGGCTACACGTGACAAGACAGTGATCACCGCTTCCGGTTACAGGAAGCGGTGATTACTGTCATTGTCACTAGGCAGAGCGGGGAGATGCTCGTTTACATCAGTATCTCCCGTTCTTCCTCACCGTGAGACGATCGCTGGTATCCCCATGATGATCGAGTCCGTGGGACCCGCTGTCGGGCTCACGGAGCTTGTGGCGCGTGCCCACAATGCCGCGATCTTAAAGGGGACTTAAGGTACGTCCTTCTGCCTGTCCGAGCCATGCTGTCGACGTATATATCGTCGTGCGCTGGTCG
Organism: Rana temporaria; assembly: GCF_905171775.1. Taxonomy (NCBI): domain Eukaryota; kingdom Metazoa; phylum Chordata; class Amphibia; order Anura; family Ranidae; genus Rana; species Rana temporaria. Next base: position 53,041,652 of record NC_053501.1, read on the forward strand.
GCAAGCAGTTAAAAAAAAAAATTGCTTTTAACATTAAATTTTGGAGTAAATGGACTTTCCTGAATGAAAACCACATTCACTGTTAGAAATTTGTTCAAGAAATCTTGCTCTTAATAACTTCATCACTGCAGTCGAAAAATAACATTGATGTGACCTCCTTAATAATAATAATAATAATAATAATAGCTGGCTGAAAAAAATTATACCAAGCTACCAATAATAATGATTAGAAAACCAAAAGAGCAAAATGTTACTAGTGTATGGCTAGCTTTAGAGCCCTATCACACTGGAAACGCCTATAGCGGAGCATTAAAATAGCGGTAAAACACTGCTATTTTACCGCGTTTTTATCGCATTCGCGGTTGTTTGTGCTACTCTATTGGGAGAATATCCACCAACAGAGGCAGAAACTTTGCTATTGGGTTCATCCTATCCTCCAAGCACACACCTCAAGTGGACAATTTGCGTTGCTATATGAGGACTTGAGAGTGCACCCAGACAAGTTCAGAAATTACACTCGGATGAGCATTGCAACGTATGTATCTATATCCTAATCCCGCTCCCAATAGTCCCAAATCTCTAACCTCGCTCCTAATAGTCTCAAATCCTTAACCCTAACCCTAATACCACTCCCAATAGTCCCAAATCCCTAAACCTAACCCCGCTCCCAATAGTCCCAATTCCCTAACCCTGCTCCCAATAGTCCCAAATCCCTTACCCTAACCTCGCTCCTAATAGTCTCAAATCCCTAACTCTAACCCTAATCCTGCTCCCAGGGTTAGGGTTAGGTATTTGGGACTATTGGGAGCTGGCTTAGGGTTAGTGAATTGGGACTATTGGGAGCGGGGTAAGGGATTGGGACTATTGGGAGCGGGGTTAGGGATTCGGGACTATTGGGAGTAGGATTAGGGTTAGGGATTATTGGGAGCGAGGTTAGGGTTAGGGATTTGGGACTAGTGGAAGTGGGGTTAGGGTTAGGGATTTGAGACTAGTAGAAGTGGGATTAGGGTTAGGGATTTGGAACTATTGGGAGTGGGATTAGGGTTAGGGATTTGGGACTATTGGTAGTGGGATTAGGGTTAGGGATTTGGGACTATTGGTAGTTGGATTAGGGTTATGGATTTTGGACTATTGGGAGTGAGATTAGGGTTAGGGATTTGGGACTAGTGGAACTGGGATTAGGGTTAGGGATTTGGGACTAGTGGAAGCGGGATTAGGGTTAGGGATTTGGGACTATTGGGAGTGAGGTTAGGGTTAGGGATTTTTGACTATTGGGAGTGAGATTAGTGAAAGCGGGATTAGGCACTAGTGAAAACAGGATTAGGGTTAGGGATTTGGGACTATTGGTAGTTGGATTAGGGTTATGGATTTTGGACTATTGGGAGTGAGATTAGGGTTAGGGATTTGGGACTAGTGGAAGTGGGATTAGGGATTTGGGACTATTGGGAGTGGGGTTAGGGATTTGGGACTATTGGGAGTGGGATTAGGGTTTTGGGACTATTGGGAGTGGGATTAGGGTTTTGGGACTATTGGGAGTGAGATTAGGGTTAGGGATCTTGTAAAACAAGCAATGTATTGTAAAGTAAATCCAGTAGTGTGTTGTTTTACTTCAAAACTTCATTTTTATGGGATAGATAATTTTTTGGGGCATTTTGATCTTCTCATAATTGTATTCCTGTTGTTGCAGATGTTCTCTTTTCTGCTTGCATGTTTAATTTTTTGTGAGATCATGTGACTTTTCTACAGCTCAGGGTGGATTATGGGCGTTTTTCAGGCGTTTTCAATTCATTTCAATGGAGAGGGGCGTTTTTGGAGCGTTTTTTTCAGCGCTAAAAGAAAAACCCAAAGATGCTGCTTGCAGGACTTTTCTCAACGCTCCTCCAGCGCAACACCTTAGTGTGAAAGGGTCCATTGAGATGCACGGGGAGCGTTTTATGAGCGTTTTAATAGCGCTATTTTTACTGTGAAAACGCCGCAAAAATGCACCAGTGTGAAAGGGCTCTTAGACTCAGTTCTGTGTACTATGCTAGGAGATTGTATGCCTTCAGAACCTGGCGTTACATACGTGGGAACTACAAAAAAGTTGTGCATTCCAAAATAAATCAGTGGAAAATGCGAATGCTGCTTGTGGGGAAACGGGCATTTCAGGAATGCAGAAACTCTGAGAACTGTGCATAACAGTGTGATGATTTATATATTAAATCTAAATGCCTGGCAGAGAGAAGGCACGATTAACATCTTCACATCTGGGGTGATTATTTTAAATTCTCACACACTTATTTTTGCTAAAAAAATAAATAAAAAAAAAAGTGCGTAAACCCCCAAACATAAAAATAATAATAAAAAAATAAATAAATGCTAAGAGTTGCAATTGTCTACAATGCAGGATATTTGTGCAACTGTTTATCAAATGCATTTCATTAGTAAAAAATACACTTAATTGCATTTTGGTGCATACAAACACAACATTGGGCCAGATCCACATAGATCGGCACCGGCGCAGCGTATCTAAGATACGCTACGCCGCCGTAACTTACTTGGCTTTGTTTCAAATCAACAACGAATTTGCGCCGTAAGTTACGGCAGCGTAGTGTATCTCTGGCGGCGGAATTCAAATCGGCGATTAGGGGGTGTGTTTCATTTAAATGAAGCGCGTCCCCGCGCCGAATGAACTGCGCATGCTCCATTTCTAAATTTTCCGCTGTGCATTGCGCGAAATGACGTCGCAGGGACGTAATTTTTTAAACTTAGACGTGACTTACGTCCATCCCGATTCACGGACGACTTACGCAAAAAAAACAAAAAATCCTAATTTCGACGCGGGAACGACGACCATACTTAACATGGCAAATCTAACTATACGCCGCAAAAAAAGCAGCTTTAACTATACGCCGGAAAAAGCCGACTAGAGACGACGTAAGAGAATGCGACGGCCGCGCGTACGTTCGTGGATCGTCGGAAATAGCTAATTTGCATACCCGACACGGAAAACGACGCAAACTCCACCCAGCGGACGCTGAAGTATTGCATCTACGATCCGAAGGCGTACGAAGACGTACGCCTGTCGGATCAAACCCATATGCCGTCGTATCTTGGTTTGAGGATTCAAACTAAAGATACGACGCAGGAAATTTGAAAGTACGCCGGTGTATCAGTAGATACGCCGGCGTACTCTCTCTCAGGATCTGGCCCATAATTTCCAATTTTAGAATAAAAATATGTGGTTGCATTGAGTAAATAGATACCAAAGGTGTCAAGAGTTAAAACTATGCGTGCCCGTGAAAGCGCAAAAAACTATAAGACATAAAAAGTTTTTTTAGGTAATGCTTTAAAAGTTTTCACAGGTTATTTATTTAGAGTTCACCATAAATTAAGACTTTTTGCTCTCACATCAAGCTTAGCAGCAATACCGCACATGTGGCGCAATTGTAGATTACATACATGTGCGGGCTCCAATTTCTTTTTTCATTTAACATTATTACCATCACATGTCCAAACCCCCTATCTGTTAGCATGCGCAGGTGACAGGTCCTCCTTGGGGCAATGCATCTTATATCTCTCTATGCCCATGCACACATTACAATGTGGTAGTTCTAATATTTTTGTGTTGATTGCAAAAAATACTGTATTGGCCGGACCTATACTGAATGTATCCATTTTATAATAAGATACATTTTAATAACTCTGGGTATAATGCAGGCATACCGTTTTCATTGGTCACGTAACCTGCAGAGCCAGGACTGTGGGTACGGAGTAGCCACAGAGCATTGTCACCAGCACTGATGTCGCTATATAGTAAAAAACGTCAATTCCCATCTTCCTTTGAGGTGTTTTTCACTGTTGGAGATCCCATGCTGCTGTCAATGAACCGTAGTTAGGCTGTGCTGGAGGCATGGGCAGAGTTGATGGGCTGGCTGACATGAGCCAACTACAGGCACCCCGTGTTATGTATAAATGGTAACAACACAACTTCTGCATTGCATTACAGTGGGTTTACACTGTCAACCTGTTCAAGGAAGTCCATTAGACAATGCTGAGAGGAGCTCCAGGTTTTACGGTAGTAATAGCAAGCACATAACATTAAAAATGAACTCCATCCAAAAAAAAAAAAAAAAAGAAGAACAGACATGAAGCAATTAACCACTTCTATACACCCAAACACATTTTTTTTATCTTTCCCCCCACAAATAGAGCTTTCTTTTAGTGGTATTGGATCACCACTGTGGTTTTTATTTTTTGGGGCACCGATAAGCAGCACTGATGGGCACTGATAGGTGGCACCGATTTGCAGCACTGATAGGTGGCACTGATAAGTGGCCTCGATGGGCACTGATACGTGCCACTGGTGGGCACTTATAGGTGTCACTAGTAGATGGCACTGTGAGGCAGCACTGATTAGGGGGAACTGGCAGGCATTGCTGATGGGCAAAGTGCCATGCCTACTGGGCACTTATGGGCATACCTAGTGGTCATGCGTGCGCATCCCTGGTGGTCCTAGGTGGGCATCCTAGGGGGGGCTGCACTGATAATCAGTGCAGACCCCCATCAGGACAGCAGCCGATTGGCTCTCCTCTACTCGCGCATGTCAGCGCGAGTGGAGGAAAAGCCGTTAAACGGCTCTTCCTGTTAGCACTGTGATTGGACACAGATGATTACGTGGTTAAGAGCCTCTGACAGAGGCTCTTTACAGGGATGCAATGTGTCATACTGACACCACACCACCAATCGATCGGCATGCACTAGTGGCTTATCCTGCTGGACATCATGTGACGTTCAGTCAGGATAATGCAACCACTTTGCGCACATCAAATTGCTATATGGTGGATGGGAAGTGTTTAAAAAAGAAACTGCTTTGTGCTGCAATAATCAACTTCAATCCACAGCTGTCCCCCACAGTAATTATCTTCTGTCACTAGATGTCTTCCAGGTTGAATGGCAGCCAATATCATTCAACCAACTTCCTCTGAACCTGGGCCTGTCCTAGCCTGTGATTGGACAGTATAAAGAGAAGCAGCACTGAGATGAGCTTTATCTTCCGATCAGCATGCTCCTTGTTAAATAATGAACTAATTTGGCTCCTTATGTTTCCATACACTTAAAGTGGTTTTAAAGGTTTAAGTTTTTTTTTACCTTCATGCATTCTGGGTGCAGCTCTCATCCCCTATTATACTTACCTAAGCCCCATCTTGATCCAGTGATGTGCATGAGAACAGCAGCTCTCCTGGGTCTCTCTTTTCTCATTGGCTCACAAAGCAGCAGAAGCCATTGGCTGTGTGTGTGAATGGACACAGAGTGCGGCTTGGTAGTGAGCCTGCTTAAGCCTCAAGTGCTCCCATAGCAAGAGATTTGTGGGGCACTTGGCAGGGGAGAGGAGCCAGGACTGCCAGAAGGGGACCCAAGAATACTTATGGCCTAAACTGATGAAATGTAATTTAAAAAACATTTTTGGGGGATATTTATTATAGTTAAAAGTAAAAAAATATAGTTTTTTTCAAAATTGTTGCTTTTTTTTGTTATAGCGCAAAAAATAAAAACCACAGAGGCGGTTATCGAGAGCTCCCCTTCTGTGGCCCAGATTCCTTCACCTGGTTGCTGAGATTCGGAGGATGGAGTATTTAACAGCATCTGTCCACGATTCCATTCCATAATTTGATAAAGTTTGGGAACCTTGGGATAACTCGAGATACGGGACCCCTGTACCATTGGCCTCGCCTTAGTCTTTGTTATTATTCCCTGATTTATGCTGCTACTGTTTACCTCAGAGTTGTTTGTTCTATATTATTTTGTTAATCTGTGCAGATCACTACCGTGATCTGCATCTTTGGACACTGTGGGCCAGATTCTCAAAGGGCTTACGACGGCGCAACGCCATTTGCGCCGTCGTAAGTCCTAATCTGGCCCGGCGTATCTATGCGACTGATTCTTATAATCAGTTACGCATAGATATCCATTAGATCTGACAGGCGTAAGGCTCTTACGCTGTCAGATCTTAGATGCATTTTTTTTCCCCGCCGCTAGGTGTCGCCGACGTCGTTTTCCCCGTCTATGCAAATTAGCTATTTACACGAGATTCCCGAACGTATGCGCGGTCGACGCAGAGAATTTATGACGTTTCCGTAGCTTTTGCGACGCGTAAAGTTGCCCTTGCTATATGAGGGGCAACCAATGTTAAGTATGGCCGTCGTTCCCGCGTCGAAATTTAAAAAAGTACGTTGTTTGCGCAAGTCGTCCGTGAATGGCGCTGGACGCCATTTACGTTGACGTCTAAACCAATGACGTCCATGCGACGTCATTTAGCGCAATGCACGTCGGGAAATTTTAGGGACGGCGCATGCGCAGTACGGAGAATTTACGCTACGCCGCCACAACTTTACAGGCAAGTGCTTTGTGAATCAAGCACTTGCGGGTAAAACTTGCGGCCGCGTAACGTAAATGAGATACGTTTCGCCGCCGCTGTTTTACGCCAGTCTACGAGAATCTGGCCCTGTATACTTGTCAGTTGTTTTTACGTTCTCTTTTGAGCAATTTCTTTGATATCATTATGTTGATGTGATCATTCTTTTGTACCTTATGATACAGTTCTGTATTATGTGCTCCTTAAAATCCAATAAAAATTAAATTTTGAAAAAGACACAGGCGATTAAATACAACCAAAAGAAAGCTCCATTTGTGGGAAAAAAACAACATCAATTTTGTTTTGGTACAGCGTCGCACGACCGCGCAATTGTCAGTTAAAGCGACACTGCCATATCACAAAAAATGGCCTGGTTATTAAGGGGTCAAATCATCCGGTCTGTAAGTAGTTAAAGATTGGAAGGCTGCCGAGTCACTGCGAGAAAGGTGGAGCAGGTTGAGCTAAGCAGCAGAGTAAATTACGTCAGTGTTGTAAACTGAGGATGAATTGCTCCATGGTGCCTGCAGCTACAGAGATCAACCAGGGCTTCATTTATCCTTTATTAACATTAAGAAAATGCTTGGATATTCATATCCTGGCCAGTCATTTTCTTCACACTGCTTGCTATCTCCTCTGAGAATGGTTGTGTTGAGCCTAGACTATCCCAAAAACATCAGCTTGTCACCTTATCTACCTGAAAATGTCCAGATTTGGAAGCCTGTCATCTAATATCCACAGGCAGCGTGAAACATTGAGCAGCCTCTGCTTCTGCTGCTGCTGTAGATTGGAAGTAAAAAGTATTTTTATCCTGAGGAAGATAACTGTATGAGTCAGAGCCATAAAACTCTGAGTCAGCAGATTCACCAAGCCACACGATTTGGAAAAACAACCATTAACCTGGTTTTCTTCTTTAAACATCACTAAGAAAATGGGTCTGCTGCCACTTGAAAAGAACAGGGTTAAAACATCCAAAGGCAAGCATTTGCATCACAACTGTACATTATCCACACGTATGAGTATTACGTTAGATATGTACGTTACAGGCGGATTTATCGGTTTCTCTCTATGGCACCCTGCAGGTTACTATAGTAACCTGTAGACTTCACGGGGGCTCCAGAGAAACATCCACTTTATACACTCGGGCAATTAATACTCCGGCATTGTGACTAACAGCAACACAGCAAAAACTATGAAAAAAATCCACGCAGTAAATTCTAAATGTATATAATACAGAAGTAAAAATGGATATAAAATGACATTTCAAGAACACTTTCAAGGTTCTGGATGAAAAGGTTCTTTAAAGCATTTAAAAGCACAAGTTTGGTTTCTGGACTATTCATTATTTAAAAAAAAAAGCAAATAACTCAAATCGGTCAGAATTTTGGATGCATACTAAAGCTGGCCATACATTATACCATTTTCTTATTCAATTTCCTTTAGAATTACCTTCAGCTATGCAATGCAAGGGCCCGCCTGTTGGCATACAAAAATAATGGGGTAGATTCAGGAAAGAATTACGCCGGCGTATCCATAGATACGCCGCGTAAATTCAAAGCTAGGCCGGCGTATCTATTTTCTGTATTCAGAAAGCTAGATATGCCGACATTAGCCTAAGATACGACTGGCATAAGTCTCTTACGCCGTCGTATCTTGGGGTGCATTCTCACGCTGGCCGCTAGGTGGCGCTTCCGTAGTTGTCAGCGTAGAGCAGGGATATGCAATTAGCGGACCTCCAGCTGTTGCAGAACTACAATTCCCATGAGGCATAGCAAGACTCTGACAGCCACAAGCATGGCACCCAGAGGCAGAGGCATGATGGGACTTGTAGTTTTGCAACAGCTGGAGGTCCGCTAATTGCATATCCCTGGCGTAGAGTATGCAAATTACATACTTACGCCGATTCACAAACGTACACGCGCCCAGCGGTAGTTTTTTACGTCGTTTGTGCAAGTCGTTTTCGTCGTAACGTTGCTCCTGCTATTAGGAGGCGCAGCCAATGTTAAGTATGGACGTCGTTCCTGCGTCGCGATTTGAAAATTTTACATCGTTTGCGTATGGCGCTGGTCGCCATTTACGTTCACGTCGAAACCAATGACGTCCTTGCGACGTCATTTACCGCAATGCACGTCGGGAAATTTTAGGGACGGCGCATGCGCAGTACGTTCGGCGCGGGAACGCGCCTAATTTAAATGATCCACGCCCCCTACCGGATCATTTGAATTACGCGCGCTTACACCGGCCCCTTTTACGCTACGCCGACGCAACTTACGGAGCAAGTGCTTTGTGAATACAGCGCTTGCTCCTGTAATTTACGGCAGGGTAGCGTAAAGACGATACGCTGCGCCGCCGTATCAGTGCGCGCCCCTACCTGAATCTACCCCAAAGTGTTTAGGTTAGGTTAGACCTTATATTATGTGGTTTTGGTAAATCTAAAAAGGAAAATTTTGCAAAAATTTTTTTTTATAAAGAAGGACCAGCCTTACAGTTATATGAAATAAGAGAACACTTGGTCTGATTCCCCGAAGGTGGAGAGCAGTCGGTGTCTTCCTTGTACACAGGCATAACAGAGAAAAGAGAAAGCTGGCAGCTCGACCTTCCACAATTAACGGCTTCCGGACCGCCCACCGTATATATACTGCAGCAGGGCAGCTCGGCTGCGTGAAACCGTGTACCTGTATGTGATTTTGTGCATGAGGTCTGGGGTGCGCGCCGCGATTGGACACGGCAAAAGCAAATCAGCGGGTCTGGCGACTGCGATCGTTCACATGTAAACAAGGCAGACTGACGTTTTGTGAGGGAGGAAAATGGAGATCACCGTTTCCCTCCAGTCAGACAATTCCCCACACAGTTAGAAAGCACTCCTTAGGAGCACCCTTAACCCCTTGATCGTCCTTGATGTTAACCCCTTCCTTGTCAGTGTCATTTATACAGGGACAGTGCACTGATCACTATATTGGTGTCACTGGTCCCTTGGTCGGTGCAAAGATTTTTGTCTACACAGGCAAAGGTGCATTTTGGTGCCCCTCCCCATCGTCCTCCTGCCACCCCCTTCTCCTCTCCTCTACAATGCAAATCCCTTTTCCTGACGTCTACAGCCTTGCTGATACCTCCGTCATGCTGTACTCAGAATGTTACGATATGCCACGAGTAAGAGTCTCACAGACACATATAGCTAGATTCAGACACATTGGCCTAAACTTGCGGCGGCGTAGCTTAGCGTGTTTAAGCTACGCCACCGTAAGTTAGCTAGGCAAGTACATGATTCACAATGTACTTGCCTGCTAAGTTACGGCGGCGTAGCCTAAAGCGGGCGGGCGTAAGGGGGCGTGTTTTATGTTAATGAGCTTGACCTTACGTTTTTGACGCTTTTATTTAACTGCACTTGCGCCGGGTGCCTACATTTCCCAGTGTGCATTGCGGCTAAGTACGCCGTACGGGCCAATTGATTTCGACGTGGACGTAAACAACGTAAATCCCGATTCACGGACGACTTACGCATACAAAGTAAAAAATTCGAATTTCGCTGCGGGAACGGCGGCCATACTTAACATTATTATTCCATCTAGGGCTAAGCTCTAACTTTAGACGGCCTATCTCTAACGTAAACGGCGTAAATGTACTGCGGCGGCCGGGCGTACATTCGTGAATCGGCGTATCTACTGATTTGCATATTCTACGCCGACCGCAATGGAAGCACCACCTAGCAGCCATCCGAAATTGTGCAACCTAAGATAGGACGGTGCAAGCCGTCGTATCTTAGATATGTTTAAGTGTATCTCTGATTGAGAATACACTTAAACATAAGTCGGCGTAGATTCTGAGTTAGGTCGGCTTACCTACTGATAAGCCGGCCTAACTCTTTGTGAATCTACCTAATAAACCCCAGCACAATCATAAAAAAAAAAAGAATGAAAAGTTTCCATTGCATATGGTTTTGCACACACTGAAAATATACAAAAAGCTAACACTTTATCCAAGTTTTTACATTAAAAAAGACCTTCATTAAAATAGTCAGAGACTGTTTAGTGATCTCAACTGTTAAGACAATAAATACTTTGCTGAGAAGTACCGTATTTTTGCTCCATAAGACACATGATCATACGATGCACCTCGGTTTTAGAGGAGGAAAACAAGAAAAATAAATATTTCGAGCCAAATGGTGTACTAAAATATTTACCAGTCCCATCAAATGCAGCCTTAACAGTCCCACAAAACGCAGCCTCAACCAGTCCCACAAAACGCAGCCTCAACCCGTCCCACAAAACGCAGCCTCAACCCGTCCCACAAAACGCAGCCTCAACCCGTCCCACAAAACGCAGCCTCAACCCGTCCCACAAAACGCAGCCTCAACCAGTCCCACAAAACGCAGCCTCAACCAGTCCCACAAAACGCAGCCTCAACCAGTCCCACAAAACGCAGCCTCAACCAGTCCCACAAAACGCAGCCTCAACCAGTCCCACAAAACGCAGCCTCAACCAGTCCCACAAAACGCAGCCTCAACCAGTCCCACAAAACGCAGCCTCAACCAGTCCCACAAAACGCAGCCTCAACCAGTCCCACGAAACGCAGCCTCAACCAGTCCCACAAAACGCAGCCTCAACCAGTCCCACAAAACGCAGCCTCAACCAGTCCCACAAAACGCAGCCTCAACCAGTCCCACAAAACGCAGCCTCAACCAGTCCCACAAAACGCAGCCTCAACCAGTCCCACAAAACGCAGCCTCAACCAGTCCCACAAAACGCAGCCTCAACCAGTCCCACAAAACGCAGCCTCAACCAGTCCCACAAAACGCAGCCTCAACCAGTCCCACAAAACGCAGCCTCACCAGTCCCACAAAACGCAGCCTCACCAGTCCCACAAAACGCAGCCTCACCAGTCCCACAAAACGCAGCCTCACCAGTCCCACAAAACGCAGCCTCACCAGTCCCACAAAACGCAGCCTCACCAGTCCCACAAAACGCAGCCTCACCAGTCCCATGAAATGCAGCCCGACCACCTCGCACAGACTGGCATTCCCTGGCGAGGACATCATCACATTTCCTGTCACTCAGCCAAAGACAGAGCAGCCCAAGCGGCTGCCGCAGCTGTACTTCATTCTTATGCTTGGGCTGCTCTGTCTTTGGTTAAGCGACAGGCTCAGCGGGGAGATCACCTGGTGCCCGCGGGGGCCTGCGATGTCTGTCCTCCTCTCTCCTGCTGCTATTGTAACACACGGTGCCGGATTGAGTTGGGGGGGGTGTATCCTCGTCAATATTCACTAAACAAGACGCACCTACATCCCCCCCCCCATTTTTGGCGGGAGAAAAAAAGAGATTTTTAATACAGCTTACCTGTAAAATCTTTTTCTTGGAGTACATCACGGGACACAGAGCGGCATTCATTACTATATGGGTTATATGGAGTACCTTCAGGTGATAGACACTGGCAATCTCAAACAGGAAATGCCCCTCCCTATATAACCCCCTCCCATAGGAGGAGTACCTCAGTTTTGTAGCAAGCAGTATGCCTCCCAAAATGGTCCTCAAAAAGAGGGGTGGGAGCTCTGTGTCCCGTGATGTACTCCAAGAAAAAGATTTTACAGGTAAGCTGTATTAAAAATCTCTTTTTCTTTATCGTTACATCACGGGACACAGAGCGGCATTCATTACTATATGGGATGTCCCAAAGCAATGCTTACAATGAGGGGAGGGAGAACATCTCCAAGACAAAAGGATTTAATTTAGAGGTATACTCAAATCATAATAAATCCAACTTAGTTGAGAAAAATAATCTTAAATTTTAAATTTAACTCAAAAAGAGGAGCCCCCGGTATCCGAGGGTCTCAAACTGCAGCCTGCAGCACTGCCTGCCCGAAGGCAGTATCAGTATTCCTTCTTACATCCAACTTGTAGAATTTTGTAAATGTGTGGACAGAAGACCAGGTTGCCGCCTTGCAAACTTGAGCCATAGAGATCTGGTGGTGTGCTGCCCAGGAGGCGCCCATGGCCCTAGTAGAATGAGCCTTTAATGATACTGGAGGAGGCAACCCTTTCAAGCCGTAGGCCTGAGTGATTAATTGCTTAATCCACCTAGAAATGGTGGATTTTGCAGCTGCCTGCCCCTTCTTGGGCCCATCCGGTAGAATGAACAGCACATCTGTTTTCCGGATCTTCTTTGTAGCTTTAAGATAGGCCTTCATGGCCCTGACAATATCCAAGGTATGCAGCAACCCTTCCTTTCTGGAAGTAGGTTTAGGGAAGAAGGATGGTAATACCAAATCCTGGTTCAAATGAAAACTGGATATAACCTTCGGTAGGAAGGAAGGATGAGGGCGGAGAACGACCCTGTCCTTATGAAAAATAAGATATGGTTCCTTACAGGATAAGGCCGCCAGTTCCGAAACTCTTCTTGCGGAAACTATGGCAACCAAAAATACTAACTTCCTTGTCAGTAAAACCAAAGGAATTTCAGCCAACGGCTCCAACGGTTGTTTCTGTAAACTTGACAGAACAAGATTTAAATCCCACGGACAAAGCGGGGATTTAACTGGAGGTTTAATACGTAAGACCCCTTGAAGGAAGGTCTTAACCAGCGAGTGGGTGGCCAGCGGCCGCTGAAACCACCCTGACAGAGCAGAAATCTGTCCTTTGATTGTGCTTAATGCCAATCCTTTATCCACTCCTAGCTGGAGAAAACTTAAAACTCTATCAATGGTGAACTTGCGAGGAAGCCACAGCTTGGACTCACACCAGCCTACATAGGCCTTCCAGACCCTGTGATAAATCACCCTAGAGACCGGTTTCCTGGCTCTGATTAGGGTAGAGATTACTTTCTGAGACCGACCTCTACCCCTGAGAATCAGGGATTCAGCTTCCAGGCCGTCAAATTTAGATGCCGTAAGGCAGGGTGGAGGATCGGACCTTGCGATAGCAGGTCTGGCCTTAGAGGCAGAGTCCAAGGGTCTCCCACTACCATCCTTAGGATTAGTGAGTACCATGCCCTTCTGGGCCATGCTGGAGCTACCAGGATAACTGGTATGTGCTCCACCCGGATCCTGCGTAGCAGGCGGGGTAGTAACTGGAGCGGGGGAAACGCATAAAGAAGTTTGAACTGATGCCAAGGGCAAACCAGCGCATCGGTTCCGCAGGCCATCGGATCCCTTGAGCGGGACATGAACCTGTCTAGCTTCTTGTTGAGTCTCGATGCCATGATATCCACGTCCGGCACTCCCCATCTTTGGCAGAGTGCTTGAAAGACTTGTGGATGCAGAGACCATTCCCCCGGCCATAGAGTCTGGCGGCTTAAGAAGTCCGCCTGAAAATTGTCCACTCCTGGAATGAATATTGCCGATATGCAGGGCACATGAGCCTCTGCCCATAGGAGAATCAAGCTCACCTCTCTCTGAGCGGCTTGACTCCTGGTTCCCCCTTGGTGATTTATGTATGCCACGGCCGTGGCATTGTCTGATTGAATTCTCACCGGGAACCCCTGCAATTTTGACGTCCAAGCCCTGAGGGCTAGTCGAGCAGCTCTGAGCTCCAAGATGTTGATGGGCAACTGCTTCTCTGGCTTTGCCCAAGTACCTTGGCGAGTGCAACCATCCAAAATTGCTCCCCAGCCCGTCAGGCTGGCGTCTGTGGTCACTATCTTCCAAGCCACTGGGCTGAAAGACTTCCCCTTCAGTAGATTCTGAGGGTCTAACCACCAACACAGACTTTGTCGGACTCTTGATGAGAGCGGCAACGGGATATCCAAGGCCTGTGGCCTTCTGCTCCATGCTGACAGGATGGCTGCCTGCAGGATGCGAGTGTGGCTCTGGGCGTATGGTACCGCCTCGAATGTGGCCATCATCTTGCCTAGTAACCTCATACTTAGGCGAATAGTCGGTTCTTTCTTGCTTAGAACCAGTAGGATTAATTCCTTGATGGCTTTGACCTTCCTCAGAGGTAGGAACACTCTTTGTTGTTCTGTGTCTAATCTCATGCCGAGATATTCCAACTGCCTTGTGGGCAGGAAAGCTGACTTTTCTCGATTTAGGACCCAGCCGAACCTCTCGAGGTATTGGACCGTGAGGGCCACTGCTCGCTCCAAGCCGGGAGACGAGTGGTCTATGACTAGGAGGTCGTCCAGGTATGCTAGGATCGTGACCCCTTGGATCCTTAGCTTGGCTAGGATTGGAGCTAGGACCTTCGTGAACACCCGGGGGGCCGTAGCCAACCCGAAGGGAAGCGCCACGAATTGGAAATGACGCGAAGCCACCATGAAGCGTAGATATCTTTGATGTGGCTGATAAATTGGAACATGAAGGTAGGCATCCTTTATGTCTATGGACGCCATGAAGTCGTCCTTTTGGAGTGTGGCAGCTGCTGACCGCACGGATTCCATCCGAAATGAGCGGACTTTTAAGTATGCATTTACCATCTTTAGGTCCAAAATTGGCCTGACATCTCCATTGGACTTTGGGATGATGAATAGGTTGGAGTAGAAACCCAGCCCCTGTTCCAGGACTGGTACCTCTACTATTACTTCCTGGGAAAGTAGATGATCTAATGCCGATCTTAATGCGGCTCCCTTCTCCGGATCGTTTGGAATCCTCGACTCCTGGAAATGAGGAGGAGGAAACTTTAGGAAATCTAATTTGTAGCCCGTGGCCACGGAAGACCGTACCCACTCGTCAGGAATGCTGGTTTCCCAAATCTCTGAAAAGAGTCGCAGCCTTCCCCCCACCTTCGTGGTTGGGGGCGCCCCTTCATAAGGTCGACTTGGGGGCTGGTTTTGCTGGTTTGCGAAACCACTGCTTTCTGCCTCTAGCAGCCTGTCCTTGTGATTTGCTGTTGAAGCCGAAGTTTGCTTTCGCAGGAGGCCGTCGATACTGCTTGGCATTAGAGGGCCCCTGCCCAGGGGAATACTGTCGTTTAAACGCAGGCCCCTGCAACTTCTTCTTATTTGGCAAGAGAGTACTCTTGCCGTTTGAAATGGTCTGAATGTATTTATCTAGGTCTTCTCCGAAGAGTCGTCCTCCATGGAAGGGGAACCCTACCAGGAGCTTCTTGCATGGGGGCTCAGCCTCCCAGCTCTTTAACCATAAGAGTCTTCTCATATGGACAAGGAATAACGATAAACGTGACGCTTGCTGGATAGAATCCTTAATTGCGTCTACCGTAAAACATATGGCCTTAGGGACGTCCGAAAATTCTTCTGCCTGCTGGGCAGGAATAAGTTTAAGCATCTGCTTAAATTGATCCGATAATGCTTGAGCGACCCCAATCGCAGCCACAGCTGGCTGTACTACTGCCCCTGCAGTAGTGAAGGAGTTCTTAAGTAGTGCTTCCAAGCGTTTATCAACTGGATCCTTGAACACCTGTATGTTTTCTACAGGGCATGTTAACGATTTGTTAACACATGAGATGGCTGCGTCCACTGCAGGAGTAGCCCATCTTTTGGAAAATTTATCTTCCATAGGATATAGGACAGAAAATCTTTTAGGTGGTAAGAAGATTTTATCTGGCTTGTTCCAATCTTGGAACAAAACTCCCTCTAATAGAGGATGGATCGGAAACACAGCCTTGCTTTGAGGCGCCCTCAGTGAGCCCAAAGCTGAAACCGTCGATACCTGGAGATCTGGTACTGGCAAGTTGAATGCCTTATGGACCAAGTCCGTTAATCCTTGAATCCACCAGCTCTCCCTCAGGGAGACTGCCCCAGACTCCTCTGTATCCGGATCTTCGATCCCTGAACCTACTTGGTCCTTGTCCAAGAGGTCGTCCAATTCCCCTGAGGAAATGACCTCCTCTTCTGAGGGTCCGCGCTCGGGCGACGGAGATCTACTCCGTTTACTGCCCCGCATAGCTGCGGCTATCATTTTTCCCATTCTTTTCTCCATCTCTTTTAAAGAGGTGAGTAATACCTCGTCAGTGACCGTCTTAGGGTTGGACTGACCCGCGTCAGCTCCAGCCCCAGATCCCGATGGCCCCAAGGCTCCCTGTGGGGAAAGCAGCGGCATAATTTTGTCCGAGACCTCAGACTCTCTGGGGGAATCCCCACCTCTTGTACCCTCTGACCCGGATGCCATGGTACAATACCGAGGTACACCTGCTAGCTTATTGGTACTTGGGACTATAAATAGTTAATTGCCCAAACACCTGTTTGGGGGATAAAAAATGCTTCCTCTCCCCTAGATGACTTTTTTTTTTTTTTTTTTTCAAAATCTTTTTTTTTTGCTTCAAATCCAGGAAAGAAAAAACATTCTGTCCCCCTGAGTAGTATTGCAAGAAAAACTATGAGATGGAAAAGAAACAGCCTATTCCTAGGCTTGAAAACAGTCTTCTGAAGACTGCAATATTCTTTCTGGCCACTGTGTGTCCTCGGCGCCCCGTGCTGCCGCTCTGGTCTTTCCTCCCCAGTTCCAAAGTATTGAATGAGCTGTATGGAACAAACAAGGAAGGGCCGCCCCTTCCTTAAGCTACTGACCCGCCCTTCCCCCCCAGCTAAACGGCGCCAATTGCGCCTATAATACGTGAACGCGCGCCGCGCGCGCGCCCGCCGACAGGGGGGGGGGGGGGGGGGTTGGGGGGAAGGGACCTCTCAGCTCCAGCAAACTGCAGCCTGCAGCCTGGAACCACGAGGAGGTCAGCGTTTTGCCTGAGGAGGAAGACTGAATGGAGCATCGCCTGGAGGCTTGCAGGTAAGCACAGCTCTCTGACACACACATATAGTTTTATATCACACAGGCCCCACTCAATGCTTTTCCAACACTACAAGGGAGGTCACATTTTATGGGGAATAATACACATAGAGCCATCCTATCTTTATGATATGTGACTAGTTTGCCAGATGCAGCGCATAACTTTAGGCATGTCCCCTGTGACCCCCCAGAAAAAACCTGCTAAGAACCAAGTTCCGCAAGTTTTCCCCTCACTTACCTGCTCCATGCCGCAGGACTTTGCCAAGCAAGAGGCCCAATCTTCCCCCATCTCGGTGGGGATGTCTAGACCTTCAGGCCCTGGGTTCCTATGAAGGATCCACTGTCCTGGGCCCATATAGCACTCTGGCAACAGAAAACATTAGGCACCCAAAGGTTTCTAAGTTCTGGGCCCAGGGTCCAGCTCTCTAAAAAGAAAAGCATTATCGGCTATACCCCAAGGGTTTGGGGTCCGGTTACTGACCACTTTAGCGCTGAGGCCTTTGGACAGAACCGGTTAGCTCACCTAATCCCAAGGATGCGGAGGCAAGCTAAACCATGACTAACACCTAAGACACTGGCGTAAAAACTGGTACTCCTCCTATGGGAGGGGGTTATATAGGGAGGGGCATTTCCTGTTTGAGATTGCCAGTGTCTATCACCTGAAGGTACTCCATATAACCCATATAGTAATGAATGCCGCTCTGTGTCCCGTGATGTAACGATAAAGAAAAAAAAGGATGTCTTATGGAGAGAAAAATACGGTAAATAATATACAGTATATATTGTGTACAGCAGGGGTGCCCAACCTTTAGAAGCGCGAGGGCCGCGGGCCATAATGTGCGGAGCGGTTGGATGACAGTCCACTCCACTCTACTTTTTTTTTTTTTAGTGGATCAGATTGTAGGTAGGCGTTTGTAAACAGACACAAGTCTATTTACATCAGCTACTCCTTAGAGGTGAATGGTGGGTCCGATTGGGTCGGACTGACTGTGTGAAAGAGGCCTAAGGCTGCTTTCACACTGATGTATGGTTGTTTACCCGCACTATGAGTGCAGCACAGTTCACCTGTGGATTTCCTGCCACAGCCGGGGTGCCCACAGTTATGACGACGGCGGCGGAGGAGAGGAGGGGGAGAGGAGCAAATCAGCAGCTATGCTTTTTGTAGCTGCTGACTTTTAAATAAACTAAAATACGGGTGGAACTCTGCTTTAAAAGATGAAAAACAATCTCTGAATGGTGCCTGTGCCAAACAAATGACCTCCTGTGTAAACTACACAGCAGGGCAGACACTTGGCATTAGACCTGGAAGCTAGCGGTGATAACTGTAGTAGCAGTGCATGCTACAGTGATTTCCAGCTTCCACGTGGATTGGCCAGGTATGGCATATACATTTTTACATTAATCCAAGCTGGACCAATGTAACTATTCAAAAATATCTATAAATTATAGCTTTAAACCTAGACAGGAGCTACCACACAGAAGACTTCTTTCGATTGTAATGTGGCTATATTATGTGGCCATTTGTACACCCAAGATATATTTTTTATTCATGGGATAGAAAAACACCTTAAGAGCCAGTCACACACAGGCGGCACAACTTTGGGGGCGACTCGGCAAGGCGATCTCAAGACGACTTGAGAAGCAACTTGCAAAATGACTTCTGTATTGAAGTTAATGCAAGTCGCCTCGAGTCGCCCCCAAAGTCGTAAGGAAACTTTTTCTAAGTCGGAGTGACTTGCGTCGCTCCTATAAGAACGGTTCTATTGAATAGAGCGGACCACGACTTGTCAGGCGGCTGAGTCACCCGACATGTCGCCCCAGTGTGAATCGGCTTTTAGGCTGATTAGTTAAAATTTTTTAGAAATGTGGCTCAATAAATTGACTGATATTCACTTACGTCAATTATCCAATCATCATGTGAAAAGCAAATTCCTGTTTATTTCATCTGCACATGAATGGGTATTCAAAGTGAGCACAGCTACAATTATTTTCCAGAAGATGCCCAACTCCTTTAGTAAATCACCTCTCATGTGCATGCATGGGTTGGGTAAAGCATTATACAAAGTAGAATTAGCTTTCCTTATAATGACACTCAATATGAAAAACAATTCTATCCCTTTTTTAGACATACCTGCATTGTGCATGACAGGAGGGGAGAATAGCTGTCAAACCCTGGCCTCCATGTGACAGCTGCGGTGGTGCTGGTCACTTTATTCACATTCACATTGGTAGGCGGGTGGGGCAGATCTGTAAAGAGAAAACACAAATGTTTTACTTACAGTATATACTGTATGCCAGGTCAAACATAATACTTTGTTTAAAAAAAAAAATAAAAAAAATTTGAAAGGCATTTTCACACTAAAATGATCAATTTCTGCGGAGACCTATGCTGATCCAGTGCAGAAAACAAAGCTGTATGTGTCAACAAGCCCTAACGTCTCAGAACAAAAAAGCAACATGTCCACCAAACAATACAAGGAGATTTATTTGACCTGGGATTAGAAGAAGGTCTGTGCCCCCATTAACCACTTAACCCCCATGCCTGTTTTTCAGACTCAGTGGGCCGGATTCAGAAAGAAGATACGACAGCGTATTTCATGATACGCTGTCGTATCTCCGAGTCCGGCCGTCGTATCTATGCGCCTGATTCATAGAATCAGGTTACGCATAGATATGCCTAAGATCCGACAGGTGTAAGTGACTTACACCGTCGGATCTTAGACTGCAATTCCAGGCCGGCCGCTAGGTGGCGCTTCCATATCTTTTACGCATCGAATATGCAAATGAGCATTTTACACAGATTCAGAAACGAACGACCGCCCGGCACTTTTTTTTTACGTCGTTTGCGTTCGGCTTTTTCCGGCGGAAAGTTACCCCTGCTATAGGAGGGGTAAGTGCGTCGTATCCTATGTTAAGTATGGCTGTCTTTCCCGCGCCGAGTTTTGAATTTTTTACGTTGTTTCCGTAAGTCGTTCGCAAATACGGCCGGACGTAATTTACGTTAACATCGAAACCAATGACATCCTTGCGACGTCATTTGGAGCAATGCACACTGGGAAAATTTGCGGACGGCGCATGCGCTGTTCGATCAGCGCAGGGACGCGCCTGATTTAAATTGTACACGCCCTCTAGCCGCAGAATTTGAATTCCGCCGGGGGATTTACGATATGCCGCCGCAACTTTAGAGGCAAGTGCTTTCTGAATAAAGCACTTGCCTCAAAAAATTGCGGCGGCGTAACATAAATCAGATAGGTTAGCGGATCTTTAGATCCGCGTAACCTATCTGAATCTAGCCTAGTGTTTACAAGTTAAAAACTATTTTTTTTTGCTAGAAAATTACTTAGGAAAAAAAATATGATGTTTGGGGGTTCTAACACCCTAGAGAATAAAATGGCCGTCATTGCAATACTCTTTGTCACATCGTATTTGTGCAGCGGTCTTACAAGCGCACTTTTTATTGGGGAAAAATTTTCTTTTTTGAATTAAAAACAGTACAGTTAGCCAATTTCTTTTTATATTGTGAAAGATAATGTTACACTGAGTAAATTGATACCCAACATGTCACGCTTCAATATTGTGCCCACTCATGGAATGGCGTCAAACTTTTACCCTTACAAATCTCCATAGGTGTGGTTTAATTTTTTTTTTTTTACAGGTTGCATGTTTTGAGTTACAGAGGAGGTCTAGAATTATTGCTCTTGCTCCAACGATTGCGGCGATACCTCACGTGTGATTTGAACACCGTTTTCATATGTGGGCGCGGCTCAAGTATGCATTCGCCTCTGCGCGCGAGCTCGTCGGGACAGGGCGCTTTAAAAAAAAATTATTCTTATTTTACTTGATTTTATTTATTTATTTTTGCACTGTTTTAAATAAAATAATAGTTTGGGTCACTTTTATCCTATTCAAGGAATGTGAACATCCCTTTTAATAGAAGAAAAACATGACGGGTCCTCTTAAATATGAGATCTGGGGTCAAAAAGACCTCAGATCTCATATTTAGAATAAAATGCAATAATAAAAAAAAATGGTCTTTATGAGCGGAAGTGACGTTTTGACATCGCTTCTGCTCTGCTATTGTATGGAGACAGGTGGGGGTCATCTTGCCCTCACTCGTAGCCATACCACTGGCGTGAAAGGAGCTGCTGCCATTACCAAGATACCCCTCTTCAAAATGCAGACGTATATAGTCGTGCGGCGGCCAGTAAGTGGTTAAGGAGATTCACCCTCCCTATTTGTCCTGTTTGGCATTGAAAGTGAAAATAAATATTTAAAATGTTGGGTTGTCCCCAGAAAAGTAATAGAAATGAAAATATTCCAATGGGGGTCCCCCAAGAGATTCCTTTAATTTGCCAGGATTTCTTCTCACTTCCCATTTTGCCTATAAGACAGTAAGTAAAGGTAAATCTCCACAGTGGGAAAAAGAAGGCAAAGGTAAACCCTACAGGTGTTATAACCCTCCCTTACTCTATCTAAAATGGGGGGGAAAAAAAACCTTCTCCTATAGTTCTGCTTTAATCACTTGACCTCCAGAAGATTTACCTCCCTGCATGACCTGGTCACTTTTTGCAATACACCACTGCGTTACTTTAACTGATAATTGTGTGGCCATGCAATGCTGTACCCAAATTAAAAGGATTGCCATACTAAAATGGATGAAAGAGTCCAAGATCACTTAAATTGTTGTTAAGTTAAAGTGGAGTTCCACCCATAAATATAACATTACATCAGTAGTTTTAAAAAAAAATCATTAGTCCTTTAAGAATTTTTTTTTTTTAGATGCCTTCAAAGTGTTGTTGCTAGGCAGAATAGTTAATCTTCCCACTTCCTGCACCTAGGTGCTTAAGCTTCCTAACCTACACCGCACAGACTGCTGGGAATGTAGTGGGTGTAACTTTCCAGGAGTCTGTGCACTCCCCAGTCTCGAAGAATCATGTGACTTGGACAGTCCAGGTGCTGAAACCTGATCTGAAACCTATTACACTGCTTGTGCAGCACTGAGCATGTGCGAGATCTGCAAGGCTGAAATCCAGGAAGTCATACAGTCTGGCTTCATGATGCCCAAACTTAAGATGGCCCCAGTCAATTTCTATTTTATAAAGTGTCTAAATGCTGTAACAACCTAACAAAACAGACCTTAGTTTACAGACTAACTTTACTAGAATACATTAAGCTTGTGTATTACAGGGGTATTTATATTTAAAAAGTAAAATTGTGGCCGGAACTCCGCTTTAAATAAAAGCATTCAACGCGTTTGGGGACACCATTCCCCTTTCATCAGGGCTCAACAGAGGATAAAACCTAAATGACCTGGCATAGCTATACAAACAACAGAAAGGGTGTGAACGCCTATCGTATTATCTCAAGCACTTTATAATAGGATAAAAGATACAAAATTATACTCATAATCCAAAATGGAATGCTAATGTATCAAACAGAGTCCAAAAATGTCACCCTCCAACATCACAATGATGATGGGTTTCGGGGGGCTGGCCCCCTTCTTAAGAGCAATGTCTGGGGACTCACAGATTTAAGTTAGAACCAGTATCTCCTCATAAAGTAACAATGTAGAAGCTGCTGAGGAGCAGGTCACCTACTTAATGTTGGGTGCACGCTGCAAAGAAAATGCCCTTTTGGTTAAGCAGTAAAGTGCTTCTAGCCCAGCTATGGCTTATATGGATTTGCTTTAATAAAACAATCTTCCTTATATACTTGACCAGAGTTTTACTTTAGGTAACATTTTTGTTTTATGTCTAGTGGTTTCTAATAACTGTTCTTGGTAAATCTGAAAAGTAGCACTCTGCCCCAGTACATTTCACACATGTACAATACACTATGGGAAGCTCACGCGGCATGGTTACTTTGTAGCAAAGACATCACAAATTTTTAGTTTTGTTAGATCTCTACCAGGGGGATATCTACACGTGCTTGTGGTTACACAGATCAGTGGCTCACCCACTTTCTTTAGCCCTGACCTAGATTCTCTTTGTCTTCAGCCATAAGCGCACAGCTAAAGCATGGACATGCATAACAAACAGCCAGCTAACTCACTGCTGGAAACCTTCTATTGTCAGACTAGAATTCCTTCTACAATTTCTTTTTCCAGGCTGACAATCTATTCCCACCCTGCAGTCCTTCTCCATAAAACACAGCTGAGTCTTCACATCGCCACTGCAGAACTTCAAAAGTCTGTGGACGTCTAAAACAATTTGTTAATTTTTTATTTATTTTTTTAAGTCTTTGGTGACACTCATCTTTCACCAAATTATTTGTATTTTAGCGTATGTTCCCTTTTTCAAAAAACTGGGGTTTGCATACAGGAAATGCACTATATTACCAAATGCATTGGGACATCTGCCTTTACACACACAAACTTTGTTTTAAATGGTAAAATTGTATTTAGATTTTCAACAGTTTTGTACATTTCCATGTTACATCACATATTTTCGTATAATATAGCTTAATTACATTACAGACCAAACTCAGTACTGTGTAGTTAAAGCATGTACATGATGTCAAACATTTTCGTTTCTATATAATAAACACCTAAAACCTGTTGCAAGAATTCTGAACAATTTTTGGGTCTCTTCTGTGTTCCATCTTGTTTACAAGGATACATCCCATTAAGCCAGCATTCCCACATAGTCATTTCCAATGATAGTATATTGCGTTCTAATATATACTGTATACCCTATCTCAGGGCTCAAAATTTCAAGTCCTGAGCTACTAGCCAGGCCTCAAGAGTTACTCGCCACCAGTTGCCCCCACCTAATTCATACACTGCCCTGCGCCTAACTACACCCGTAAACACGCCCTCGTAGATTATCTCATGGAATGACACTGTTTTATGCAGAATCAAGTTACAAAATTAAATATTACCAACAACAACTTTAACAAAATGGGACAGGGCACTGGGGGCAGACCAGAGGGACAGGGCACTGGGGGCAGACCAGAGGGACAGGGCACTGGGGGCAGACCAGAGGGACAGGGCACTGGGGGCAGACCAGAGGGACAGGGCACTGGGGGCAGACCAGAGGGACAGGGCACTGGGGGCAGACCAGAGGGACAGGGCACTAGAACTGGGTCTCTTCCCCATTCTCTTGCTGTCTCCTCTGCAACTCCCATCCATCCTCTCTCTCTCTCCCATTCATCTCATCACCGGGAGCCTGTGTGTGCGGCTCCACGCTTGCATGTCCCCACTTCCCCCTTTTATTCAGGCTGGCAGAGAGGAGAGGAGCTGCAGCACAGCGGGAGGGAGTACAATCCAGCGCTGAGAGCCACACAACTGCACAGCCATTGACACCATAGCACAACGCACACTGACAGCGCACAGCACACATTGAGACCAGTCTGTTCACAGTGCTCAGGCTAAACTTGCATAGAGCACAAGGAGAAGAAAACTGCACAAACTAGAAGGCTGCCGCTCTCATGTCAGGGCAACTTTCAGTGAGCGCTGCACCGGAGTGGTATTTTTTGCAATCCTCCACCTCACTCATTACTTTCTGCTCTCCAGCTACATTGGTCGGGGCCCGGGGGAGGGGGGCAGGCTCAGAGAGGTCATACTGTTAGGTCCCATGGCTTAATGAGAATTGTAAGGAGAGCACCTGTGTACTGCTCTGCCTGTGCACGGCTCAACAGACTACTTTTCCCGAGCATGCACCTTTTCCTCTTCGGCCGCCAATCTCATCGGGACTCCAAGTGTAGGCACAGATTGGAGGGAGATTGGTCATGTAGCCCTGTCATCACTCGCCCCCAGCTTAAATCCACTCGCCAAATGCTAGTAGGCGAGTGGAAATTTTGAGGGCTGCCCTATCTATCATACCACTACTTCTCGATACATTTCTAATCCAGCTCACCCATACCTTCGCACCCTCTAGCCATATAGGTTAGCTTGTACATTGGTAGGGCATTATTAACTAGTTTCACCCGGTGTTGCGGAGATGGGGGGATGGATTCCCCATCTAAGGGCCAGTGCTTTCTCAGCATAACAAAAAACTATTTTCAAAAGTTTCTTCTGCGAGGTGGATATCTCTTCTTCCTCCAGGTCCCCTAACAGACACCTGGCTGGAGAGTACAAGTTAGGGAGTTCCAGGGTAGCCTCCAAATATGACAGGACTGCTTTGCAATATCTCTCCACCTGGGGACACTGCCATACCATATGGAAAAAGTTGCCCTCCGCCACATTGCATCGAGGGCACTCCCGTTCACAAATTTTATGTAGTGGCTTAGGGGTATAGTATATTCTATGAAAACATTTGAACTGTAACATTTTGTCTCTGGCCGAGATCATCAAGAGCACTAGTGTATCCAGGGCCTCAGACCAGGACACTTCCATAAGGAACGGTGTGTCAGCCTTCCACTGTCCTGCCACCCTCTTCATTCGTCGGCTACTAATTTTTCCATACTGGAAGGAGAGAGCGCCACCTCCCCCCCACAGTATTGGGCCGTTGCTGCGTGGCGCAGCTGAAGGCATCTAAAGAAGAATGTGTTTGGAATTCCGTATTTGGTCCGCAGGTCTATGAAAGATCTAAAGATCCCATCCCTTAACAACTGATGGGCGTATGTAACCCAATAGACCGGCCAGAATGCCCCATCCGGTACCTTGGCTATCTCACCAAGCTGAGGATTGTGCCACAGGGGAGCGTTAGGGGAGGTTGCAAAGCTGGTGCCACCCATTCAAGCATTACATATATGAAATATTTTATAATATGACAGTTTCAATACACCCGCCCCCCCCTGCTCTGGGTATGGGCCATTTCTATAAAGAACATTAATCGGCGCTTCATATGAGTGGACCTGGGCCGCCTGGGTTGCCACTGATGCGATGTTGAGCCGTGGGAAACCCTTCATGTGTCAATTGGGCTGTCAGATAGTAACACTCTAGGGTCGGTAATGGTAATCCTCCCGCCCGTACTGGTAAATAAAGTGTATCCAGGGACACCCTAGCTGGTTTAGAACCCCAAAGAAAGGAGGAGAGTATCTTATTGATGCTAGTGAACCACTTAGGATTATAAATCAGGGCATGCCAGAACAGGTAAAGAAACCTGGGCAGGTAAATCATTTTAAAAACATGTTAATTCGACTGAGGAGGCCGAGAGGTAGCTTAGCCCAAGCTTGTGCACTTTCCCTTAGACGCAGCTTCAGGGAAGACAGGTTATTGAGTATATATGTATTTAGTGGCAGCTGAATCTCGACCCCCAAATAACAAAATTTAGAGACCACCTTTAGTGGGACCCCGGGGGCTACCTTGGGGCATACTCAGAATGAAAAGGGAAAATTATGGACTTATTCCAGTTTACTTTGAATCCCGAGTAACCCTTGAATTCTAAGATTCTGTCCAGGGCGGTGGTCAGTAAACCCTATGTAAAAAGGTACTACAGCGCTATTACTAAAACCATATCAAATACTAAAGATAAGCTGCAGACACGTGAGGTGCACAAAACCAAAGTGAATAAATAAGAAAATAATGTGTTGCGCTGATAATCAAGTAAAAAATTGCATACATATATATATATATACCATATACATAAATAAGAACCCCCTACACCTCAAATCAGGGAGGTATATGTGCAAAAGATAAACAAAAACCACTCAAAAACTATATTGTGAAAAAATTCAAATAGAACCAGCAAAAATAGTTCATGGAAAAAACACAGTTCAGTACATAGGCTAATAGGAGACAGGTGTGAGATCCACAGTCCTCTGGTGTGCAGCTGTCATTATAGCAAAAAACAAAACAAAAAAAAAAACCTTTTCCTTCTGGACTCCCCGATTAACACAGGATATCAGCCGCTCATAAGGAGAAAAGAAAGATATATGGTGCAAATAACGTAATAAAATGGGAAATGAACCCTGCAATACAATGATTGCACTCACGGAACCTCGATGGTAAAAAGGCTCAACTGCAATCAGTCATTGAACGCCGCTCAGTGCTACGATCTCCTCAGAAGGACGGATTCGACCGTCGATCACGTCACTCGGCTTCTCCCCCACGCGTATCGTTCAATAGCCACTTGACTTATTCATGGGTTCAACCCATGAATAAGTCAAGTGGCTATTGACGATACGCGTGGGGGAGAAGCCGAGTGACGCGATCGACGGTCGAATCCGTCCTTCTGAGGAGATCGTAGCACTGAGCGGCGTTCAATGACTGATTGCAGTTGAGCCTTTTTACCATCGAGGTTCCGTGAGTGCAATCATTGTATTGCAGGGTTCATTTCCCATTTTATTACGTTATTTGCACCATATATCTTTCTTTTCTCCTTATGAGCGGCTGATATCCTGTGTTAATCGGGGAGTCCAGAAGGAAAAGGTTTTTTTTTTTTTTTTGCTATAATGACAGCTGCACACCAGAGGACTGTGGATCTCACACCTGTCTCCTATTAGCCTATGTACTGAACTGTGTTTTTTCCATGAACTATTTTTGCTGGTTCTATTTGAATTTTTTCACAATATAGTTTTTGAGTGGTTTTTGTTTATCTTTTGCACATATACCTCCCTGATTTGAGGTGTAGGGGGTTCTTATTTATGTATATGGTATATATATATGTATGCAATTTTTTACTTGGTCAGTAAACAGTCTGCCTCGCCCAGGATACAGGAGCACGCCATTGGCGTATAAGGATGTTTTTTCCTCCAACGTGTTGACATTACAACCCCTGGCAACCCTATCCGCTCTCAGTAGAGCCGCCAGCCAGGGCAAACAGCAGGGGCGACAGTGGGCACCCCTGTCGCGGGCCCCTTGCTATGTTGAACGGGTCCATAATGGTATTAACCCCAAGTCTGGCTCTTGGTTCCGCATATTGTATTTGAGCCCATGTTATAGATCTAGGACCGAAACCCAGTCACTCAAGGACCGCTATGAGATATGGCCATTCAATAGAATCGAACGCTTTATGCGTATATAGTGAAACTACTACCCGAGTGTCCGGGGTGGGGTCCTCTGACGGCACAAGAGTGAAGAGGCGATGCAGGTTTATGGCTGTCGACCTCGCAGGTATGAAACCTGTCTGATCCGGATGGATAACAGAGGCAATCACCTTATTTAATCGTTTGGCCAGAAGTTTAGCTAATATTTTTGCATCCACATTGACTAGGGATATAGGCCGGTAGGATTCCCATAGGTCATGGTCCTTGTGCGACTTAGGAATCAACACTACAAGTGCCTCTCTCAGAGACTTGGGAAGTATACCCCTATCGTAGGCATCCTCATACATTTCAAACCATTTGGGTGCCAGGCTTTCCGTATATGTTTCGTACCATTCTAAAAGGAAGGCCATTCATTCCAGGGGTCTTTTTCGGGTTCAGGGAATGTATGGCCGATATAACCTCCTCCACCATAAGGGGGAGCTCAAGTTCCCCCGCCACCTCCCCAGAGAGCTCCAGGAGGGGTACTGGGGCTAGGTATTCCCATACCGCCTCATTCCCATAGTCTACGCTTGAGGTATACTGATCAGAGTAAAAGGCCACAAAGGCATTAGCCATCTCCATTTGTGACGTACAAAGTTTCATTTGCGCATCATGAATGCGTGGGATAGAGGTCGGTGCCTAGTGTGCTGAGCAGAATCTAGCAGTCGTCTGCAGGTGATCTCCAGCTCCTATTCCTGATTGGCTAGAAACTCCAAAACTTCCATGTCCAAGGAACTTCTGAGACAGTCAACATCTGTTCTCTGCATTCCAAGATTTCTTCCAAATGCCACTCCAAATCGCTCCCAAAGTCAGGGTCCTCAGACAGCCTCTCCAATAACAGCCCCAGGCTGCTACAGCCTTTTGTTGGGGTGTCATCCTGTCTGCAGCTACCCCGATCCCCGGGAAAGTTGGCTGCCCTTAAACCAGTCCCTATTGCCCAAAATTTTGGGGACCACTGACTTAAAACCACTAACGGTATTGGAGTGCAATTATTTCAGCAAGGAAAGTCTAAAATATACCAGTAGGTGGTGCTACAAATAAATCCTGTAAATGTAGCTCCCAATTCCAACTTTTCTAGAGATATTTGGATATTATAGTACATCTCATATAGATTTAACAATGACTCTGTAGCATGAGGGCCTACCTAACTTGATATATGTTGAATGGATATTAATTAAATACTTCACACTATGAAGTCGTTGGTAAATCGAAAGAAGATTTAATAGAAATTGTACAATTAGTTTGTAATGGATATCACCAACTGAACAGAAGGGGTACTTTCTTCTGATGACCATCGCATCAGACAGCAGCTTCTAAAACAAATGCGCATAAAAATGCACACAAGCACAACTGACTATAGGCACATTTTTAAGTGCATTGTAGTGTGAATGGGCTCTTACTCTAGGTAAGTTTATAACTACAATCCAATTTCACTCTCAGTGAATGCGCACAATAAATAATGTTCTCTCCACTGCGTGAAGTGAACGAGCATATAGATTTCTATGCTATATATAGTGTTAAAAGTAACACAGGAAGGGTTATCCACTTAATTAAAAAAAGCATACTCTGAATCTACAAGCAATTCATTTCCAAGGCATAAAACTGCCATCAATGTAATGCTAAGTTTACTTTTAAGCCATTAGATAAATCATTCTTCTATTTCTAGCCTCTGCTTATTCTTCCGTGTTTAACCCCTTGCTGGCTACCAACATCAAAGCCACATTGTAAAAGGGCAAAATTGTACAGCAGAGACAATTTCCACTTGGGGAAGACATATAAATACTTAAAGAGGAGTTCCACCCAAATTTGGAACTTCCTCTTAACCCACTCCTCTCCCCCTTACATGCCACATTTGGCATGTAATTTTTTTGGGGGGGGAGTGGGGGCTTCAGCACGAGTGGGACTTCCTGTCCCACTTCCTCCTTCCTGTAGGCGACTAAGCTTAGTCGCCTTCAGGAAGTGGCTGCTGTAGGCGATCGCCTAGGACACGTCACAGGTCCTAGGCGATCTCCTGGCCAATTACACGGCGCGGCGCCGGGCCGCGCCGCTCGCGCATGCGCAGTGCCGCTCGCGCATGCGCAGTGGGTGCCCGGCCGTGAAGCCGAAAGCTGTCACGGCCGGGTGCCCACACTGAAGATGAAGACGCCGGCCGGGGAGGGGGGGAGAGGAGCGGAGACCCGGCCGGCGCGTCGCTGGAGCGCTGGAGCAGGTAAGTGCCTGTTTATTAAAAGCCAGCAGCTACACTTTTTGTTGCTGCTGACTTTTAATAAACACACAAATGGCTGGAACTCCCCTTTAAAGTGTATGTAAACCAACAAACTTCTCTTATTTTCTTTTTTTTTAGTCTTTTAAACATACCATAGAAAGAATTTTGTTAGATACAGTATCTCACTGAGGGGTCAGACTATACGCCGCACACTGCACTAAATTGGTCTGCATGGCTGTCATCCCAGAAGGAAGCCTCTTCTAAAGATCATGAATAAGAAAGCCCGCAAACAATTTGCTGAAGACAAGTAGACTAAGGACATGGATAACTGAAACTATGTCCTGTGGTCTGATGAGACCATGATAAACTTATTTGATTCAGATGGTGTCAAGCATGTGTGGCAACAACAAAGTGAGGAGTACAAAGACAAGTGTGTCTTGCCTACAGTCAAGCATGGTGGTGGGAGTGTCATGGTCTGGGGCTGCATGAGTGCTGCCGACACTGGGGAGCTACAGTTCATTGAGGGAACCATAAATGCCAACATGTACTGTGCCATACTGAAGCAGAGCATGATCCCCTCCCTTCAGAGACTGGGCAGCATTCCAACATAACGACCCCAAACATAACTCCAAGATGACCATTGCCTTGCTAAAAAAGCTGAGGGTAAAGGTGATGGACTGGCCAAGCATGTCTCCAGACCTAAACACTGTTAAGTATCTGTGGGGCATCTTCAAACGGAAGGTGGAGGAGGGCAAGGTCTCTAACATCCACTAGCTCCGTGATGTTGTCATGGAGGAGTGGAAGAGGACTCCAGTGGCAACCTGTGAAGCTCTAGTGAACTCCATGCCCAAGAGGGTTAGAGCAGTGCTGGAAAATAATGGTGGCCACACAAAATATTGACTCTTTGGGCCCAATTTGGACATTTTCACTTAGGGGTGTGCTCACTTTTGTTGCCAGCAGTTTAGACATTAATGACTGTGTTGAGTTATTTTGAGGGGGCAGCAAATTTACACGGTTATACAAGCTGTACAATCACTACATTACATTGTAGCAAAGTGTAATTTCTTCAGCGTTGTCGCATGAAAAGATATAATAAAATATTTACAAAAATGTTTAGGGGACACTCAGTGCCCGTTCACACTACCACGACTTGTGTCGCCCCCAAGTCGCACGACATGAGAAATTGCATTTAAGTGAATGAGAGCCGTCTTAATGCACACTACTGAAGTCGCTCCGTCATCAAAAAAGGTTCCTGTACTACTTGAAGGTGACTTCTAGGGGGACTTGTACCCATTGATTTCAATGGCAGTTGCCTCCAAAGTCGGATCAGTGTCTTAACTGAAGCAACTTTACAGGAAGAGAAAATATTGAGTAGGCCCCCCTTTGCTGCTAAAACAGCCCTGACCTGTAGAGACATGGATGCCACTAGACCTTTGAAGGTATGCTGTGGTTTCTGGCACCAAGCAGTCAGTAACAGATCCCTTTAGTCCTGCAAGTTGCGATGTTGGAATTCCATGGATCAGACTTGTTTTTCCAGGACATCCCACAGATGTGGTGCATTGGAGTGGCTCTGCAGCTTACGCATGCATTTGCAAATGTGTGTCAACTAAACCCCTGTTCTTAACACAAACTGGTAGACAGGATCATTTGGTTGGTAGCAGACTGGTTGGTGAACAGGGAATTATCTTTGGTTTTGTAATGCATCCAACAGATGCTCAATAGGATTGAAATCCGGAGAATTTGTGTTCACCAAACAATTCTTGAAACATTTTTGCAGTGTGTCAGGGCGCATTAAAGTGGTTGTATAGGGTTTTTTGTAACTTTTACCTACAGGTAAGCCTATAATAAGGCTTACCTGTAGGTATAAAGAATATCTCCTAAACCTGTATGGTTTAGGAGATATTCCCCCCGCAATGCGCCGCTGCAATGCAGCGGCGCATGCGCAGCGGGGATCCTCGGCTAAAGGGCCAGCAGCCGCCGGACCTTGCCGGTTTGAAGTCTCCCGCACGCATGCGCGGGAGTAACGACATCGCCGCTCCAGCCAATCACAGAGCAGGAGCGGCGACACCCGGAAGACACGCCGAGTCAAGATGACATCTCGCTCGGAGTGGACCAGGTAAGTTCTCTTCACCTCGTTCCGTGGTAAGTATTTCATAATGAGCTAATATGCGGTGCATACTATCTCATTATGGCTTTTGCCTTTTGGGTGAAAAAAAATAAAAAAATTAATCGCGGGTATACAACCGCTTTAACTTGCTTAAAGAAGCCACTGCCATCAATACCGTTTCCATGAAGGGGTGCACTTGGCCAGCAACAGATTTTAGGTAGGTGGTCTGTCATAAAATCCACATGAATGGCAGGGCCCAAGGTTTCCATTGCCCAGAGCATCGCACTGCCTCTGCCCGCTTACCTTTTTACCATACTGAAGATAAGCAGTGCACGTGCACCCACATGATGATTTATCAGTCCAGACCACCTTTTTCCATTACACTGTGGTCCAGTTCTGAAACTCATGTGCCCATTGTAGGCATTTCTGCCTCTGGTCGTGGATTATAATTAGGGTTGTCCCGATACCGATACTAGTATCGGTATCGGGACCGATACACAGCATTTGTGCGAGTACTTTTATTTGCACAAATGCTCCCGATGCCAGATACAATACCTGGAACCAGAAGCCGGCGGGCTCGGCGGGGATCGGTCTGGTGGCAGTGGATCAGAGTGCAGTGGGTAAGCTGGCCAGGGCAAGGGTGCAGGGCGCCGTCGCATATTCCGGTGACCAGAGCCATCACATTCAGTCCAGGAAGTGACGTTCCGTGTCTCTATCGGAAGGGTCAACATCACGACGGCCATCCGACGGCCATCTTGGTACACCCTGCACTCGGCTGCAGTAAGCCAGCAGCAGACATCTTGTTACACCCAGCCCATATAGTTCGGGCTGGGTGTAACAAGATGTCCACTGCTCAGGGCCGATCCTAGGCAGGGTGCACAGGGTGCATTGCACCCAGGCGCCTGCAGAGGTGGGGGCGCAGAGCATCTAACCGACTCTCTAACAGAAGCCCCCTCTGTGTCCATCAGAGAGGCCCCCCTCCAGGTCCCAATAAAGTACTCTGCTTCTCTTCCTGTATTTTGTTTATTGTTAAGAAATCATGTAAGGATCCCAGGTTAATGAAGACTTTGTGGGGGGAGCATCTCTGTGGTTGAGTCATTACCATAGAAACATTTGTAAAGGGGAGGAGTTAGTAAAATGACGACTCCCATGTGGGGGCACCAGAAATATTTATGCACCCAGGCGCCTGTGACCCTAGGATCGGCCCTGCCACTGCTATCTTACTGCAGCCAAGTGCAAGGTGTACCAATATGGGCGTCGCAGCACATACTTACTAGAAGTTAAATGACATGAATGATTAGAGTAAAAGGATTGTGCAATGCTATATGCCAAATACCATTGCAAAATCCTCTCCTCATTCATGTAATTTATTATGCAATTGCCAATCAGTGCCGCATTTCAGTGCCTGCCCATAAGTGCCTATAAGTGACATCAGTACCATCTATCCATCTTCCTTCTATCAGTGCCACCTTTCAGTGCCACCTTTCAGTGCCCATAAGTGCCGCCTATCAGTGCCCATATAAATGTAAAGTACTACAACGCTGCTAAATAGTTAAATATATGACACCAAAAAAATAACAAAATAATAATCGCAGCATATAAAAAAGGTAACCGACCAAAAATATGTATGTGAATAAAGTATTATGCGCTGAAAATGAACTCAAGTGGTGTGAAACTTACTGCAACAGTACAAATGGTAGTGCAATTGTGTTAAACAAACATGTAACAAAACCATAACAATAGTCCCAATTAGTGGCTGGGTGTGTGCTAAGACTCTGTGTAGCAGGAAAGACACAATACTGATATGACTTGAAAAAATGTTGGGTGGAATCAGTGCCCATAAGTGCCACCTATCAGTGCCATCCATCCGTCCTTGCCATCCATCCGTCAGTGCCCACTGTCAGTTCCCCCCGTCAGTGCCCATTAGTCAAATGGTCACATGACATTAAAAAAAAAAGTATTGGTTATCGGTATCGGCGAGTACTTGAAAAAAAAGTATCGGCAGAGCTTTTTTTCTCAGAAAATAGGTGCAGGAACTCAACCACGATCCGTTTAAATTTCACAAACAGTAGAAGGGTCTTAAAGGGGCATTAAATACCAAAATTGAATTACATACAGAGTGCAGAGTTTAGGGGGTTACAAAGCTGTCACTTGTAAACAAAGAAACCAGACTTCTGTGTTTACAAGTGATTGTGGTGAGCAGGCACCAAAGGGTCTGAGCCATAGAACTGAGTTCCCCCTGAAAAAAAGCCCCGAGTATCGGTACTTGTACTTGGTCTTAAAAAAGTGGTATCAGGACAACCCTAAATATAATGATCATTGGCTACGCAGCCCCATACACAACACAGTGCGATGCCCATTTGTTCTGCTTTAAACACATCAACTTCAGGGACAACATGTACATGTTCTGCCAAATAAATCTCACCAACTTTCATGTGCCATTGAAAATGAATAATCAGTGGTCATAAAGTAATAGCTGATCGGTATAGATGCCTAGATTGAAGCAGCAAGAGCAGAAAGAATTGTATGTACGTACACACAAGGTCTTTGCCAGCAACATCCTGTCTAAACATCAGTAAATTATAACGTCTGTGTTCAGAGGCCCACATTTGTAAAAAGGTGATGTGTCCTTGTACACGCCTGCAGAAGTATGAATGCTCATTGGAGCTGCGCGAGACTGACAGCTCCACTGACACGAAGTGAGGAATGTAGCCTGAAAAACATGCAGCAAAACATGAAGACAAAAGGTGAAAAAAAAAACACTGTACAGATCTTCTGAGCAACACCTCAATAATAAGCAGCCAACAGCAATGCCACACAACTGCTGAATGGTGCCTAGTACCATTTCTATCTAGGATGTTCATATCATAAACTCATTAAAATGTAAGAAAAACTGGTACATTTCCTGACAAAAACATATATTGTTCTCATTAGTCTATAAGTACCATGAACAGCTTTAGCTGAGTAGGTGTGAAGCAGCAAAAATAACTCTGCTCCCAACTGTGTCCTTTAAGTACCTTGTGTAACTAATTACCACAAACTATTCAACAATCGGAGGGTAGAAATCGCACTTAAAAGGAGCACTATTGTGAACGTTTTTGCAGTCAGGTAATTGCAAGTTGTAAAAGCCCAACTTCAGCCAAATCTTTATATTTCATTTTGTTTTGAATGGTGGTTGTAAAGGCAGAAGATAAAAACCTTCTGTGTGAAGCAGCCCCCCCCCCCTTGTCTTAACCCATCTCGATTCAGCGATGTTGCACGAGAGACTTGGCTGCCTGGGGCTGTCTCTCCTCATTGGATGGACAGCAGCGTGGTGCCATTGGCTCCCGCTGCTGTCCAAGTCAGGGAGCCAATTAGGAGAGAGAGGAGGCGGGGCTACAGCTCAGCGTCTTAATGGACACAGGGAGCTGTGGCTCGGGTGCTCCCAAAGGTAAGCTGTTTGCTGTGGGGGCACTCAGCAGGAGGGAGGGGCCAGAAGCGCCGAAGTGGGACCCAAGAAGAGGAGGTTTAGGGGCAAGTATAACAGGTTATTTTTTACCCCACAAACTAAACAAAACAAAAAAAAGACTTTAGTATTTTTTTAGGGATAATAACCTATTTAAAGCGGAGGTTCCATTCCAAAAAAAAGTCAGCAGCTACTAACACTGTGGCTGCTGACTTAATAAGGACACTTACCTGTCCTAGCTGCCAGCGATGTTGGCCCCCGCTGAGGCCGATCCTCGATCCTGGCAGCTCCAAGCGCCGCCATCCACAGTAAGGGAAACAGGCAGTGAAGCCATACGGCTTCACTGCCCGTTTCCTACTGCGCATGCGCGAGCAGCGCGGCGCTTTGTGAATGGGCCGGCTGCTTTCTGGGACATACACAGTTCCCAGAATGCAGCGCGCCCCATTCACAAGAAGACACCGAGTGTAGGAGGAGGAAGAGAATCCACAGCGGAGGATGAAGAGGCAGATTCGGCATTTCCGCATAGCAACAGCTATTTAGGGTAAGTAAAAAATAGTTTTTTTCATTTATTTTTAGTTTTTTTTTTTTCATTTTGGGTGGAAACTCCACTTTAATGCTACTTGTACCCCTAAAGCAGTGTTACTAATCCCACAACAGTAAAAATCATTCTGTCTGCAGTAAAGCATGCTAGTTATACTCACTGTGTAACCTAAGGGGTTAATTCTCTGCATTGGGTAAAAAGTCTGTTCTATCGGCAGATCGTTTGGGGACTGTAGAAGAAGGGGAGGAACAGAGAGGACAGGATCAAACAGAGCCTTGGGGCAAGTTGCACATGCTCAGTTTGGTGTGTATTGCTAGAAAGTTTTTTTTCCCTTAGAGAGTGCATGCGATCAGCACAGGAGCAATCAGCACTGTCCAGGCAGAGGGTCAGGGTTCCTGCAGCCTCATAGGACAATCGGGGGAGAATGAAAACTCATCATACAAGCTTTAACCAGACACAGAGAAGTCACAAGACTGCTATATACTGCTGATGAGAAAGGGTATTTAGCAGTTTATATTACTAAAACTATTGCATTTCCATGTTCTGTGCACTGTGGGAGACCCGATATAGTGAATGCAGGGTTCTGGATTTTGTAAAATTTTAACTTTAAAAGTTTATTGGATGTAAATAGGATGTGATGGTAAATTTATATCAAATTGGAACACAGATCAAATTAAAAACACTTTAGTAAAGTGGGGAAGGGATAAACTGACAACTTTATGTTGTTTGTATCTTCCTGTGCCGACGATTCTTTCACTTATCATTTCTTGTATAGGCATCACAGAAAAAGGAGGTAGAGAAAAATCCCCATAGTGGAACCACCGACAGAAATTATAGCTCTGGCCCACTCTAACTATAACAAAAAACACAATGGCTGGGGTTAGGCTTATGTAGCACTGCCCCCGAAGGAGCTGCTGGTTTGATTTGGGTGGCACCTTACCTCTAGTTCTCCGCAATCTAGGGTACTGGATGAGAGCTGTAAGAAAGTCAATGTCCACACTGTAGGTATCTTTTTCTGTGCTTTATTACGCAACGGGGTAAAAATTTTAAAATTAGTAGTAGGTAAGAAGATAGAAGAAATGGTAGGTAATGGATTCAGGCGTATAACTGGGTTTCGGAAACAGTCCTGCTTCCAACGACAACTTTCGTCGCCACTCTAACCAGAGTGAGTATAATGCATCTGGATAGGCCACTCTCACCAGCCTAGCAGCCAGAGTGTCACTTGGAACTTTAGCAAAGTCTCGGCCACAGACCTTTCCAAAAGTGGAGATATTCTCTTTCCAAAATCCTTCTCAACACTGGATTAAGCACCCGGATCTCCCTTGAACAGCTTGTTTTATTTTAGGACTGAAACGATGTGTCCTTCGATGAAGCAGTAGGCCTCGCCTGAGATACCAGCCTCGTGCTCGGTATTCGCTCAGACAGTTTCTTCATCGGTCGGCTTCCTCCCTCGGGGCGGACAGCACAGGACAACTCTGCAACTGCAGACTCAGTCTACCCACCGAGCCCACAAAGCAGATTATTTGCTCTGAACCAACGTGGTCCCGGAGCCAAAACACTGCAACACACACCCTGGCCAGGAGGGCCACACACGGGGGTGGTGGGATGACTGCCCAGGCGGATGGTGGCAACCATGACCCCGAACCAATGGCGTCTGCCCCCTAAATAGCCCTCCCCAGCATGCACAGCGAGGCAATCAAGCCTCCTGATTGGCCGTTGGGGAGGAATATCCATAATACCTTGACCCTACTGCTGCCACCTGTCGGTCCGGGGTGGGACCAGCTCCCCAGACAATGACAGTGAACACACACAGTACAGACAAAGCTGGAACAGAGGCCCTGAATTTAGCCAAATAAACACGGTCAGAGGCAACTAACTCTCTGACCACCCTCTAAATTTACAGCAGCACCAGCTATGAACAGTAGAAGGGCGCTACACGTAATGATACATAATTTACCGAATCTTGTTTTTTTATTTCACATGCCTTTTTCTGTACATCTACATGCATATCAAACAGTACTGTCCAACACAAGTGACAAGGGTTGGGACAAACTAACACTGCCAGGGGTGCTTACACTGGTTGACTTGTATTAGTATGGTTTATATCAGGGGTCTCCAAACTTCCTTACTAGGGGGCCAGTTCATTGGCCCCCAAAATTGATATCAGTGGCAGGAATAATGCCCCATCATTGGTGTCAATGGGAAAAATAGTGCCCCATAATTGGTGCCAGTGTGAGGAATAGTGCCCTATTATTGTTGTCAGTGTGAGGAATAGTGCCCTATTATTGTTGTCAGTGAGAGGAATAGTGCCCCATCACTGGTGTCAGTGGGAGGAATAATCATTAGTGTCAATGGGAAAATGAACTGTTTTCTGTTGTTGACGTAAACAGAATTATGCCCCATTGTTGGTGTCAGTAGGAGAAGTGCTCCAAGGGCCAGATAAAGAGATTTTTAATACAGCTTACCTGTAAAATCTTTTTCTTGGAGTACATCACGGGACACAGAGCGGCATTCATTACTATATGGGTTATATGGAGTACCTTCAGGTGTAGACACTGGCAATCTCAAACAGGAAATGCCCCTCCCTATATAACCCCCTCCCATAGGAGGAGTACCTCAGTTTTGTAGCAAGCAGTATGCCTCCCAAAATGGTCCCCAAAAAGAGGGGTGGGAGCTCTGTGTCCCGTGATGTACTCCAAGAAAAAGATTTTACAGGTAAGCTGTATTAAAAATCTCTTTTTCTTTATCGTACATCACGGGACACAGAGCGGCATTCATTACTATATGGGATGTCCCAAAGCAATGCTTACAATGAGGGGAGGGAGAACATCTCCAAGACAAAAGGATTTAATTTAGAGATATACTCAAATCATAATAAATCCAACTTAGTTGAGAAAAATAATTTTAAATTTTAAATTTAACTCAAAAAAGAGGAGCCCCCGGATCCGAGGGTCTCAAACTGCAGCCTGCAGCACTGCCTGCCCGAAGGCAGTATCAGTATTCCTTCTTACGTCCAACTTGTAGAATTTTGTAAACGTGTGGACAGAAGACCAGGTTGCCGCCTTGCAAACTTGAGCCATAGAGATCTGGTGGTGTGCTGCCCAGGAGGCGCCCATGGCTCTAGTAGAATGAGCCTTTAATGATACTGGAGGAGGCAACCCTTTCAAGCCGTAGGCCTGAGTGATTAATTGCTTAATCCACCTAGAAATGGTGGACTTTGCAGCTGCCTGCCCCTTCTTGGGCCCATCCGGTAGAATGAACAGCACATCTGTTTTCCGGATCTTCTTTGTAGCTTTAAGATAGGCCTTCATGGCCCTGACAATATCCAAGGTATGCAGCAACCCTTCCTTTCTGGAAGTAGGTTTAGGGAAGAAGGATGGTAATACCAAATCCTGGTTCAAATGAAAACTGGATATGACCTTCGGTAGGAAGGAAGGATGAGGGCGGAGAACGACCCTGTCCTTATGAAAAACAAGATATGGTTCCTTACAGGATAAGGCCGCTAGCTCCGAAACTCTTCTTGCGGAAACTATGGCAACCAAAAATACTAACTTCCTTGTCAGTAGAACCAAAGGAATTTCAGCCAACGGCTCAAACGGTTGTTAATGTAAACTTGACAGAACAAGATTTAAATCCCACGGACAAAGCGGGGATTTAACTGGAGGTCTAATACGTAAGACCCCTTGAAGGAAGGTCTTAACCAGCGAGTGGGTGGCCAGCGGCCGCTGAAACCACACTGACAGAGCAGAAATCTGTCCTTTGATTGTGCTTAATGCCAATCCTTTATCCACTCCTAGCTGGAGAAAACTTAATACTCTATCGATGGTAAATTTGCGAGAAAGCCATCGCTTGGACTCACACCAGCCTACATAGGCCTTCCAGACCCTGTAATAAATCACCCTAGAGACCGGTTTCCTGGCTCTGATTAGGGTAGAGACTACTTTCTGAGACAGACCTCTACCCCTGAGAATCAGGGATTCAGCTTCCAGGCCGTCAAATTTAGATGCCGTAAGGCAGGGTGGAGGATCGGACCTTGCGATAGCAGGTCTGGCCGTAGAGGAAGAGTCCAAGGGTCTCCCACTACCATCTTTAGGATGAGTGAGTACCATGCCCTTCTGGGCCATGCTGGAGCTACCAGGATGACTGGTATGTGTTCCACCCGGATCCTGCGCAGCAGGCGGGGTAGTAACTGGAGCGGGGGAAACGCATAAAGAAGTTTGAACTGATGCCAAGGGCAAACCAACGCATCGGTTCCGCAGGCCATCGGATCCCTTGAGCGGGATATGAACCTGTCTAGTTTCTTGTTGAGTCTCGATGCCATGATATCCACGTCCGGCACTCCCCATCTTTGGCAGAGTGCTTGAAAGACTTGTGGATGCAGAGACCATTCCCCCGGCCATAGAGTCTGGCGGCTTAAGAAGTCCGCCTGAAAGTTGTCCACTCCTGGAACGAATATTGCCGATATGCAGGGCACATGCGCCTCTGCCCATAGGAGAATCAAGCTCACCTCTCTCTGAGCGGCTTGACTCCTGGTTCCCCCTTGGTGATTTATGTATGCCACGGCCGTGGCATTGTCTGATTGAATTCTCACCGGGAACCCCTGCAATTTTGACGTCCAAGCCCTGAGGGCTAGTCGAGCAGCTCTGAGCTCCAAGATGTTGATGGGCAACTGCTTCTCTGGCTTTGCCCAAGTACCTTGGCGAGTGCAACCATCCAAAATTGCTCCCCAGCCCGTCAGGCTGGCGTCTGTGGTCACTATCTTCCAAGCCACTGGGCTGAAAGACTTCCCCTTCAGTAGATTCTGAGGGTCTAACCACCAACACAGACTTTGTCGGACTCTTGATAAGAGCGGCAACGGGATATCCAAGGCCTGTGGCCTTCTGCTCCATGCTGACAGGATGGCTGCCTGTAGGATGCGAGTGTGGCTCTGGGCGTATGGTACCGCCTCGAACGTGGCCACCATCTTGCCTAGTAACCTCATACATAGGCGAATAGTCGGTTCTTTCTTGCTTAGAACCAGTAGGATTAATTCCTTGATGGCTTTTACCTTCCTCAGAGGTAGGAACACTCCTTGTTGTTCTGTGTCTAATCTCATGCCGAGATATTCCAACTGCCTTGTGGGCTGGAAAGCTGACTTTTCTCGATTTAGGACCCAGCCGAACCTCTCGAGGTATTGGACCGTGAGGGCCACTGCTCGCTCCAAGCCGGGAGACGAGTGGTCTATGACTAGGAGGTCGT
The DNA here is from genome assembly GCF_905171775.1 of Rana temporaria. Taxonomy (NCBI): domain Eukaryota; kingdom Metazoa; phylum Chordata; class Amphibia; order Anura; family Ranidae; genus Rana; species Rana temporaria. The sequence goes on from NC_053501.1 coordinate 53,083,154, forward strand.
CCAGGTATGCTAGGATCGTGACCCCTTGGATCCTTAGCTTGGCTAGGATCGGAGCTAGGACCTTCGTGAACACCCGGGGGGCCGTAGCCAACCCGAAGGGAAGCGCCACGAATTGGAAGTGACGCGAAGCCACCATGAAGCGTAGATATCTTTGATGTGGCTGATAAATTGGAACATGAAGGTAGGCATCCTTTATGTCTATGGACGCCATGAAGTCGTCCTTCTGGAGTGTGGCAGCTGCTGACCGCACGGATTCCATCCGAAATGAGCGGATCTTTAGATATGCATTTACCATCTTTAGGTCCAAAATTGGCCTGACATCTCCATTGGATTTTGGGATGATGAATAGGTTGGAGTAGAAACCCAGCCCCTGTTCCAGGACTGGCCGGAATCCGAGGCGGATCGTTTGGAATCCTCGACTCCTGGAAATGAGGAGGAGGAAACCTTAGGAAATCTAATTTGTAGCCTGTGGCCACGGAAGACCGTACCCATTCGTCGGGAATGCTGGCTTCCCAAATCTCTGAAAAGAGTCGCAGCCTTCCCCCCACCTTCGTGGGTGGGGGCGCCCCTTCATAAGGTTGGCTTGGGGGCTGGTTTTGCTGGTTTGCGAAACCACTGCCTTTTGCCTCTAACAGCCTGTCCTTGTGATTTGCTGTTGAAGCCGAAGTTTGCTTTTGCAGGAGGCCGTCGATACTGCTTGGCATTAGAGGGCCCCTGCCCAGGGGAATACTGTCGTTTAAACGCAGGCCCCTGAACCTTCTTCTTAGTTGGCAAGAGAGTACTCTTGCCGTTTGAAATGGTCTGAATGTATTTATCTAGGTCTTCTCCGAAGAGTCGTCCTCCATGGAAGGGGAACCCTACCAGGAGCTTCTTGCATGGGGGCTCAGCCTCCCAGCTTTTTAACCATTTGAGTCTTCTCATATGGATAAGGGATAACGATAAACGTGACGCTTGCTGGATAGAATCCTTGATTGCGTCTACCGTAAAACATATGGCCTTAGGGACATCCGAAAATTCTTCTGCCTGCTGGGCAGGAATAAGATTAAGCATCTGCTTAAATTGATCCGATAATGCTTGAGCGACCCCAATCGCAGCCACAGCTGGCTGTACTACTGCCCCTGCAGTAGTGAAGGAGTTCTTAAGTAGTGCTTCCAAGCGCTTATCAACTGGATCCTTGAACACCTGTATGTTTTCTACAGGGCATGTTAACGATTTGTTAACACATGAGATGGCTGCGTCCACTGCAGGAGTAGCCCATCTTTTGGAAAATGTTTCTTCCATAGGATATAGGACAGAGAACTTCTTAGGTGGTAAGAAGATCTTATCTGGCTTGTTCCAATCTTGGAACAAAACTCCCTCTAATAGAGGATGGATCGGAAACACAGCATTGCTTTGAGGCGCCCTCAGTGAGCCCAAAGCTGAAACCGTCGATACCTGGAGATCTGGTACTGGCAAGTTGAATGCCCTATGGACCAAGTCCGACAATCCTTGAATCCACCAGCTCTCCCTCAGGGAGACTGCCCCAGACTCCTCTGTATCCGGATCTTCGATCCCTGAACCTACTTGGTCCTTGTCCAAGAGGTCGTCCAATTCCCCTGAGGAAAGGACCTCCTCTTCTGAGGGTCCGCGCTCGGGCGACGGAGATCTATTCCGCTTACTGCCCCGCATAGCTGCGGCTATCATTTTACCCATGCTTTTCTGCATCTCTTTTAAAGAGGTGAGTAATACCTCCTCCGTGACCATCTTAGGGTTGGACTGACCCGCGTCAGCTCCAGCCCCAGATCCCGATGGCCCCAAGGCTCCCTGTGGGGAAAGCAGCGGCATAGCTTTGTCCGAGACCTCAGACTCTCTGGGGGAATCCCCACCTCTTGTACCCTTGTTTTTTGATGCCATGGTACAATACCGAGGTACACCTGCTACTTATTGGTACCAGGGACTTATAAATAGTTAAATGCCCAAACACCTGTTTGGGGGATAAAAAATGCTTCCTCTCCCCTAGATGACACCTTTTTTTTTTTTTTTTTTTTTTTCAAATCTAGGAAAGAAAAAACATTCTGTCCCCCTGAGTAGTATTGCAAGAAAAACTATGAGATGGAAAAGAAACAGCCTATTCCTAGGCTTGAAAACAGTCTTTCTGAAGACTGCAATATTCTTTCTGGCCACTGTGTGTCCTCGGCGCCCCGTGCTTGCCGTTCTGGTCTTTCCTCCTCAGTTCCAAAGTATTGAATGAGCTATATGGAACAAACAAGGAAGGGCCGCCCCTTCCTTAAGCCACTGACCCGCCCTTCCCCCCCAGCAATCTCAAACAGGAAATGCCCCTCCCGACAGGGGGGGGGTGGGGTTGGGAGGAAGGGACCTCTCTGCTCCAGCAAACTGCAGCCTGCAGCCTGGAACCATGAGGAGGTCAGCGTTTTGCCTGCTTTGCAGGCCGTGAGGAGGAAGACTGAATGGAGCATCGCCTGGAGGCTTGCAGGTAAGCACAGCTCTCTGACACACACATATACTTTTATATCACACAGGCCCCACTCAATGCTTTTCCAACACTACAAGGGAGGTCACATCTTATGGGGAATAATACATATAGAGCCATCCTATCTTTATGATATGTGACTAGTTTGCCAGATGCAGTGCATAACTTTAGGCATGTCCCCTGTGACCCCCCAGAAAAAACCTGCTAAGAACCAAGTTCCGCAAGTTTTCCCCTCACTTACCTGCTCCATGCCGCAGGACTTTGCCAAGCAAGAGGCCCAATCTTCCCCCATCTCGGTGGGGATGTCTAGACCTTCAGGCCCTGGGTTCCTATGAAGGATCCACTGTCCTGGGCCCATATAGCACTCTGGCAACAGAAACATTAGGCACCCAAAGGTTTCTAAGTTCTGGGCCCAGGGTCCAGCTCTCTAAAAAGAAAAGCATTATGGGCTATACCCCAAGGGTTTGGGGTCCGGTTACTGACCACTTTAGCGCTGAGGCTTTTTTGGACAGAACCGGTTAGCTCACCTAATCCCAAGGATGTGGAGGCAAGCTAAACCATGACTAACACCTAAGACACTGGCGGAAAAACTGAGGTACTCCTCCTATGGGAGGGGGTTATATAGGGAGGGGCATTTCCTGTTTGAGATTGCCAGTGTCTACACCTGAAGGTACTCCATATAACCCATATAGTAATGAATGCCGCTCTGTGTCCCGTGATGTACGATAAAGAAAAAGGCAAGCTAAAGGCCGCAGTTTGGAGACCACTGGTTTAAATAATAAAAAAAAATATATAAGACTACGACCCCTGAAGTTGTTAAAGCCTGTGGTTTCTGACATTCTTACTGAATAACTTGGCCTTTCATGTAAATGTTAGAAAGAATACAAAAAAATTAATATGGGAAAAAAAAGAAAGAAATGCATATAGTGAATTATATTGTGATTGATATTAACCATATTTATTATTCTTAGCAATCCTTTAAGAAGTGTTAACAATACTAAGCAGACCTTTTATAGGTCAACTGTTGGTCAATTCACTTGGAATCGAGAAAGGGCTACTGCATAAGGATAGCTATAGAATGTTATTCTCCACTAAGCTGGACCAACTGTCCTTGTGCGACTACCCAATGGCCAGAAGATGCGTAGGTATGGTTGGCACTTTTTTAATTGAGAAGAGATCTACCCAGCAAAGAAACCCCAAGGTAACCCATATTTTCCATTCCAGCATCACACTACATCTTTGGACAAAAAGCACCACATTAGACCTTCGGGCTGAGGGTTGGGATCATGCGGCTTGTTGGTCGACCTTTACAAAATGACGGTCCACTTTTATTCCTTTAAAATGTGAGTTTCTGCAATCACCTGTGTACACGCTTCCTAGCCACAAATATAAACTTCCCCTCAATATTTTCTGCAACTGGAGCTTCATTTCCATATTTCCCCTGCTGTCACCCGGTGGTGAAATCTTATATAGCTAGATTCAGATAGCCTGGCTTAATTTTGAGGCGGCGTAGCGTATCGCATATACGCTACGCCGCCGTAAGTCAGAGAGGCAAGTGCTGTATTCACAAAGCACTTGCCCCCTAAGTTACGGCGGCGTAGCAAAAATGGGCCGGCCTAATCCAAATGTGGAACAGGGGGGCGTGTTTTATGTTAATGACTGGTGACCCAACGTGATTGACGTTTTTAACGAACGGCGCATGCGCCGTCCATGGACATATCCCAGTGTGCATTGCTCCAAAGTACGCCGCAAGGACGTATTGGTTTCGACGTGAACGTAAATTACGTCCAGCCCCATTCACGGAACAACCTACGCAAACGATGTAAAATTTTCAAATTTCGACGCGGGAACGACGGCCATACTTAACATTGGCTAGGCCAGCTATTTGTTCGACTAACTTTACGCCGGAAAAAGCCTTACGTAAAGGACGTAAAAAAATGCGCCGGGCGCACGTACGTTTCTGAATCGGCGTATCTAGCACATTTGCATATTCTACGCCGAAATCAATGGAAGCGCCACCTAGCGGCCAGCGTAAATATACACCATAAGATACGACGGCGTGGGAGACTTACGCCGCTCGTATCTTAGCCTAATTTAAGCGTATCTGGTTTCCAGAATATGCTTAAATTTACGACGGCGTAGATTCAGAGTTATGACGGCGTATCTACTGATACGCCGGCATAACGGTCTCTGAATCCAGCTAATAGTGTGTTTCATGCAGCAGTCTGTTAAATGGGCATGCAAAGACCATATTATACAAAAGAGCTGTAAGGATTTATAGAGAGCTCTTACCTTTGACATGTACAATGGCAGTCCTTGATGATGATAGCCCCTTTAAGTTGTGAGCTTCACAAGAGAAGACTGTGGTTTCTCGAATTCCTGCAGAGAAATAGTATTGGTAATAAATTGTATGTACATTGTTGAGGGAAAACTATAGCATTTGTTGAGTCGTTGGGGTTAATACATTAAAATAGTAGGAAAAAAAACAAATAAGCACAGATAGCAGTTATTGCCCCATGTGCTCATTTTCTACTTTTCAATAAGTGTCCTATTTGATTAATATTTAAACTTTACAGGGTAATGTGGCGACTCCAGTGTCCACTCCTCAAGCTTCCTTTGCCGTGTGTCTCCACTTATGCCAAAGCGCTAGGCATTCAATAGGATCGTCTGATGATTTGGCCAATCTCACGACCTGCCTCCTGATGGGCTGGGAGGAACTTTAGTGTGAAAATAGCAAAAATTTATTTGCTATGGTCACACAACTGGGTGGGCTCGGAGCGCAATGCTCTGCACTTCAAGCCCCCCCCCTTTTTGAAGCCTATTAGAGCCCCTGGCTCTAATCAGGTGCTTCAAAAAACACAATGGAATACATAGTCCGGTGCCCGTGCTCCCTCTATGGATGGGTACCCACTGGTTTTAATATATATGCCAATAAGATTATGATCACAAAAAATAAAAGAAAGCTTTCCCTTAAAACCCATAAAAATTGAACGATTAATGCTCTAAATTTGCCTGCTAAATTTGCCTAGCAGAATAAATTCTGTAACATTTACTTACACTTGTGCTAAAGCACAATAGGTTTTCTGACATGAATATCAGACAGAGCTGGATTATGGCCAAATGTGGCCCCTGGCAAGAGAACAACTTAGAGTCATGTTAGTTTATTACCAGATGCCAGTGTTACTTTAGGGACTCATTTAGATCTTTAGATTGCAGCAACCTGCAGTAAGTCATGCATTTTACCATGTTACAGCAATGCGTACAATACTGCAGTACACCAGTGGTATGGTATGTTGCAAAAAATGTGCAGGTCCATTTTTTTTCTTGTTGCTGTCAATTGCATCATTCCTGCCTCTCTTCATAAACCCAACTTGAATGGTGACACAAAAAGGACCATGCCTTTCTAGCATCGTACTGGAACAATAACCCCAAAACGGCAGACTTCTACCTGCATTTAACTGGCCTTGAGGCCCTAGAACTTCCAGGGGCACCGATATCAGCAACAGGGCACAATTCCGACCACCGACTCCAAAAGTAGGCCAAAAATTCTCTCTCCGATACCTATGATGGAGCACAATCCCTCCCAACACCACACATGATGAGGCACAGGTCCTCCTACCAACAACAATGATGGGACACTATTCCCACTTCTTAAACCAATGGGGTACCATTTCTACCACAGACAACAACGTTGGGGTACTATTTCTCCAACTGACACCAATAACAGAGTACTATGCCACTAATGGGCAATATTCCTTTCACCGACACTAATGATGGGGCATTGGTCTTCCCACTGTTGACAACTTTGGGGCAACATTCCTTCCAAAGACACTAACATTTGGGAAGTATCCACTTCCATCCCTCTAAACTGACCACGGGCACCTAGACATTTTTTCTCTCACTATGTGGCATCGTTTAATCACAATTTCAACAGGGCATTTTCTACTCCTGCTGGCCATAATCTAACCCCCAAAACCTGAAGGAAACTGTCCCTTTGCTTAGTAAGTTTGATGTCCCTTAACTAGAAAATTCAGATGCCTCTAAATGTGAAGCTGCCCCCTAGGATTCTTTTTCTCCACTATGTATTTAAGCTGGGGGTCAATACCAAAGATTAGTCACTAAAATGTAGGCCCTTTGTCGAAATTTGTACACCAATCTGTTTTTATTAGCAAAATAATAATTCAAAAAGACATACAACCTGTATTGTTACATTGCTGAGGCTTTAACATTTGGTTTGCTGTGGATTAGAACTGAACAGTCACATCGGGTGCATTCCTTTACTGCCTGAACCTGTTGCACTGCCACTGACAATTAACACAGCACAAGTCTTAGCTCGCCATCAAGCATATCTACGTAACACGCATGGCTTAGGTGTAGTTGGTTCAGATCAAATTCATAGCTGATGCTAGTTTTGCTTTATCTTTAATGTGCTGTGAAGTGCTCTTTACCATCTATTTCCATGTTGATTGTTGTCAGCCATATCAGGCAAAAAAGATTAAAGCAGCAAACATATGAGCATGATCTGACTGAATTCATAAGTTGTCTGAGGAACACTCCATTAAATTGAAAGCTTGTTTCTACCATACTTACAGACCTATGTCAAGGAAAAGAAAAGAAGTAAAAAGAGAAAAAGAAAATAAAACTGGCCATAGATGGACAGAATCTTGGCAGGTTCAGCAGGGACCGGATTCGAACCATCTATGGGCAGCCTGACTGTACCCAGGTTATTTGATCAACTTGGGTACAACCAGCATGTCGTATTTTTCTACATACGGTTACTGCCAGTGGCTATAACCGCTAGCAGTACCAATGTATCTGCTGGCTGGGATTGCTCCCTACGCCCTTTGCTGGTGGAATACAATAGCACTGTAGGAGGCATTCCCCTCCATCAACACTTGCAATGCTGATGGGGAAATTGGGCAATTTCCTTTCTTTCCACCCACGGTACTAAGGCCAGAACCAGGTTATCACAATGGAACAAAAGTTATCTGGAGTTCCTAGGAAACTATTGTGTCAAATCAATAGTTTCCCCCAACAGTGGCCAGCTGGCTCCATTTACAGACTTGAAAGATGTGGGATCATCACCCCATCTGATCACAAACAGTCATTTCAGAGGGCCATTTTCTTATATGTTCTAAAAAGAGAACAATACTTTCACTGTGTGTGCTACATTGTACAGCTGCCTGAGCTGTAGAACTAATTGTCATTGTTTCTGTTGCTGTAGGATATGAGGAAAAACAGGCCTTAGGTCCCCTAATGCCTCGTTTCCATTGAGTGGATCAGTTCGGTACGGTTCGGTACAGTACGCTATTTTGGGTGTTTCCATTATGAACGTGTGCCAAAAAAACGAACCGTACCGGACCATTCTGGGTCCTGCTTCAGATGTGGGGCCATAGAAAATGGAACGGTTCCATTAGGGGAGGAGATGCAATACTGATTGATGGACGCGCTAGGCATTTTTTCTAAATCCTGTATGGTCCCTGACGGTCCGATTTGCAGTGGAAACGCTCACGAGACTAGACCGGTCCATTCTAACCGTTCCAAATTTACAAACCCGAACCGTTCCGTTCAGTGGAAACGAGGCATTAGACAAGAGAGCGCATATCTGACTGTTTTGGGAAGGTCTCACGTCTACAGGAAATTCCAATACTGCTGGTCACTTTGTATCTGTGGTTCTTTTAATTAAAAATTAAAGGAAACCTTAAAGACTGCTGATGGCATCTTAAGAAGCTACTCCAAGTCAGCAGATCCAAGGAAATTCAAAAGGGGAGGAGTCTACCAGCAGGTTTGCATTGTTTAAGCCATTGTGCCTCCAAGATATGCGAGGGGAAGGGTGTCTGATTCACACATTGATATAAACATACAATTAGCCTGTGCGTCTATGAGCTGATCATTAAGAAAAACATGTTCCATGGCCACATGATGCACAGATGTCAAATGTCTCAACTCATTCGGGCCACCACACTTCAAGCCTTCCTATTGGTCCCTTAATGTGATGGATGACCTCAATGAAAAATAGAGAAAGGATAAGAGGAAAGGGGGCAGATTTCAGAAGCCCATTTTTCTAGATATATTTCTTGTCTGCTTAGGCATTTTTTTCATCATTTGCGCAACTTGAATTGACAGGATGACGTTCCGCTCTCTATATACAATGGGTATAGAAAAGAGTCAACCCCCTTTACAATTATCACATTTTGTTGCTTTGAAGCGCTAAATGAAGACGGACACCGTTTTTGTTTTATCCAGCTGTCTTTACTAGTGCAACTTATAACACCCAAATAAAAGATACAACACCAGCATGTCAGAAAAAATTAAATTAAAAATTAAAAAAAAGAATCACGGAGTTGCAAAAAGGATCACCCATCCATGTCTCTTCTATCCTCACACGTGCTCCAGTCCCTGCTGCAGAGAAACACCCTCATAACAAGATATTACCACCTCCATGCTTTACTGTAGGAATGGTGTTATATGGATGAGCCGTCTTGGATTTCCGCCAGACATATCATTTGGTGTTCAGGCCAAATAATTAAATTTTAGTCTCATCTGACAACCTTAAATTGCACCTTGAAGATTATAAGGCCACGTGGAAAAATGTGTTATAGTCAGATGAGACTAAAATTTAATTATTTGGCCACAACACCAAAGGATTTGTCTGGTGGAAATCCAACACCGCCAACCATCCAAATAACACCATTCCTACAGTAAACCATGGAGGTGGTAATATCCTGTTATTGGGGGGGGGGGGTGTTTCCCTGCAGCAGGGAATGAAGCACTTGTCAGTATAGAATAAAAAATGGATGGGTCAAAATACCATCAAACTCTTGAGGAAAATCTGCTGCCCTCTGGCTATACCTTCTCCCCATAGACAACCTTCTGGCAAAGCACACAGCAAAAAGGACCACACAGTGGTTGAAGGAAAAAAAAAGGTGAATGTCTTTGCATTGCCTAGTCAGAGCCCAGACTTAAAACTCATTGAAAATCTGTGGAATGACTTGAAGAATGCAGTCCACAAACAGTCAAATTCAACTGAACTTACAAATTGTAATTAAAGCAATTGTAATTAAAGCAAAAGGTGGTTCGACCAAATATTTACATAAGGGGGTGATCCTTTTTCCAACTCTGTGTGATTCTGTTTTATTCTGACATGTTGATGATTTTTCTTTCACTTGGATGGTAAAAGTTGCACTAGTAAAATACATCTGGATAAAACAAAAACTGTGCGTCTTCATTTCAGGTTGCAAAGCAATATAATGTGATTGTTTTAAAGGATTTAAAGGGAGTGAGGGGTGAATTTTTTTTCTATACCCACTGTACATACAAAAATTAGCTCAAGAAATGAATTGAACAATTTGTACACAGCCGCTGAAAGAATTTTTAGAAAGGATTTGTACAGAATAAGTAGAAGAAAGGCTAAACACAGGTAAAACTGGTTGCTATTACTCACCTTTCAAAAAATATATTACACAATACGTCTCTGACAATTCTTGGGAAATAATCTAGATTATCATTTCCTAAGAACTACCAAATGAGACCATCATTGACTTTATCTAAATCTAAGGCCTCGTACACACGATAGGTTAACCAGAGGACAACGGTCTGATGGACCGTTTTCATCGGTCAAAACAGATTGTGTGTGGGCCCCATAGGTTATTTAACCATTGGTTAAAAAAAAAGCCAACTTGCTTTAAATTTAAATATATTCCTAACCGATAGGTCAAAACCGATCGTTAGTAGGCACAACGATCGGTTAAAAATCCATGCATGCTCAGAATCAAGTCGACGCATGCTTGGAAGCATTGAACTTCATTTTTTTCAGCACGTCGTTGTGTTTTACGTCACCGTGTTCTGACACGATCAAGTATTTAACTGATGGTGTGTGGGCGTGACGGACCATCAGTCAGCTTCATCGGTTAACCGATGACAACGGTCCTTCAGACCGTTCTCATCGGATGGACTGATCGTGTGTACGAGGCTTTAGAGTCCTGTTTCTTAAATTCTGCTTCTTAAAGAGACCCTGTCACCAGACCATTAATTTGAGAACCAATCTTACCATAATGTTATATACGCATATGCATAGATTCAAAGTCTCTTGATGAAAAAGAAACATATATTCCAATACATTTTTAACTTCCCAAAACGATCTTTTTATTATTGATATCAAAACAGTGATTCCTACCACCGTTCACTCATTCGTTCACCTCAAATGGTGGACCCGCAAAATGCCAGGTCAGGTATCTCTTTCCCCTCTTAGGGGCTATCTCTTGAAAATCTCCTCATATAGCCACTTGAATACATATATATGGGTATATGGCACTTTAAAAGATTGCACAAATATCCTCCAATGGGCTCACATAACAGAGGAGATCCCCATAGTGTAGTGAGCTTCAATAAACATTTTTTATTAATAAAAATGCACCTACAATCAGTCAAAATGTGCGAGTTTGTGTTACAGAACAGAGGGGCCACGGCACTACCGGTTTCAGCACTCCATCGCTCACCCGGCTCTGCCAAATGTAGTACCCCCTGAGAAAGTCACATGACCGCAACGACATGTGTTGGGTGGAGCCATGTGACCGAGTACTGAAACCGAAAGCGACACAAAAACTGCGGTCCTGTTGTTCTGTAACGCAAGCTGACACTTTTTGACTGTTTGCAAGTGCAGTTTTATTAATAAAAAACATTTATTGAAGCTCACTACTATAGATCTCCTCTGTTATGCGAGTCCATTGAAGGACGTATATGTGATCTTTTAAAGAGTCATACCATACATCCAAATATATGTGATCATCACATATATGCCTATAAAAGGTTTCAAGAGAATCACTGTTTGATATAATTATTACCACACGTACATGTAAGAAGATCCTTTTGGAAAGTTAAGAATTTACTAGATGTTGATATTTTTTATTAAAGGAATCTGAATCTATTTAAAAGACACATTCATTCACATTTATGCACTGGTGCAAGTGATAATCATTTGTATATTTACAAATCTACTGAGTATATGCAATAGAAGATAGTGGAATGATATTTTTTACATGTATTGATATTTTGCACATTTATTGTACTTTTAAGTCTATTTTTTTAATGTATTTAGTCATCATGATATTGTGAAGTTTATCACATATTTTTATTGGCGTTTATACTTTCCAATATATATTAGCTGTTTATTTGGGAGGGGCAGCAGTGTCACTTTAATATTATTTCTATATATTTTTTAGCACTTTGTTTCAATTTTAGTTTATTATCAATGTTCACTGATTAACACTTTGATTACTTAGTCATATTCATTGCGCTCGTCACTTTACCTTTCACTATTTTATTGTATTTCTATTTGATATTTATACATTATTAGATTGAGCAGCATCATCACTTTTAGTTCATTACTATTATTTTACTTCACATCTTAAGCTTTACTAGGTAGGCGCAAGAGCACCCTCACTTTATCATTATTTCTATATATACAGTAGGTGTGGGAACACATTTTTACTATTTCTAGCCACTTGCATATGACATTTGTGAATGGGTAGTACGGGTTAGATTTTTAGATTATTTATATTCACCTGTATTGCCTCCCTTGAATAGACGTTCAAAAGCTGTTCGGCTCATCCCTATTCTCCAGTGATGTGAACTGAGCTGTGCATGTGAAGCTTAGTTTAAAGTACTGAGATGACTAGGTCCTACGTAGGATTGATGTCATTTTCCGCCGACCAATGGAATGGCCCAACAACTGGCATGCAGAAAAACATTTTGACACCAGCGAGGAACCATTGGACAGGTAAGTATTCACTCTTTAGATCCAACTTAATAATACAAATTTAAATAAAAAATAAAATAAAAAAAGTATTTTCTCGATGTCTCTGCTTTTCCTGCAATTTGTTAAATGATGACAGGGTCTCCTTTTAAAGAGTAAGGCTGGCCATAGACAAACGTATATTTTAATTCACCTATGAGCAGGCTAGTTCTACTGAAGTCAATCAATCGACTTCCGTACTACCAGTCTGTTGGGTTTTTCTCATGTGATCACTGCTGGCAGCCATTGTATTCTGAAAGTGGGGAAACCTCCCACTGCGCTATTGCATTCTGACAGCGGGAGGTTTCCCCACCTTCTATGTTAATGGGGCAACCAAGCGACATTCTTTCCTTCAACCCATGGTTGAAGGAAAGAAAATTGCATAATCTTTGGCTTGCTCAACTTCAGAATAAATCATACCCTCTGCATGATCTACGTAGATTGGAAGGATTTTAACAAATTTTGTTGCAGATTACTACCTTTTCTTATTCTGGAAAAATAATGTTTTTTTTGTCTGTGCCCATCTGCACAGTGAATGGGAATGGGAGTGACTTCATAATCATCAATCAGCTGCTGCACTTGCAGGGCTCTCAGGAGGAAAGTAGCAGGGTCTACATCCCTTTAGACCCGATTTACCTTTGGGAGTATCTCACCAAAATTTTTCTTTGTTGCATTGGATGTCCAAAATCTGACTTCTATCTTAGTGCACACTTCTGGAAAAAAAAATCGGTAAGCCAATCACACAAGCAGAGGAAGTCACGTGACCAGTGAAGCAACGCATCGCGTGGAGCCTTGTGACATCAGTTACCGGTGGTGTTTTATGGAAGTGCAGTGAGGAGGCGAGTGTGTCACTACTCCAATTTCTTTTTACTATGGTTTTTACCCTTACTTGATGTAAGCAGCTTCTTTTACAAAATAAATTTACTTTTCATTTGGCAATATTGCACTTTGGCTGTCCTTTGTTTCTTTTGAGTGCCATTTATACAAGAAGCGTCATTCCTTGGAGCGAGCCGTTTCCTCTATATATGGAATTACCCAAGATATTTTGATGCCAAGTTTTGGACGTAGTTCTTCGTCTTTGCCTGGGACATGGATGTCTTTATAGATCCATGAGCAGGATTCCTTATCTGACTATCTGATGAGCTTTGTTTGACCCTTGGGTCATTGTTGGAGGTGAGTGGCCAATTCATAAATTTAACAGTCGATGTTTGGATTGATGTTTTGTCCGTTTTCTCTTCTATCATGTTATACCTTTTTTTACCTTTATATGAACTGACTCTTACCATTGGACTTCAGTTGGATTTTTATTCACATTTATTTATTTGTATACTCATCGTATTCATTCTTTGAGTATATTACTTTATGGCACATTATTGAATAAGCGCACCATTCTCATCTTTTTCTTTTACTTTTATTATGCAGTGTTTTTTGAGTGGTTGCAGCCAATTCACGGTCACTATACATGTACTATATATATTTTTTTCTGAGTTTATTTTCACTATATTCACTGGAGGCTGATGGTTTATATTTGCTTAAAAATTGGAACAAAATAGCGTGCAGGTTTTTTTGCGTTATAAATCACACAAGCAGGACATTACATTTCTGGGGGTCGTCCCATGCACCACCTTTGTACAGAACGCCTCCAGGTAGCCATATTACAATGCTGTATATTGAAAAGGAAAGATCGTTTTTAATAACATTCAATTGCAATATGACTTATGTAGCAATTGTAATTGCTATATTATTATTATTTTTTTATTTGCTTTTTTTTTTCTCATGAAAGCAGATTTCAGTGACCCTTTAAAAGGACATGTATATATCCTTCCCATCCCCGGCTGCCTATGCAGAGAGCAAAATTGCAGTTCCTTTAAAATTTCACCTTCAACTACAGCTGAAGGCAGGTACCTGGTATAAACAGGACTGATGGTGAGCTATCTGGTGCCTCCCCAGCAGGAGACCCTCTCACAAACCACACAATGGTCAGCGGCCCAGGTGGTCCAAAAGCTGCACATGTAATGTTGAAGGGAGTGTTGGGTAAAACAGCCATATCTTTTGGTTCCATTATGAAATATGGGACACCTAAAGCCAATTAAAAACATAAAAGATTGTAATCAGAAACAGTAGAATCCAATTAGCAGGAGAAATTCACAAAGGTAATGGTTGCATGAGGAATTATCACAGGAGTGACGTACCCTCCACCGTAATCCAGAAGCTATCTGACACAGCTTTCATTCCTTTATGTTCAGCTTCGCACCAGTATCTTCCAGCATCCGGATGCTCAACATTTTTCAAGCTACAAAGACAAATGGGTTAAAAGAGTTAAAGACAATATTCACCAAAAGTGTTTAACACCAAAAAAGGAACCCCATGCCATGGAGGAATACAACCATACTCACCTATGTGAATGTAGCATTGGTCTGGTGCGGCAGCTGTCCCCTGCTGCCTTCTACACCAAGAACTGAGCAATCAAAGACCACTGATTGCTTGGCTCTTGAAATCTAGTGAGCCAGTGACAGTTAGAGTCTCTGCTCTGCCCCTCCAGCAATCACAGTGCCTGGCTGTGGAGGGTGTAGAAGCAGCTGGCTCATGCCCTCAGCAGCGTGCTGAGAGGTTGAGCTAGCTGCCGGTCAGATTCTGACATCATTATTGGGATCCTTGTAGAGCTAAGCCCTAGACTTGCTCTGTGATGTGGGCTTTATAATGTACAATTATTTGCTTATGGCTAATGACACAAACGATTCTGTCGCTAGCAACAAAATGGAACAAATTGCCAGTGTCAGGATCACTAAAAAGGCCGCCTGAGTGTCCCTATGGAATTGCTACTGCTGAAACCGAGGCATGTTGCTCTGTCGCTGGCCTGAACACTGCTAAATCTTGATCACTAGTGATAGGAGCCACATCTCACTGTCTTAGCTAAAGAGGAAGCTACTCCACAGGGACAAAAAAGGGGCAGCCTTTTAGCGATCCTGCCTGTGCTGATTTTGACAGACTGTCAGCGGCGGGATCGCTAGTGGCAGAGTCACCTGTGTGCCATCAGCTGCCTTAGGCAGCAGCCGCTAACTACAATGTGTTAAACTTTGTTTAGCTTTGCAGGTGAAACACTTGTTTCTGCTTAACAGTGCTTAAAGATCTGCTAACTGCAGCGCTGCTACAAAGATCAGGACCTCTACCGTCAAGCTGACAGCTGCATAGAAGGGCTGATGCTCAGCAGGGATGGACTCCGGGGGCATAGGAGGCATCTGCTAAATCCTTAATTGGTCAACATCACCTACAACCTACATAACTGTAATAAACACAGGTTAAAATAGGCACACATCCTAAATATTACAAGGTAGTTTCAGTAAATATATATCTAAAAAAATATTTTTGCCATTGCCATCACATTTTTATATATATAAAAAAATAAAAAATAAATATTACTGTGCTTGTGTGAACAACATGAATGGTAAGCTGCAAACACAACTGTGAGGCCGCGTACACACGACCGAGAAACTCGACGGGCGAAACACATCGTTTTCCCCGTCGAGTTCCTTGTTCGGCTGTCCAAAAACTCGTCGAGCCAAATTTTCCCATTGCCCGTCGAGGAAATAGAGAACATGCTCTCTTTTTGGCTCAACGAGTTTCCCGACGGGTTTCTCGGCGAAAAGTGTACACACGACCGGTTTTCTCGGCAGAATACGTCTCCCATTGAGTATCTTGCTGGATTCTGCCGAGAAAACCGGTCGTGTGTACGCGGCCTGAGATATTTATCACAACCAAAAGAAAAATTCAAGTGTTGCGCTAGTGACATGAAACAACAAATTGTGCGCAATATTAAATAAAGTCTCAAATTCCATTCCGTGTCAAAATAAGTGATCTATATTCCAAATATAATAAAAAAGGATGATGGAAGAATATGAATTAGGGAGTGCTGTAGCCAGGGGTCAAAAATGAGATAAATCACGTTCCCTCCACCGTAGATGCCAACCACCACCAAGCCAGATAAGGTGTATTCTTACCACAACAATAGGACCCCCTTTCAGGAAGGTCAAACACACTTTGGGGTTACAAGGGTAGTGTGTGCATATTCCAGCAAGGCTCAGAGATACAGTAGAGGTGTCCACGTCATCTCGCTACCCAGAAGTTCAGGCGGACACCATATTAACTGCCTGGATGTGTTTTTATGCATATCTCTCATCTGATTTTGTGAGCGTTACTCCTTTTTTAATAAATATCAGCTCATATATAGTGTTTTTATTCATTTTCATTATGTTGTGGTAGTTTGTGATCTTATTGGCAGTCGTATTGGGAGATTACACCTCTACTGGAACTGTGACCCTTGCTGGAATATACACACTACCCTTGTAACCCCAAAGTGTGTTTGACCTTCCTGACAAGGGGTCCTTTTGTTCTGGTAAGAATACACCTTATCTGGCTTGGTGGTGGATGGCCTCTACGGTGGGGGGAAACGTGATTTATCTCATCTCTGACCCCTGGCTACAAGACTACTTCATATTCTTCCATCATCCTTTTTTATTATATTTGGAATATATATCACTTGTTTTGACATGGACTGGAATTTGAGACCATATTTAATATTGAGAACAATTCGTTTTTTCATGACACTTTAATAGCGCAACACTTTAATGTTTATTTTTCTATCACATTTATACGCTTGCAATTCTTATACTGTGGGTAGAGCTAGGCGATTTTTTACCCTTAAAAAATCTGCGATATTTTTTTTATAAAAAACTCAATTTACGATTCAAATAGATTTTTTTTTTTTATGGACACCGTGCCGGTCCTGAGGAGCTGCGGGAGTTTTTAGGCGAGGCCGTGGCTTCGGCCTAGCCTGCGGCGTCCGGCCTTATCCCAGGATCATGGCGGATTGACTTCTCCCGAGAGGCCACCAAAGCAGGAGGGACACAGGAGGGTCAGTTGTGAGGGTCTGCACCTGGTAGCAGGACGACTCTAGCGTCAGTCCTGAGTAGCTGCGTGCAGGATTTTTTAGGCGAGGCCACGGCTTCCGCCTAGTCTGCGACGTCCAGCCTTGCGGCCCTTTTCTGGGATCGCGGCCGACTGACTTCTCCCCTGCACACCCTGGAGAGGCCATCTAGACAGGAGGGACACAGGAGGGTCGATTGTGAGGGTCTGCACCCGGTAATAGGAGGACTCTTAGCGCCAGTCCTGAGAGAAAAAAAAAATAATCGATGTTTTGAATATATGATTTGACCTACCAACTTGATATTTAAATCAAATCCATTTTTTTCCCAGCATTAACTGCGGGGGGGGGGGGGGTTCTGTAATTAGCATTACATTAATCTTATGTAATCAATCTTATTTGAACAGACTTTTCCAAAGTCCAACAGTTTGAGGGAATCGCTCATCTGTCAACTGTCCCTAGGGCAGGAAGGGAGTAGAAAATCTCGGTTTGACTGCATTATACTTTTAGAAATATCACTGAAAGGTATTTAAACAATTCTAAATGGGTCCACTACATGTAATAAATACAGGGGCGGACTGACAACTCATGGGCCAGGAGGCATTACAGAGGCGGGGCAGCTAAAATCTCATGATTTTCACATCAAAAGCATGTCGGTTTTGGACATATCAGGGACAGATGTAAAAAAAACACAGATTTTTACATACTTTCCCTGGTTTTAATGAGCCTGGCAACCCTGATGGGGCCCCCTAGTGGCATGGGGCCCTCGGGCAGTGCCCGAGTGCCTCAATGGTCAGTCCGCCCCTGATTAAATACAATATGGGACACATTTTAATACATGATTTTCTATACCGGGCATGCCAAATCGGAGCATCTGCATGCTGATCTCAGTGTGGATAACAGAGTGTCTATATATGGTACACTTGCCAGGGTCTCTTTATACTGAATAAGACAACAAAAATTATTACCTAACCCAGTCTGGACAAGATACATTACCTGAGGAAGCTGGTCCAATGATCTTCATTCTTTGGAATGTACAACTGGTCAGCACTCTGCACTGGAACGCCATCCTTAAACCACTGGATCTCTGGTTCCTCCATACCAAGCAGGCTGCAGTTCAGTTTGGCTTCTCGCCCTTGAGGCACTGTTAAATTGTACCCATGACCTGTAAACCGCAATCCAATTGTTTTCCCTAAACAAAACAGAAGGATAAAGAAACAGTTCAAATTAGCGCTCTTCCCCAATATTAAACATGCAAACTCATCAGCTGTTCAATGCTACCAAAACACAAAGGGCCCAACATATCAACACCTTCTTTACCAGCCATCAATCACCATCAGATCTGTCCTGAAAGGTTAAATTATATTGGCTATAAGGAAATAACTCTACTTCTTAGTAAAAACATGAGGCTCAAAGGGTTTTGAGTGCTTATTTGGGGCTGATTACGGTATTGAAAGATGGTGTATTTAAAAGACAGGCACTTACATAATCAAGTCACACAAGCATATAAACTGTGAAAGTGGAAGAATATTTTCTGTAAACTCTGCAAATATGAGGAATTTTGAAAACATACAAGACTAAATCGGTTTCAATAATGCTACCCTATTTTTTTTTGTTGGAACTAAGCTTAAGCTGGCCATAGATGGTTTGAATCTAGGCCGGTTCAGCAGGGACCAGCCACGATTTAAACCATCTATAGGTAGGCTGATTGTAACCAAGTTTATCCATCGATCAACTTGGGTGCAAGCAGCATGTCAGATTTTTGGCATGCGATTGTTGCTAGCAGCTATAATCAGCATGTTCTCCCAGCAGGAACGGCTCCCCACACCGGGAGAACATAATAGCTTTGAGGGCGGGATTCCCCCTCATCAACACTGACTGTTGATGGGGTAATCAATTTTCTCTCCTGCAACCATTGCACCATCTATGGCAGGGGTGCCCAACCTTTTGAAGAGTGAGGGCCACTTAAGCAACTTGGTAACCAGTCGCGGGCCACAATGAGCGGAGCGGACGAATGACAGGTCACAGCTATTCTATAGGCCCTCCTATCTGCCCAGATGGAAGGGGACAAATGTTTTTCAGATTGGAGGTAGGTGGGCATAAACAGACATCTGTCGCTCTGTAGAGGTGAATTGAGGGTCCCATTTGGTCGGGCTGATCGTGTGAAAAGGGCCTATGACTGCTGATGTGTTGCGGTTTACCCATACCGCAAGTGCAGCTGTGTCTATCCTGCCGGTTAGCTGAACTTTGCCATAGACTCCGCCTGTGGCAAAAGCCGGCCCTGTAGAGGAAGCATTGGCTTATGGTGCTCTGCTCCACAGCCGCTATCTTCTTCTACCACCAGCTTCCTATCACAACACTGATGCTGTGGTATAGCGGGTCCGCAACATGCGATCTTTGCTTGCCAACCCGCCATTCCAGAGCTGGAGGCCGCGGGCCACATCAGAGGGCTCCGCGGGCCACATGTGGCCCCCGGGCCACTGGTTGGCCACACCTGATCTATGGCATGCCTAAGATAAGACTTAAAGAAGTCGAACTTATTTTGGTAGCTTTTGTCTTCCAGGGTACAAGGCACATGTAGCAATTTGTCTCATCTTCCTACGTGTTCTCCAAGCTGAGCTAGTGTGGTTGTCGGTGCACCCCCCTATAGCGGTCTGACCAGGCAATTAGTAAGGAGACAAATAACTTATGAGGGGGGGGGGGCAATTTAAGTTCCCATGTTCCAACCCTACTGCCTTTTCATTGTTGCTAGGAAGCTGGCAGGTATCAATGGCTGCTAAAATGCTGGTGACCGGGAAGCACAACCTCATTGGTTACTAGGACATTGGTAACCGGTAACCTGGCCGCTTGCGTCCAAGCAACGGCACAGCAAAAAAAAAAAAAAGACAGAGGGAATGAAAACAGGGAAACTGGTTGGGAGCCTTCTAGCCAACACTCTTCTCCCCTAAGAATGCTCACTGAGCAAGGAAATGTGGCGACTGAGCTCAAGGTAATAACTACAAATGGGTCTTCTATCGGGGGAGGATCAGAGAAGCTAGAAAATAGGGAATAAAAGTAAAGATATACTTCACATTTCAATACCAATTCATTGGACAGTCCAATTCAGATATTTGATGTTAAGGTATAGACTTGGTTTTAAAGTTGGTCTAAACGCCGAACATTCTATGCATAAGATAAAAAGCGATGTTACAGATGTGTCTTGGCTGCTCTGGACTCTCCCTCCTTTTTGGCTGAGATGGAAGCATGGTGCCATTGGCTCCCACTGTTGTCAATAAAAGTCCGTGAGCCAATGAGGAGAGAGAGGGGGCAGGGCTGGGCCATAGCTGTGTCTGAGTGGACACAGGGAGCTGCGGCTCGGGTGCCCCCATAGCAAGCTGCTTGCTGTGGGGGCACTCAACAGAAGGGAGGGGGCAGTTGCGCCGACGAGGGATCCGAGAAGAGGAGGATCTAGGCTGTTCTGTGCAAAACCACTGCACAGAACAGGTAAGTATTACAATTTTTTATTTTTAAAAACGGCTTGCCGACCAGCTCATGCCGATATACGTCGGCAGAATGGCACGTACAGGCATATTAACGTACCTGTATGTTGCCTTTAAGAAGCAGCAATGTGGTCGTGCACGCCTGTCGCAAGCTCCGCGAGTGTGATTGTGGGTCCCGCAAATACCCACAATCGTCTTACGGAGAGGAAGAACAGGGAAATGCTAATGTAAACAAAGAAGCATTTACCTGCTCTGCCAAGTGACAGTTGGAACACATCCCTAGGACACACTTAACCCCTTCAGCGCCCCCTCCTGGTTAACCCCTTCACTGCCAGTCACATTTACACAGTAATAAGTGCATATTTATAGCACTGATCGCTGATGTAATTGTGAATGGTCCCAAGATAGCGCTAAAAGTCTCCAATGTGTCCGCCTTAATGTCGCAGTCATGATAAAAATAGCTGATCGCCAACATTACTAGTAAAAAAAAGTGATCAAATACCACCAAAAGAAAGCTCTATTTGTGGGAAAAAAAGGACGTCAATTTTGTTTGGGAGCCACGTCGCAAGACCGCAAAAAGTGCTCTGGTCTTTGGCCAGCCAAATGGTCTGGGGCTGAAGTGGTTAAATAACAAAGATACTTTAATATAACATTCATTTATTTTTTTTAATGCTCATGAGAGCTCCTCTTCTTTAACCACTTGATAAATGCTGCACGCAGATATACGTCTGCAGAATGGCACGGCTGGGCACAGGGGCGTACATGTACGTCCCCTTTAAGAGCCCAGTCGTGGGTCGTGGGGCGCGCTCACGACCTGGTCCTCTTCTCAGTGACTATCCACGAGGGGAACAGCGAACCCGAACACCGCCAGTGTTCCGCGATTAGGTCACAAAGAGAAAGAACAGGGAGAGGCAAGTGTAAACAAACCTCTCCCTGTGCTTCCTAGTGTGGCTGTCACTGATCGTCTGTTCCCTGTGTTAGGGAATGACGATCAGTGATGTCACACGCACAGCCACGCCCCCCCACAGTAAGAACACTTCCTTAGGGCACACTTAACCCCTACAGCGCCTTCTGCTGGTTAACTCCTTCACTGCCAGTGTAATTTTTACAGTAACCAGTGCATTTTTATAGCACTGTTCGCTGTAAAAATTACAATGGTCCCAAAATAGTGTCAAAAGTGTCCGATGTGTCCGCCATAATGTCGCAGTCACGAAAAAAAAAAATCGCTGATCGTCGCCATTACTAGAAAAAATAAATAAAAAAATGCAATAAAACTATCCCCCATTTGGTAGACGCTATAAATTTTTCGCAAACCAATCAATAAACACTTATTGTGATTTCTTTTACCAAAAATATGTAGAAGAATATGTATCGGCCTAAAATGAGGAAAAAAAATGTTATATCGTTTTTGGGGATATTTATTATAGCAAAAAGTAAAAAATATTGTTTTTTTTTCAAAATTGTCGCTCTATTTTTGTTTATAGCGCAAAAAATAAAAACCGCAGAGGTGATCAAATACCACCAAAAGAAAGCTCTATTTATGGGAAAAAAAAAGGATGCCAATTGTCCGTTAAAGCGACGCAGTGCTGAATCGCAAAAAGGGGCAAGGTCCTTTACCTGCATAATGGTACGGGTCTTAAGTGGTTAAAGAATACTGTTAAAAGTTATAAAAGTTTATATGGAAGAGCTAGAAAATGTATACAATACATTGTACAATTTTAACATTTCATGAATAAATAAATAACTGAACCTGGAGGTTAACAGCTTGGAAATTTCAATCATGTATCTGAAGTATGAAAACGAAGAGGTAAGGACCTCTCAATTAAGATTTTCAAAATGGCTCATAAACATAAAAAAGTATTTTTAGCAATATAATTTCCCAGGAGGCCTCCCTTCATAATTCCCTGAAGAGGAAAAGATTCCCCAATCTCCTCAGCACCCCTAATGGGATCAGACTGTGCCAAGTAAGAGTCTCCAATCTCCCTCTTGTCCCCATCCCGTGGCCTCCTAAGATCCTCGTCTATAATGGCCCTACCATTAAGTTACGATTCCAGACCCATTTACCCATCACTTAGTTTTCCAAGTAAGTACTGTATAAAGTATATAGTATTTATTGAGGACATCTCCAGGAACCTCAACAGGAAGGAAAGGGATAAGATACGTGCCTAACTTGATACTAAAGTAGGTCGAGAAGCTAGTAGAACATCTTGGATGAGTGAGATCTCAATAAAATTGGCCCATGGTTCCCATATTTTTTCAAACTTCGGGGTTGAATTATCCAAGATACTAGCCAATTTTTCTTAGGTTCTTCTTAGGTCATTATCCATGATATTTTCCGTTTGGTTTCTGAAAGGAAGGGTTTAGGTTTCTTCCATGCCTTGGCTATTGTTAGCTTAGCTCCTGTGAGGATAAAGTGAATTAATGTTCGAGTAGCCTTTGATTTTAGAAGGGCTACAGATGGAGACCTAGGAACCTGGCATTTGGTCACTTTGAAGATTACATTAAAAAAAATTCTCCAATAGGGGCGAATCCTAGGGTCTTCCCACCATATGTGAGCCATTGACCCAGAAAGTTGGCAGCCTCTATCAGGGCTGTGGAGTCGGTAGATAAATGTTGACTCCTAAATGTTCCGACAATCTAAATTTAGTAGGAGTCGGAGTTGGAGTCGGTGCATGGTTTGCTGACTCCGACTCCAGGTACCCAAAATTTCCTCCGACTCCACAGCCCTGGCCTCTATAACAAGTCGAGTCTGCTGATGGGTATATGGTTGCTAATTTAGTGGGGGTAAAATATCACCTGGTTAAAACCTTGATATTAGCTTCCATTAGGGAAACATTTAGAATTCCCTTGAAGGATTTTGAGCTAGCTCTATGCCAGGTCCCCAGATTTTATAGGGGGAGTGAGGGATGAATATAAATCACAAAAATACCTCCCCTTAGTTCCGCTGTCTGTCCACAAGCCTCATATTTCGTGGATTGGGGCGGTAAAGGTTTATTCTTCCAAATTTGGTTTAAGAATTGTGAAATTTTACTGAAACAAGGTTGTTCTCCGTCCGGGAGATCCAATTTTTTAATACAGTGATTGAGGGTAATATGCCCTGAGGAGTAAATTTTTTTTTTTTTTTTTATAGGGACAGTCTTCAGACTGTACAATTGACTCAAACTGCTGCCATTCGCTCTCCTAGTCTGAGAGATTCTGTTCATAACAAACACTGAATTATTTGAATTACTACATAAATGAAATTCTTTTTTAATATATCTGCATGGAGATCAGCTATACCTACAGAAAAGATAACCGCTGAAATTACTCTAATGCCGCGTACACACGATCGGACATTCTGACATCAAAACCGTGGATTTTTTTCAGACGGATTGTTCACTCAAACTTGTCTTGCATACACACACGGTCACACAAATGTTGTCGGAAATTACGAACGTCAAGAACGCAGTCACGTACAACACTACGACAAGCCAAGAAAAATGAAGTTCAATGATTCCGAGCATGCGTCAAATTGATTCCGAGCATGCGTAGGATTTTTGTGCGTCGAAATTGGCTACAGACGATCAAAAGAACAAAAGTTCTCGTCAGAAAAATTGAGAACCAGCTCGCAAACATTTTTTGTCGGAAATTCCGACAGCAAATGTCCGATAGAGCATACACATGGTCGTATTTTCCGACAACAAGCTCACATCGAACATTTGTTGTCGGAAATTCCGACCATGTGTACGCGGTATAAAGAGCCCGTAACAGACTTGGGATGGAAGCAGTACATGCAAGGAAACCTGAAAATGTTACTACGATTAGCTCTCTCTATATAACAGCAAAGGGCACTGCAAGATCAAAACACTTAGGGAATTAAAATGAATATAGCTGGATGTGATAGATTTCATTCTTGTAACAATTTTATGTGAGGAAATGGGACTGAGTTTACAACCCACATTATTAGATGTGCATGCTAAACCTGCATGTTCACATTCCCAACAGATATTTGTTCTAATTCTTGTACAATAAATTCCAACCCTCTTCTGCCTGGGTTCAAGGTACCTGCAGACTTGGTTTTTCAGGTAGAAGCCACTGCATACAAAAAAATGTTGCGGCCTTGTATAACACATCGACGCAGGTTTCCTCATTCACACTTTCATTGACATTTGACAGAATTGAAAACAAAGCTTTGTGTCACAAAAAAAGTTCAAGCTCCAAAACTTCAGCAATTTACAGTTTGACATGGCAATTCTTTCAGTAAAATCTATTATTATTTTGCTTTTAGGTGAAATAAAACTCCCTGCACTATTCCCGGCACCTCCCTCTGAGTTCACAGGAGCCGGTACAACACAGGAGGCATCGGGTATCAATGCTGGCAGCGCACATTGAGAACACTGGAAACATTGGGCAATATACGCCACAATGTTGATTTGTGGCAGAACCCATGGGGACCACCAAAATTTTCTAGTAGACCATCAGTGGTCCACAGACCACTGGTTGGCAACTGCTGCGCTGACTCTGTCCTCACCTATCTGCTCTGCAATATCACCATCATTGGTTACAAACCTCAGTCCTCAAGTACCCAAAACACACCACGTTTTGGGAACTCCCTTGAGATAAATAGGCCAAGCCATTGACAGTGATTTAAAGCAGTGGTTCTCAACCCTGTCCTCAAGTACCCTCAACAGGCCACGTTTTGGGAATTTCTCTTAGATAAAATAGCTGTCCAAAATACCAAGCCATTGACTCAGATTTAAAACACCTGTGCAAGATAAATAAAAACCTGCAAACATGGCCTATTGGGGTTACTTGAGGACAGGGTTGAGAACCACTGATATAAAGCATCTGTGCAAGGTCAAGGAAATCCTGAACACAATACCTGTTGGGGGTACTTAAGGTATTGAAAACAAGGCCAACATCACACTATTAGACGGAAGATTCAAATTGAAACTACATTGTGCTACACAAACAGAACTTACTTTTGCCTTTGCGAGTATTAGCATGATGTGCCGGTGATCTGACGATATGGTTCCGGCTAACGAGATGGTTCCTGTAAGGACTGCGCAGGCTCAATCCTTGCCGACGGAAATCCCCGAACCCCGGCCGGCATCCAGGGCGACGTGGAATTCGAGGATTCTTTTTTTTTTTTTAACATCCTCCAATCCATGGGGATGTTAAGGAATGAGCCTGGATGTCGGCCGAGGTTCGGAGATTTCCGTCGGCAAGGATTGTGCCTGCGCAGTCCTTACAGGAACCATCTCGATAGGGGAACCTTAATGACAAGTCACCGGCACCTTGACCTTAACATGAATAGGGGCTGAGCCTTTCTTCCAGATTCTAATATCAAAACACTGTTTTGTCAAAAATCATAGCGTGAGACTATGGGATCCATTATACAGAATCTGCATGTTAATCTGATTAGAACTTCCCTCCCACCTCTCTGTTTTCCATAAAACTGTCACTAATGGGAATGTAGGTGGTGGGATACAGAGGATTCTGTTAGTCATTGCATATTTTTGGCCTATCATTTCTGTCGGAACCCTTTCAAGCAACAAGACTGATGTCACCAACATTGACAGAAAACTCAGGGAGGCCCCACCAAAACAAGCTGAAATGTAATAAAATAAAAACAAAATGAATGGCAATGACATGAACTAAATAAGGAGAGTCACCTGGCATGGTAGTTAACCATTAGGCAATGACTTGGCTATCGAAAGAGGATTTCCAAAAAAGAACATCTGTGAACTTTGACATTTTTATCAAAACAGAAACTCCACTGGGCATTTATTTTAACGAGGTGTCGTGGAAATTTCCAAATATAAGCAAGAAGGAATAAGCAATACAAGGAGCCAATTCATTAATGTGTGGACAAGAAGCATGCTAATATGAAGAGAAAGCAGAGTAACAAAAAGATGAGCTCATAACTACGCTGCTCCTCTGTTCAATGCCCAGTCATGAACTGGGGCGGTGTTGGACTGCATAACATTTTTAAAATTTTCAATTTCTGAATGGCTAGTCTATTTATGGCAAAAAAGAAAAAAATGATTGCATAGGTAGAATAATAAAATGAAAATAAAGAGTGTAAGCTGCTTACAACACCACAATAGGACCATTTGTGATATAACAGAATAAGTAACAAAACGTTGCCGCATTAAACATTCAAAATAAATGAAGAAACTGTTCTCCATAGTAGAAAGAAATCGTGATTACAAGTAAAATTTGTGTCCAATTTGGGTGAAAATCTGTGGATTGAATGTGGATATTGCAGCAAAAGCTGGTTGTGTTGTTTTATCTTTTCATGGGCTATTCATTTGTGTGTTATTTTTGTCTGGAAGTTTGCTTTATTGCTTAAAGGGGTTGTAAAGGAAATGTTTTTTGTTCCCTAAATAGCTTCCTTTACCTTAGTGCAGTCCTCCTTCACTTACCTCATCCTTCCATTTTGCTTTTAAATGTCGTTATTTCTTCTGAGAAATGCTCACTTCCTGTTCTTCTGTCTGTAACTCCACACAGTAATGTGAGGCTTTGTTCCTGGTGTGGAGAAAGCCTCTTGAGGGGGGAGGGGCAAACAGGCAAGTCAGGACACTCTCTACTTTGCAGATAGAGAAAGGAGCTGTGTGTTAGTGGGTGTCCTGACACTCCTGCTCGCCCCCTACCCCCTCAAGAGACTTTCTCCACACCAGGAAGAAAGCCTCGCATTACGGTGGCGAGTTACAGACAGAAAAACAGGAAGTGAGCATTTCTCAGAAGAAATAAGCACATTTAAAAGCAAAAATGGAAGGATAAGGTAAGTGAAGGAGGACTGCACTATGGTAACGGAAGCTATTTGGGGGAAAAAAATGTTTCCTTTACAACCCCTTTAACAGAGCACTCAAAACATGATACTTCAAAGTTGTTGTTACCTTTCAAATCCCTTTCACTGGTAGCCCCTCTCTTTTAGCCAGGCATAATTCAGTGTATAAGTGTTTTTGTTTTATTTTTAGAAACAAAGCCTCTAAATACCTTTTTGCAGCAGCATTCAGGCCGGTCACATGACTTCCGGTCGCTCTGCTACTCCGATCCAGGGCTACAGTAGGAGGGGCCGAGTGGCCACGTGACCTCCCCTGCTGATGTCAAAAGGGAGATCTCAGCCCCTCCCGCTGTAGCCATGGATCGAAGTAGCAGAGCGGCCGAAAGTCACATGACCAGCCTGAACGTAGCTGCAAAAAAAAGGTATTTAGAGGCTTGGTTTATAAAAAAAAAAAAACAAACACTTATACAGTGCATTATACCTGGGTAAATTAGAGGGGCTGCCAGTGACCATTGGCACAGACACAGAGCTGACAGGCAGGGAGGGAGGGGTGAGGGGGACAGAGGAGACCTGCGGATGACGGAGGCACGCAAACTGACCACAGTAGTTAGGGCTCAGCAGCCATGATTATCATGGTCAAGACAAAGGGGGACACAGGAACTGGCAGGATCAGCCAGGTTTTTTACAGCTTAGAAAGGGGCAGGTGTCAGGGCTGGGCTCATGGCCCTTCCTCCTCTGTGCTCAGCTGTCGGTTAATTGACTCATCATTCCACAGTGGCTCAGAGGTTGATCATCTCCTGCTCGTCAGTCAAGCCCACATCTGGCGATTTAAACTGCCTGGTTCATTTCATCAATTGCCATTGTCGTGGTAAACATCTATAGACTCTCTGCTGTGTTTCTGTTGAAGACTTGCCTGGCTGATAGAGCTGCACGATTAATAGTCAAGAATCGTTATCGCAATATTTTTCCCGTTGGGATTCTTGACACAGGGTTTCACAATCTTTGATATAAAAATAATTTTCTCTCTGCACTTTGGTTTGCAAAGAATTTCCTGTCTGCTCTCAGCCAAAAGTCAAAGTCTGGGCAATCTGCCAAGTCTGGGCAGCCTGCCAAGTTTTGAAAACATTCTTTATCAGTGGAAAGTTAAGTCTAAACATTGTATCACATTGACTTGTACATCAAAGGAATACACTTCTGTATGTAAATTAGGAACGTTTAACCACTTAAACACCAAACCTTTTTCTGACAGCTCTTTTCAAGTTAAAATCATTATTTTTTTGCTAGAAAATTACTTAAAACACCCAAACATTATATAACTTTTTAGTAGAGACCCTAGAGAATAAAATGGCGGTTGCTGCAATATTTTATGTTGCACTGTATTTGTGCAGCAGTCTTTTTAAATGCAATTTTTTTGGAAAAAATTACTTTAATAAATAAAAAATAAAAAAAATAGCCAGTAAGTTAGCCCATTTTTTTTGTATAAATGTAAAAGATTTTATGCCGTGAGAATCGTGATCTTCATTCTAAGCAAAAAAATCGTGATTCTCATTTTGGCCAGAATCGTGCAGCTCTACTGGCTGATGTCCCTTCTGGTTCCTGATCCTGTCTACTGCCTCTGACTACACTGATCCCTGGCTTCCCGATTTTCTGTCTTGTTCTGACTACCTGATTTGCAGAGCTTTTTTTCTCAGAAAATAGGTGCAGGAACTCAACCACGACTCCGTTCAGATTTCACAAACAGTAGAAGGGTCTTAAAGGGCTATTAAATACCAGGATTGCATTACATACAGAATGCAGAGTTCAGGGGGGTTACACACAGAGTGCAGAGCTGTCACGTGTAAACACAGAAACCAGACTTCTGTGTTTACAAGTGATTGTGGTGAGCGGGCACCAAAGGGTCTGAGCCAGAGGTGGTGGAACTGAGTTCCCCCAAGTTCCCCCTGAAAAAAAGCCCTGCTGATTTGGCTACTGAACCCTGGCTATATTTTGACTACATTTACCAGTTGTACCATTTTATTAAAAAGTGTGATTTTTAACTGCATTGTTTGTCTGTCTGTTTCATGGTTCCTGACAGCAGGTTACATAGCACAAGCACTGTGCTGTTTAATCTGCAATAAGGAAACAGGAGATCACTTTTTTTAAGGTTACAAACACTTGAATAGTTATCCTACTACTAAACTTAGCAAGAATATGCTTTCTGCTTACTGAACTTTGGTCATTGCTACACAGAAACCTTATATTACACATCAGCAAGGCAATATTTTGCCTTGCTGATCCTCTCATCTCACCACAAGTCTGCCTGTAAAGAATCTGGTCAGTGAAAAAGTGATTCTCTACAGTTTTTATATAATGTGAAACTGCTATGATCCTTTGGGGTGCAAAATCCATACTGTATGACTGAGGCTACCTAGGCTTAAGCTCACATGAGAGCTTTAGAGCAGCAATTATTAATGGGATGAACGAAATCCTATAGTTATTTTTAAAGGAGCTACCGGGCAAAAAATTATTGAAAAAAAAACAAAAAAAACAATATCTGTAAAACAGTAGGCTCCATAAAGAGCAGATCTTATAAATGTTACAATCCATCTGTGAAAAGCGCAAGAATCCGCAAAAATGTCTCGACTTCCAAGCTGAAATGTGACGCGTGCCACACCCCATTCGCACCCCAAAATGACTGCCAGGTTGAAACGTCATCAAGCCAGGTATGATCTGGCATCTCTAAGTGCCTACTATCTCCAAATAATCTTGGCCTAATAACAAAGCATACTTTAAACTGTAACCCAACATTCGTATTCGACCATGGTGATTAAAAAAAAAAAAAAATTGGAAGGAGCAGGATGGAAAATGTTTCTCACATGAATTTCTAACAGTGTATGTGGTTTGTATTCAGAAAAATGGAATTGAATAGAAAAACAAACTAAATTTTTAAGGTCCCATAGATATGTATACAGTAAGGCTGGCCATACATTATAAATATAATACAGTCAAATATATATATCACCCTGTGCTGGGCAGATTCCCCCCTGCTGCTTGGCTGCAGAGAAAGGGACTGGGGAATCTCTGTCCCCGGTTCCTTTCTTTGACTTAAAAGTGAGACATCAGGGGTCTGCACAGACCCCTGATATTTCACCAAAACCCCCCCCCCCCCCCCCCATAGGTGCACCTATAAAAAAATATTGAAAAAATAAATAAAAATGATTGTATAACAATATTATAAAAAATAATACAATTGTAAAAACGTAATTGAAAAATAAACTACTGACATCGTCCACTGCTCTACCGATGATGTCCATTGCCCTACTGCCCTATATATTTATACACACGCAAGTGTGTTTGCATTTTGGGGTGCACACCCTAATGCAATGGGCTGCGCACACCTATGGTCAAACCTAAACCTTTTAATTTGTATGCAATCAGGCAGACCCTTGTACTACAGAGTGAAAAGGTAAATCTAAAGGAAATTGAACAAGAACATTGTATAATTTATGGCCATCCCTCAAACTCATTTGTTCTTTAAAGCGGGGGTTCCGCGGGAATACGTTTTTTTTTATATGCATCTGCCGCTCTTTATACACTTAATAGTGTACTCACGTGTCCTGTTTTAATAGCCGTCCGCATTGTCATTCCGCCGTAAAAGATGATTTATTAAAACATTTCCTGAACGCTTCCATCTTGCTTGTGGGCAGTCTGAAGCCCACAAGCAAATCCTTCCGGGATACGGTGAATGCTGATGTCCCAGCATTCACCGATCTATCCCGCGCATGTGCAGTGTTGGCGGCGAGCGGCGCCGTCAACACTACACATTATTGGCGATTTCCCCTGTTTGCCCTGAATTAAAATGGCAGAATTGTATCCGCCCTCGTCACGTGACTGGCTACAAGACTCACGTGACGTGTGAAATCACGTGATAGTTCGTCTTGTTAGCTAGAGAATCATCTCCTGGGCAGCGTCATGCTGTGCTCCCAGGAGACATTGCAAAGTAATCCCAAGAATCACTGGGGGGGGGGAACACAGCTAGAAGGACACGCCCACTCCGGCGGGAGCTAAACCAGGAAGTGCCTGGTTCAGACATCATAAACAAGGTATGGCATTTATTAAAAAAAAAAATTGATAGCCAACTTTAACTTTGAAACTGAGCCGGTGGGATAAACAATGATTTGTAAATTAGGGTGAACCTCCGCTTTAAGACCGACCCACTACTGTATTATGTCTATAGATGGATTTTGTTGCCCTGCAATACTTTTCGATCTTTCCAGTTGCACCTTGTACCTTGTTCCCACATTTCTGATGCTCCTGATAAGATTACAAGTATATGTTTGTTTAAATAAATGTCAATGTATTTAACCAGGAAATTCTTTCGTGCCATATTAAGCTGTGAAATCCAGCAAACACGGGATGTTTTCCGCATCTCCTCTTTAATTAACTTATTACTATTCAGAGCATAATCACAAAACATTGACTACATCTGGCCACCTTATTAAGCTTTCCTGAATAATGAGGAACATCCTCTTTGTTTTATCTAATTGACACTTTTAACATCCAAGATCTTCTCTTACGTTCAACACATTCATTTGCTAATGTGCCATTTTGCCTTTTAACGCGTAAAGTAGTACTGAATATGTTTACGGGTTTATCGCGGTTGTTGATGTGACAGGGAAATCTCCACAAGTGCAAACGGCAGCCTTCGGAAATATCATTTTCACAGTTAGGCGGATATTTTGCAGCACAGAAGAGGGCAAAAATATACACTTGCCAATGAAATATTAGGTCATCCATCCATTACCTGATACGGTTAAGCTACGGCTGCGATTTTAATCTCTAGGTGCTGATGAGTTCAACCTCCTGTTGGCAATCTCTTCATTTGCAGAAGAGTTTTCAAGTTTCTAAAGCCCATCATTAAGGCCTCTTTCACACTGGGGTGGGAGGTGCGGTGGCGGTATAGCGCCGCTATTTTTAGAGGCGCTATGCCGCCAGGATTGCGGCGGTATTCGGCCGCTAGCGGTGTGGTTTTAACCCCCGCTAGCGGCCAAAAAAAGGGTCAATACCGCCGGCAATATAGAGGCGCATTGCCGGCGGTATAGCCACGGTTTCCCATTCATTTCAATGGGAGGGAGCGGTAAACACACCGCTTCTCTCACCGCTCCAAAGATGCTGCTAGCAGGACTTTTGAAGTGGTCCTGCTAGCGCACCGCTCCAGTGTGAAAGCCCTCTGGCTTTCACACTGGTGATAACACAAAAAAAACTCCTGCGCTCTGGTGTTTCGCCGAACCGGGTACAGCAGTATAGTCTAACGGCAAAGTCTGAAGTCTTGCAGCCCTCCACCGAACAAAGGGTGTTCATATGGCTGAAAGAAAAAGAAAGGAGGGCGCAACGACCTTGTGCATTACCACTTAATTTTTTTATTAAAAACAGAATAAAAAGCAATGGTCCTACTCACAAGGAAATTAAATTAAAGTAAGTGCTTTTCAGACAGCTGGACTGGACCTCACGGCACCTGCCAGTAGAACCTCAGACATCTGAACGGCTGGCGCGTTTCTGGGGCGTACCCCCTTCTTCAAAGCCTAGATGGTCCGTGATACCTCTCTCCTGCTGCGTGTCCTCCTTAATATAGGTATATGTGTGTATGCACATGTGCAGTGGCCATTAGCGCTGGGGCCCCTCCTTTCTTTTCTTTTTGTTTCACACTGGAGAAACAGCAGCCTCTGTTTAGGGTCGGTTTGCAGGCACTTTTTTTAGCACAATAGCGCCTGCAAACCGCCCCAGTGTGAAAGAGGCCCAACTAAAACTACACAAACTAAATTTTTCTGGACAGCTGGTGATTACACTTATACAGTGAGGGGAAAAAAAGTATTTGATGCCCTGCTGATTTTGTACATTTGCCCACTGACAATGATCAGACAGAATAACAACAAAAATATGCAGAAAAATGCATTTAAAAAAAGTTACAAATTGATTTGCAATTTAATGAGTGAAAGAAGTACTTGACCCTTCGCAGAACATGACTTAGTACTTGGTGGCAAAACGCCTGTTGGCAATCACAGAGGTCAGACGTTTCTTGTAGATGGCCACCAGGTTGGCACACATCTCAGGAGAGATTTTGTCCCACTCCTCTTTGCAGATCCTTTATCAAGTCATCAAGATTTCGAGGCTGATGTTTGGTAACTCGAACCTTCAGCACCCTCCACATATTTTCTATAGGATTAAGGACTGGAGACTAGTTAGGCCACTCCAGCCCTTAATGTGCTTCTTCTTTAGCCACTCCTTTGTTGCCTTGGCCGTGTGTTTAGGGACATTGTCATGCTGGAATAGCTATCCATGACCCATTTTCGATGCCCTGGCTGGGGGGAAGGGAGTTCTCACCCAATATTGGACGGTACATGGCACCGTCCATCGTCCTTTTGATGCAGTGAAGGCGTCCTGTCCCCTTAGCAGAAAACCCCCCCAAGGCAGAACCCCCCCCCCCCCCAAGGCATAAGGTTTCTACCTCCTTGTTTGAAGGTGGGAATGGGGGTCATAGGCAGCACTCCTCCTCCTCCTCCAAATACGGCATGTTAAGTTGATACCAAAGAGCTTAATTTTGGTCTGATCTGACCATTTAGATGCTCATTAGCAAACATCAGACGGGCCTGTACATGTGCTTTCTTGAGCAGGGGGAACATGCAGGCACTGCAAAATTTCAGTCCTTCACGGCGTAATGTGGTGCCAATTGTTTTCTTGGTGACTATGGTCCCAGCTGCCTTGAGATCATTGACAAGATTCTACCGTGTAGTTCTGTGCTGAATCCTCACTGTTATCAGTAGCAGTGCATCCATAGAGGGCGCAGGGGCGCCACCCCCTCTCTCCTGCACAGCTCTTTCACCAATAGATTCATGCATTGCATGAATCTATCCATTGTCGCCGCCCCCTATTTAGGTGTCCAGCCCCTTGTCAGGCGCCGGGCATCTAAATTACAGCGGTGGGGTTGTTTTTGGAAGTGCCCAATTACAGCTGTGGGCTCCAAAAGGCGCCCTGATTAGAGCCGCGGGCTCTAATAGGCTTCCAAATTGGTAAAAAGCGGGCGCAATGCTCTGCGTTCGCTGTATACACAATGTTGTGTTAGAGAAGCGAATAGATCGCTTCCCTAACACTGACCCGCCTCTCAGCCAATCAGATGCACCGGGTCTGGTTACTGTCACCTGATTGGCCGAAGCGGCAGGCGCTGTGGTTGGATGCCTATCAGGCGTCCGATCATAGCAGAAGAGGACGGGAGATCACATTGAGGACTCGGAGGGAGCGTGGAGGACAGCGCCGTGACCCGAGACAGGCAAGTGCCGGGGGGGGGGGGGGGGGCGGCACACTGGCGGCAATTGATGGGGCAAACTGGCGGCAATTCATGGGGGTAAACTGGCAGAAATTCATGGGGGCACACTGGCAGCAATTCATGGTTACAGTAGATGCGTTTGATCGCACAGTGGCGGAAATTTATGGGCACAGTGGCTGCGCTTGATGTTTGTTTTTTTTTTGTTTTTTCTCCCCTCCCAAAAAAAAATTGGAGCAACAGCTGCCACTGGTTCACATGATGATTGAAACGCCATTAGGTGAGATCTTGCATGGAGCCCCAGACTGAGGGAGATTGACGGTTATTTTGTGTTTCTTCCGTTTGCGAATAATCGCACCAACTCTTGTCACCCGCTCACCAAGGTGCTTGGCGATGGTCTTGTAGCTCATTCCAGCCTTGTGTAGGTTTACAATCTTGTCCCTGACATCCTTGGACAGCACCGATATGGCTGCACCGACGGGCACCGATATGGCTGCACCGACGGGCACCGATATGGCTGCACCGACGGGCACCGATATGGCGGCACCGACGGGCACCGATATGGCGGCACCGACGGGCACCGATATGGCGGCACCGACGGGCACCGATATGGCGGCACCGACGGGCACCGATATGGCGGCACTCATAGGCGGCGCTGATGGGCACTCATAGGCGGCGCTGATGGGCACTCATAGGCGGCGCTGATGGGCACTCATAGGCGGCGCTGATGGGCACTCATAGCTAGCCCTGATGGGCACTCATAGCTAGCCCTGATGGGCACTCATAGCTAGCCCTGATGGGCACTCATAGCTAGCCCTGATGGGCACTCATAGCTAGCCCTGATGGGCACTCATAGCTAGCCCTGATAGGTGGCATGGATGGGGTATTTGATAGGTGGGCACAGATGGGCATGGATGAGCACTGATAGGTGGCACTGATGGACACTGGTGGGTGGCACTGATGACACTGGTGGGTGGCATTGCTGGGCATCACAAATTTGTTTGTGCCATGCTGGTGCCAGTCAGTGCCCATTTGTGGGCACTGATTGGCATATGTTATGCATATATTAGTACATGTGGATGGCCATGGGGACTTACGTGGCCATCCACATGTTGGGTGCTTCCCTGGTGGTCCTGGGCGGCATCCTGGTGGTCCAGTGTGGGCATCCGAGGGGGGGGCTGCGCTGATAAACAATTAGCGCAAACCCCCCATCAGGAGAGCCGCCGATACGTATTCTTCTACCCATTTTTGGTAAAAAAAAAATCGCAATAAGCGTTTATCGGTTGGTTTGTGCAAAATTTATAGCGTTTACAAAATAGGGGATAGTTTTATTGCATTTTTATTAATTATTTATTTTTACTACTAATGGCGGCGATCAGTGATTTTTTTCCTGACTGCGACATTATGGCGGACACATCGGACAATTTTGACACATTTTTGGGACCATTGTCATTTTCACAGCAAAAAATGCATTTAAATTGCATTGTTTATTGTGAAAATGACAGTTGCAGTTTGGGAGTTAACCACAGGGGGCGCTGATGGGGGTTATGTGTTCCCTGAAGTGTGTTTACAACTGTAGGGGGGTGTGGCTGTAGGTGTGACATCATCGATTGTGTCCCCCTATAAAAAGGGATGACACGATCGTTGCAGCCGCCACAGTGAAGAACGGGGAAGCAGTGTTTACACACGGCTCTCCCCGTTCTTCAGCTCCGGGGACCGATCGCGGGTCTCCAGCGGCGATCGGGTCCGCTGGTCCCGGAGCTTCGAACTGGCGCGCGACCCACGGCTGGGTACTAGTACAGGACGTACCTGTACGTACATGTGCCCAGCCATGCCATTCTGCCAACGTATATGTGCAAGAGGCGGTCCTTAAGTGGTTAAAGGAACCTATTTAGAAAATAAAAACGAACCTTTACAACCCCTTTAAGGTTAACCTAAGGGATCATAATTGGCTTAGAAAAAAACACATTGGTTACATGGAGATTTATCACACTATTGGACAATGTGATCTGACCTACCCCGCTCTCAACTGGAAGAAAAAGTCACACAAGGAACCGCAGCAGAACCTTGGACTTCAGAAAACAGGCAGCTATTTTGCCAAGCAACATTCTCAGGGACACATCTGTCAGTCTATGAATAGGTTTACCGTCATAAGATATCTGGATATGTAAGCAATCAAAATGGCACAGTAGCCAGTGGTAGAGCACTTTTACAGAATTTTTCAACATGCAGGAAAGCGAGAACCCCCACACACAATGGATATTTGCAATATCAGATCCCATACCTTCATATCTCTAGTAGCATAACCGCCCTTGAGAGAAGGATAGAAATAAATAAAAAGAAAGGAAAAAAAAAGACAGACATGCAAAGAAAACATTTTTCAAAGGCCCCATCTGTCTAGCTGCATAATGATTTATATTGGCTGCTATATCATTTGGGAGATAATTAGGATATGTACGGTAATATTGTTCAGGCACATGTGCCAGACTAAAAAGGAATAATCCGCTGCAGTGCTGCTTAGGCAGTATATGGTTAAATCTTTTTCTGAACAATTTATCTGGAGGCTACCATTACAATATTGCGCACAGTATGCTCTATTAAAGCCCAACTCCAGGCAAAACCTTATTTTTGGGTTTTGAATACAGTGGGGAGAGGTTACTTCTTATGTTGGGTTTTTATTGCTGAACGTGTCTCCATTTTAATGGATTTGCCCTCATTTCAAAATCAGATGACAGGGTGTCACAGTAACAGGAAATTATTTGAAATTTTCATAAGGACACCACAACGCAGACAGCAACAAAAAGACACAAAAAAGCAAGAAATATTTTTTTTTGCCGGTTTAGGTGATCCCTTTTCTCGTCATTTCCAGTCCTGGTGTTGCTAGAATAAAAAGTGTTCAGGAGTCGCCTCAATTGAGACAGGCTGCGTACACACGGTCGTTCCAAACCAAAGAGAATGGTCCGATGGGCAATTTCCATCGGTTCACCGCTGAAGTGGCCTGATGGTCTGAAGTGCGTACACACCATCGTTCCAAAAACCGATCGGGTCAGAACGCGGTGACGTCAAACACACGACGTGCTGAATAAAACAAAGTTCAATGCTTCCAAGCATGAGTCGACTTGATTCTGAGCATGCGCGGGTTTTGAACCGATGCTTTCTGTACTAACCATCGGTTTGGACCGATCGGGCAGCAGGCTATCGGTTCGATTTTGAAGCATGTTTTAAAATTTTGGACCGAAGGACAACAGACCGATGGGCTATACACACGGTCGGTTTGGACCGATGAAACTGAACCTCGGTCCATTCTCATCGGTTTTGTCCGACCGTGTGTACGCGGCCTCACAGGCTGTAATACAAACTTACCAAAATGTTTACCTTTTCCCTTACTCTATTCAAACCAAAAAAAAAAAAGTTTTGAATGGAGTTGGCCTTTTAGGCCCCATGCACACGAGACGCTGCTAAACCCGAGTTCAGAGGCATTTGGGCATTTTTTTCAACTGCCCCTGAACACATTTAATGTTATCCTATGTGTCCATGCACACAATCACGTTTTTTGGCGTTTTAAAGCAGTTGGGTTTATGTCCGTTTTTTCAGACGCAAAATTTTGGGTTCAGAAGCGTTTTATTTTTGCGTTTTAAACTTTGGGAGGGTCTACAATGTCTTTGAGATAAGCGCTGACAGACGCAAACGCAGTAAAACGCCGCTAATCGCAGAAAAACGCTGCGCAATTTGCGGCAAAAACAGGCGTTTTAAACGCCGGTTTTTGCCTTTGAAAACGTGAGTTTAGAGGTGTTTGTAATTGCTTCTCGTGTGCATGGGGCCTTACTGTTCAAAAAGTTATTTGTAAAAAAGCCTTTATTGCCTACTCTTCTCAGTAAGAACTTTATTGAAACTCATTTATTGCCAGCCAGAGTTTAGCAGTATTGTCAAAAACAAATACACAAACAAAATGTAGAGCCAAGAGGAAGGTAGCTGTGGCCGAAACGTGTTAGTATTTTGACATTGTACATGCTGGAATGTAGCCAATAAAGACTCTTAGTTGCAGAGTCTTTATTGGCTACATTCCAGCAATGTCAAATTACTAACACGTTTCGGCCACAGCTACCTTCCTCATAGCTCTACATTTTGTTTGTGTATTTGTTTTGATCACTTTGAGTATGATCAACAAGCAAAATGTAGACAGCTAGAAGTGCTTGCTCATACTTTAAAAAACATGATCACAAACCCCCAAAATTCCTGATCAACATTTGAAGCACCCAATCTTCTATTTCTCCACTGACCAGAGAGCCCATCAGTCATATTGATGGGTCAATAGGAATCTTGACTTCACCAGTATATTAGTGCTTTCATACTTCTCTTTGCTGCTCTCCCCTACCTTCTATACACCTACAAGAGCCCTTTGCTTATACAAGGTACTTCTAGGCTAGGGTGACCATGTGCCCTTCTCTGTTGGGTTCACAGCATTCACAATTCCAATACCCATCAGGTAGGGGGCGATAAACTCCAATAGGCCTTGAAACTCTAGACTCCATCAAGCAACAGGGTCATAAATGAGTGTAGGGTGATGTCACTTTACACTGAATGGGCAACCACCATCCTAACATTCACATGGAGAAGAAATACATTTTATCAGAGTTTAAAAAAAATCTTATTTTACATATCAAGAATCTGTTATTATTGTTTGGTAAGCAATTGAAATATTTGTGTAACACAAATGATGGAAAGGTCATGGAAACTGTTAAGAATATGAAAGATACTTCTATACCGCTTATATTTTATTATCTCATCCAAGATGGCATTTGTGGCTCACTCAATGCCAAGCTTTCTTTGTGTGACAGGACTTCCTTTATTATTGATATATACCATCAAATGCTCAAGGATATATGGCTGCATATTTAACTAAGCCAGAGGCACAGAGAACAATACATTGATTTGTTCTAGACAGAACGAGTGGCTTTAAAAAAACGTAATTAAAAAAAAAAAAATTAGGAGGAAAGTTTAGTGTGCCTTGCGTGAACAAATATTTTTTCCCACTGATCCCCGATGAGCAGGTGGATGACATGTTGGTGATCACTCCGCTATGCAGAGTGAACATGGACACAGCCCCCTCTGGTCTATGGGGAAGTCGGATGGAAACGGACCGCTTGTCTGTCAACATC
This sequence comes from Rana temporaria, assembly GCF_905171775.1. Taxonomy (NCBI): domain Eukaryota; kingdom Metazoa; phylum Chordata; class Amphibia; order Anura; family Ranidae; genus Rana; species Rana temporaria. The sequence goes on from NC_053501.1 coordinate 53,123,042, forward strand.
TGATCTGATCCGCCAGACAGATGGTGAATAGGTCCCCCATCCGTCTGTTTTTGGCAGACAGGATCGGATGGTGGCGGGTGTTCGAGGACATGTGTCCGCTGACACCTGTCGCTTCATAGAAGAGACTGAAGAGTTCGATCAGGTCCGCCTGAAAAACGGACAGGCGGACCTGATCAGATCGCCGTGTGAAAGGGACCTGAAGCACAACCATGTTTTGCTTTAACCCAGGGTTTGACAAATTTGCTTGGAATCTAGGAGCCAGCTAAAAAAGTTAGGAGCCAGAAAACGCGCCCCGTCCCGACGAGCTTGCGCGCAGAAACGAACACATACGTGAGCAGCGCCCGCATATGTAAACGGTGTTCAAACCACACATGTGAGGTATCGCCACGATTGGTAGAGCGAGAGCAATAATTCTAGCCTTAGACCTCCTCTGTAACTCAAAACATGCAACCTGTAGATTTTTTTAAACGTCGCCTATGAAGATTTTAAAGGGTAAAAGTTTGTCGGCATTCCACGAGCGGACGCAATTTTGAAGCGTGACATGTTGGGTATGAATTTACTCGGCGTAACCTTATCTTTCATAATATTAAAAACAATGGGGATAACTTTACTGTTGTCTTATTTTTTTATTAAAAAACGTGTAATTTTTTACCAAAAAAATGTGCTTGTAAGACCGCTGCGCAAATACGGCGTGACAGAAAGTATTGCAACGATCACAATTTTATTCTCTAGGGTGTTAGGATAAAAAATATATATAAATGTTTGGTGGTTCTAATTAGAGGGAAGAAGATGGCAGTGAAAAATAGTGAAAAATGACATTAGAATTGCTGTTTAACTTGTAATGCTTAACTTGTAATACCAACGGCCACCACCAGATGGCACCAGCTCACACATCTGGTGGTAATAACTTGTAATACCAACGGCTCACCACCAGATGGCGCCAGCCCACCTTCCAAGCCAAGTCGCCAGGACACCATTTCTAGTCGCCATGGTGACCTGGCGCCCGGGATTTGTCGAGCCCTGCTTTAACCCATATAGTTACCTGATGAAGAAGCATGCATACTGTGAGCTCTGCCACGCCCCCTGTCCGTCACAGCTGACTCGCACAGGGATCTCCAGCCTCAGACAGCACCGGAGCCACTGGGATGGAGGATCTCTGCCCAGCTGTACGGAAGGCATCCTTGTGGATACTCTTATACATGCCTGTTTACAGCTACTCAAATGTGAGTTGAATATGACCCATTCAATTTCATGCTTTTAAAGTGGATGTAAACCCACACTCATCCTTTCTAAACTACTGCCATAGTGCTGATCTATAAGGATATATATGCCTCCTGCAGGTATCCTTACCTGTCATGTTTTCCCTCTGTCTGTTATAAGAACTGAAAAAATGGCGATTCTGTGGGTGGGTCTGTTGTCTGGAGCTCGTGGGTGGAGTCATGATGTCAGTAGACTCCCTGCCCACCTATACACTCCCCTTGTCAACATGCATTTTCTCCTGTGTATTCCTTACACTAAATTCTGCTATGATCACTAACATCCAGGCAAAATCCAGAAAATAAACCACATGACATCAGAAAAGGAGTGGGGGTGGGAATTAAAAAATAATGCCCGTCTCAGGCGAGTGCTTGAGATATGTAAATAACCTGTCATTTACAGCGTCGGGTCGTTTTCCAGCGTCGGGTATGCAAATTAGGTTTTACGGTGATCCGCTAAGGTACTCGCGTGCGTTACGTCGTCGCAAGTCGTTTTTTACCCGTCGCAAAGTTAAGGCTGCTTTTTCATGCCTTAACTTTACACCAGCCATGTTAAAGTATGGCCGTCGTTCCCGCGTCTAATTTAAAAAAAAAATTCTGGCGTAATTACGTTACGCACGTCGCCATTCACAAACACGTCGGGGCGCCGTAATTTTGCGCAAAGCACGGCGGGAAATTTACAAACGGAGCATGCGCAGAAAGTTCAGCGCGGGAGCGCGCCTAATTCAAATGGTACACGCCCCATTTGAATTAGGCGGGCTTGCGCCGGACGTCTTTACGTTACACCGCCGCAAGTTTACAGGCAAGTGCTTTGTGAATCAGGCACTTACGCTGAAAACTTGCGGCGGTGTAACGTAAAGACGATACGTTACGCCGCCACCATTCTTTCTGAATCTGGCCCATAATTTGGGTACAGTGTTGTATGACCGCACAATTGTCATTGAAAATGCGTCAGTGCTGAAAGCTAAAAATTGGTCTGGGCACGAAGGGGGTTTAAGTGTCCAGTAATAAAGTGGTTAACTATGTACAGAATTACACTGTGCTTTCCCTTTAAAATGATCCAATTACAGACTTATTTATATATTGTATATATTAACCAGCATACAATTACTATGATTATTAATGCAGAGCTTTGAAAATCCAATTATGTTGTTTATGTGATTAGCATTTCTTTGGACTCTTGAGGTTTCCAGTTATCTTACTTCCCATTAAGATAAATGATTTAATACACAGTTACAGTAATTGTTTCCAAATGTTGTTTCTGAGCAGTAAAGCTAGTAAAACAACTGGATTGCCCACTAGTAATTAGAAATCTCTGAGCAGTGTAATTTTATACCAGTCACCTAGCAGCTGTGGACAGCTGGATGCAATGCTCGACCCTCTGAGATAAATGAAAGACTATGATTTCTGAAAAGCAGGCCAATACAGTAATCGCTACGTCCTAATCCAACAATGATCTAAATGAAATATTTGAGTGTGTCATGCTATGCCACAACCCAGAGTTTTAGAAGGACCTTTCCAGTAAATGACATCAGTTTATCCCTCCAGAAGCATCAGGCAAGCAACTGGTACTTTGTGCAATGTGTCATTGTTGTTTTGGCCAGATCAAACTTATAATTTTCAAGTTCTTTTCTCACATAGTCATAGAGGACATGTAATATGCATGCTTAAAATGTTGTTTCAGAGGGCAACTAAGTCTACATTAAACACATTACTACATAAAAAAAAAACTTCTAAATATAAAACACACACACAATATACGGCAGGGGTTGACAAATTTGCTTGGAATCTAGGAGCCAGGTAAAAAAGTTAGGAGCCAGAAAACGCGCCCCGTCCAGACGAGCTTGCGCGCAGAAGCAAACACATACGTGAGCAGTGACCGCATATGTAAACGGTGTTCAAACCACACATGTAAGGTATCGCCGCGATACCGCCGCCCGGTAGACCTCCTCTGTAACTCAAAACATGCAACCTGTAGAGTTTTTTTAAACATCGCCTATGGAGATTTTAAAGGGTAAAAGTTTGACGCCATTCCACGAGCGGACGTCATTTTGAAGCGTGACATGTTGGGTATCAATTTACTCGGCGTAACATTATCTTTCATGTTGTTAAAAAAAATGGGGATAACTTTACTGTTGTCTTATTTTTTAATTAAAAAAAGTGTAATTATTTCCCAAAAAAAGTGCGCTTGCAAGACCGCTGCGCAAATACAGCGTGACAGAAAGTATTGCAACGATAGCCATTTTATTCTCTAGGGTGTTGGGATAAAAAATATATATACTGTTTGGGGGCTCTAATTAGAGGGAAGAAGATGGCAGTGAAAATAGTGAAAAATTACATTAGAATTGGTGTTTAACTTGTAATGCTCAACTTGTAATACCAACGGCCACCACCAGATGGCGCCAGCTTACACTTGTAATACCAACGGCTCACCACCAGGTGGTGCCAGCCCCCCCTTCCAAGCCAAGTCGCCAGGACCCTATTTCTAGTCGCCATGGCGACCTGGCGCCCGGGATTTGTCGAGCCATGAATACGGTATTATATGTACACACACACACACTTTTTTTTCTTTTTACCAAAAAATCCCACTGCTTGTACTTCCACCTTGATTTTTAATCCATAATCAAATATGCATGCTTCCTTCAAGAGGAGCTCCAGTCTATAAAAAAATAAATAAGTCAGCAGCTACAAATACTGTAGCTGCTGACTCTTAAAGTGGAGGTTCACCCGGACATAGCATTTTTTAACCTTAGATTCCTGCTCATTTTGTCTAGGGGAATCGGCTAGTTTTTTTTAAATCGAAGCTGTACTTACCGTTGTAGAGAGCGATCTTCTCCGCCGCTTCCGGGTATGGACTGCGGGACTGGGCGTTCCTATTTTGATTGACAGGCTTCCGACGGTCGCATACATCGCGTCACGATTTACCGAAAGTAGCCAAACGTCGGTGCGCAGGCGCAGTATAGAGCCGCACCGACGTTCGGCTTCTTTCGGCTACTCGTGACGCGATGGATGCGACCGTCAGAAGCCTGTCGGAAGACTGTCAATCAAAATAGGAACGCCCAGTCCCGAAGACCATACCCGGAAGCGGCGGAGAAGATCGCTGTCTAAAACGGTAAGTACAGGTTCGATTTTAAAACAACTAGCCGATTCCCCTAGACAAAATGAACATCAATCTACAGGTAAAAAATGTTTTATGGGTGAACTCCCGCTTTAATACAAGGACACTTGCCTGTCCAGGAATCCCACGATGTCGGCAACCCAAGCCCGTTCAATCAGCGATCTTACTCGGAAAGTGGGAGAGAGTACTTGTCAAAACCAAATTACCCGGGGGAGAGGATGACCAACTGAAGGTCATCGCATCAATTATCAGAAATCGGAGGCGCTAAATTTGTATGTCAACCTCCACATCAACACTGTTACAAGTGACTGACTTTAGTAAATATCTGGAGATCCGCCTACCCAGAAGGGTCAATGATGTATCTCTGATGAACTTTCCTCCCTTTTGGCAACGATTAAAAAGGACTTAAAGTCCTGGCAGGGTGGTATGTTCTCATGGTTCGGACGGTGCAACATTGTGAAAATGAACGTTAAGCCCCACCTGTTGTACCACTTTTAAAGCCCTTCCCATCAGGGTCCCAAGCTCTTTTCTTAGAGAGGTGAACAGTGCTGTGGTCACTTTCCTATGGGCACTAAAACCACCCTGTCTGGCACAATCTACCCTGAGACTACTGAAGCTCAGAGGTGGCATGACTTTGCCGGATGCCAACTGTTCTGTTCTTGCTACACGTTTGCCCCTGGCGTGTATGTAGCTCAACATACAGCTTAAACATTGCATCCTTAATAACCAGACTGTCTGTAACTTTGGATCTTTACTACGATGAGCAGATGGTGGCCATATAAGATGCGTATGAATAAAGGTAAAACTAGAGATAAACAAATAAATGAACATATAAGAATTATATGAACACAAACAAATGTCTACTAGGCATATAGATAAACAGTCTTTATCATACCAGTGATGCTGTCTTAAGAGGATCAAGACCTATGAAACATGTGGCCCGTTTTCAGCAGAGAGTGGCCTGATGTCACTGGAATCAGTCCAGGCACCACATCATCCCGACAAAGTATGGATCCGCCAGGTGTCTGGACTGATACCTGTCTCAGCGAGCCGCTGAGAGACAGACGGCTGCTCCCCGCCCCTCTACAGCTCAGCGCTCCACTGAGCATGGAGGAGGAGAGCTGCTGATTCACAGTCAGCAGCTCTTTGCTCAGGGACCATCGGCAATGTTCGATCACTCGGTTCTCAGTGCAGAGGCGGCGGGGGACAGATGCAGCATCGGACCGATACTGCATCCACCTAGGTAAGTATGATTATGGAAAAAAAATACCATACTTCTCTTTTAACCACCTCCCATCATCATTATACAGTGGCATTTTGAAGTAGAATATCGTTATAGCAGCAGCTAGCTGTCATAACCCCAGTATCCACTTCAACGGGCGCTTCAGATAAAAGTGCTCTCAGCGTCGGATTCGCTGCAAGATCACTTTTATCGGTGGCAGGAGAACCCCCCCGGTGCCCTCCGTCGCTTACCGGAGCCGATCAGATCGTGTCCCCTCTGTGGTATGGATCTGAGTGAGGGGAAGATGGCCCCACTCGGCTCCATACCATTGCAGGGCAGAAGCGACGTCAAGACCTCACTTCCACCCATGGCTCTTAAAGGGACATGATTTTTAGATTTTTTTCAAACAAAATTGTAAATATGAGATCTGAGGTCTTTTTGACCCCAGATCTTATATTTAAGAGGTTCTGTTATGTTTTTTTTTTTTAATACTAATAAAAGTGACACAATTTTTTGTGAACAGTGTAAAGTAAGAAAAGAATTTAAATACGTGAGCAGCGCCCGCATATGAAAGTGGCGTTCAAACCACACATGTGGGATATCACCGTGATCGTTAAAGCGAGAGCAATAATTCTAGCCCTAGACCTCCTCCAACTCAAAACATGCAACCTGTAGAATTTTTCCCTATGAAGATTGTCGCCATTCCACGAGCGGGCACAATTTTGAAGCGTGAAATGTTGGGTATCAATTTACTCGGCGCAACATCATCTTTCACAATATAAAAAAAATTGGGCTAACTTTACTGTTGTCTTATTTTTTTTTCAAAAAAGTGCACTTGTAAGACTTCTATAGCAAAAGAAAGTGATTTTAACTTGTAAACAAGTTTGAAAAAATAGGCCCGTTCCTTGAAGCGGTTGTAAACCCGCGATTAATTTTTTCACCTGAAAGGCAAAAGCCATAATGAGCTAGTATTCACCGCATATTAGCTCATTATGAAATACTTACCTCGGAACGAGGTGAGAGGAACTTACCTGGTCCACGCCGAGCGAAATGTCATCTTGACTCTGCGTGTCTTCCAGGTATCGCCGCTCCAGCGCTGTGATTGGCTGGAGCGGCGATGACGTCACTCCCGCGCATGCACGCGGGAGACTTCAATTCCGCAAGGTCTGGCAATCAGCGACGGTATCTCCTAAACCGTACAGGTTTAGGAGATATTCTTTATACCTACAGGTAAGCCTATAGGCTTACCTGTAGGTAAAATCAAAAATGTGGGTTTGCAACCACTTTAAGTGGTTAAAGAATGCTGTATATTTATATAGGTAAATATGCATACATAATTACCGTATTTATCGGCGTATACCGCGCACTTTTTTGCCCTGAAAATCAGGGCAAAATCGTGGGTGCGCGGTATACGCCGATACCCGCGCCGAGTTTTGAAAACTGCGCCGACATATACCGAGCGCAGTACACTCGGGTATAGTCGGCCAGTCTCGGCTCCTTCCGCGCTCACGTCCTGGACGTACAGGACGTGAGCGCGGGTGTTGCCGAGCCTGCCCGACAATACACGAGTGTACTGCGCTCTGTATATGTCGGCGCAGTATTCAAACTCGGCGCGGGAAACGAGCGTGGAAGACGCCGCACCCGACGAAGAGGACACCCGAAGCCCGCAGACGGATCCCGGACCCGACGAAGAGGACACCCGAGGCCCGCAGACGGACCCTGGACCCGACGAAGAGGACACCCGAAGCCCGCAGACGGACCCCGGACCCGACGAAGAGGACACCCGAAGCCGCAGACAGACGCCGGACACGACGAGGCCGCCGATGGACGCCGCGCAAGACACCAAAACCGTAAGTACAAAAAAAACTTTTTCCACAGGATTCAGGGCCACTTTAGGGGTGCGCGGTATACGCGGGAGCGCGTTATACCGCGATAAATACGGTACTCAAAAAAAATGTAATAATAATCAGGGTGGATTTGATTTAAATCAGAGTTGATTTAAATCACTAGTAAAAAGGCTTGACATTTTTTAAAGAGCAACTGTCATCTCTGTCCTGCAGCGGCTCCTCTGACCTGCAGTAAACTCACCAACAGTCACATTCACTTTAAAGGGACGGCTGGTGATGCAGCAGTGACAAAACAAGGTGAGGGACATGGCGGCAGCAGGTGAGTGGATGCCGCTAACAGGCACTGCCATGAGGGATCTGAAATGACAGGTGCACTTTAAATGTAAGGACTTATTCTTGTTGGTAGTTATCTTTAATATTTGCAAACAAAATGAAGAACCGATTCAATCATACCATTTATAGTGTACATAGATTTGCAAAACAAAGGGATAAAGAAATATTACTGAACTTTGTTTTATCTCATGGTTACTGTGGAATTGGGTGAATGCATCAATGCAGTGCATGTTATCTCAGCTTGCAGAGCTTGGATTCATTAAATAAAATCTACCAAAAATGTAAATATTGAAGAATATACAGCCTCATGCTACATAACTAGGCTCCATTTCATGCTGAATAAACTAAATTATTAATGTATCTTAAATAGAAAACCATCTTTGGACAGATTTTTTAAAAATACATTTGCTAAAACAAAAACAAAAAAATGTTTTTATTTTTTTAAATAAAATAAAAAATAAAATCTGATTTTTATTTTTAAAAAATCACTGATTTATAAACCTTCAATTGTGTCAAATAAAACAGAACAGTTATTTGGAAAGATGCAGAGTGTATCTTTTGTGTCCGTTTCCTACTACAGTAGTTATTCATTTGGAACCACTAATCAATATGAGGCTAGGAGTTGTCCATCTATAAAATATCCAGAACAGTTGGCGAGCCAGCCAGGAGGGAAATTACAGGTGACCCTGAGAATCCAAAATGAGGAGCTTGAGACAATTCAGGAATTTCTAATAATCAGCCAGCTGAGGTAAGCCCATTGCTTACATTTGAGTTATTAGACTTCCTTGATCAGTAAGGCATTTTCGAGACAAAGAGTACCTATTTTACTCCCCTTAATTGCATTGTATTGATTGGTGGTTATATGTTATGTCCGTCACTGTCTATCAAAGTGTTATAGATAGGACAGGGAAGAATAGTGCTGGTAACAGGTTATATGAAGCACACATCTGCTATAATAATTTAGAGGCAAGAGGGTATAGGCATAAGTAGAGAAGAGAAAAAGACTGGCCAGTCATTAAATGAAGTAAGGGAATGAAGAGCAAGAGTCCCTAAAAAAAAAAAAGAAAAAAAAAAAAAAAAAGAGGAGCGCTAGAAAATATATGAACCGAAGGTGTGCTTCTGCGGACCCAATAAATAAATAATTAAAGTGGACATGGATCCACAATGGGTGACATTTTTATCAAGTCCACAGGGACTAAGAATCATACAGATTAAACAGCTATCTATAAGAGCAGGATGGATGAAGGGTGACAGAGAAATTAACACTGGACAAAAAAGGGAAATTTTAAAGTTAAAGGGGTTGTAAACCCTCACGGTTTTTCACCTTTTTTTTCAAATAGATTTTTATTGAAAAGGTAAAAATCATACAGATCATAACCGCAAAATAGTAATACATTCTTATATATCGATGGTTGCTAAAAAACAATTAGGTAGATTCAGAAAGAGTTAGGCCGGCTTATCAGTAGGTAAGCCGACCTAACTCTGAATCTACGCCGCCGTATGTTTAAGCGTATGCTCAAACAGAGATACGCTTAAACAAAGCTAAGATAGGCCGGCTTGCGCCGTTCTATCTTAGCTTGCAATTTTTCAGATGGCCGCTAGGTGGCGCTTCCATTGCGGCCGGCGTAGATTATGTATATGAGCTTTTACGCCGATTCCCGAACGTACGCCAGCCCGCCGCAGTCGAATTACATCGTTTCCGTAAGGCCTTAGGCGGCCTAAAGTTATTCCACCTATGAAGTGGAACAACAATGTTAAAGTATGGCCGCCGTTCCCGCCGCGAGGTTCGAATTTTTTACCTCGTTTACGTCCACGTCGAAATCAATAGGCCCGTACGGCGTACTTAGCCGCAATGCGCACTGGGAAATGTAGGCGCCCGGCGCATGCGCAGTAGCGAAAAATTTCAAAAAACATGAGGTCAAGCCTCATTTCCATACAACACGCCCCCCTCCAACCAATTTGAATTAGGCGCCCTTACGCCCACTCGTTTGAGGCTACACCGCCGTAGATTAGCAGTTAAGTAGATTGAAAATCACTACTAGCCTAGCTAATTTACGGCGGTGTAGCCTAAACAGGCTAGGCTACGCCGCCCTAAATTTAATCCAATCTACCTGAATCTACCTAAATATATCAGATAAAAAGAAGAGGAGAGAGTGTAATATGCAACCTAGGGGATTCGTGGGCGAGTCCCGAGCATGGCATGACGACATGTAGGAGGTATGAACTTCAAAGCTAAACATTCCTATGTAATGGGGGATAACTGAATGGATCTGGAACTAGGGGTCCCTAGGTTTGCTGGGAGGAAAACAAACAAAAAAGTCCCAGAAAAGGGGGGTAAGGATGAGGGGGAGGGTGGGGGTGAGCACCAAGTTCTTGTTGTGAAGGGTAGCAAGAGGGTAGACATCAAAGTTGCGATGGTGGTACCGGGAGTGTTGCTTTCTTTCGAGTGTCAGTTGGATGGATAGAGGTCGATGGTAGAGAGATATTTTGGACGGATTCTTTGTGTGTTGTTGGAAATTGGGTTCCATCGGTGGAGGGTTTTTCCGAGGGAGAAAGCGGCATCACTGGAGGTGGTGGGGGAGGCCCGTAGTATGAGAATGAAAACTGAGATTCGCCAGCTCATCCGGAGAAAGCGTAGAGACCAGATAAGCTTGCCATCTGTGGTAGAAACGTTTTTTTTTGCACGGTTTTTCACCTTAATGCATTCGATGCAATAAGGTGAAAAAACGTTTGTGCTGCAGCACCAGACCCCCCCCCCCACAGACCCCCCTTTTTCTTACCTGAGCCCGATCGTTCCAGCGACCAGCACAGCAGCTCCAGCCACTGTCTTGGGCCCTTTATTGGATAGATTGATAGCAGCAGGAGCCATTGCCTCCCGCTGCTGTCAATCAAATCCAGTGACACGGGAGTCTGGGCCTGCTGTCTGTGTCGATGGACGCAGCAGCAAGACTCGGGAGCGCGCCTGCATGAGTGCCCCCATGGAATGCGGCATTCCATGTGAGCACTCGAGAAAAGGAGGAATCAGGAGCACCAGTCAGGGCACCCTAGAAAAGGAGGATTGGGGGCCGCTCTGTGCAAAACCCTTGCACAGTGCAGGTAAGTATGACATTTTTGTTTTTTTGTTTGTTTTTTAAACAAAGCTTTACAATCACTTTAAAGCAGAGGTCCGCCCACTGTTACAAAAATAAAAAGCCAGCAGCTACACATACTGCATACTACACATAATCAGACACTTACCTGTCCTGGAGTCCAGCAATATCGGCACTGCAGCACCATTGCAACTAAGGGAACCCAACAGTAAAGCCTTACGGCTTTACACTGGGAAACCTACTGAGCATGCCCGAGGCTCCGCTCCTTTCACTTACTGGCCCGGCGGCCGGGGAAGGAGGAGGGGGCCCAGGCGGTGACGTCAATACCTGCGACTGAGGCTCCCGGAAGTGGGAATAGGATACTTGTGAAAGACAGGACAGTACAGGGAGTACAATGGGCAGAAGTTCCACTTTTGGGTGGGACTCCAATTTAAATTGTGTGATGAATTTAGGATCAGGCACCACAACTAGTAAATTCTAAAACATGACAAAAAGCCAAGACTGACAAATGAGAGTCAGGGGTAGAATGAAAACTCATGGGGCCCCTGGGCAATAGAAGATTATGGGGCCCCCGGGCTTACAGATGACCACCAAGCCAGGAGGCGGTACAGAGGCCAGGCAGCTAAAATCTCAGGATTTACACATCAAAAGCATGTCGGTTTTGGACATATCAGGGACAGGAGTAAAAAAAAAAAAAAAAAAAACACAGATTTTTTCATACTGTCCCTGGTTTTACTGGGCGTGGCAACACTGATGGGGCCCCCTAGTGGCATGGGGCCCTCGGGCAGTCCCTCAATGGTCAGTCCGCCCCTGAGTGTCAGGATCTGCATACCTTTAAATGCGATTTCCCTTTTGAGAGTATCCCACCAAAAACGTTGTTTTGTTGCAGGGAAAGCGTGCTCCTGGCCCGATAAGAATAAACGAATGCAGCCACCCCATTTGAGCTGCCATAAAATATTTTTTGTTTTTGTACAGACAGCAGCATTTGGAAAAAGCCATTCTTTCACAACAGAACTAAAATGAACACAGTAGTGTGGGGCACACAAAGGGTTAACCAGAACATACATACAGTATATTGATTGTATCTGTACACATTCAGCCTCTATATATTGAATTATTTTGAGAATATGGTACTTAAAATAGCCCCAGAGTGGAACGGTTGTTGAAATATTGATTTTTCTTTTTTTCTACAATACTCAGCCTTAAAGCTTGAGATCCATGATAATAACTGTACCTTTCAGTGTCTGCTTATTACTGGCCAGGAGAGACTAGAGGACATGAACTGAGTAAGGGCACCAAGTCGTTTAATGGCATCACCCTTGGAGCTATTTTTTTGTCTATTTTAACAGTGTATATTTCCATGCTTCCATACATTCTGCATGTTTTATTAATATTAATACTGTCCCCAAGGATGGAATACATTGGCACCTTATAAATAAAAGATCATATGCTGAAGATCATTTGTTCTCGATGCTGTCCTCAAGAGGCGTCCCGGAGAGTCCGGAGCCATTAATATGAATGGGTCTCTATGTCCTGGACGTCGTGATTACGCCTGTCACATTACCATTTACACACAATGTCAGGGTCTCCGTAGTGTCTTTATGATAGGCATTTGTTCTCAAGTTCTGAGCCAATATCAAAGCCAAGAATAGGCCAATTAGTATGCACAAGCCTATTCTCCGGTATCAAGCTGTCACCTAACAACTGACAGGAAGCATCTGTACAGAGAGCTTCATGAGCGCGAGCCCAAGATGCTATCATCTGCTCGTTCTGTTTGCTTTCTTCCAATCGTCACGATTTAGACAAAAATTATCAAAGGCTATTCCTAAAAATTAAAGTCAGACTGCCATAAAATATGGGCGATGCCATTACTGTCCTTTTTCTAAAATGGGCTGATCTTCTCAAAATGTTAGTTTCTTGACGGTTATACCAAGCGGCTAGCTTCAAGACCTTATGAATAACTGGTAAGGAGATTGAGAAAGTGAGAACAAGATCATCTGTCTGAATCTGATACTTTCTCCAAGTCATTGACTCCAAATATTTAACCACTTCCATACAGGGCACTTATACACCTTCCCGCCCAGACCAATTTTTAACTTTCAGCGCTGTTGCACTTTAAATTACAATTGCGCGGTCATACTACACTGTACCCAAATGAAATTTTTATCATTTTGTACCCACAAATAGAGCTTTCTTTTGGTGGTATTTGATCACCTCTGGGATATTTATTTTCTGAATTTTTTTTTTAAAAATGACCAAAAATTTAGAAAGAAAAAGTTTTTTTTTGTTTCCGTTATAAAACATTGTAAATAAGTACGTTTTCTCCTTCACTGATGGGCACTGCACTGACGGGCACTGAAAAGGCGGCACTGATGGGCACTGATGAGGTGGCACTGATGTGGTGGCATTGATGGGCACTAATATGCGGCACGGATGGGCACTGATAGGCAGCATGGATAGGCGGCATGGATGGGCTTGGATAGGCGGCACGGATGGGCACGGATAGGTGGCACGGATGGGCACGGATAGGTGGCACGGATGGGCACGGATAGGCGGCACGGATAGGCGGCACGGATAGGCGGCACGGATAGGTGGCACGGATTGGGCACCATCGTATGTGTTGTACTAATGGATGCCAATCAGTGCCAAACAATGCCTGCCAATCAGTGATGCCCATTGTGAGCACTGATTGGCATCCATTGCGGCACTGATTGGCATCCATTTTTTGTGTCCTTCTCATCCCTGGTGGTCTAGGGTGGCATACTTTAATTTTTTTAATCCCTGGTGGTCCAGTGGGCATCCTTGGGGGGGCTGTGCTGATAATCGATCAGCACAACCCCCCCTGTCAAAGGAGCAGCCGATCGGCTCTCCTCTGCTCGCGTCTGACAGACGCGAGTGAGGAAAAGCCGATTACCGGCTTTTCCTGTTTACATCGTGATCAGCCGTGATTGGACGCGGCTGATCACATGGTAAAGAGTCTCAGTGAGAGACTCTTTACCTTGATCGGTGTTGCGGGGTGTCAGACTGACACCCTGCAACAACGATCACCGCGATGCGCTCCCCCGGGGGCCAGCAGCGGCTCAGAATCGTGAGGACGTCATATGACGTCCAGTCAGGATTCTACAACCACTTTGCCGACGTCAATTTGTCATTGGCGGGCGGCAAGAGGGTCTTTATTGGTTGAAGTCATCAATGTAAGCCTTCACATTTCTTTTTTGATAAGTTTACTTTCAATGGATCCTGTCGCTGGGCTATTTATTTCAACAAGAGTTTATTATATGTAGCGGACAGCTGTTTTCTTTGCTGGCCCTGCTTTAAATTTAGAGGGTAGTCAGAGGATTAGTTACCTCTGACCTATTTGTTTTCAAATTTGGGCCTCTGTTCCAGCCATGGCTGTACTGCAGGTGACCACTATTGTTGTCTGGGGTGTCAGTTCCACCCCAGGCCAAGGGTGGCAGCAGTCAGATCCAGGTGTGTTGGGTATTCTTTCTCAGCGGCCAGTCAGCGAGGGTTGATGGCCTCGCTGTGCATGCTGGGAGGAGTATTTAAGGGACAGACGTCACAGGTTCTGGGTCTTCGTCGTCCGCCCGGAGCAGTTGTCCCACCACCCTTGTGTGTGGCCCTCCTGGTCGGGGGTGCGTGTTCAGAGTTTCCTGGCACCGTGACCACGTTGGTCTGGAGTGGTGTCTTGCCGAACAGGCCCAGTATTCAGACTGGGCAGAGGCGGCTCTTTAATTGGGAAAATTGCCTAAATTACCCAAAGCATTACTCCAGTTTTGAGGGACCTTAACGATGCAGTGCTCAGGCAGCGTTAAGAGCCCTGCGTCCCTAACAACCAGTGAATATCAGTGACACCACCCCTTGTGACGTCAATGGCCCAGCATGCCCTCAGTTAATGACATCGCAAGGGAGCAGGTTCACCAGGTGACATCTTTGTTATTAAAGAGCAGGATCTGGGAGCCGCCTTGTTAAAGGGGGCTTCCAGATTCCGATAAGTCCCCTGCCCGCAGACCCCCAAAACCACCGACCAGGGTTGTGGGGAAGAGGCTCTTGTACTTATTTTTCCAACCATGGGCGTGAGTGGGGCCCCATGTCAAGTTTTGCCTAAGACCTCACAAAGCCTAGAGCCGCCTCTGAGACTGGGTCTGCATTGACAAAGTGATCCTGCAATATCCATCCTAGAGGGAGGAAGCCAACGAATGAAGTACCTGTCTGGAGAGCACCCAGCACGAGGCTGGTATACTCAGGGGAGGCCTGAACTTCATTGAAGGACACATTACTACTGAAAGGCTGAGCAGTGATCGCCCGCCAGTTTCCTGATTTCACAAGTAACTACTTTGAGAAGAGATCCAGGTGCTTAATCCTAAAGTCAGAGGATTCTGGACCGAATGTAACTCCATCTTTGGGAAGGTCAGTGGCAGAGACTGTACCAAGGTTCCGTGTAGTGCCCTGGCTGCTTGGACTAGTGAGAGAGGCCTATTCAGGGGCACACTACCCACTCTGGCTAGAGTGGCGACGAGAGTTTATGTCTGAAAGCAGGAGTGCTTCCTATCAAGTTCTACACCTGAACCCACTACCTATACCCTATCTCACCTCTTCAACCTATTGTTCGTTCTTTTACCACGTTCGGTAAATAAAGCAGAGAAAAAGGAACGCAACATGTAGGACATTGACTTTGTTTCAGCTCTCATCCAGTACCCTAGACGGCGAAGAAATAGAGGTATCATGCCGCCCAAAACTAACCAGCAGCTCCTTCGGGGGTAGTGCTACATATAGATAGAGGAATCTATGAATGAGAGAAATCTAAAATGTGTATGGCTAGCCTAACTTTTTTTCCCATATAGGAGGGGCTTTTAAATAGTGGGAACTAGAGCTGCACGATTCTGGCCAAAATGAGAATCACAATTTTTTTGCTTACAATGAAGATCACGATTCTCGCGGAGTAAAATCTTTCACATTATACAAAAAAAAATTGGGCTAACTTTACTGGTTAGTTTTTTTTTTTTTATTCATTAAAGTAATATTTTTCCCCAAAAAATGCATTTGAAACACCGCGGCATAAAATATTGCAACAACCACCATTTTAATCTCTAGGGTCTCTACTAAAAAATGTATATATATATATATGTGTGTGTGTGTGTGTGTGTGTGTGTGTGTGTGTGTGTATATATGTATATATATATATATATATATATATATATATATATATATATATATATATTTGGGGGCTCCAAGTAATTTTCTAGCAAAAAAAAAAAAATGATTTTAACCTGAAAACAACTGTCAGAAAAAGGTTTAGTGCCGGTTCACACAGGCGCGACTCGTCAGGTGACTTGGCCACCTGACACGTCGCGCTCCGTTCTGTACAATGGAACCGTTCTAATAGGAGCGACTCAAGTCGCTCCGGCTTAGAAAATGGTTCCTGTACTACTTTGAGATGACTTCAGGGCGACTTGCATTGACTTCAATACAGATGTAATTTTGCAAGTCGCCTCTGAAGTGGTAGGCAGATCGCCTTACCGAGTCGCTGATCAAGTCTTGCTGCCCCAGTGTGAACCAGCTCTTAGTGTTTAAGTGCTTAAACTTTCCTAATTCACATACAGAAGTCTATTCCTTTGATGTAAAAGACAAATTGATACAATGTTTAGACTTAATGTTCCACTGATAAAGAATATCGTTTTAATCTTTTTGCCTCCCCCTCCTGGTAATTTGGCAAGTAAGTGTTTTTCAACTTCCTTTAACAGACCAAGCTGTCCAGCAAACATGGCAGTTAGAGGGTTGAGACAAAACCATATAACACTGACAGGCATGCTTTCAATGGTCAGCTTTTATTTCTTAATCTAAAAACCTTTTTCCCATAAGGAACAAGCTGGTTATAAAGTTTTAGCTGGAGTCAGCTTCAATTTGTTAAGCAGCCCATAGCTTATTTTTTTGTTCAACCTAGAAGTGACTTGATTCATCCATACATTGTATGTGCCTTTGTGTTCTGACAGTGGGGAGACTTCTATGCTGTCAGAATATAAAGACCAGCACTGCTTGCTATAGCTGGTTGACTTCTGTCTAACCAACCTGCCTATACAGTGGAACCTTAGATTACGAGCATAATCCATTCCAGGACAATGCTCGTAATCCAAAGTACTCGCATTTTAAAGCAAGTTTCCCCATAGAAGTCAATGGAAACGAAAATAATTTGTTCCACATTGACTTCAATGGCATGCAATACCTCATGTGGCCAGAGGTGGGGGTGGGGGGCGACAGAGAGCCTCGGAAAAAGCAGAGGACAGCTCGGCTGAACTCGGAAAGGCTCGGGAACAGAGTATTTCCGAGCATTTTCGAACAGGTCTGGCGCCCCCCCACCTCAGGCCAATCACAGTACTACACACAACGCTGTGGCTTGAATCCTGCTCGTTTTGCGGGACAACACTCGCAAAAACGAGTCAGGATTTTTAAAAATACAGTGCTCGTATTGTGAAACGCTTGTTAACCGCGTTACCTGCAATCCGAGGTTCCACTGTACATGGATTAAAAACTTGGGTGGTTCATTGGCTCTGCTTGCACTGGAAGTGGCAAGAATGCTGCCATTTATCACAATACCAGCACTACAGCTCGTTACCCTGATTAGAACTGAACTTTATTACCCAATACATCAAGAATAAGGGCAGCAGATAAAAAAAAAAAAAAAGAAGTTGTTTTAACCAGGACCAAGCCTCTTTGAGATTTGTTGTTAAAAACAATTTTTTTTTTTGCTAGAAAATTACTTAGAAACAAATATATAATGTTTGGGGGTTCTAACACCCTAGAGAATGAAATGGCTGTCATTGCAATACTTTATGTCACACCGTATTTGTGCAGCGGTCTTACAGGTGCACTTTTTTTTGGAAAAAATATACTTTGAGTTAAAAAAGGCTAACACAAGTGGCTGTAAAAACGCCAGTGGAAATGAAGCCTAAGAATCAAATTCGATTTTAGGCACCCCCTGCAATAGGAATTTCAGTTTTAGTGAGCTAATCTACAAGGGCTTTTTTTTTTTTTTTTAACCCTTTCATGACTAAGCCTATTTCTGACATTTGGAGTTTACAAGTTAAATTCCGTAATTTTTGCTAGAAAATTACTTAGAACCCCCAAACATTATATATTTATTTTTTAGCAGAGAATCTAGAGAATAATATGGCAATTGTTGAAATATTTTATGTCACACAGTAATTGTGCAGCTGTGTTTTAAACGCAACTTTTTGGGAAAAGACACTTTCATGAATAAAAAAACGAAACAGTAACGTTAGCCCAGTGTTTCTCAATTCCAGTCCTCAGGCCCCCCCCCAACAGGTCAGGTTTTCAGGATTTCCATTATTTTGCACAGGTGATTTGATCAGTTTCACTGCCTTCGTAATCACCACAGCCTTTTCATCTGAGGGAAATCCTGAAAACCTGACCTGTTGGGGGGGCCTGAGGACTGGAATTGAGAAACACTGCGTTAGCCCAATTTTTTTGTATAATGTGAAAGATGATGTTACGCCGAGTAAATAGATACCAAACATGTCACGCTTTAAAATTTGTGGAATGGCGACAAACTACGGTACCTAAAAATCTCCATAGACGACACTTTTTTTTTTTACGGTAACCAGTTTTTTTTACGGTTACCATGTTAGAGTTACAGAGGAGGTCTAGGACTAAAATTATTGCTCTCGTTCTGTTGATTGCAGCGATAATTAACATGTGTGATTTGAACACCGTTTACATATGCGGGCGCAACTTCCATATGCGTTTTCTTTGCTATGTGAGCTAGCGGGACGGGTGCGCTTTAAAAGAAGGTGGCGCATCGTGGATTGGGTCTCCCGGTGGGACGGGAGGCCCGGTAAGAGCGGCGGAGGCGGTGGGAGGGGGGATGCCCCCTCCCGCTCCTCCGGGATAACAACCGAGTGGCTATTAGCCTCATCGGTTGTTATCACGGGAAAGCCCATCGCCCGCTCTAAAAAAAAGGATACCGGGATGATGCCTGCTGGCGGGGGGTGGCTTAATGCCTGTGGAGGCTGCGGGCCTCCCCTCAAGAAAATTGAGCACCAGCCGCCACTGCATATTTTCCTTCAGAATAATGAGCACACTAGCTGATTATAATGAACCAGACCCCCCCACCCCCCCAAACAGAATCAGTCTGCAAAGGACGTGGTTAAAAAAAAAGGTGAGAATCGGCAACAAAATTTGTACAATTTCTGCAATGTACACTGATCACCCAGATGGGATTTTTTTTCCTCTCTTTTCCCAACAAAAGTGGAGCTACTTCTTAATATCATATTTATGGCACTAAAACATTAAATATTCCTAAAATTATTTGGCTCAGTTTACAAATATAGGCTTGGTATGCTGCGTTAGCCAGAGCTGCATTCTTTTCTTCGTGACCTAAAGTAATTTTTTTTATTTTTTTATAGGGGTGTCACACAAGGTAAATGACTAGGGACTGGCTGTACCAGAACTATCAAGCTGGATTTAACAGAGTACGTTCCTGGAATGTTGTACACAACGGCTATATGAATAGTTAAGAGACTAAAAGCTTGTACCCAGGCACCCAACGTATGAATTGAATGGAAACCTCAGGTTCAGCCTAGGTATGAGAACAATACAAGGCTAAGAATACTTTCAGAGAAATCACCATGAATTTGAAATTTAGAGGGTTCCTTCAGAGTAAAATCAATTGAAACTATGGAGCATTTACTAGAAGTGATTTACAATGCAGGGATCTTATAAAAAGGTGAACCTAGGACAAAGTATTCTCTGCAACTGTATAAACTACAGAAGTGCACGCAGCAGACCTTGGTGGCTCATTAAAATGCTTCAGAAAAAAAAGCTATATTATTGGAAATAGAGATACACCCTGAAAAACTGCATTATGTCAACTAAAAAGAAAATTTTCTGCACAAATTGAAATAGGAGCGTATAGTATGTAAATCAGACCAGTGGTTGAAAGACTAGATGAGCACTTCCTCGTTCATATGGGCAATGCTGTCTGTACAACGTAAACAGGCCGTTTTTTGCAGCGCTTGATATGGTCAGGTGCTACACAGACACAGCCATTAGTCCCACCATTGGAGGTGTAAGGGGGGGAGCGACAAGATCACAGACCTTGTGCGTTCGGGGGTTGATCACCTGCACTCTGTCACATTAGGACCAGTGGCTGTGTCCATGCTGCCACTGCATTCTGATAAATTTCCATGAGCTGTCTGCAAGCAGCAGCTTGACGTTATCGATGATGCAAAAAAAAAACAGCCCATTCACGCTATACATTACCCCTGTGAATAAAGCCTTATGCCGCGTACACAGGACTGTTTTTCATGAAGAGAAAAATGCCATTTTTTAAATTGGTCATTAAAAACGACTGTATGTAGGCTCCAGAGCATTTTTCTCGACGTGAAAAATGTCCATAAAAAATTTAGAACATGCTCTATTTTTTCTCGTCGTTTTTCACGTCGTCGTGTGTAAACTTGGACGGGGGAAAAAAAACCTGCATGCTCAGAAGCAGGTTATGAGAAGGGAGATCAGCCCAAAGGGTGTCACCAATCGAATGTAACTTCCCCTTTATAGTGCCGTCGTATGTGTTGTACGCCACCGCGCTTTGCTCAAGCTTTTTTTTTTTTCATGATCGTGTGTATGCAAGGCAGGCTTGACAAGAATCACGTCGAGAAAAACGTTGTTTTTTTCCAATGACATGAAAAATGGTCGTGTGTACGCGGCTTTAGCCCCCATTCACACTAGAGTTTTTCAGCTTGTTTCCCTTCATCTATGTTCACATGCAGTATCCCATTCTTTTCCATTCCTGCTCACACCTGCACACTCATTTACCCTACTACACTCAAGAAAGCGCACGTGAGCATTTTTGCGCTTTAAAAACTCTCCTCCTCTAGAACTTCACTCCTCCCCTAAAACTGCTCTCCTCCCCTTGCCCAGCCCAGAAAGCAAATTCCTGAAGCTTGATACATGGGTAAAAACACTAGTAAAAGGACTGAAAAAGTGCAGGTTTGACTGTCTGTTCTACCTCTTCTGTTGTGATAAGTTGGTGAACAGGAGGGCCTTTTATGTACCATTGCTGCTATCTTTCCTTAAAAGCTCTTTAGTTTATAAAGAACAAAGCCTTAATATAATTATATGGCTTACATTGAGCAGAGACATCTTAGATGTTCCATGGTTTACATTGGGAAGAACCTTCCTGAAGGTTCAATGGACTAGAACGAGCAGGACCCCCCTAGATGTTTCATGGTTTACAATGAGAAGGGCCTTCCTGGAGGATCAATGATTTATGAAGAGCAGGCTCCTTCTAGAGGCCTCATGGTTTACAATAAGTAAGTCTTCCTGGAGCTTCAATGGTGTATAAAGAGCAGGACCTTTCTAGAGGTCTCATGGTTTACAATGAGTAGGGCCTTCCTGAGGGATCAACGGACTATAAGGAACAGGACCTCCCAAGATGTGTTCCACAGTTTACGAGTAGGGCCTTTCTGAAGGTTTAATGGACTATGAAGAGCAGGGCCTCCCTAAAGATTCAATGATTTTTTAATGAGTAGGGCCATCATGAAGATTTAATTGATTATAAAGAGCAGGAACCCACTAGAGCGTCAATGGTTTACAATGAGTAGGGCCTTCCCGGATAGTTTAAGAGTAGGGCCTTCCTAGAGGTTCCATGGTTTACAAAGTGCAGGGTTTTTCTAAAGGTTCTGTACTTGACAATTGGTAGAACTTTTTTTTTTTTTAGTTCTATAGAATAAAACAAGCCTTCCTAAAAGGTTCTTTGCTTCAAATAGGGCACAGTCTTCCTTCTGGTTCCATGTTTTTCAAAGTGTAGGCAATTTTTAAAAGCTCTGTAGTTGAAAACAAATAAGGCCTTCCTAAATGTTTAAGGTTTACAAAGGACAGGGTCTTCCTGTAGACCAGGGACCTCCAAACTAATGGCCTACAGCTGTTGCGGAACTACACATCCCATGAGGCATTGTAAAACTCTGACATTCACAGACATGACTAGGCATGATGGGATATGTAGTTTCTGAACTGGAGGGCCATAGTTTGGAGACCCAGTTAATCACTGTGATGTTAATACATAACTTCTATAATTAAAGCTTCCATTATACTGTGCCATTTTTAAGGTGATGACAAAATTGGATTACCCAAGGCTGGGTGTTTCTCGAAAAGGTTTTTAAAAACGTCTTGCTAAATACTGGGTTATTCTTTTGTTACATCCAATCTATCGTCAGCCAAATTAGGACCTTGTGTACAGGGAAGTTGTTTTCTGCATACCCAGACAAGTCATCTGACAAGATGTTATAGGCAACAATCCACTTTGATCCTGTTATTCAAGATTTTTTTGTAATAACTATTCCCATATGGGATGCTTGTGTAAATCAATAGCAGCAGTTCACAACATATCATCTGATGTGCAAGGATGTATATTACAGACAACACCAGACTGCATTCACTCTATGACATTTTTCATCAGTTACACATTAAGCAGTTTTTTTCCTGAAAATGTGGGAGCTCAAAATACAATCCAATGCCAAGTGTTTTAGTTTCAGCTTTCATTTGGGCCCCTGCCATCGGGTTCAAGCAGTGAGGTAACTCATTAGGCTCTTACAGAAACCGGGGGCCAGGATCCCAGCCACCTCCATTTAATTGAGCAGGAAGCTCACGCAATTGTACTGTGGGTGGACTGAAAGAATGAGAGCAGCTACCTACAGTTTGCAGCTGTGTACCAGCATCACTTAGCTGCTTGCCATGCAGTGAAAATAGCTGGTAATGACTTATTCCTAAAGGGGAGCTCCAGTTAAGATATAAACTGCCATCAAGCATACATTATAGGTTGCAGCTGATGGTTTTATCTTTTGCTGAATGGGTGGGTGGCTTCTACAGAAAAGGCCTGCGTGCAAGGTTAAAAATGGCTCCCATCACATGGCTAGGTACAGTTGTGCTCATAAATTTACATTTTTTAATATGAATGATAACACAAAAACATTTTTCACTCATAGTTAGAGCCGGTTCACATTGGAGCGACTCGTCAGGCGACTCAGCCTTCTGACAAGTCGCGTCCCATTCAATAGAACCGTTCTAATAGGAGCGACACAAGTCGCTCCGACTTAGAAAAAGGTTCTTGTACGACTTTGGGGGCAACTTGCATTGACTTCTATACAGAACTAATTTTGAAAGTCGCCTTCAGGACGCCTTTCCAAGTCGCTGCCGAAGTTGTGCCGCCCCAGTGTGAACCGGCTCTTAGTGTTTGGCTGAAGCCATTTATTATCAATCAACTGTGTTTACTCTTTAAATCATAATCACACTACCCAAATGACCCTGATCAAAAGTTTACATACCCCAGTTCTTAACTTCCCTGGCGGTATTCCCGAATCTGGCTAAATTTTTCAAACCAAAAGCGGTATCCCTGAGCCAGACTTGGGATTGCATTGCAGGATACAGGGGGAAGTTACTTACCTTGTCCCTGGATCCTGCGTTGTGTCCCCGCTGTGTGTGTGTGGGCTTCTCCGCTGTGTCTCCTCGCTCGATTCACAGTGCCGAGTGCTGAGCTCCGTTCCCTGCGACGTTACGACGCATGGGGACAGAGTTTGGCGCCAAATTCAAAAAGTGAAACACACAATACCCTTACAGATTACAGTACTGTATGAAATGGACACCCCCTTTGTCCTAGTGGTCTGCCCAGTGTCCTGCATGCAGTTTTATATAATAAAAACTGTTCTTTCTGCCTGGAAACTGGAGATTGTCCATAGAAACCAAAAAGTGTCCCATTACATCAAAAGTGCTTTTAGACCAGCTAGAAAACAGCGATAATAAATTAGAATGCCTTGCAGAATTGAACGATATCGATTTGTGGGGAAATTCGTCATCAAACAATAAAAATAATGACAGCGACAATTCTGCAACTAAGCAAATTTCAGTGTTTTTAAATTGGTTACATTATTGAATAATTTTTATTATAATTACATTATTATTTGTTATAATTATTTATATTTATTAGATTTTATGATTTTGTGTTTCAAACTTTATCATGCCCGGGATGTCTACTAGACAGATTTGGACAGATTTAAGCAAGTTATTCCTAAGAATTGCAGGCCTACAATGCTTCAGGGTGCCGGAATTGTAAGAAATGCCCCTTTCACACTGAGGTGGCTTGCAGGCGCTATAATTAGTGCCTGCAAACCGATCCTAAACAGCGGCTGCTGTTTCTCCAGTGTGAAAGCCCGAGGGGAGAGGATTGTCAGGAAAAAGCCATTCAAAAGTGTTGGGGAATTTCACAAGCACCCAGAGTATGGAGGAAGAATGGAGAGGCACACACTGCAAGATGCTTGAAGTCCAGCGTGAAGTTTCCACAGTCTGTGTTGATTTGGGGAGCCATGTCATCTACTGGTGTTGGTCCACTGTGCTTCATTAAGTCCGGGGTCACCGTCTACCAGGAGATTTTGGAGCACTTCATGGTTCCTTCCGCAGACGAGCTCTATGGGGATGCCGACTTAATTTTCCAGCAGGACTTGGCACCTACCCACACTGCCAAAAGCACCAAAACCTGGTTCAATGACCATGGGATTACTGTGCTTAATTGGCCAGCAAACTCCCCTGACCTGAACCCCATGGAGAATCTATGGGGCATTGCCAAGAGAAAGATGAGAGACACGAGACTGAACAATGCAGGAGAGCTGAAGGCCGCTATTGAAGCATCCTGGTCTTCCATAACACCTCAGCAGTGCTACAGGCTGATAGCTTCCATGCCACGCCTCATTGGAGGGGCCCAAGCCAAGAACTGAGTACATATGCATATTTATGCTTTTCAGAGGTCCGATATTGTTCTATGTACAATCCTTGTTTTATTGATTGCATGCTATATTCTAATTTTCTGAGATTGTGGATTTGGGGTTTTCATGAGCTGTAAGCCATAATCATAACAATTATGACAAATCACGGCTTGAACTATCTTGCTTTGCATGTAATGAGTCTCTCATATATTAGTTTCACCTTTTAAGTTGCTTTAGTGAAATAAATGAACTTTTGCACAATATTCAATTTTTTCGAGTTTCACCTGTATATATACACTGTAGTTTCCCTGTCTAAGTATCAAATGTGTCTCATTACTTTTGTCACAGTAAACCAATAGTTCACTAAAGTTTTCAAAGCCTGGTAAGTCAAAGACCTCATAAATGATTTAAGACAAATTAACTACATAAGCTGACAGATAAATTAAGAATAGATAAGGATGTAAAAAAAAAAAAAAAATACATTAATTGCTATGCTCTTCTCTTTGATCTCATGCTGAAGGGTGGCTGGCAGAGATAAGACACAGCACTGTGCTCCTGTAGATAGGAGACTTAGTTCAAACTTTCCACAGTAGAACAAAGATTTTATTCAAAGCATAGTGCTTTATGCTACACCTCCAGTCATTACCCCAATTTAAACCTTAAAACTTTCCTCTCCCCCTCTAGGGCATGTCCCCGGCATTAACTTTTCTTTTACATTGTTCCTGTTGAGGGAAACAGCTCTTTTTTTTTTTGTTTATTTATGAAGTATTTTCAAAGACAATATACATCGTTTGGCAATGTAAAAAGAAATTCAACTTTCGGTTATACAAAGCGAATCATACCTTAGACAATTTAGAAACACAGGCATAATCTAACAAAGTCATGTATAACAAACATACATCAAAGCATTGTAGATTAAATACCGTCTAAAACAGACATAACCCGTAAAGATTAATCATTTCCAAATAAGTGAGAGGAAATAGAAAACATGAACAGAAACAAAGTAAAAACAAAAACAAATGAACAAATGATTGCACCATGGGGATCAAGTATCATGAAGGGGTTCAGACAGAGAATCTGATGAGAACTCAGAATCGTCCCATAATTTCCATATTTTATCAAAAAGAGGTAGGGTGTCTTCAATCCTTAGCAGTTAAGTGTTCCATCCTACGTGTGTCAGCTATGATTGAAAGGACATGATGGAAAGTGGGGGGTGAAGTGGAGAGCCATAACCTAGGGATGGCTCTCCGTGCAGCCAAAAGAATGAAGGACATAAGTTTCTGCAATGTTTTAGGCAGATCCAAAAGGGGCAAACCCAAAAGGAAGTGTAAGGCGACAAGGGTACAGGGTGAGAAAGTAACTTCCATAAAAGCTCTTGAATCTTTATCCAAAAAATATGAAAGAGGGAACCCACAGACCCCCCGCATCTCCAGCAAAGCTTAGAAAGGGTGGGGTTGCGAGCGTGCAGCAGGTCCGGGGTCCTATACCAAAATAATAACATTTTAAAGGCAGTCTCCCTCTGCACCACACAGCGTGAAATTTTCGATCTATTAGCCCATATTTTCACCCAGTCTAGTAACAAGATCGGGCGTTGTAGTATAGTAGACCATTTTTTCATATAGCTATGTGTAGAATCCATCAAAGGAGGCGTTTCATGTAAAATCTTATATATGGATGAGATCTGTTTGGATCCATAGGGACCAGCTACGCATAAAAGCTCAAAATCCGTGGGTCTCTCTAGCGAAAGCGAGGGGAATGAGAAAAGGAAAAAATGTTTAAATTGCAAATAAGAGTACTGAGGGGAGGCTGACAAATCATGTTTTGTTTGTAGCTCTGAAAATGATAAAAAAAATACGTGTGACCGGGTTAACCAAATGTCGCAGCGGAAAGACTCCAGCTTGAGTCCATGGATACATCCTCCCAAATGACAGACCATCAGGAATATCCGGATTGAAAAGAACATTCATTAGGGGGGAGCATTTGGAGGAAAGGGAGAACCGCTCCACACATCTCCTCCAAATAGCCAGGGTAAACAGCATCGGAGCCAGACACAAAGATCTCAGCTGGGGCATAAATTTAGCGGAGGAAGGCCAAAGCATATAACAGGGATGCACTGGAGCAGTAATCCCCATCTCTATCTCTGCCCACCTGGAAGGGGCCTTTCTAGACACCCAAGAGGTTAGTGTACGGAGGTGAGATGCATAGTAATTTTTAATAATGTCTGGCGCCGCCAGACCTCCTCTGTGTTTAAGAGCATAGACTACGGATTGCAATCCTATGGGAGGCATTATTCCATGTAAATTTGAGACATCGCCTCTGGAGGAGTTTCAACTTTGAGATTGGGACCGAAGTAGGGAGAGTCTCGAAAAAGGTACAACATTTTAGGGAGTATTGACATCTTAAGAACGTTGACCCTGCCTAGGAGAGAGATTGGAAGAGGACCACAAATTCAAAAGACGAGTTATCTCTGCGAACATGGGGGGGAAATTAGCTTGATATAGGGTTGAGTATGAGGATGTGATATACACTCCCAGATATTTCAATGAAGAAGAGCACCAATGGTAGTTGAACTTAACTTGGAGAGATTTAAGCATATCTGGTGACATATTAATCGGTAAAGCCTCCGTTTTTGACCGATTGATCTTAAACCCGGACATGCCGCCAAACGTAACGAGAGTGTCATGTAATGCAGGTAAAGAGGTAGAAGGGTGAGTGAGGGTCAGTAAAATGTCGTCAGCAAAAAGTGAAAGCTTATAGTCCCTCCATCTCAGCGGAACCCCCCGTATATCTGGATGCTCCCTCCATCTCAGCGGAACCCCCCGTATATCTGGATGCTGCCTGATGGCCGCCGCCAGGGGTTCTAGACTCAAAATAAACAGCAAGGGCGACAAAGGGCACCCCTGTCTGGTGCCATTACTTAGGGAGAACCGCTGAGACAGACAAAAGGAAAGCTGTACCTGGGATGTAGGAGTGGAATAAATAGCTCGCAAGGCTTGAATAAAAGGGCTTGAAAACCCATCTCTGTCAAGGACCGCAAACATAAAAGGCCAGCTAAGGCGATCAAACGTCTTTTGCGTGTCTAGGCTTAGGACAACTGCTGTCTGCTTAGTTTTGGTTAAGAGATTTATCAGGTCTACAGTGCTTCTTGTATTGTCACCTGCGTGTCTTGTGCGAACAAAACCTACTTGATCTTTATGAATTAAGGTCGTCAAAAGTGGGGAAAGTTGATTGGCCAGTATTTTTGTAAAAATGTTATAATCCGAATTTAATAGTGCAATAGGGCGGTAATTATCTGGCAATGAGGGGTCTTTCCCCGCTTTTGGAATGACAGTCAAGAATGCATGCAAAAAATGTGTGTGGGGGACTGTGTCTTTGAGCAATGAGGAAAACAGAGACTAGATGAGGGTTTAAAATTTCCGAGAAGGTTTTGTAATAAACATACGAGAGTCCGTCTGGAGCAGGGGACTTATGAGCTGGGAGCTGGGAGAGCTTTCACTACCTCCGATATCTCCTCTAAAGAGACAGGAGCATTGAGTATTGAGTTTTGTTCACTAGATAACTTGGGCAAAGCCAAGTAAGATATAAAGGTATCAAAATTAACCTGAGAAAATTGAGCTGTCGGGTCCTCACTCAAGCAGTTATACAACTTCCTATAAAAGTCTCCAAAGACTTGTGTCATAGCTTTGGGACAGTAAGTGGGGGTGCCATCCGGCTGCATTAGATGATCAGGGATCGAGAGGAAGGGGCGTGGTTTCAATCTGTCAACTAGCATTCTATGCGGTTTGTTGGCGTATTCGTAAAACTTCTGTCTAGCCTATAGCAGAGATTTAGAAATCTTATTCATATTGAAAGATTTGATACGATTCCGCAGGGACGTCACCACCCTCAGTCGTTCCACTGTGGGGGAATCAAGAAGATGTGCTTCCGCAGCCTTAAGCTGAACCAGGAGCTCATCCTTTTGCTTCATGGAATCCCGTTTCAAACGTGAGCTAGCAGAAATACACTCCCCCCTGAAAAAGGCCTTATGAGCCTCCCATAGGGTGGAAATCTCCGCCACCGATCCGACATTAAAATTAAAAAATTCAGACAGTTTTTATTGCAACTGGGCTTGCATCAACAAATCCTTAATCAGGGACTCATTGAGAGGCCAGTGGCAAGTCCTGGGGGCTGGAGCAGACAAGACAATATCGATCTCAATGGGTGCATGATCCGACCAGGTGGTCGGGCTAATCTCAGAAGAGACTACATATGGAAGCAGGGGGGCCGTCACAAGGAAGTGGTCCAATCTGGAATAAAGCTTATGAGGCGGGGAGTAAAAAGTGAACCCCCTCTGAGTTGGATGTTTCACTCTCCAAGTGTCAAATAGGTTATATGACCTAATCAATTTGTGGAATGAGGCAGACAATTTCTGGACAGCACTTCTTGGAGTATCCTGAAACAAGGCCCGTCTGTCCCTGGTCGGGGACATGCACACATTAAAATCACCCCCCAAAATCATGAAGGGATGGGAGATCGTTTGAAGCCTCTCAAGGACAGTTGAAAGGAAACCAATCAGGCCTACATTAGGGGCATATATGTTTGCCAGGGAAACGGCTCTTATAGCTCCCTGTTTCATCATTACCAGGCTTTTAAAAGTCTTGCAGGGACAGCTGTTAGGAGATTAGTTCCAACATGCCCCCAGAACTACATCTCACAAGAGCCTTTCCCCTACAGAAAGTGTGCATGAAATACGCTTAGGAGTCAAGGTCACAGTGTTGTTTTGCTGGAAAATAAATCAATGTATTCATGTAGAGTGGGATAGAGGGTCGGGGGATAGGCAAAG
This sequence comes from Rana temporaria, assembly GCF_905171775.1. Taxonomy (NCBI): domain Eukaryota; kingdom Metazoa; phylum Chordata; class Amphibia; order Anura; family Ranidae; genus Rana; species Rana temporaria. The sequence continues at coordinate 53,152,498 of NC_053501.1, forward strand.
TTCTGTAGTTCAGCAGACAGGGCTGTCAACACTGCTTGGTATTTCAGTGAAGCAAAGGCAATGCGTAGTCAACTCATACAGGAAATTAGGAGCACAGTGGATCTGGTATACACTAATTTGCCTGCCTGTCTCTGGCTCTCACTTTATAAAGCACAGTTGACATATATGCAAATTGGATGCGTTTTTAAGCACATTCAATTCCCATGACATGCGAATCAAACCAGCTTTCTTTGGAGCCGGTTCACATATATGCGTTGAAGCAGCAGTGCAAATTTGCTGCAAATGTTTTTTGTGTGTGTTCTGAGCACTGCAGGGCAGTTCAGATGCAAATTCCAGGCTCATTGCCTTCTATGGGAATGCATCTGAATCGCACATCTGATCAGTTTTCAACACAAATTAGATAAAAAAAAAAAAAAAACACACACACACAGCGTGAGGGTCCTCCCTCCATATCCATACCAGGCACTTTTGCGCCTCACCTAATTTGTTTGAATGGGTCGCATTGGGCAGATGGTACTGTCCGCTAAGCGCGACAGGGGGCATAATTCCTGCTGCAAATCATAGCATGTGTACACCCCTGGGAAATAAGTGGGGGATGGGTGCGCTATAAATTAATATTTATATAATAAAAACTGTGTATATATATAAATATGTGAAACACCTGTGAATAATGATACATCTAACATTAAAGTCCATGTGCACTTGATTGAATGTGAAATCAAGCCCAGATACCCATAGTAATGAACTTGGTAAGAACTGGGCTCAAGTGAATTAGTCCAGTGATGGTGAACAAAAACAAAAAAGAGAAAAACGTCCCAAAGCAGATCCTCAGAGGAAAAAACTGAAGAAAATAGTGCTTCCAATGTATTCCACCTTCACCATATGACCAAACACCCGAAGTGGATAAGTGAAATGGCTCCTTACCAGATGGATATGTCCCTTAGTTTGGTATCAAACAAGGAGACATATATAGCTTTAAACAGGATCACTTTGTAGAGTCTGCTGTATCCTAGCAAGGATGTGAATACCAGTCTTGGACGTCCCTTACTGCAGTCCTGTTTTCATGTCCTCATTGTTCGTTTTTGCTCTGATGTTGCTGTAATCCTTCTCTGTTCTGAACAGTCTGTTTCCTGTAGGATACTCGGCACCTGATCTCCATGTGTTGTTAGAAAAACAACACATGGAGATCAGGTGCCGAGTATCCTACAGGAAACAGACTGTTCAGAACAGAGAAGGATTACAGCAACATCAGAGCAAAAACGAACAATGAGGACATGAAAACAGGACTGCAGTAAGGGACGTCCAAGACTGGTATTCACATCCTTGCTAGGATACAGCAGACTCTACAAAGTGATCCTGTTTAAAGCTATATATGTCTCCTTGTTTGATACCAAACTAAGGGACATATCCATCTGGTAAGGAGCCATTTCACTTATCCACTTCGGGTGTTTGGTCATATGGTGAAGGTGGAATACATTGGAAGCACTATTTTCTTCAGTTTTTTCCTCTGAGGATCTGCTTTGGGACGTTTTTCTCTTTTTTGTTTTTGTTCACCATCACTGGACTAATTCACTTGAGCCCAGTTCTTACCAAGTTCATTACTATGGGTATCTGGGCTTGATTTCACATTCAATCAAGTGCACATGGACTTTAATGTTAGATGTATCATTATTCACAGGTGTTTCACATATTTATATATATACACAGTTTTTATTATATAAATATTAATTTATAGCGCACCCATCCCCCACTTATTTCCTATGTTATAATCTTTTGATTATTTTTGGGTAGCTGCTTATACACATTTATTTATTTAATTTTTTGGCGCGAGATAGCACATACACAAATGTGTACACCCCTGGCCACTGCCTTCCAGCAAAAGGGGAGTGGTCAAGGGGCAGTAAAAATGTGTCTCAGCCGTGTGGTTTTACTTCCCCCAACTAATAGTGGAAGCAAGCTCTTAAACTGTTCTCATCCAAACTGGTTTTCCCATTGTATGCCTCTCTCCATCTTCTGTTCCAATGGCAACCTTAAAAGGAAAAGTAGGGCCAGAGCACTTTTGGACCTACTTCCCATGGGGATCACTGGAGTGCACTTCATTTTGCACTCCTGCGACCGACTGTTGGCTGACGTCTCTCAGCTGGTCCAGACTTGTCAGGATCCACCCAGATGCCTGACCAGCAGGGGGCTGAGCTTCTCAGCACGCTACTAAGAGGTCGAGTTAGCCGCTCCCACTCCCTCTACAGTCTAGCGCTCCAGTGAGTACTGGAGGGGCAGAGAGCTGTTGACTGGCAGTCACCACGCTCTGGCCAGTGTGGACCCGAGAACTGAGCGATCAGCGTTCTTTGATTGCCCAGTTTTCAATCTAAAGGCGGCAGAGGGGACAGATACAGTACGGGACTGATGCTGCATCTACCTAGGTCAGTGTGTGTGCGCGTTTCCAATCCCAAACCTCTCTTTTCAAAACGTTGGGTTGCTTTCTGAGGACAATGGTCACCAGGATAAACCCAAAAGATGTCGCAAACAGCAGAGCTTCTACCTCTTCCCTATGCTATTCAAAATGAAAAAATAAAAGCGAAGCCAAACTTTTTTGCTTTTAAAACTGCAAAAAAAAAAAAAGATTAATCTAAACCTTGCCTTAATGAGCTCTAGCAGGAGCGAAACATACTTTGCCAGGCTAACATGCGTACGGCCGCCCATAGTAACATACCCATGACCTTTTGTTTCCTTGCGTGCTACAATGACATCATTACGGCTTGTTGGCGAACAAGATGAAGCACATTGCTGCAAATGGCCTGAATAAGACTGCGATTATGCAATTTTAATTCATACTTCATCTGTCTGGGTGTGCCAACAGGATTAAAAAAAATGTACCTTATGTAAGAGGGTGTAATTATTTACTAGTTAAAGGCACAAAGCAATTCCCTGATGCTGCATTACAAGCATTTCTCAATAATTTGGAAAATTCACGATAAATCAGATCTCTACCCAGCGAACACAAAACCACAACTCATTGTAATAAATGCATACGCAACAAAAAATATGGCTCAGCCTGCAGAATAACTCAAGTTTGCATGCTGCAATGGATGTTAATAAGGAAAATAAGCAATAAAAACTGACTAGAAATTAGGTCATATACATTCAAGATTACTCGCGTCAAGCCTGGGTTTGTTTGCGCAACAAAGAAATTTACAGTTATTAAATTTGGTATATGCAGTACATATTTAGTAATAAAATATATAGAGCCATGGCTTGCAGTACTGACTGCCACTAATCAGAAACCAGGCCCCCCCCCCCTTTTTTTTTTACCCTTTAGCCTACCTTTTCTTTTCCTTGCTCTATACATTTTCTCCTTCTGTGACTCCTGATTTCTTGGAGTCGACTCAATGATGGATGCCCACAAGTAGGAGTTTATACACAATAAATCATACATTTATCTCTCTGTTCTGTGTGATCATCCTATAGTTAATTTTCTGCAGTGTTTTTTTTTTTTGTCCTTTATGTAGCATACTCTAGGACACTTTTTTCTCTTTTACTGTATCATTGTATTACTAAATGTTGTATTTTGTGTATAGTACCCCGTTATCAGGATTCTCCCCTTCATTATATGTTTGATGTATCCGTCACACTATTGCACTATTCTCTTGTGTCTACTTTTCTATCAATAAAATATTTGTAAAAGAAAATGCAATACAAATAAAGGTTCCAAATGTGGCACCGGGGGGAGCAGATAAGCAGAGCTTCCACTTTTGGGTGCAACTGCGCTTTAAGTGACAATGACGATGGGCTGAGCCTAATGATGAAGCTGAAACACTAGTTCCCCATCAGGTCTCTTCCCTTTAGAGCAGGGAAATCTATAGCCAATAGCAGGCTGTCTTTTGTCCATGGATCCGCTCACCGCTTGCCATTAATCACAAGGGAAGGGGACCTGATGGAGAACTAGTGTTTGTGAATCCCCATCACGCTTCACCCACCCGGCTACAAAAGTGAACATTTCGCTGTCAAATGTGAAAGTTGCAGAGATGGGAGGGAGTTCAGCTGTGCCGAAGACCAAACGTCTGTATGGACACTCTGGTCTCAATGCACCTACGCATTTGGTGCATTCCCCAGATTTATGTACCCCTTTTTTTTTTTTTTTTTTACTACAGATATGTGAATTTGTCACCCACACCATTATTTGTTGTGCACAAGCATGATGGAATTCTAAAGAGTGTATTGGATACTCTATGAAGTGTCCTGACTGTGGGAAGAGTCTTGATTCATTTATTGACACAGTGGGTTACAGAATAAAATAAATAAATAAATGAAAATAATGAGTGATGTCACAGTCCAGAGCTGCTTTGTAATACGAGAGGCTCCAATGTCTCCCAAGGAAGGTTCTCTTTTATATATTATACCACATAGAGAAATCTCACACACACAAAACCTCAAAAGAAAACAGGCCAGTGAAACCGATCCGACTCAGATTCATTCGAAATAAGTTTATGTTGTAATTTTCAGGCATACTCAAAGAAATACAAAACACACAGACACACAAATCTGGATGATGACCCATCAATGTTCTCTTCTGTAGGTGACTGCACATTAAACACAGCCCAATAATGATTCAACATTTAGGGCTCATTCACAGAAAAAAAAAAAAAAAAAAAAAGAATTTGCACTGTGATGCGTTCGGCGCATAGTTTTGAGTGCATCGGAACGCAGCACTATAGCAATCAATGAGCCCATTCACATGACTGCACATACCTGCGAAAATATGCATTGCATTTAGCTGTGCAGAAAAATGTAGGACACCCCTGCATACAGGGCCCCACAGATCTTCAGATTTTATGTGCGAACATGCCTAAACCTGTACGCCTGTAAATGTGTTACCATTCATTTGAATGAAAGAAGAAGAATTGTACACATTTAGGCACGAGCATATTATAGTATGTATATTAGATGCATATTTTCTGCAGGTTCTGCTGCCAACAAGAACCTGCATTCATGCAGAAAACATACATATGCCTTTGTGAATGGACCCTTTGGGTTCATGCACATGGAGATTTATAGCCTATATTTCCTGGTGTTTTTCCATGCCCAAGTAAGTGCAGGTGGTCATAAGTGAATGGCTGTATGTGGCCATACTCTTGCACATGACAATTTTTAATCTTGCATGATAGGCATGTCAAACCTCTGGCTTCATATAAAGCAGTGGTCTCCAAACTGTGGCCTTTTGCTTCCCTTTATGGGGCATTATTCCTCCCACCGATTCCAATAATGGGCACTATTCCTTCCACAAATACCAGTGATGGGCACTATTCCTTCCACCAATACCAGTGAAGGGCACTATTCCTTCCACCAATACCAGTGATGGGCACTATTCCTTCCACCAATACCAGTGATGGGCACTATTCCTTCCACCAATACCAGTGATGGGCACTATTCCTTCCACCAATACCAATGATGGGCAATATTCCTTCCACCAATTCCAATGATGGGCACTATTCCTTCCACCAATTCCAATGATGGGCACTATTCCTTCCACCAATTCCAATGATGGGCACTATTCCTTCCACCAATTCCAAAAATGGGCACTATTCCTTCCACCAATTCCAAAAATGGGCACTATTCCTTCCACCAATTCCAAAAATGGGCATTATTCCTTCCACCAATTCCAAAAATGGACACTATTCCTTCCACCAATTTCAAAAATGGGCACTATTCCTTCCACCAATTTCAAAAATGGGCACTATTCCTTCCACCAATTTCAAAAATGGGCACTATTTCTTCCACCAATTTCAAAGATGGGCACTATTCCTTCCACCAATACCAGTGATGGGCACTATTCCTTCCACCAACACCAGTGATGGGCACTATTCCTTCCACCAATACCAGTGATGGGCACTATTCCTTCCACCAATACCAGTGATGGGCACTATTCCTTCCACCAATACCAGTGATGGGCACTATTCCTTCCACCAATACCAGTGATGGGCACTATTCCTTCCACCAATACCAGTGATGGGCACTATTCCTTCCACCAATACCAGTGATGGGCACTATTCCTTCCACCAATACCAGTGATGGGCACTAGTCCTTAGACCAATACCAGTGATGGGCACAATTCCTTCCACCAATACCAGTGATGGGCACTATTCCTTCCACCAATACCAGTGATGGGCACTATTCCTTAGACCAATACCAGTGATGGGCACTATTCCTTAGACCAATACCAGTGATGGGCACTATTCCTTCCACCAATACGAATGATGGGCACTATTTCTTCCACCAATTCCAAAGATGGGCACTATTCCTTCCACCAATTCCAAAATGGGCACTATTCCTTCCATCAATTACTGCATATACAGACTGATTGTGCTGTTGTGGGTTTAGTAACACTATGGTGGTTATGTACTAAAGGCAAATCCACTTTGCACTACAAGTGCATTGCAAGTGCGTTTGGAAGTGCTGTCGATCTAAGGGGGACATGCCAGGAAAAAAACAGCATTTTTGCTTGCACATGATTGGTTGATAAAATCAGCAGAGCTTCCCCTAATTTCAGAGCTTCCTCTCAGATCTGCAATTCCAAGCGTACATGTAGTGCAAGTGGATTTGCTTTAGTAAATAATCGAAACAAAATTTGAATTCTGATTGGCTGTTTACGAAATCATGCACTTTACACAGCACTATTCACCTTATTAAATAAAGGTACTTTATACTACACAAAAAAATAAATCATGCAAGGATAAAATTGATAAATCTGAGTTCCCATCAAGCTATCTGCCCATTAATCTTTTTATTTTCATGCAGAACTTCTGTGCCCCCAATCCTTCCCCCTTCCAGGATGCCATCAGAAGCCATGGAACGCAATCACTTTCTCATAACATCGGAGGAAAACCTGATGCCGATTCTATGACACGAGCATGATTTATCAGACGCAATTGAGAAAAAGAACAGCAGACGGCTCTTCTCAGCACAGTTCCCCAAATCACTCACCTACGAAAGCAAGCTCTTTTATATACAGTATTGACAACAGAGGCGCAGCGTGAGCATGACTCATACTATTAACCCTGGAGAGAGATATTTAATATTTCATCAGTTTGCCATCATTAGAAAGCAACGACGTAACCAGCAGATCTAACTAAGGAATCGGAAGACCTTGCGTACCAAAAGGCTTATCCTTATCTGCATAGTGTGATTAGGGCAAAGCGTGAAGCTAGCATGATATAAAGACTAATAGCCAGGGCAGCCATCACAAATTTTGGGGCCCCTTATACAGCTTTAGGCAGGGCCCCTCTGGAGCAGAGAACCAGGGGGGGGGGGGGGGGGGCCTCCTCTCTCCTGCCACGAAATGATAAGCAGGGGGGGGGGGGGGGTTTAGTGCTGACAAACAAAACAAAGTCAAGTCAAGTCTTCTGTTCTTTCTCCTGCCGCGAATTGCTAAAGTCAGACGGAAAAAAAAATGGGGGGTGGGCTCCTGCCGCAAGTTGTTAAAGGTGGGGGGGGTCAGACGAAAAAAAAAAATGCTAGAAATGGAGTAACAACCTCTGCCAATCTGAGCAGGCTACATACAGTAGCCTGCTCGGATTGGCTTTGAGAGTCAGAGAGGCGTGGGCTGATGATGTTACAGCCTCTGCCAATCCACGCAGGCTTTGTATTCATTAATAGAATACATCGCTTGCTGTGATTGGCTCCAGCTCCAGCAAGAAGGAAGAAGAATATGGCTCCAGAAGGAAGAAATATGAAGAGTCGGAAGGGGGTCGTCTTATACGGTGAGTACAGGCAAAAAAATCGTAAAAAACTGTAAAATTAGGGGGTCGTCTTATACGCCCGGTCGCCTTATACACCGGCAAATACGGTATGAATATGCAAATCCACACAAAAGGTCATTGAGGGTAAACCAATCACATCCACATCTCATATGGTGTAGAGAGGTGTAGTGAAATACGTAAAAGAAAATATATATATAGGATATATATGTATACACTTTGCATAAAGTGAAATATCAGCAGTCCATCACAGAGTGGTAACTTGATAAACAATATTCAGAATTCCATGTTCCATAAACAAATAGCAATGGGCAGAAAGTTAAAAATAATATATAATAAAAGTCTGCTTCAGAAGACGTTTGATTACGAAACGCGTAAGGCGGAGTTACGCAGTCACGCTACTTAACGTAGCAGTTTTTTTATATATTATTTTTAACTTTCTTGCCATTGCTGTTTGTTTATGCTGGTACATCCAGCAGTGTTGGGCCAATAAAGCACATTTTTTACTACACTATGGAAGGCGTTTTTTCTTTCCTCTGAGGAATATCACACTACTCTGGAGACCCGCTATTTGGACGGAGGAGGGAGCTAGCCGGGAGAGAGCAGCCTCGGGAAGTATGCATTACATGCGATACACCCCTGGAGGGGTAGCATCAGCTGGGGAGTGGGGACCCCTGAGGGTGAGCACCGGGATCACTTGCGCCTTCACCATCTGTGACCTAGAAGCATCTTCCTCACTTTAAGAGCCTGCACTCCCAATCCCTGGCTGGACTGGAACATGGAATTCTGAATATTGCTTATCAAGTTACCACTCTGTGATGGACTTCTGATATTTCACTTTATGCAAAGTGTATACATATATATATATATAAAATATAATATAATATAATATAATATATAAAAAAATGCTACGTTAAGCTATATTAAAAAAACACACATGGCCGGGTGTTCTGTGTGTGCCAGTAATAGGAATCGTGGCTTGCGGTCTACCTGCGTTCCAACTAGCGTAGAACCCGGAAGTAGCGTGACTGCGTAACTCCGCCTTACGCGTTTCGTAATCAAACGTCTTCTGAAGCGGACTTTTTTTTATATATTATTTTTAACTTTCTGGTCATTGCTGTTTGTTTATGGAACATGGAATTCTGAATATTGTTTATCAAGTTACCACTCTGTGATGGACTTCTGATATTTCACTTTATGCAAAGTGTATACATATATATCCTATATATATATTTTTTTCTTTTACGTATTTCACTACACCTCTCTACACCATATGAGATGTGGATGTGATTGGTTGGTTTAACCCTCAATGACCTTTTGTGTGGATTTGCATATTTATATATAATTTATTAATTAATAATATTTTTTTTCACTTTATATATATATATTCATAGGGTTGTCACAATATTTACTTTAAGCTAGTAAGGGTACACGGTACCAGCACGCTTTGTATACGAGGACAACACACACGTCCTAGGGATTGCGCCGATCCTTCATCTACATTACACATTTGGAGTATGAATTGGTATTAATAGAGGATAAGGAAGCATACCATCGATATGCCTATAACACACATCTGACACACTTTACAGTAGACCTTTTTGCAAAGGTTGACCCTTACACTTACTTGTGGTTTATTAAGGGTAGGTAGCGCCACCACCCCTTTTTTAAGAAATGGGTAAAGTTGCTAAATTGTGCAACACTTTAAGAACATTGAAGTCATGACAGCGGGATCCTTGCCGATTGCAGTGCTGTAGTGGTGACAAAACAGGAAGTGTGTCAGACCACAGTAGACAGTCCACTGTTTTCACAGAGAGAGTATCTTTCTTTAGCCACCTGTACCCACCAGTAAAAGAGCATTTTAACTGTTGCTTGAAAAAACCAAGCCCATTTACAGTTGTACATTATGCCACGTGTTAAAACAGCCCTTTCTATATAAATGGGCTGCCTATGCACCCAACATGCTTAAAATAATAGATGACCCCTTCTCTAATGCAATGCACTAATGTGCGTTGTAACTCATTGAAATGCAGGTACGTCGCCTTATGCCACGTAAACATACATCGCAATTTCCCACAAGAAAACCGTTGAATTTTTACAGACGGAATGTTGGCTTAAACTTGTGTTGCATACACACGGTCACACAAATGTTGTCAGAAATTCCGACCGTCAAGAACGCAGTGACGTACAACACTACGACGAGCCGAGAAAAATTAAGTTCAATGATTCTGAGCATGCGTAGAATTTTTGCGCATCGGAATTGCATACAGACGATCGAAATTTCCGTCAAGAACTTTGCCGTTGGAAAATTTGAGAACCAGGTCTCAAATTTTTGCTGCTGGAAATTCCGACAGGAAATGTCAGATGGGGCCTACACACGGTCAGAATTTCCGACCAAAAGCTCACATCGAACTTTTCTTGTCACAAATTCCGATCGTGTGTACATGCCATTAGTGTGTTTTGCACACATGGTACCTGTGTTTATGTAAGTGCAATGAAGCTTCAATTTAAATGATCAAATTCATTGTACAAGCTGGACAATTTTGTGCACCTGTTTTTTTCTCTTATTAAAAGCTGCATTTAAAGTGGATTTCTAGGATAACCCTAATACTCCTTAAACTGTCCCTTCCCCCTTTCTATGTTTACCAACCTGCGGAAAAAAAAAAAAAAAAACTATATATAACCTATTTTCAGGCCAATTCAGTCTGGTCACATAATCCTGCTCCCCTGTGCCAGGTAGTGCTGCTGCAGGGGAGAGGAGAAGTGCTGGCAGTAGAAGGGCCATTGAAGCCTATGGGTGGATGTCACGCTCCCAAGCATTACCAGCTATTGTTGGAGCACTCCCTCCCGTGCAGCTAGTGCTGGCTGATACAGGAGATCACGTCCAGAGCGGACTGAATATAGGAAAGTATTCAGATCTTTCTTATACAGGTTAGTAAGCATAGGTGTTAGGAGGGGGGAGGGGACAGTTTGTAGAGTAGTTAGGGTTATCCCGGAATTCCACGTTAGAGCGAAATGTTTAATAACATGCCACAATTTACCTGCTCTGTGCAGTGCTTTTGCACAGAGCAGCCCAGAACACCCTCTTCCCATCCCTCGCCAGTGCATCTCGCCCCTCCATCCTGCTGAGTGCCCCCATAGCAAGCAGCTTGCTATGGGGGCACCCGAACCAAGCTGCTGCTTTGCGTGTCCATTCAGACACAGAGCTGCAGCCTAGCCCTACCCTCTTTCTCCTTATTGGCTCACTCACTTTGATTGACAGGAGCAAATACTGCTTCGCTGCTGTCCATGCAATGAGGAGGGGAGTCCCGGGCAGCCGAGCCTTCTGTGCAACGTTGCTGGATTGAGCACAGAGGGCTGCCACTACAGGAAATATCCAGATGCATACACATCATTACAGAAACTGATGCCTTTAGCGCTGTGCCCGCCCAGACATTACTAAACGTTAGCTGTAAAAGGATAACCATGCTAAAGTTACAGATTACGCAACCCTGTGAGATTTTTTTCTGAGCAACCCATCGCTGGCAGGGAGTGCCAGGACTTGTAATTAGACAGCAGGATGCCTACCTCTGAATGCTTATCATGTTAGAGTCCGTTTATAAAAATTGTGATCGTAATAGTTTTTCTGTAATAAAAACATACTGAATGATCCCAAGGCAATTACACGGTAACACAAAATGCCATGCTTTCCGATGACGAAACATGAGTCAATTCTCCGGAAACAATCTGTGGTTTATTATCAAGCATGGATTTATATTTCACGGGGATCACTAATGCTTTTCTGGAGCAATTCAACTTCTAGCTATCCTCTGGCTTCTGGCTGCACGCTCCTTCAAGTTTACTCATAGAAATGGCATCCTACCTATAGAGTGAATCATAAGAAGATGCATTCCGGACTCCTATATTAAAGGACATAGTACTGCCTTATTCCTGATTACATCTCCATAGTTTACAGTTGTGTTCATAAATTTACATTCCCCAGGCATTTAAGAAATGATGAGTGATCAGCCCAAACATAATTCTTTTATTTTGAATGCAATGTAACATAAAAACCATTGCACAAATCATAGCAAATAACGAAAACAAGGTGGATGGCTGGTCCGTGTCCGCTCCGCTTATGTAAAGCGGACACAGACAAAGCTCGCTCTTCTCTATGGTGATCAATGTAAATTAACCGCCTGTCCGTTTACACCCAATTGCCATCAGATAGAACAAATGGGGAATGGTTCCCTATCCGTCTGTTTTTAGTGGATCGGATCAGATGTTGGCAGGTGTCAGACATGAGTCTCTATAGAGGATACTGGAGGGTTTTACCAATGCGCCTGAAAAACTGACAGGCGGACCCGATCGGTCCGCCAGTGTGACCACGTGAAAGGGTCCTTAATCGCATAACACGGCTCCTTTTTTTTTATGCTCAAAAACGCAGCGGTAGTGGTTTTTAGCGTTTTTGCGCATTTGAGCGTTTAACGTCTGGCGTTTTTACAGCTCTAACGCTGGAGCTTCAGAACACACTGGTCCTGGTTTTTTTTTTGCAGCTTAAAAACGGCTCAGCCATCTACAGCTCAAAAACGTCATGGTGGGCATGAGGCCATAGACCAGTGATGGCGAACCTTGGCACCCCAGATGTTTTGGAACTACATTTCCCATGATGCTCAACTACACTGCAGAGTGCATGAGCATAATGGGAAATGTAGTTCCAAAACACCTGGGGTGCCAAGGTTCGCCATCACTGCCATAGACTAACATGGAGAGACATTTCTAAGCTGCAAAAAACGCTCAGAAAAGTGGCTGTAAAAACGTCCGTGGAAATGAAGCCTTATAGTGCAGCACTAGTCTGCGTTGCAGTGTAAATAACAATGCAGTGAAATGCTACGCTGAAATCGCACTACTTCAAGTGAAGTAGCACAATTTAAATGTTGCGATTGGTTTGACTGGGGTGTAAAGGATAGGAAGTGATGTGAAATCTCCTGAATTAGACACAGATGGCAAAAGAAAAAAAAAAAAAACTGACATGGGTTTCATCGCGCTCCTTTTCTATTCAAAATGAAAAAATAAAGTTTTGGTTTTTAGATATACTTTTTTTTCAGATTTTATTTTACTTTTAGGGCCAGTTGACACCACAGAAACACAGTTCAGATATGTTCCGAATGTATTTCTGCACTCACGTTTTTGATACATTCCAGTGCGTTTGTTCCACGCTTTTATTTTTTTCCAAAGTTTCCTGGGTTGTTTTAGACCCGGTTCACACTGGGGAGACTCGTCAGGCGACGCAGCCGCCTGACAAGTCGCGTCCCATTCTAGTGAATAGAACCGTTCTAATAGGAGTGACGCAAGTCGCTCCGACTTAGAAAAAGGTTCCTGTACGACTTCGGGGGCGACTCGGGGCGATTTGCATTGACTTCTATACAGAAGTCATTTTGCAAGTCACCTTGGAAGTCGTCTTCAGGTCGCCTGGCCGAGTCGCCCCCCGAAGTCGTGCCGCCCCTGTGTGAACCGGCTCTTACTGTAATGCATTCTGCTGTGTTTTTGAAGTGTTCCAGTTTTTTTTTGATGTCTCTTCCATGTTCCAGAGCAGTTCCTTGCAGAAAAAAAAATGCAACATGTTCTACTTTTGTTGACTGTACTGGAACACACAGCAATGGTGTAAACTAGGGTCACTAAAATCCATGTAACCTAATGTTAATGCGTTTTTGATGGAGAAAAAAAATGCACTGGACTGCATGTAGTATGAACCTGTCCCAATGTATAATAAACCAATTCCGTTTCAGAGCAGCACTGCCAGCTCCCTACAGAAGTTGAAATCTCACAGGACTTCTGCCAGATCTACAAAGATTTCCGACATTGAAAAAATAAATATGCAATTGAAAACATTTTATAACAAATCAAAAATAAGGAAAAAAATGTTTACTGTTGTGCTTTATAAAATAACACAAATTGCTACAAAGTATCCTGACGTGGAACTGACACGGAAGGAAAATAAATTAAATCCATCAAACATGGCCTTCCATACCCACCACCCACTACTCTGCTCAGTGTCCTGTGCCAGCTCCGTCCTTGTGATTGACTGCTAAATGATCAGAATTGTCGCTAAATCAGGTGGTAATCATGTCTTATCTCCTGCTGTAAATCAAATCTTTTTTGTTTATGTAATGGAAAGTGTTTTTGGCTGTATATGTGAAAGAATTCAATGCAATGGAAAAGGAATCTTATCAATGCTTTTCTTGTACAGTATAGTATAGTTTAACCTGGGGCAGCAGCACCTACTCATAATCTAACTAGGCTCTGCGTTCCGGTTGTGCTTGGATGATCCTTGTATCTCACTACAGTCTCTAATGATATGAAACACACACAATGCTGCAGAGACCATGTAATCTTCTGCTTAGGCTTTTGGTAGAAGAGCTCAGCTATTGGTAAACTTTTCACTCAAAATAATATGATACAGTAAGGTTTATGTGTACCCTGTTGATTGTTTAGGTTGTAATGAATAAAGTAGACCTATACTTTATACATATACAAATGATAATGCTCACCTATTCTGTCAAACTCCGACCATCAGGACCGATCCTAGGGTCACAGACACCTGGGTGAAGAAATATTTCTGGCGCCCCCACATGGTCAGAGACTGCAGACATACTACAGGAGATGCTCAGAGACTGTGGCTATGGTCTCCGGCTGCTTCGCTCTCCTCCCCTGACAGGAGAAGGGAGGGAGCGGCACAGTCTCTCCTCCTCTGATCCACTTCTGTCAGTTGCTAGCGGAGAGAGCTGCCTCTGGACACAGACAAGAAGGAGGAGCTTTCTGGCGCTTCAGCACCCCCCACCTCTGTGGCGCCTGGGTGCGCTGCACCCCATGCACCTGCTCAGGATCGGCCCTGCCGACCATTATACAAAAGCAACAAAATAGCATTCTGCAGAAGCTCCCCCTTTTGTGGGTCTGTTTATGTGGACTCTACTGACTGGGCTTGAAAGACTGACATTCAGGAATAGCCAGCTGGTTGGCAACTGACAGCCTCAACAGTGATCCTACACTTTGTCAGCCGTCATGTGACCAACACTGGAAGGAGCCCAGATCCAATCGAAAGGAGACTATGGGGCCATCAAAAGTTGTCTATAGGGCCATAAATACATTTATCTTTAAATAAACTCCATATACATCTTAGAGAAATGTTGCCACATTGAGCTGTTATTGGGATCACCAGACACCCCATGCCAACTGGACAAATGTTCCATTTTATTGGTCATATCTGAAATACGTTCTTCCCAGCTCCACAAAAATAAATGTTGAAAACATTTCCTAGTGACACCTTGTCAAAACTTACCAGGATGCCATCAGTCAGGGAATGGCTTTTCCCAACGTCGCCCACCAGTCAGGGAACGGCTTTTCCCAACGTCGCCCACCAGTCAGGGAATGGCTTTTCCCCCCCAACATCACCCATCAGTCAGGGAATGGCCCCCCCCCCCCCCAACATCACCCATCAGTCAGGGAATGGCTCCCCCCCCCCAACAACGCCCATCAGTCAGGGAATGGCTCCCCCCCCCCCCCCCCCCAACAACGCCCATCAGTCAGGGAATGGCTCCCCCCCCCCCAACAACGCCCATCAGTCAGGGAATGGCTTCCCCCCCCCCCCCCAACAACGCCCATCAGTCAGGGAATGGCTTCCCCCCCCCCCCCCCAACAACGCCCATCAGTCAGGGAATGGCTCACCCCCCCAATGTCGCCCAACATACAAGATATCCAAAGAACTCCCTTCATAGGGCTAAAATATATTACATAAAATAACACAAAATGTGTTCACAAAAAAATAAATAGTTACATAGTTAGTCAGGTTGTAAAAAAGACAAGTCCATCCAGTTCAACCATAAAAAAAAAAAAAAAAAATCGTACAATCCCATAAACCCAATTCTATACCCACAGTTGATCCAGAGGAAGGCAGAAAAAAAAACAGCAGAGCATGATCCAATTTGCTACAGCAGGGGAAAAAAGTCCTTTCTGATCCCCCGAGAGGCATTTTTCCTGGATCAACTTTACCTATAAATGTTAGTACCCAATTATATTATGTACATTTAGGAAAGAATCCAGTCCTTTCTTAAAGCAATCTACTGAGCTGGCCAGAACCACCTCTGTAGGGAGTCTAATCCACATTTTCACAGCCCTTACTGTGAAGAAACCTTTTTGTATTTGGAGATGAAATCTTTTTTCCTCTAGACGAAAAGAGTGCCCCCTTGTCTTTTGTGTTGACCGTAAAGTGAATAACTCAACACCAAGTTCAATATATGTCCGGACCCCTTATATATTTGTACATGTTGATCATATCCCCCTTAATCTCCTCTCTCTTCTCAAGAGAGAATACATTCAGTTCCTCTAATCTTTCCTCATAGCTGAGCTCCTCCATGCCTCTTATCAGTTTGGTTGCCCTTCTCTGTACTTCCTCCAGTTCCCCGATATTCTTTTTTGGGCACCCAAACTGAATTGCATATTCCAGATGAGGTCTTACTAATGATTTGTACAGGGGCAAAATGATATCTCTCTCTCTGGAGTCCATACCTCTTAATATAAGAAAGGACTTTGCTCGCTTTGGAAACCGCAGCTTGGCCTTGCATGCCATTATTGAGCTTATGATCAACTAAAACCCCCAGATCCTTCACTATGGATGTCCCCAGTTGTACTCCCCCTAGCATGTATGATGCATGAATATTCTTAGCCCCCAAGTGCATAACTTTACATTTATCAACATTAAACCTCATCTGCCACTTAGTCGCTCAATTACACCGAGCATTGAGGTTGGCTTGTAAATTGGCGACATCCTGTAAGGACGTTATTCCACTGCATAGCTTGGTGACACAAGAGTCAATATTTTTTGAGTTTCTTAAAATTTGCATTTGATCGAACAATGGGTTTTAATAATCGAGTAACCAGCCAGCCAGAGAAGCATCTACATAAAAACAAATACATGGGGATGTTAAACAGTAAAATTAAACTAGCATAATAAACAGCGCTAAAAAATCAAGATATGATTGAAACATTATGCCTTGGCCTGTCATTTTATTCTTATTATTCTATAAAGTTTTGTTGAGTTTTCCATGAATTACAACATCCACAGACACCTAAACCGGTCATGTCTAAACCGGTGTCATTTTAGCAATGGGGCCACTGGGCTTGTCCATTTTCCCCTAGAAACAAGGTGCATTGATTACATCTCCGTGGGCCAGATTCAGATAAGAGATACGCCGTCGTATCTCTAAGGCCGGCCGGTCGTATCTATGCAACTGATTCATAGAATCAGTTACGCATAGATATGCCTAAGATCCGACAGGTGTAAGTGACTTACACTGTCGGATCTTAGGATGCAATTCCAGGCCGGCCGCTAGGTGGCGCTCCTGTATCTTTTACGCGTCGGATATGCAAATTAGCATTTACGCCGATTCAGAAACAAACAAACGACCGCCCGTGCGCCTTTTTCCGGTGGAAAGTTACCCCTGCTATAGCAGGAGTAAGTGCGGCGTATCCTATGTTAAGTATGGCCGTCGTTCCCGCGCCGAGTTTTGAATTGTTTACGTTGTTTGCTTAAGTCGTTCGCGAATACGGCCGGACGTAATTTACGTTAACGTCGAAACCAATGACGTCCTTGCGACGTCATTTGGAGCAATGCACGCTGGGAAAATTTGCGGACGGCGCATGCGTTGTTGGTTCGGCGCGGGGACGTGCCTGATTTAAAAAGTACACTCCCCCTAGCCGCGGAATTTGAATTCCGCCGGGGGATTTACGATACGCCGCCGCAAGTTTTGAGGTAAGTGCTTTCTGAATTAAGCACTCGCCTCAAAAACTTGCGGCGGCGGATCGTAAATCAGATAGGTTAGCGGATCTAAAGATCCGCTAACCTATCTGAATCCGGCCCCATATCTATTGTAAAGAAAGAACTGTGGAAAAAAGATTTTTTGGGGCCCAGAACAGGTACATGTGGGCCCTGTGAATCAGGGTCAAAAAGGTTTTTTTAGCTACTACCACAACGATACGCCAACATACTAAAGCCTCTTCTACTACGTATAATCAACAGCACACGGCACATCTCCATTCATTAACAAGAACTGTCTACTGAACACTACAAGGTCCTTGTTAAAACTCCCACATGACTCCCACAGGAACTGGCCTTGCAATACACCTCCAGTGAATACAATGCCATGCGTTTTGTGACCTCTCAAATAGATGCATTTCATTCAAATACAAAGCACTCTGAAGGTGTTTTATATCAAATAAAAGCTATCAGAGCAAGACATGGTTATGACGTACATGGATCGCATCCGTTCACCGACAGGTCAGACTGCAATGGGCACAGTGAGGTATGGCACAGTGAGACTGCAATGGGCACAGTGAGGTATGGTACAGTGAGACTGCAATGGGCACAGTGAGGTATGGCACAGTGAGACTGCAATGGGCACAGTGAGGTATGGCATAGTGAGACTGCAATGGGCACAGTGAGGTATGGCACAGCGAGACTGCAATGGGCACAGTGAGGTATGGCACAGCGAGACTGCAATGGGCACAGTGAGGTATGGCACAGCAAGACTGCAATGGGCACAGTGAGGTATGGCACAGCGAGACTGCAATGGGCACAGTGAGGTATGGCACAGTGAGACTGCAATGGGCACAGTGAGGTATGGCACAGAGAGACTGCAATGGGCACAGTGAGGTATGGCACAGAGAGACTGCAATGGGCACAGTGAGGTATGGCACAGAGAGACTGCAATGGGCACAGTGAGGTATGGCACAGAGACTGCAATGGGCACAGTGAGGTATGGCACAGAGAGACTACAATGGGCACAGTGAGGTATGGCACAGAGAGACTGCAGTGGGCACAGTGAGGTATGGCACAGAGAGACTGCAATGGGCACAGTGAGGTATGGCACAGAGAGACTGCAATGGGCACAGTGAGGCGTGCAAACGGGCATTGTTGACCCTCTTTTCCGCTTACAGTAGCTGCTGCATTCTCACCCTAGGCTTATACTCGAGCCTATAAGTTTTCCCATTTTTTTTGTGGTAAAATTAGGTCCTTGGCTTATACTCGGGTATATATGGTACATTGGATATTGGATGCTCCCTAATATCTACTTCCCAAATGCATTCAAATTCAGGCATTGCGCATTATTTTTGCAACATGCATTGGGCAGCCCATTCACGTGAACAGACTGCCCTATGTGCGACAAGTGTGCCAAAGAAGCTTTGGGTGTAGAGCTATGGTCACATTTGGGGTGCCACTGACAAAGAATGGATCTGCAAGAGCAACGCAAAGCCTAAACTGACCCTAGTATGTGAGATAGGGACCTTAGATTGTAAGCTCTTTTGATCGATATGAATGTGTTATATATGTAAAATGCTGTATACATTTCCTGGCATATATAAATACTAGTAATGAACATCGTTGGAATACTCCAGTACACTATACTACTGTTTACATGAGCGCCAGTGTATACCCGACACTTATGTCTATGGGCATCTGTACTTGGCACTTGGGAATCCAGGGCGGGGGGGTTGTGGGTGGCGAGGTTGGACATGCCGGAATTTACAGTGCAGGGGCCCAGGTGTCCGCATCTATTCACATTCTGCGATTTAGAATCTGAGGCAGAACTGGCAAAATTCTGCCCGCATTTCCAAACTGCCCCTTCACCTCTCATGTAGCCGAAATCTGCAATGTTTTGTGCCATTTACATTCTTTTCTGCATGTCATGCAAAACGGCTTTTTTTTGGGTGATTAATTTCATGCAATTTTGTCAAGCAAATTGCGCCACAAGACATGCAACAATTTTGGCAAAAAAAAATCAAATAAAATAAATTGCACTGCACTCGGTGTGCCATTAAGATTGCATGCCACCCAAACGCGTGTCTTGCCGCAATTTTGGAGTGATTCCAAATTGCTACTCGAGGTGCCGTTAAGATTGCATGCCACCCAAACGCGTGTCTTGCCGCAGTCCGGAATTTCAAATCGCTTTTTGGGGTGGCGTTAAGGTAGCGTGGCACTCGAATGTGTATCTTGCCGCAATTTTGAAACGCTTCGGAATTCCGTATCGCTATGTGTGAATGCAGTACCAAATTGTGGCAAAAAGCGTAATGCGCTTTTGGGTGCCATTAATTCTTAACGGCATCCCAAACTCAGTGGCCCAGATTCAGTAAGCAATTGCGCCTGTGTAACCATAGTTACGCAGCGCAATTGCTGACTTGCGCCAGCCTAACGAGTTCTCCTGATTCAGAGAACTCGTTACGCCGACTGCAGCCTAAAATCTGCGTGGCATAAGGCTCTTATGCCACGCCGATTTTAGGCTGCATTCTTGCGTTGCGTTGATCCCATTGTGGTCAGCGTATAGTATGCAAATTGCATACTTACGCCGATTCACAATGTTGCGCGTGCCCTGCGTACGCAAGTTACGGAGTTTCCGTACGGCGTCTTTAGCGTAAGGCAGCCCCTTCTAATAGTAGGGGCAGCCAATGCTAAAGTATACCCTCCGTTCCCGCTTTGTGAAATTTTAATTTCACGCCGTTTGCGCAAGTGATACGTGAATGGCGCTGGACGCCATTCACGTTCACTTTGAAGCAAATGACGTCCTTGCGACGTCATTTGCCGCAATGCACGTCAGGAAAGTTTCCCGACGGCACATGCGCTTTACGATCGCCCCCGGCGGGATCATTTACATTGCGCGCGCTTACGCCGGGCAATTTTGCCGGCGCGCCCCCGTAATTTACGGAGCTGCTGCTCCGTGAATTGAGAGCAGCGCAAAATATTTGCGGGGGCGCAGGGCAAAATCGTTGCCCTGCGCCTCCGCAAATAGAGCGCAGATCTCTTTGAATCCGGGCCAGTGTGTTTTTGCTGCAACTGGTGAAAAAAAAAACGTGCCTGGCTTGGGGCCAAAGTTTGGTCCTTGAGCTTCTTTGGCTTGACAAATGCGCACGTGAATGGACTGCTCTATACACAGAAACGCAGGTAAATCATGCAACAAAAAACGCCCGATTTGGCTACACGAAATGTGAATGAGGTCTTACAGATCTGTCCTGACTTCACTTGATGCATGCTTGTTCCAGGGCAGTACGTGTTGCAGCCAGGCAATGCGCATCTTCAGAAGGAGGGGCACAACAGACTTGTCTTTATCTTATTTTAGGTTCCTTTATTGGTCAGAGAACTACAAGTATCAGCATGCTGTGTGGTATATGGGAAGCAGGTGCCCAGTGTTGCCCCCCATCTTACCTGCCAGGATGACATGTACCGTGCAGAGAAGGAGCCCAGTGATAAGGCTCACCAGCCCTGGAGTGCCCATGCTTCCTCACCGGCCAGCCATCCCTCCTGGCAGCTTCATAGCAACGCCGTTCCCTCCTCCGATCACCTGCGGCACACGATGACAGCTGACGGTCAGAGAGTGACAGCTCACATCCCAGCCAGTGTATGGGGGTCAGCGCACGATCCGGGGGGCAGACAAGCACCGTTCATTCACAAGAAGAAGCTCCAATGCCTCGGACTGTGTATGGAGAGCCTATAGATGGAGAGCCCGGTCCCAGTCTGTAGATCATAGGGGGAAAATACACCGTATCCTCGCTCCAGCCGCACACACACACCGGCCGACGTCTCCTCCTTTTCCTGATGTGAGCTGTGTGTACCGGAGGACGGAGCGCCGGGAGAGCAGCAGGAAGAGGCGTGCGATTATCCCGAGCCCCCTCCGTCTGTGTGCCGCGCTCCCTCTGCTGTCACATCCAGGGTATTACACTTCTCTGCATTTCTCTCCAGGTAATAAGAAAAGCTCCCTGGGGGGTCCTGATTGTGTGGCCCTAGGGGGCCCCTGAAGGTAGTGGTTTTTCATTAATATATTCTTTAGACAGGCTCCTAGTAGTTAGCCAATTCATGCCCAAAGGTAAAACAAATTTCACACCTGAATGCAGTTTTACAACTTACGAATAAATCAAAATGATCATAAATAAATAATAAGTACAGTAAAACCTTGGTTTGAGAGTAACTTGGTTTGAGAGCATTTTGCAAGACAAGCAACATTTTTTAACCACTTAAGCCCCGGACCTTTAGGCAGCTAAATGCCCAGGCCAGGTTTTGCGATTCGGCACTGCGTCGCTTTAACAGACAATTGCGCGGTCGTGCGACGTGGCTCCCAAACAAAACTGGCGTCCTTTTTTCCCCACAAATAGAGCTTTCTTTTGGTGGTATTTGATCACCTCTGCGGTTTTTATTTTTTGCGCTATAAACAAAAATAGAGCGTCAATTTTGAAAAAAATTCAATATTTTTTACTTTTTGCTGTAATAAATATCCCCCCAAAAACATATATATAAAACATTTTTTTCCTCAGTTTAGGCCGATACGTATTATTCTACCTATTTTTGGTAAAAAAAATCGCAATAAGTGTTTATCAATTGGTTTGCGCAAAATTTATAGCGTTTACAAAATAGGGTATAGTTTTATTGCATTTTTATTCATTTTTTTTTTTACTACTATTGGCGGCGATCAGCGATTTTTTTCGTGACTGCGACATTATGGCGGACACTTCGGACAATTTTGACACATTTTTGGGACCATTGTCATTTTCACAGCAAAAAATACATTAAAATTGCATTGTTTATTGTGAAAATGACAGTTGCAGTTTGGGAGTTAACCACAGGGGGCGCTGTAGGAGTTAGGGTTCACCTAGTGTGTGTTTACAACTGTAGGGGGGTGTGGCTGTAGGACTGACGTAAAGATCACTCGATCGATACACCGCCACAGTGAAGCACGGGGAAGCCATGTTTACATACGGCTCTCCCCGTTCTTCAGCTCCGGGGAGCGATCGCGACGGAGCGGCTATAAACGAATAGCCGCGCCGTCGTCCCGGATCGCTCCCCGAGGTAAGCCGCCCGCCGCACGCAGCGGGGGGGGGGTCCCGATCGGACCCCCCACCCGCTAGAAGGCAAGGACGTATATATACATCCTTCTGCCTGTACGTGCCATTCTGTGGACGTAAATAGGCGTGCGGCGGGCGTTAAGTGGTTAATAAATGTTGCCTTGATATACAAGCGATGTCTTGATATAAGAGTAGCGTCATGTCACAACTGAGTATAAAAAAGAAGAGAGGCGCCTCTAAGTGTAGCAATATGGTTACATTTAATGAAGGTGCAACTTATTGCTACACTGAGGCCCCATACACACCATAGAATCTATCCGCAGATAAATCCCATCAAATGGGTTTCTGCGGATAGATCCTATGGTGTGTACACGCCAACGGATATTTATCCGCAGAGAAATCTCCCCTGGGATGGATTTCCAGCAGATGGATATTTGCTGACATGCACAACAAATCCATCTGCTGGAATCCATCCCAACGGATGGATCCGCTCGTCTGTACAGACTTACCGGATCCATCCGTCCAAAGGAATTCCCCGCACGCGTCGTAATGATTTGACGCATGCGTGGAATTCCTTATATGACAGCGTCGCGCCCGTCGCCGCGTCATAATAGCGGCGACGGCGCGACACGTCATCGGCAGAGGATTTCAGCGCGGATTTCAATGCGATGGTGTGTACACTCCATCGCATAGAAATCTTCTGAAATCCTCGAGAGGATTTATCCGCAGGTGCGGTCCGCTTGACCGTATCTGCGGATAAATCCTCTCGTGTGTATGGGGCCTCAGAGGTGCCTCTCTTCTCTTTTATACCCTGTAAAAAAAAATGCCTTGCTATACAAGTGCTTTGGATTACAAGCATTTTTTGGGGGGGGGGGCGTGGGGACTTCGGTAGGAGTGGGACTTCCTGTCCCACTTCCTCCTTCCGCCTAGGCGACTCCTCCTCTCGCCTTAGGCGGCCCCTCCATCTAGGCGATCTCCTGGGACACCTGACATGTCCCAGGAGATCACCTGTCCACTCCGATGGCGCAGCTCGGCTTGCGCATGCGCAGTGCGTGCCCAGCCTTGAAGCCGAAAGCTGTCACGGCCAGGTACCCACAGTCTGAATGGAGGCGTCGGCGGAGAGGGGGGGAGAGGAGCGACGCTCCGGGCATCCGCAGCGCTGGACTGTGGAGCAGGTAAATGTTTGTTTATTAAAAATCAGCAGCTACACTTTTTTTTTTGTAGCTGCTGACTTTTAATAAACATAAAAAGGCTGGAGCTCCGCATAAAAAAAAAAAAAGAAACACCCTAATCCTAACACAAAATAAATAATACATTTTTATTAATAATAATGATAATATCAGTGGTGGCTGGTGCTCAAAATTTTTTGGGGGGCGCAAACCAACGGAAAAAAAAACAATTGCAGCCTCACTGTGCCTATCAATTGTCTCCACTGTGCCATCAAACGCAACCACTGTGCCCATCAATTGTCGCCACTGTGCCATCAATTGTCACCACTGTGCCATCAAACGCAGCCACTGTGCCATCAATTGTCGCCACTGTGCCATCAATTGTCGCCATTAATTGTCACCACTGTGCCATCAATTGTTACCACTGTGCCATCAATTGTAGCCACTGTGTCATCAATTGTCACCACTGTGCCATCAATTGTCTGCACTGTGCCATCAATTGTCGCCACCGTTTCATCAAACGCAGCCACTGTGCCATCAAATGCAGCCACTGTGCCCATCAATTGTCGCCACTGTGCCATCAATTGTCGCCATTAATTGTCACCACTGTGCCATCAATTGTTACCACTGTGCCATCAATTGTAGCCACTGTGCCATCAATTGTCGCCACTGAACCCATCAATTGCAGCCAGTTTGCCCCCTCAAATACCGCCAGTTTGTCCAGTAAAATGCCACCAGTTTGCCCAGTAAAATCCCGCCAGTTTGCCCCGTAAAATGAAGCCAATTTGCCCTCCTCCCGGCACTTACCTTTCTCGGGTCAGCCATCCTCCTCCACGCTCCGTCGATGTCTTCTCCCGCCCTTGATGTCGCTTCAGCCAATCAGGTGACCGGTAACCAGATCCGGTGAACCTGATTGGCTGTGACGCGTGTCAGTGTTAACCAGGGAACGCACACCCTGTGCGCCCTCTGGTTAACCATTAGGAAGCCGATTAGAGTCCACAGGCTCTAATCAGGAAGCCTATCAGTGCCGCTGGCTCTGATCGACACTTTTAAAGCACACACACCGCTGTTATTTAGATGGCCCGGCGCTCAACAGGGGGCCGGTCACCTGAATAGTGGGTGGCAGCGGCGACAATACATAGCTTCATGCAATGCATGAAGCTATGTATTGTTGAGTGACGGGTGCAGGAGAGAGGGGGCGACGCTTCTGCGCCCACTATGGACGCACCGCCACTGGATAATATTAAACATATGTAGCACTACCCCCGAAGGAGCTGCTTGAAATTTCCGGGCGGCATGTTATCTCTATTTCCTCACCATCCAGGGTATTAGATGAGAGCTGAAAAAGTTTAATGTCCACACCTTGCACTTCTTTTCTAAGATTTATTTGCTGAACTTGATAGGTAGATAAAATAAGTGAATGAAGAGGTGGAAGGGTAACAGGTAGATAGGTTCGGGTGCTTAGTTTCACCTGCTTCCAGTGACACAGCTTTCGTCGCCACTAGTGTTGAGCAGAATACGCCATATTCGATTTCGCGATATATCACGAATATATAGCCGAATATTCGAGAAATATTCGCTAAATTCGAATATTCGTGATATTTTATCGAAATGAAATGTTTGCGAAATTTCGCTATTGCGAATGCGAAAATAATTGCGAAATTTCGACAACTGCGGTAGGAGCACTCTGATTGGCTCAGAATATTCGTGATATTTTATCGAAATTTCGCAAAATGCGAATGTGATATTTATTGCGGAATTTCGACAACTGCGGTAGGAGCCCTCTGATTGGCTCAGAATATTCGTGATATTTTATCGAAATTTCGCAAAATGCGAATGCAATATTTATTGCGGAATTTCGACAACTGCGGTAGGAGCCCTCTGATTGGCTCAGAATATTCGTGATATTTTATCGAAATTTCGCAAAATGCGAATGCGATATTTATTGCGGAATTTCGACAACTGCAGTAGGAGCCCTCTGATTGGCTCAGAATATTTGTGATATTTTATCGAAATTTCGCAAAATGCGAATGCGAAATTGATTGCGGAATTTCGACAACTGTGGTAGGAGAACTCTGATTGGCTCTGATGCAAAAGAAGGGCGGAGAAAATAATCGCGCAATATTCCTATTGCCGAATATTCGAATTGCGAATATTCGGCAATATAAAATGATCGCTTCAGCTACTCGGCCCAAGGTCTCTAATCATACCAGCAATGCTTTTAGACGTCGATGGAGATCTCTAGGATGTGATCTGTTCTAAAAATAAAATTGAAAAAATCTGAATATTCGGAATAGCGAATATTGACCGCGAAATTCGAGATATTCGCGAATACTCGAATATGCCATATTCGAGCCGAATATTCGCAATACGAATATTCGTGAGCAACACTAGTCGCCACTCTAGCCAGAGTGGGTTTTGCGCACCCAGATCGTTTTTTCTCACTAGCCTAGCAGCCGGGTGACACACGGAAAAACAAAATGGTACAGTCTCTGCCACAGACCTTCCCACAGATGGAGACACTTTTCGGTCCGGAATCCTCACAGTACAGGATTCAGCACCCGGATCTCTCCAGAGTAACTTCTTGTAGAACTTCAAACTGACAGGCGATCACCATCCAGCCTTTCAGTAACGGTGCATCCTTCGCTGAAGTTCAAGGCCTCTCTTGAGACACCAGCCTCGTGCTCGGTCCTCTCCAAGACAGGTCCTTCATCAAGTGGCTTCCTCCCTCAGGACGGACAGCAAAGGGTCACCTTCCAGTGCGTAGACCCAATCTGCCTACTGGGCCTACTCAGAAGATCACAACCCCGGACCAACGTGGTCCCAAGGCCAGGATTGCAGGAACATGCACCCCCAGGCCAGGAGGGCCACACACGGGGGGTGGTGGGACGACAGACTCAGGATCGACGACCCCAGTCCACTGACGTCTGTCCCTTAAGTACCCCTCCCCAGCATGCACAGCGGGACGATCAACCCCACTAATTGGCTGCCGAGGGAGAATACTCAAATCACCCTGACCTAGCTGCTGCCACCCTTGGCCTGGAGTAACAACTACACCCCAGGCGAACAATAGTGGTCACTCACAGCACAGCCATGGCTGGAACAGAAGCCAAATTTGCACATATCACACATGTCTGAGTATACTAACTCTCAGACTTCCCTCTAAATTTACAACAGCGCTGGCTCGAAAAGAGCAGGCCGCTACATATATTTATATGAAGCTGAAGTTAGCTCGGGCGGCTTCTTATTCAGGTTGGATCTATATTTACAAAAGTGATTAAAATTATGAACTTTAACAACAATTCTGTCTCCCTAAATCCCATGGGGCAGATCCACAGAGCGAGTACGCCGGTGTATCTACTGATACGCCGGCGTACTTTCAAATTACCCGCGTCGTATCTTTGGTTTGAATCCTCAAACCAAGATACAACGGCATCTGGGTTAGATCCGACAGGCGTACGGCTTCGTACGCCTTTGGATCTTAGATGCAATACTTCGGCGTCCGCTGGGTGGAGTTCTCGTCGTTTTCCGCGTCGAGTATGCAAATTAGCTATTTCCGCCGATCCACGAACATACGCGCGGCCGTCGCATTCTCTTACGTCGTCTCTAGTCGGCTTTTTCCGGCGTATAGTTAAAGCTGCTGTTTTGCGGCGTATAGTTAGACTTGCCATGTTAAGTATGGCCGTCGTTCCCGCGTTTATTTAGATATTTTTTTTTGCGTAAGTCGTTCGTGAATCGGGATGGACATAATTCACGTGTATGTTAAAAAATATGACGTCCTTGCGACGTCATTTAGCGCAATGCACGGCGGGAAATTTAGGGACGGCGCATGCGCAGTTCATTCGGCACGGGGACGCGCTTCATTTAAATGAAACACGCACCCTAATCGCCGATTTGAATTCCGCGCCGTTATGCCACTTGAGATAAACTACACCGCCGTAACTTACGGCGCAAATTCTTTATGGATTTGATTTAAAGCCAGGTACGGCAGCGAAGCGTATCTCGGATACGATGCGCCGTGGCAGATCTTTGTGGATCTGCCCCCATGTATTTAAACAAGTGGAATTTGGGTGAGCCAAGATGGTTTTCATATAGAATAAGTTATTTATGCAGAATAACATATTCTGCATAAATAACTTATTCTGTACAAAAACCATCTTGGCTCACCCAAATTCCACTTGTTTTATACTCATTGGGCATCTTTCTATTAGTTAAAGTAGAGGTTCACCCAAAAAAATCAATTTTTAACATTAAATTGAGGCTAATTTTACTAAGCAGAATCGGGTGGTTTTTTTTAAATCAATGCAGTACTTACCGTTTTAGAGATCAATGTTCTCCCGTCGCTTCTGGGTATGGGCTGCGGGACTGGCCGTTCCTATTTGATTGACAGCCTTCCGACGGTCGCATACAGCGTGTCACGAGTTCCCGAAAGTAGCCGAACGTCGGTGCGCAGGCGCCGTATAGAGCCGCACCGACGTTTGGCTTCTTTCGGCAACTGGTGACGCGCTGTATGCGACCGTCGGAAGCCTGTCAATCAAATAGGAACGCCCAGTCCCGCAGCCCATACCCAGAAGCCACGGAGAACATCGATCTCTAAAACGGTAAGTACTGCTTTCATTTAAAAAAAAAAAAACACCCGAAAAAAAATTCGGGTGAACTCCCGCTTTAAAGTTCAATTTGGCACGAGCCAAGTGATATACTGTATTTATTGGCGTATAACACTCACTTTTTCACCCTGCAAATCGGTTGCAAATCGTGTGTGCGTGTTATACACCGATGCTGCAATTTGGGCTGCCACGGAGAGAACGGGGAGGGGGCGGGACAAACGCCTTCAGATTACATACAGCGAGAATCTCCTGTTTATTCAGCGGCCTCTGTAATATGAAGTCCTGTTTCCTGGGCCGGCATTGGAACAGAGTTCTGTCTATCATAGAAGCCGGTCCAGGAGGCGGGACTTTGTATTAAAGAGGCCGCCGAGTAAACAGGAGATTCTCGCTGTATGTAATGTGACAGTGCTCATCCCGCCCCCCTCCCTGAGGTGGGCATTGATCAGGCTGCATTCGTGGTAATGGGGAGGTTGCAGATGGGCATTAATCAAGCTGCATTGATGGGCAATTGTGAGGCTACAGATGGGCATTGATTAAGCTGCATTGATGGGAAATTGTGAGGCTACGGATGCGTATTGATCAAGCTGCATTAATGGGCAATTGTGAAGCTGCAGATGGGCATTGATCAAGCTGCATTGATGGTAAATTTTGAGGCTGAAGATGGGCATTGATCAAGCTGCATTGATGGGCAATTGTGAGGCTGCAGATGGGCATTGATCAAGCTGCATCGATGGGCAATTTTGAGGCTGCAGGTGGGCACTGATAAGGCTGCATTGATGGGCACTGACCCTTATTTTGCTTCAAAGTTCTTTATTTAATTTTTTTTTCCTGAAACTTCCCTCTTAAAAGGAAGGTGCGTGTTATACGTCTGTGTATGTTATATGCCGATAAATATGGTAAATCTTAAAATATGGCACCATGACAGCAATGCATTTCAATGGGAAATTTTGAATAAGGAGTCAAGATATTCCTATATGAAAACCATATTGGCTCACCCAAATTCCACTTGTTTTATACTCATTGGGCATCCTACTATATAGGAAAGTTCAATTTTCCGCGAGCCAAGTGATAGAAATCATAAAATATGACACCAAATATGGCACCATGACAGCAATGCATTTCACTAGGAAATTCCGAATAAGAAGCCAAACTATTCCAATATGAACGCCATCTTGGTTCACGGAATTTTCCCTTTTTTTTTTGTTTTACTCATTGGGCATCCTTCTATTAGTTAAAGTTCAATTTGGCCCGAGCAAAGTGATATAAATCTTAAAATATGTCACCTTGAGAGCCATGCATTTCAATGGGAAATTTCGAATGAGAAGCCAAGCTTCATTGTTCTTCAGTCCTTATTGTCCTTTACCTACCTGGATTACAAAAGTACAAACTTACACTGCAGTATAAACATGCTAGCTGAAGATATCCAGAATTTAAAGAACATTCACCATATTCTTCTTTTATTGTGCTTTACTGCTCTACATCTAAGGCCGGGTACTAACGAGCAAACATGTACGATGAAACCGGTCCGTCGGACCATTTTCACCGTACATGTCTGCCAGAGGGCTTCTGTACGATAGCTGTACTAACCATCGTACAGAAGTCCGCGCGTAAACAATACGCGGGGCGTGTCCGCGTCGTCGCCGCGTCGATGACGCGGCGACGTGGGCGGGCCTGCCATTTAAAGGCTTCCACGCATGCGTCAAAGTCATTCGACGCATGCGAGGGACGGCGGGCGCTCGGACATGTACGGTAGGTCTGTACTGACGACCGTACATGTCCGAGCGGGCAGGATTCCAGCAGACGGTTTTAAAACACGTCCAGGAATATTTGTCTGCTGGGAAAAGGCCCGGCGGGCAAATGTTTGCTGGAATTTGGCCTGCTCGCGCCTACACACGACCGAACATGTATGCTGAAACTGGCCCGCGGACCAGTTTCAGCAGACATGTTTGGTCGTGTGTACGGGGCCTCAGGCTAATCACTGGATTACAACCTAGGGGAGCCATTTTGTGAGATATTCTGTAAATTTACATTATGTTACTGTACATATATGCTGTGCACTATAATAGGATTTTTATAACAGCTTACCTGTAAAATCTTTTTCTTGAAGGTATATCACGGAACACAGAGCACCAGTAATTACTACATGGGTTATAGGCCCCCTTCAGGTGATGGACACTGGAATAATCAAGACAGGAAGTCCCCTCCCTATATAACCCCTCCCACACAGGGAGTACCTCAGTTTTGTTGCAAAGCTATATATAAAAATCCCCATAAGAGAGGAGGGACCTCTGTGTCCCGTGCTGTACCTTCAAGAAATTGATTTTACATACTGAAGTGGAGGTGTGGATTTTGCATTGCAGGTCTGTTGTTAATGGCACTGTGTGTTGTCTCCACAGATTGAGACTCCAGAAGGAAGAACTGGCAGAAGTCATTCATGTGATAGTAGACATGTCTTTACTAGTGGATGGTTTACAACTCACAATGCAAGGACTGAATGTGGCATCAGTTGTAGAGCGCCTGTCAATGGCATCCCAAGCTGGCACATTGTACTGAGCAGCTGAGCTGTATTTCAGTATGTATGTATTCAACAAATTACAGTGACAGACAGAAATGGATGAATTACGCTGGAGGTGATTGCAAAAAAAAAATCTTATGTAGCACTACCCCCGAAGGAGCTGCTGGTTTGTTTTGGGTGGCATGTTACCTCGTGGCTCCTTCGCCATCTTATGATGAAAGTAGTAGTAACGGAATGTCCACGACAGGTTTCTTTTTCTGTGCTCTTTATTACCCAGCCGGGTAAAAAAAATAAAACTTGTGGTGAAGAGTAGAGATTCAGAAGAAGGAGAAACAGCAGATTCAGGCGTAGCAATAGGGAAACAGTCCTGCTCCCAACAACACTTTCTTCTTCGCCACTCCAGCCAGAGTGGGTTTAGTGTACCCGGACAGGCCTCTCTCACTGACCTGGCAGCCAGAGTATCACACGGAACTTAGGGAAAAGTCTCTGCCACAGACCCTCTTTAGAATTGAGATAGCGGAGATGATCCTCCTTAATAGGCCTTACACCTGGATCTCCTTCAGGTAGTTTTAGGTTACCGACTGATAGGTGACCGACATCCAGCCTCTCAGTACCCAGTTACCTTGATCCCTGGTGGGTGGTCGAGACCCTATTGGATTGCCAGCCTCTCTTGGCTCTCCTCAGGCGGACTCCCCACTCAACAGCTTCCTCTCAAAGGAACAACGCTTGGGATCTTCTTAGGAGTAGGGACCCAGTCGATCATTGAGGCACACATCACAGCTCAAAGGTTTACGGACCAACATGGTCCCGGAACCAGGAACACCGCGTGACACGCGAACCCCGTCCTGGAAGGCCATTTCGCCGGGGCGCCGTGGTATGGTCACCCTGAAGGTGGGCGCCACACTGGAAGAAGACCCAGACCAATGGCGTCTGTCCCATAAATACCCTCCCCCAGCATGCACAGCGAGGAAAACCCCCCTGATAGGCTGCTGGGGAAAAGCACCCAAACCTCGACTCTACTGCTGCCACCTGTCGTCCTGGGGTGGGATCAGCACCCCAGGAGCGACAGAATGAGCCCACAAAACAGTAAGCTGAGACAGAGACCTAATTTCAAACAAATCAGCCTGGTCAGAGCCAACTAACTCTCTGACCCCCTCTAAATTTAAATTAGCTCCGGTTCTTAGAAGTAACCAGGTGCTACACTTATTATTAAGAAATACAAAGCCAACACGCTAGTATTGTTGACTGGGCCTCTCTTGATTAACAGTTCAATTTTTTTTCTGAATTCTAGGCAGATTTAAAATACAGACATTAATGCAGCTCTGTATTTATTGATATATCAGTATACTATATATTATTAATTTAATGCCAGCAGCATAAGCACGTGAACCTGACTTGGTATCAGCCTCCTGCAGTCCCTGTACAGCAGGGCTGGGGTGTGAGAAGGAGAAGCAATACAAGGAGTCAATCAGTTTAGGTGCTGACAAGAAGTATGCTGATAGGAGTAGAGAGCAGGGTGACAGAGAGATGAGCTCATCACCATGCCGTTTCTTCTTTTACTGTCCAAACACAGGTTGCAGTGGATCCAGGAAGACCTGGTATCAGAGAAAGTGGGTTGAATGATTCTGCTTATCAAACTAAGTATATCTAAAAGCAGAAAGAAAACAATGTGAAGTGTGCAGCAAAAGGTGGTTTTGTATTATTTTTTTAAAGTCCCTAAAAGACAATAATATAAGGCAATTGTGACGGGAGGGCCCGTGGAACCCAGAATCCCTTGGAGAGGTTGAGAAACCCTTGTTTCAGCTCCCCATGCACCTCTTGGGCCGGATTCAGATACATTGCAGTATCTGACGGCGCGGCGTAACGTATGTCAGATACGGTACGCCGCCGTTACTTAGGGCGCAAGTTGCGTATGCAGATGGAACTGCGCCCTTAGTTACGGCGGCGTAACGTATGTGTGGCGGCGTAAGCCCGCCTAATTCAAATGGGGATGATGTGGGTGTGTTTTATGTAAATTCCCTGTGACCCCACGTATTTGACATATTTTACGAACGGCGCATGCGCCGTTCATGAAAAAATCCCAGTGCGCATGCTCGAAATTACGCCGCAAGTCGTAATTGCTTTAGACGTGAACGTAACTTACGTACAGCCCTATTCGTGAACGACTTACGCAAACGACGTAAAATTTTCAAAACTCGGCGCGGGAACGACGTCCATACTTAACATTAGCTACGCCTCATATAGCAGGGGTAACTTTAGGGCGGAAAAAGCCTAACGTAAACGACGTAAAAAAATGCGCCGGCCGGACGTACGTTTCTGAATCGGCGTAAATACCGAATTAGCATATTCCTTGTGTAACTATACGGAAGCGCCACCTAGCGGCCAGCGTAAATATGCAGCCTAAGATACGACGGTGTAAGACACTTATGCCGGTCGGATCTTAGGGAAATCTATGCGTAACTGATTCTCTGAATCAGGCGCATAGATATGACCACGCACACTCAGAGATACGACGGCGTATCCGGAGATACGCCGTCATATCTCCGTTCTGAATCTGGCCCCCTATGTCTAAGTCACCCTGTGCCATCCTGGCACAGGATGACTGAGAAAATATATCTTGGATTAATTAAAATGGGACAGTGATATTTATCCACAATATCTCCCAGGATATATGTGAAGACTATTCTTGGTTTGTTTGATTCTGAACTCAACATGTTCAATGGCGTCCCTGGGGGGGGCAGAGGGGGCCCTGACCCCCCCAACATTATGCTGTGCCCCACCATGTGCCCCCCACCCAAAATAAGAGCCACCGCTGGAGTAACTCAGTCTCTCCTGAGAGGGAGAGCGTCCCCAGTCAGCTCCTGCGGGGGATTCCTCCCCCCTCCCTTTGCTCGCTGACACTGCATAATGCGAGCACTCACACAACCACAGCTGTCCGATCTGCTCCTTCCCCTGAATCCTCATTGGCACAGAGAAGAGCGAGTTGCAGGAAGGACTGCATGAGCACTGTGGGGGGGGGGGTGGGGTTCAAGCCTTCATCTCAGTTACTGAATAAACAGACTGATTTCTCCCGTCCTTAGGACAGGAGAACCAGCCTGTAAATTCCGAGAGTGGTGACTGCAAGCTGAGCCGAGTGTCAGTCAGTCACTTTCAGTTAGGCAGGTAATAGACGGTGAAAATTTCTTTCCTGCATCCACAGATTGCAGGAAAGAAACTTGCATGATTCCCCCATCAACACAGACAGTGCTGACAGGGGAATATCCCTCTTGCCCAGCAATTGTATTCTCCTGACAAACAGCGATTATCACTAGTGGCTATACAGCAAACACCAGTGATTATCATGTAGCGCCAGGCTCCCAATGACAAGGGCGCTACTATAAATTTAGGAGGCGTCTAAGCCATAGTCGGGCTCAGACTTCACTAATTCTATGTAAATTCGCCTCTGCTCTGGTTGTGGTTGTGCTCGATTGTGTGGCATTACCACTTCAGGCCCATGTTGGAACTCGGGCGAACCATAGTGTGTTGAGTGACCCTTCTCAGCAGCAGCCCAGTGGGAGTGGTGCCCCGCTGTACATGCTGGGAAGGGATACTTAAGGGTGAGTGGTGAATACTGGAACTTTGAATACTTTTTGTGCATTCTCTACTGCGTACCTGAACCTTCCCCTTCTCTCTATACTCTCAACTTCCTTCACAAGTTTTATGTAGCAAAAATCTAACCTACAGTTGTAGGTTTTACATCTTGTGTGGACATTGCAATTTCTACAGACTTTCTTCCCTGGACAACAAACTTAGAGGTAACGTGCAAAACCCAAAATCTAAACCAGCAGCTCCTACGGGGGTAGTGCTACATGTGGGGGCTCGTCCGGGATTATTTTCCATTGCCTCTGACAACCGGATTAATGTGCTTCGCTTTATTGAAAGTCTGCAATTAAGGAAGTGTTGGACTGTGCTTTAAGAGAGAGAGAGAGAGAAAGGGGTTAAGGGTACAGATTGCTTTGCCAACCGCGTGGGCCGTGGGCAGAGCTAGAAAAGAGAAAAGCCTGCAAGCTATGTGCCAAAAGAGCAGAAAGGGGGAGGGGTTCCCACACGTGCGTGTGTTTGGCGCCAAGACCAGAAGTTGCCAGAAACGAGAGAGGAGATCGAGCAGCATGTCGTCTCTTTCTTG
This sequence comes from Rana temporaria, assembly GCF_905171775.1. NCBI lineage: Eukaryota > Metazoa > Chordata > Amphibia > Anura > Ranidae > Rana > Rana temporaria. Next base: position 53,187,567 of record NC_053501.1, read on the forward strand.
GGCAGCAGCCATGTCGGGGCCCAGGATGTTATCCATGCCAAATGCTGTGGGTGCCGCATCATCCAGAGCCCCGCTTACAGATAAGGGGATCCGACTAAAGCCCTGGGGACGCTTCACTCTTTACACAAGCTGGGATGTGGAGGCCCTGGGCATGCTGTGCCCTGGATGCAAGGGACTGATTGTGCAGTTGCGCCCGCTCGAACGATGCCTGTCCTGTTGGGAGTGCCAGTTCGAGGTGGAACAGCCCACCATGCCACCCTGCGCCTATCGGGTAGACTGGATGACAGGCATCGTAACTCCAGAGGAGGCCGTCTTCGCCTCTGCTGCTCAGCCTGTGCGTACTGCATCTGCTGCATCAACTAAGTCCGGAACAAATGTCGCTGCCACTATGGAAGCCTCCAGCGGACATCACAGTGGATACTGCTGTCACAACCTATGCCCTAGTCCCATCCATGAAACGGAAGGTGGGATACGTCAAGGCCTCCCGCGGAGCATTTTTATTATTATTATTTTTTACCAGTAATGGCGGCGATCTGTGTTCCAATTGTGGGAGGATGGGACTCACTATAGAAGATGACAGATCGGGTGGTTCCCAGCTTGTAGGAACTCATGATTTGCATCTCCTCTCATAACAGAACACACACATGTCCCTGTTCTGCCTCTCGTGCCCGCGATCGCTCATGGCCAGCGGTCATCGTGACTGCCAGTGATACTGAACCTCCCCTGAGACGGAACACTGAACTTTCCCAATTGCTCCACAAATGTTTTTACAGGACTGATTTGCTGTCCCAGCACCCAACCCTCCTCTTTTCGCAGCACAGGCTTTGGACCGGCCATGGCAGAGTTAAAGAAATTCAAGAGCACTGGTAAGCGGTCTTCCAGTTTCGGAAGGGAGCACAGAGTTCCTCTGCACTTTACGTGTGCTTGCACACAACCTTTACGCACAACCTTTGGACCAGCTCTAGACCACAATAAGAATCTTCCAAGTGTTATGGAATGAGGTCTGGGCCATTGCTCTCAGAACCAACAGCGCTCAGAGAGGTCTTCATTGCTGCAGTGACACTGAACCTCCCCCGAGACAGAACATCACCTCAGTGTCACTGAACTTTCCCAGTTGCTCTACACATGTTTTTATAGGGCTGGTTTGCTGTCCCAACACCCAACCCTCCTCTTTTCCCAGCACGGGCTTGGCACCGGCCATGGCAGAGTTAAAAAAATTCAAGAGCACTGGTAAGCAGTCTTCCAGTTTCGTAAGGGAGCACAGAGTTCCCCTGCACTTTACGTGTGCTTGCACACAACCTTCACGGGCAACCTTTGGACCAGCTCTAGACCGCAATGAGCATCTTCCAAGTTTTATGGAATGAGGTCTGGGCCATTGCTCTCACGACCAACCATGCTCAGAGAGGTCTTCATTGCTGCAGTGACACTGAACCTCCCCCAAGACAGAACATCACCTCAGTGTCACTGAACTTTCCCAATTGCTCTACACATGTTTTATAGGGCTGGTTTTGCTGTCCCAGCACCCAACCCTCCTCTTTTCGTAGCATGGGCTTGGGACCGGCCATGGCAGAGTTAAAAAAATTGAAGAGCACTGGTAAGCAGTCTTCCAGTTTCGGAAGGGAGCACAGAGTTTCCCTGTACTCTACGTGTGCTTGCACACAACCTTCATGCGCAACCTTTGAACCAGCTCTAGACTGCAATGAGCATCTTCCAAGTGTTATAGAATGGGGTCTGGGCCATTGCTCTCAGAACCAACCGCACTCAGAGAAGTCTTCATTGCTGCAGTGACACTGAACCTCCCCCGATACTGAACATCACCTCAGTGTCACTGAACTTTCCCAGTCTAGACCACAATTACTCCTGGTATGGCAATGACTACTTCAAGCAAATCTGCGGTATAGCTATGGGTGCGAAGTATGCTCCAAGTGTGGCTAATTTATACATGGCTGAATGGGAAGCAGATGTTTTATATAATAGAAAACCGCAACAGTTACTTTTATACAGACGTTTTATTGATGACATTTTAATTATTTGGTCAGGAGACAGGGAGAGTCTTATTGACTTCGGTTTTTATTTGAATTCAAATGAAAAAAATATCAAATTGACCTGGGAGATTAGTGATGAAAAAATTAACTTTCTTGATTTGGAGATCACCAAAGAAGGGACCAAGTTGGTAACACAAACACATTTTAAAACTGTGGACAGAAACAGCTACCTACCCTTGGATAGCTGTCATCACACCCCCTGGCTGGAAAACATACCAAAGGGTCAGCTTCTGAGATTAAGAAGAAATTGTACACAAACTGACGTATTTCTGAAACAGGCTGACTTTGTCGGCAAGAGATTTGTAGAAAAGGGCTACAAACAGGACTTTATCGAGAAAAAAATAAAAGTTATGATTTATGGATCTTTTGGAGCACATATGCACTTAAGAACAATTATTGATTGATTATTTTGTACCAATTATTTATTTTGCACGTTTTTGTGCACTGGACACGTTTATTACTACACTGGATTGTGTTTGATTCCTTGGTGGATCATTTGGGACACTTTCACTGCAGAAAGATTATTGTTTTCATGCCCACCTGTGCATGTTATTGATCAATTTATTTTCAGGAAATCTGTCTACAACATTTATTTTTTGGGACAATTATTCACTATTATTTCACAGAGTATTGCACTATGCACTTTTAAATGGATGAAGCACTTTATGGATTTTCACCTATTTTTACTGCATTTATTTATTCATTATTTGCCATTAATATCTGAATTTTTTATGGTGATTATATGTTTTTATTAACATTGTGCTGAGTTTGGCACATTTGTTTACCTGATTAGGTATTTATTATTATACCACTCTTAGTACCCTCCACATTATTTATTAATGTTGGGTGATATTCTTGGACTTATAGAGTGGAACATATTTAAACCCACAGCAGGTGGCGGATTGACCCATCAGTTATTTGGAACTGTTCTGATTATCTTTGGAGAAATATTTTATCAACAGGAATTGCTATTTTTATCTTCTATATATTTTAGTTATTGGCAAGCGCCATTACACCCCACCCCTGAATTTTAGAATGTGTTTGTTGTTGATAACATAAAGATAAATGTTTCTGTTTGTATGGATTTACATGTTTTTTACATAGTCGCATGAGGATGCTTGGTCACATTAAAGTGCTTAAGTCGCACAGGGAGGCTTGTTTGCACAGAAATGCCGAAAAACGCATAAAAATTCTTGATTGCATAAAGATGCTGGATCACACAAGGGTGCCTGATCACACAAAAGTCCTTGATTACGCAAGGATACTTGGTCACACAGAGAGGCTTGTTTTCACAGCAATGCCTAAAATCGCATAAAAAGGCTTGATTGCATAAAGATGCTGGATCGCACAGGGGTGCTTGATCACACAAGAGTCCTTAGTCACACAAGGATACTTGTCCGCACAGTAGAGCTTAAAATGTATAAGATGTTTGATCGCATAAAAATGCTGAATTTACATAAGGATGCATGATCACCTAAAGTTGCATGTTCGCCTAGATTTTTCATGGTTGCATAATGGGCATGATAATTTAAGTTTCCTTAATTATACAGGATTTCTTGTGTTCATATAGGAATATGTGTCTGCATGGTACATGTTGCACAATGTTGCATAACACGTTCATAAATGCATGCTTGCTTGCAAGATACCCGTTCCATAGCACACATATTATATGTATGCGTGTATGCACACTTTTTTATGTTTTGCCTGAAACATATTTGTACGAATTCATGCTTCCATGAACACACGCTTCCATAGAGGCATATGGCTTTAACACTTGCCACATACACATATGGGGAGCCATTTGCATATGTGTTTATTTACATGGGATTGCAGAGGTTGTCTGCGTCTCACAGGGGAACAGCTCCTCTTCCAGTTGGTGGTCTTGCCCTTTGGGTTAGCCACCGTGCCCGGGTTTACAAGGTGCTAGGGCCCGCCTCTAGCTGGTCTAAAGGCCCAGGGTATAGCAATAATGGCTTACCGAGGCAATCTGCTGCTGATAGATCAGTCAGTAGCATGGCTGGACCTAAGTGTGTCCAGCATGGTCAAATATCTGGAACTCCTGGGTTAGGGTCCCAGTCTAAAGGTACATTCTTATGTTCGGTAAGAAGCTTGGAATGTTTGGGGACACAGCCCAAAAAGGAGAGTTTTTTGCCTCAGACAAAGTCAGCGCTATAAGAAAGCTGGTCTATGTGGTCAAGTCAAGGAAGAGTTCCTTACATTTGCCTTTTGCTTAAGGCACTAGGGAAGGTGGTGGTTTCATTCAAAGCGGTTCCCTATGCTCAGTTTCATTCCAGGCTACTATAAACATTATTCTGTCGGCCTGGAACAAGTAGATCCTAACCTGGCATTATCCAAAGTCTTGTCCCAGGGATACGCTGGAGTCTCAGTTGGTGGTTCTTAACCAAAAGATTGGCAGAAAGGAAGATCCTTCATGCCGGTTACCTGGTTGGTGGCGGCTATGAAGGCTGGCCTCTAAGAATGGAGACCAGGCCTGGAAGAGACCACTGCCATGGGGAAGTGGTCAAGCTCCAAGTGAGCCTTATCCGTCAACATTCTAGAGCTACGGATGGCACGTCTGGCTTAAGGGCCTGGGCGTTTAGGTTGCAGGATTGTTCTGTCGGAGTACAATCTGACAGTGCCACACCAGTAATTTGCTTTGTTTACCAAGGAGGCACTAGATGTCGCGCAGCCAGAGATAAGCGAGCCATGTTCTGGCTTGGGCAGAGGAGCTTGTGCCTTGCCTATCGACAGTCTTCATTTCATAAAACACCCCAACTTTTTTCTGACCAAATGCCAGAGAAAGGGTACACGGACGTAAAATGTATTGACGTTCAGGTTCAACAAGAAGTTGGACGGCTTTGTGTCAGAGACAAAGGATCCACTCGCATACGGAACAGATGCGTTAGTGACCACGTGGAACCAGTTTATGTGTTCTCTCACTCCAGGGCCGCGACTACCATGGCTTCTATGCAACATCAGAGGCCTAATAGCTTGGGCATGATCCAGATAACCTTACTGTGCAGGGATTGTAAGGATGGTAGTAGAGGACCCAGTGTCCCTTACATCTTGGCCAGACCTACTTCGCAAGGCGGTATTCCATCCTGTCTTGCAAATAGGGGAATTAATGGACTGGCTGTTTTAGCCCCCATTCTTGAGGATCGTGGCTTTCAGGATCAGTGGCAAATTACCTTGATTCATGCAGGAGAGCTGGCCTCCGGGACCATGTATCATAGGATCTGGAAGGTCCATGTTCCTGGTGTGAAACCAAGGGGCGGCATCCTTGGAAGCAGGGCTGGACTAGGACAAAAGTTTGGCCCTGGACTTTAATACAGACTGGCCCACTTTGACAGGTCTCTCCCATGGCGGCCGGACAACTCCTGCCCCCCCCCCCCCCCCGGCCACCCAAGCCCCTCTCCCCCTTCACTAGCCACTAGCTGTTCTACTTTATTAGAGTAGAGCGGCTGGTACTGGTACTTTTATAGGCAGTACCAGTGGGGAAGCTAGACATTATTTCACCCGGGGAAAATAATCAGTTTGGTGCCCCCCTTATGGGACAAGATTAGGCAGAAGTTAGAAACTCCCAGGCCATGCTGTTGAGTCAGCTGTCTGTCCCCTCCCCCATGCTCCTCTGTTGTCCCCCTTGCTCCTCTGGTCCTCCCCTGCATCTCTGTTCCCCGCAGGTGAGCGCTGTGGGGAGGGAGAGAAGGTGAGCGCTGCGGGAAGGGAGAGACAGAGGAGCGGAGGGGGGCGGCGGTCTGCTGTCACTGAAGTCCTTAAGTTCCATCAAGGATCCGATCTCGGCCTTGTCAGTATTTTCAAAGGCCGCTTGCTTCGCACTCTTTGATCCGGGTCTCTATACAAGGAGTAACGCGTATAAGTCCGCCAGTTAGGTCACCCTTGTGCTCGGGGGATTGAGTCTAGTTTTGTCGGCTTACAAGGTCAGCACCTTGGGCCTATATTTCCCTTCATCCTTCTAACAAGGGAATTGATGTTCTTGATTGCAGTAGCCTCCACAATAGTTTTCAGTATTGGCAACTTTCTTTGTATAGAGCAATACTTAATTATTCTTTTTTTTATTTTATATAATTGACAATTTTTATTAAGGTTTAAAAGTTACAATGCAAAAATACAAAACACAAAAATAAGAGGGGATAGTGGGATAAAACAAACACAGAGGGGGAGAGAGGTGGGAAATAAGAAAGTATATAAAGAGTGAAGATAGCGCTAATATCAACTAGTGCTGATTGGTACAATATGGTGAGTGATATTCATATTAAATTCAGTGAATAGTGTAAACATAAATTAGATTAGAAAACAACATCACTCATGAATGAATAAATGAATAATCAGTCTAATGATGAAAAAAAACAGTGAGTTCATAATGGGTTAACAGACTAATCCCATATGCAGCACTCAAGCCACTCAGCTGATGTCTCCTTCAGACTGCTTTTCATTAGACAACGACCCTATGATGCAATTCAGTCAGAAGCACTCCGATCGGAACATGTAAAAGAAAGAAAGAGAGGACAAGCCTCATAGCACAATACTGTGATGACTAGAGGGATGTACAAGATACCACATCGACGGTGTACCAACTCACACATCCGCCGAAAAACACAGGCTCAGAGTTAGAAAAAGCTGCCGCTCAGTGCGATGGTCTCCTCACAAGGATGTATTCCCGTCACATAGGCTCCTCCCCCACGCGTTACGCCACTCGTCACGTGGCTTAGTCATGGGTCTCCCAAAAATAAGAAAGCATCATCAGACATCCGTAGGTAGCGTAAGTGCATCCTGCAATTATCCAACATAAGGATTAGCTGTTTGACCGACCAGGGTTGAGGCTCGGCTGTAGGAGAGCATGTGCCCAACACAGTGGCAGTACATATAGGCCTATATGCAGGTCTCGGTCATCAGTTAATCATACCATGAGGAAGACAAAATTTCTGTACATGCATAGACTGTACATCTAAAAGCATAAAAAAGGGGGGGGGTAGTAAAGAATGAAATAGGAGGTAAAGTGTAGAGGAGAGTAGTTCCAACCAGCTAGACTCGTCACTCGAGGATCCTGCGCAGATGTATACGTGGACCCCGGGGAGGGGAGCACGTCAAGGGTGCCCACCCAAAGATACCAGCCCTCCCATATTGCTGTGTGTCTGGCCATGCGATTTTCTATTTGGGCCGACATAGACTTCATGCGCGCTACGTCTTTAATTCTGGCGTAGAGATTTGAGAGAGTTGAGGGGGTGTCGTTTCTTCCAGTGTAATGCCACTAAGCACCTTGCCGCCGTGAGGATATGTGTGGCAAGTTTTTTTGCTAGTCCAGGGAGATTGGGAGAGAGAAGACCCAGTAAGAACAACTTAGGGGAGAGGGGGACATCCACCTCCAACAGCTGATGGAGAAGGCCCCGCACCAAGCTTCAGTAGGGCTGGAGAGCTGGGCAGCTCCAGTAAATATGGAATAGTGTGCCTCGGTCACGGAAACACCTCCAACATCGGTCCTAGGCCGATGGGTATATAGCGTGTAAGCGCGATGGTGTTAGGTACCAACCGTAAAGCACCTTATAAGTGTTTTCTTTGTAAAGAATACATATAGAACTTTTGGCCACACAGGACCATACGTCTCTCCATTGTGCAGGGGAGAGTTCCTCCCTGAGGATTTCTTCCCACTTGCGCATGTAGCTATGTTTCTCCAAGCAGAGTCTGTTATTAGAGTTTAGAATTTTGTATATATCCGAGGTCAGACCTCTCTGTGAGGGGTCTGAAAGGACCACTCTCTCAAATGGGGAAAGCATGGAGAACCGTAGTGTCGGGGCGATGGTGAAGGCATAATGCCGTATCTGGAGGTACCCGAAGAGAGCAGTACTAGGGAGGTCCTGCTTGGCTCTAAGTTGGTCGAAGGGTAGTAATACCCTGATTACCGGGTTTTACTAGATGTCCGAAGTGAATTTTTTTTTCTCTAACCAGAAAGTTAGTTCTCGCAGTCACACTGAGCATATCCTGCCCTTTGTTTGGTGCCTAGTTATCTCAGAGCTTACCATCTGTCACACCGTGTAACAATCACAGTGCAGGCCAATTCCATCCCTGCCAGGTCCCCCTCATGGTTCATTGGTGATCGGCTCATGCAAGTGAGTATCAGCCTTCCATGCTTATTTTTTGTATTTGCATGGATGTTCAATTCCATGCAATAGGTTGATTAATGTTAAAATTGTACTATTATACTATTGTTTAAATATGTTCACTCTATAGATGTATGTATGCTTTAGATGACATTCAGCCTATGAAGAAGGACGTAGGGGACCCTGCCTAGTCCCATTCGAAATAGGGGAAAAGGGGGGACGCCGCAGAGGGCATTTTATTAGATGCGGATGGGGGTTGCATAGAGGTGTCTAATCGCCCAAAGGAACGGCCCCCTGAATACCAGGTGTTCAAGAGTCGAGAATAGAATCGGCCAGCTGAGCCTATCAAAGGTTTTTTTACAGCGTCTAAAAGTAGCAAGAGCACTTCTGTTTTTTGTCTGTTAACGATGTCAATTAGGTTGGTGACTCTCCTGGTGTTGTCCCCCGCCTGACGTCCTAGGACGAAGCCTACCTGGTCTTTATGGACCAAGAAGGGCAGTACCAGGTTTAGATGAAGGGAAAGCAGTTTCGTAAAAAAAATTAAGTCGGAATTCAGGAGAGCGATGGGTCTGTAGTTCCCACAAAGTGAATGAATGAATGAATGACTTGTATAGCGCAACTCATGCGAACTGAATCGCCTCTGGGCGCTTTTTTCAGCCAGAGTCTGCTTGGCTGGTGCGGTCATTTTACCCCGTAGGATCGTGACACGCTTGGGACACACAGTCATACACACAGATATACATATATAAACTGGGCCAATTTGGACAAGATCCAATTTACCTATCAGCATGTCTTTGGAGTGTGGGAGGAAACCGGAGTACCCGGAGGAAACCCACGCAGGCACAGGGAGAACATGCAAACTCCAGGCAGATGGTGTCGTGGTCGGGATACAAACCAACAACCCTTTTGCTGCTAGGCGAAAGTGCTACTCACTGCACCACTGTGCTGCCCTGTGTGATCCTTATCAGGTTTGGGTATTTATGTCAGATGGGAAGCTTACATATCTCTTGGGATGTCGTCTCTGTTCAGAAACCCATTAAATAAGAGGGTCATGTGTGGGAGTAGGGTGGTAGGAATGTCTTGTAATATTCGTATGGCAGGCCATCAGGGCCTGGAGCCTTACCGTTTGGTAGGAGTTTTAGAGTCTCGGAAATCTCCTCCTCAGTAATGGGTGAGTTGAGGGACTGTAACGCTTCTGCGGGGGGGGGCACTCCACTTTTTGTCAGGTACGTTCAGGCGCAGTCTGTAAAGTTGTCTGGAGTCGGGATGTGAGGGATGGAGGGATTATTGTAAAGGTCCGAGAAGTAGTCATGGAGTTATTTGAGCTATGCGGTCAGGATGGTAGTGGAAGGTCCCCGTTAAGTCTTGCAGAGCCTGGGGGGAAGACATGTGGGTTTGCTCCCGGAGTTTACGGGCCAATAGGGTATGCGCTTTGTTGCCCTTATCGTAGTAGAGCTGGCGTTGTTTTTGAAGGGCTTTCTCTACCCTACCTATATCTATGCTCTTAAGGATCGCCCGTAGGCGTATAATTTCTCTGAGTAGTCTAATGGAAGACGAAGAAGCAAGTCTGGACTCTAGATCTCAGAGCCTCTGTACTGTCTGCTGTCTCATTTGTTTAGTGTTTTTTTTTCCAGGCTGTCTAGACAGCTGTACAGTGTCCGCGTATTACCACCTTATGTGCCTCCCAGAGTATTCTAATAGAAGTCCCTGGGGCACTGTTTTCGATAAAATACAGTTTTTTTTAAGGTCCATCCTGGCTGCGTCATCCTTCAGGAGATAGTCATTGAGCCACCAGTGGCATCTCTTGACCCTAAAGGAGTCTAGTTTAAGCTGTAGAAGTATCGGGGCATGGTCCGACCACGGCATAGGCAGGATATCTATAGCAGCTAGTGCTCTCAGGAAGGGAGGGTTTAGAAAGAAATAGTCTAATCACAGTTGCGGAATGGATGAGAATAATGGAAGTATTGACGCTCGGACGGGTGGGCTACGCGCCATGCATCGAACAGGTCTAACTTGCAGGTCACCTGACAGAACTGTTGGGATTGTCCGGAGAGACGGGAAGGGGTAGTTTTTGTGGCGAGTGAGGTCCTGTCCCAGCCCGGGGAGAAAGGGAGATTGAAGTTCCCGCCCACAACCAGGAAGGTGTGATTAGAGAGAAACAAACGATTATACACCCTGGTTACAAAGGACATCTGATTCGCATTCGGGGCATAGATATTACAGAATGTCACATTGGATTGTTGCCATTTACCTATAAGGATGAGGAACCCAACCCTAGGGATCAGAGCAGGAGGATACAGGTGTGAATGGGAAGCCCCTTTTTAACTAAAATAGCTTCCCTCCGCTTTCTTTTTGGTACCAGACGCTAAGTACTCCCTGGGGAAAAATCTAGAAGGGAACGCTAATGAGCATCTTTTGTCAAAGTGTGTTTCTTGAACAAAGATTACCTCTGCCCCTGAATCGCTAAAGCTCCTCAATGCAAGCTGCCGCCTAAAATTTCAGTGAAGGCCATTGACATTATGGGCCAGATCCACAAAGAACTTACGGCGGCGTATCTATTGATACGCCGCATAAGTTCTACGATGCGCCGTCGTATCTTTGTTTTGTATTCACAAAACAAGATGCGACTGAATGTGGGCTAGATCCGACTGACGAACGTCTAAGGCCGGGTACTCACGACCAAACATGTATGGTGAAAGCGGTCCGTCGGACCGTTTTCACCATACATGTCTGCCAGAGGGCTTCTGTACGATGGTTGTACACACCATCGTACAGAAGTCCGCGCGTAAACAATACGCGGGGCGTGTCCGCGGTGTCGCCGCGTCGATGACGCGGTGTCGCCGCGACAATGACGCGGCGACGTGGGCGGCCCGCCTTTAAAATGCTTCCACGCATGCGTCGAAGTCATTCGACGCATGCGAGGGACGGCGGGCGCCTGGACATGTACGGTAGGTCTGTACTGACGACCGTACATGTCCGAGCGGGCAGAATTCCAGCGGACTGTTTTAAAACAAGTCCAGGAATATTTGTCTGCTGGGAAAAGGCCCGGCGGGCAAATGTTTGCTGGAATTCGGCCCGCTCGCGCCCACACACGACCAAACATGTCTGCTGAAACTGGCCTGCGGGCCAGTTTCAGCAGACATGTTTGCTCGTGAGTATGGGGCCTTAGTACGCCGTCGGATCTTAGGTGCATATTTACGCTGGCCGCTAGGTGGCGCTTCCGTTGATTTCCACGTAGAGTATGCAAATTAGCTAGATACGCCGGTTCTCAAACGTACGTCCGCCCGGTGCATTTTTTTACGACGTTTACGTAAGGCTTTTTTCGGCGTAACGTTACCCCTGCCTCTATGAGGTGTACGCAATGTTAGGTATGGACGTCGGGACAGCATTGAATTTTCCGTTGTTTGCGTAAATCGTTCGCGAATAGGGCTTTGCGTAAGTTACGTTCACGTCGAAAGCATTGACTATTTGCGACATGATTTTCGCGAATGCGCATTCGCAATACGTCAACGGACGGCGCATTCGCCGTTCGTAAAAAGCGTCAATTACGCGGGGTCAAACCAGATTACCATACAACACGCCCACTCCAAGCCTACTTTGAATTACGCGGGCTTACGCCGGCAGATTTACGTTACGCCGGCCCGCATATGGGAGCAAGTTCTTTGTGGATACCCTAAGAGCCACTCTGATTTACGGCGGCATAGCGCATATGAGATGAGCTACACCCGCCTAAATATACGCCCGTTTTTGTGGATATGGCCCTATGTGTGTATATCTGAATCATGAGAGGGCCATGGTGTGAGCGGACAATGTTGTGTAACTTTATGTAGAGGTGCGTCATACTTATCTGACCTGGGGGTCTGGAAAGGTGAAGGTTGGAGCCAGCGGTGAAATTCAATTCTCGTGTGCGGAGTCAAGGATCCAGGAGTGGCGAGCCGTGGGAGGAGAGGGAGATAAGAAGAAATAAATCACATATCTAAAAACAAATAATTCAAGGACATCATTGGTTCCATATTACCGCCATCGTCCAAAAAGGGCTGATGGGGGTAAAAAAAGAGGAACTTCAAATCACAATAGAAATTAAGGGGGTTAGTGTCAAACACTAAGTGTTAACTGCTATCTAAGCTCTAGGACCTGCCAAAAAAAAAAAAAAGGGGACATTGGTTAGAGATTAAAAGGCTGGGGGACAATACTAGTCAAGTACCAAATGGGCATGTATGAGTAATAACTCCCGCAGGATGGGGACCACAACCTGGAGAAAAAAAAGATGTTAAACTTTAAGAACTGGCATTACAACTTAAAGGATCACTAAAGGAATTTTTCTTTTTAGCTAAATAGCTTCATTTACCTTACTGCAGTCCTGGTTTCATGTCCTCATTGTTCATTTTTGCTTTGAAGTAGCTGTAATTCTGCTGTGATCTCCACACTTCCTGCTTGTCTGGCTCCTTATGAAAAAACTCATGGGAGCTTCTCACGGTGGTCTAAGCTGTGTGTCTAAAACTCCTCAGAACCAATCAGATTCATTTTAAAAACAAAACACTGCCCTGGATTTGTTTGTTTTTGTTCTGTGGGTCTCTTTACTTCACATAAACATGAAACCAGTTTAAAACCGAAAGTGAAACTAGAGGCACATTATATGATAGAATTTAATCTATTTTTAATCATTTTTTTTTCCTTTAGTGACCCTTTAAGTATAAATGTAAAAAACAAACCAAAACGTTCTCCTGCAGTCCAGTCATCCGGCCATAATTGGCAGAAAAAACGCAGATGGGCTATGTATGCCGAGAAAGTTCCCCATGGTGGAAGGTGCTTGGGGCTCTTACGGTGGTAATCGGGGGTCTGCCCCCTCTTCCTTGGAGGAACCCCCTTCCAGCCAGTGGTTGGAGGAGGAGGTGGGGGGGATGATGTCCCACCCCGGTAGGTCCGGGATGGGAATGTTCAAGGTCTCGCAGAAGTAGCAGATGTCCTCCGGGACCCTAAGGGTTGCTGTCTTCCCATTATGCGTGGCCGTCAGGCTAAAGGGGAAGCCCCAACGATAGGTGATGTTGTTGTCCTGCAGTAAGTGAAGGAGCGCTTCAAGCAGTCTGCGCTTCCTGAGAGTGATCCAGGTCAGGAAAGAGTTGAACTGGTTCTCTATCCACTAGGATCAGTTTGATCACCCGTGCTTTGCGCATAATGTCCGTTTTAAAGTGAACGAATGCACCCTGCAGATGACATCCCTGGGTTTGGGGGCTTGATCTTTAGGTTTCAGGGCTCTGTGGGCTTTTTCCATTTCCACTTGTGTGGTGGCTGGTACTCCCAATAGATTGTTTAATATATAGTTTGAAGGACCATTCTCAGATCCTCCGGGCCGTTGGATTTAGGGAGGCCCCAGACCCTAATGTTGATACGACGATTTCGGTTGTCGAGGTCCTCAAGATGACACTGCATGTCACGAAGTATAAAGCGATCGTCCGTCTGGTGGGATTGAACGTGGTGCACTGCAAGCTTAGTAGTTTGGAGGTCTTCATCCAGATCCTCCACCTGAGTAGCTTGCTGGTGGAAGTTTGCTTGCAGCGCTTTGATCTCGCTGCAGCAGGCCTCTTTAACCTCTGCAATTAGGAGCTTGAAATCATCCTTGGTAGGTAGAGAGTGGAGCTGCTCTCGCCAAGAAACCATTTCAGCAGCGGTGGGGATGGATGGAATACGGTGTAGGGGCTGATGATGGGGCCTTACCCGCGAGGGAGAGGCCCAGGTTTCAAACCACTCACTCTGCTCTTGGATGGAATGCTCTGGGAGCTGGTGGGGGGCCCGTGGGGTGACTGGGGGAGGTGAGGAGGGCGGATGACCTTAGGGCCCTCGGAGCAGGAGTCCTGGGAGCGGGGTGGCCTCTGATGCTTGGGAGAGCCCGGAGCAGAGGATGGGGCCTGAAGAGGAGAGGTAGGCCATAGTCACAGCAATGATTGTGAGCGGCTCGATAGAGCTGAGGGGGAGGCCCCAGTGCCGGAACGCCGGCGGGTGCCCTGCAGGGAGAGGGAGCCAGGAGCAGGGCCCTTTGCTTGATAAGAAGTTGGAGAGGGACTCACCCGTGTGATCAGTGGAGCCCCTTCCATAATGTCTGGGGAAGAAGGCGGCGGTCGGTCCACGTGGGGGTACTTAGGCAGGAATGGCGATGCCAAAGATAGTGGGGGAGGGCAACCATCAGGAAACCCGCCGTCCAGGGCACTGCTTGTGGGGCCGGAAGTCAGCTGCAGGTGACTCGGAGTCTTGGGAGGAGTAGAGGAGGGTGCCTGTGTGACGCGCTGCAGCGCCATGTTCTCGGCCTCCGGCATGTTGGTGTCTGATGGCAGAGTGAAGTACGATTCAATCGGGGGACCTGGGGGGTGAGACTGTCCCGAGGTTCCCCCTTGCTTCTGCGAGCGGGTGGTGCGGGATTTGCCCATCTGTGTGTGGTTGTGTCCCTGTATATAGCCAGTCAGTGGCAAGTCCCAGGAGAGCAAGGGATCAGGCTGCCATCTTGCTCAGCGTCCAGCCACACCCCCTTTAATTATTCTTAAGGATAGGGTAATGTTAAACCCTCATCCAGCCTTATTTCCTAAAAATCTGATGCGGCTGCTCAGATATGGAGAACTGATGTTGGTTGCGCTATCAGGAGGCCCGGGAAAAGGCAGGCAGCGTCTAAATCTACTGTTCCTATGTGGATTCAGGTTATAATTCAGGCTTGTGGTTTAAAGAGAGGGTTTTCCCCTGTTTCTTTTTAGAGTGCACCCTACCAGGACAGTAAGCGCTTCATGCACAGTGCATTTCCAAGCCTTTATGATTCAGATTTGCAAGGCCGCAACTTGGTCGTCGGTTCATACGTTCACTAATTTCTATCAGGTGAATGTAGGATGGCAAGAGGATGCCGCTTTTTGGCGCAGTATGCCGCAGGCAGCAATTTAGGTCCTCATGTCTGATGGCGGTCTGCGTTATTTGTGTCTCCCTCCCCTCAGTAGGCATTGCTTTGGGACGTCCCACTTATTAATTACTATGGGGCTCTGTGTCCCGTGATGTACGATAAAGAAAATAGGATTTTTATACCTGTAAAATCCTTTTCTTGGAGTACATCACAGGACACAGAGCTCCCACCCCTCTTGTTTGGGGATTTTGGGCCACTTGTTGTGTCCTGTGAAACCATGAAGAGAAGGAACAGTGTTGCTGGTGGGACAATGCTGGATTGGTGAGAGGTGGCAGGTAATTCTTAAGGGGCGGGGGGGGGGAGCATGGACAATTAGGGGGTGGTTTTCACCTTAATGCAGAGATTGCAGTGCATGTTGAGTTTTTTTAAGTAATTTTTTGTCACAATTTTTAGGGAAAATGAGCAAATACATTTTTTATTCACAATTTTATTTTTTTACTGTCACCAGCGCAGTACAGCGCCATCATCATTTTTTTAATAAATGTTTTAAATTTTTTTTAACAACCCTGTCATCAGAATAGTTCAGTGTCACCATAGTACTACACTGTACTACTCTGGAGGGTGATCAGGGATTTTTTTTTCTTTTTTTACACGATTATTGCTTATAACAGTGACGATCACTGTTATAGTTTTAGCTGTCATGAATGGCTTTAATTCATGACAACTTGTTTACTATTGTGATCTGTGATGGCTACAGCTAATTACCTGGTACAGGGTGCTGCGAATGGCCCAGGTACCATGTGATAGCTGTGGGCCAATCACAGCATCACAATACTAAGTAAAACAGTCAAGAATAGAAGCCATTCTTGACTATTTTGTTGACATTCTAATCATGTTATCTTTATGATGTGATTGCTTTGAGCGGCCAGGTACCGATCACCGTGATCCACCTGACTATCTGCTACCGAACCATCCAGCCTTGACTACTGATATATGCCTGTATTGACCATGGTTTGCATCTGACTACACCTTTGTCAGGTTCTTCAGTTTCTGACCTGCTATTCTGTTATCAACGCTGGCCTGAATTCCAACTACACTTCTGCCTACTTGATTATACTTGTATTGATCATCGACTGAGGCTTGTCTGACTCTGCTGATCATCTGCCTGACAACCAGCCATATGTTGTTTTCCTGCACTCCACTAGCTGCATGTCATTTTTTAACAGTGGATCATGCCTGCATACTGTGTGTTGAAGTGGTCACTTGTAGTGTCCCAGGGATGCCTGTGTGACAGGGTTACAATGCTGAAGAGACAGTGAAGCTTTTATACACAGGGGTCTCCAAACTATTGCCTTCCAGTTGTTCAGGAACTACTATTCCCGCCATGCCTAGTCATGTGTGTGAATGTCAGAGTTTTACAATGCCTTATGGGACTTGTAGTTCCACAACAGCTGGAGGGCAACAGTTTGGAGATCCCTATACTACTGTATATCCAGAAGTGCCCAGACAAATACCTTCATGCAGGATCTCCAGGTATCATTTTATTTAAACATAATTTGTCAAAGCCTATTTTAATAATAGGATCATATATATTTTAATAGGTCTATAGCTGAAGTATGAAAATGGCTCTGTTGAATAACTGGTTAAAATAAGTTACTGAGAATCAATCAGACCAGCATAACACTTTTAGTGTTATAATAGCCAAGGCATTTGGGCAGAGCTCGGAAGTTTGGGGGGCATGCCTCCCCATTGAATCACCCAAGAAGAATGAGAATTCATAAAGAAAGCCAGCGCATTACTCAAAATACCAGTTTTGCTTGAAGTTGACCTCATGCTTCTGCTAAGAAAATTCACTACTTTACCAGTAGATGTCAGCAGCGTTATGGATGAATTCCTTCCAACCTGTTTAATGGTGGAGATGTTTTAATATCTGTATAGAAAAGTGTAACTGTGTACAAGTTCTTATAGGTATTAGTTCAACATTGCTCAGTTTATATTAATCAGAAGAATCAAAGATCTTACTTGCTTTTATGAGTTATCTAACTGTACATGGTACTATTTTCAATATTAAAGTGTAACTAAAGTAAGGTGACCAGATTTTTTTTATGAAATCCGGGGACATATTTTTTGTTTACTAGTAATAGCAGCAATCAGCACTCTCTGCCCATCGCCACCTGCCTCACACACTCTCAAGTCTTGCTCTTCTGGCCCCGGCTACTACTGGGTGGGAAGCGGAGGAAGATCACTCCACCAGGGAAGGCAAGGAGATAGGCAGGTGGCTGGCCAGGATTTGAGCCAAGGCAGAAGAACATGGATGGGCACCCGAAACTGAAGAAATATTCCCTCCACTCCGACCAGCACATGATCATCAGAAAGGGGCACAGATAATGGGAAAAATACACCCCCCCCTATGCTAGTAGGCACGGCGGAGCGGGGGGGGGGTGTAATTCAATTTTTTTTATTTTAATTCTGCACTGACTGTCTTTGAAATTTCCCCAGGCCCTGTTCAAATCCAATCCAGGGACAAAACCGGGGACAGACTTGGTCCGGGGGCAGTGTCCTCAATCAGGGGACTGTCCCCTGAAACTGGGGATGTCTGGTCACCCTATACTTAACTGAAGGTGGTCCTGTGCTGAAGCCACCCAAACAGAGAAGATTCCAGGGAAGGACCCTTGCTGGAGAGAACCGACCGGAAGGCTGGTTTCTCAAGAAGGTCCTGGTGACTCTGGAGGATGCACCCAAGTTAACCTACCTCACAGTACTGCCGGATGGCTTAAAGGTTCTGGTACTGTGCAGCTGACCTACAACTGACTGCTGGCTACACAATCCTGTGGCAGAGGATTATCCAACAGTTTCCACCGATTGCTAAGTCTGTGGCAGAGACATGTCCGTGCATTGTATCGGCTGCTAGGTTGGTGTGAGAGGCCTATCCGGTTGTTGCAAAGATCCAGTGACATAAAGCTGTTTGTCATCTGGATCCAAGAAAGTAATCCGTGATCTGCAAATAAGTTATCTGAACTTCCACTAACCCTCTATCTCTCTACTACTGCAAGTTTCATTTATTAAAAGCATTGGAAAAAGACTAAGTGATTGGTGCATACATCTGTTTGACATTTTTCCTAATATAGACTCTTATTCTGAAACAGTGAAAGGAGGGGTAACGGCAGCAACCAAAATTATTCTCAGCAGCTCCTTCGGGGGTAGTGCTACACTTGCATAGCCCCTTGAACGCCTACGGAGCACCGCTGATTCCGAGGACAAATCGGCAGAGGAAGAGGTCATAGAGGAAGAAGAGGAGGGGGTGGAGGAGAGAGCTGTGGCAGAATCACCACTACTAGCATTTTGGAGGCGTGGTGGCAGAACAAGCTCCAATAATACTGCACCCTACCCTGCATCCTTCCCCGCTACCAACAGAGTTACCCAGTGCGCCGTGAAAGAAAGGTAACGTCCCTGTCAATGCCTGCTGGCCAGTGGGACAGCGGTAATATGCACCTTACCGTTGACCGCCCTGTCCAATGAGGCCAAAACATTGCCTTCCACATGCCGGTAGAGAGCCAGAATAGCCTTCCGAGAAAAAAAATGGCATTTGGGAACCTGCAGCTGAGGTACTGCACATTCCACAAATTTGCAAAAGGGGGCAGAGTCTACCAGCTAAAAAAGGCAGCAGTTGGAGTGCTAGCAATTTAGCCAAACTAGCATTCAGACGCTGAGCATGTGGATGGCTGGGAATTTCACTGGGTAGCTCAAAGGCCCTGCACTCCATCTCCAGTTCTTCCAAACGATAACTTCTCCCAAGCTGGGCTGACCCTGGGTATTTAGGGAGGCATGCCCCCTGCCAATCCTGGTTGGAGATTGGTCTCCAACCACCCCAAGCAACTCCACCTCTAATCTCCTCCTCTCTTTCTAGAATCCTCTAGAAGAAAGAGGGAGGTCTCAGTGACGCTGCCTGTGAGTTACCAGCTACTCTGTTACTCTATTACTTCTACTCTGAACCACTCCCAGCCCACACAAACCAAAACAAACAGGCCTGGCTGCCAGCCAGGTCTGTCTAAATTTACCTAACCTATCACACAAAAAACATATTCTAGCACCCAAGTAGAGGGTGCTACACTAGTAAAAAAACAAATATCCCATAGTTTGTAGACGCTATAACTTTTGGGCAAACCAATCAATATACGCTTATTGGGATTTTTTTATCAAAAATATGTAGAAGAATACATATTGATTGAGATTGATAAAGAAATTAGATTTTTTACATTTTTTATTGGATATGTTTTATAGCAGAAAGTACAATATATATATATATATTTTTTTTTAATTGTCCGTCGTTTTTTGTTTATAGGCTAAAAAATACAAATGCAGTGGTGATCAAATACCATCAAAAGAATGCTCTATTTGTGACGAAAAAAAGACATGCATTTTATTTAGTTACAGCGTTACACGATTGCGCAGTTGTCAGTTAGAGTAATGCAGTGCCGTATCATAAAAAATGGTCTGGTCAGGAAGGGGGGGTAAATCTTTCGGAGGCGAAGCCGTTAGGTCGCAAGATATCCTCAAACATTCAACCCAGAAGAATGAATACTCTGCTTTGAATACAGGGCATTATAGGCCTGCCTGATGGGTTTTACTTCCTCTTTTCCCCCTGCAAAGTAAAAGCATAATGGGCATTGCATACTAGCCCATTATGTTGCACTTACCTGCACTTGTCCCCGCTGTGTGGAACCATCCGTCTTCACCCCTCTTCCTTTCAGGGGCCGTGGACTCCGGCTATCTGACTGCCCAGAGTTGCGTGATGTCACTCCCACGCATGTGCGCGGGAGCCGCCAGTCATGGCACAAGCCCTTTAGAAATGGCACGTTCATGCCCTTTCTTCAGTGCGCATGCGCCAATGACATTGGCGCAAGCCTATATAGTAAATATCTCCTAAACCATACAGGTTTAGGCAGTGGCGACCCGTCGATCCGTCCATTAGGGTCCCACTAGGGTCCCATTAGGGTCCCACTGCCAGGGGAAGACTAAAGAGGACTCAGTACATTACACTGCCAT
Organism: Rana temporaria; assembly: GCF_905171775.1. Lineage (NCBI taxonomy): Eukaryota > Metazoa > Chordata > Amphibia > Anura > Ranidae > Rana > Rana temporaria. The sequence continues at coordinate 53,207,651 of NC_053501.1, forward strand.
TCGGAATACTCCGGAAAAAATAAAAATAAAAAATCTGATAAGACTTCTAATATGAGTATTTGTTCCAAGGTCAGTAACTTAAAGCATTAAAGCCAGAGAGTCAGCAGTAAGGCAACTAATAGCAGCTCAGCAATAGCGTAATTTTTGTTGTGACAAATTTACTTTAAAAAACTTTCAAATGCTACCACTATGCCTGCTGGGGCAAACAAGTGTATTCTATATAAGGAATTTGTACATGATTAGAAGTTATTATTTAATAATAAAAAAAATCCTGACTAAGAATGTGGAGCAGCTGTCACCTCCAGCTTTATGGGAAGTTCGGATACATCATTTAACAGATTAAACATTCCAGAGGGAAAAGGAATAAGCTTTGGGCAACATATTTTAAATGACTTATTATCAAACTCATCAGGGCCTCAAATTCTATTTAATTTTAATGGAGGCAAACAAACATTTATAAAAATCACATCAACCAAGATCAAGTCAGTTTTGTTAGAAGTAAATGTTTTTCTGTGGTGTTAGTATATTCCATGTCGGCACTGTCTGATGTTGGCTACAAAGTAAACTATTATGGCCCATCACTGCTTAGGTCACAAACAAGTTGGATATGTTTATAAGCTTTGAACTCATTCTGGTACTCATGGTCCTATGGCTTGATTTACACTGCTTGAGACATTGTATGTGAGTGTGATTGCTCACCAATCACTCTATTCTTGTAATACGGGTATGGCCACTGATTTCAGTTCTGGACGTATATACAGAATATTCAGTGTCTGCTTTATTTAATATACACTATATTGTCCAAAGTATTGGGACGCCTGCCTTTACACTCACATTAACTTTAATGGCATCCCAGTCTTTGTCCGTAGGGTTCAATATTGAGATGGCCCACCCTTTGCAGCTATAACAGCCTCAACTCCTCTGGGGTCCATAAGGTCCATAAAGACATGGACATTGGGGGACCACCCACAAATTCATTGCAGAGGGGGACACTCAATATACCATGACCTGACTGCCACCCTTGTTTGAGGTCAGAATAGTTAAAATTTGAGGACTCAGCCAAGCAATAGAGATTTTTCTTGGGAAAGTGAGGCCCAGAGTGAAAAGACAAACAGGAAAGCATAACGGAGGGCTGGGCATGACTGGGGTGGAGGATGTCCAATGAAGAGTTAACAGGGGGAAGAGGCGTTCTGTGGGAGTGAGCTGAGGGAAAGATGTGTGGAGGGGAGGAGCCTGATATATAGGGGGCGGGGGACCACGTGGATGGCATTGCGGGAAGTCGAGCACACAGGGAGGCAGTTTTTTACTCTGCTCCCTGTTGTTACTATGGCGAACGTGGACTTGTTACTAGCCAGGCTGAGGGCGGCAGCAGCATCAAGGGGACCAGACTGGCTGGAGTCCCAGGTGGGAGGGCTGTTGCGGGAGGAGGCAGGGGGGTCCCAGGCCGAGAGTGATCTGACACCACGCGCTCGGTGGTCACGGCCGCCTGAGCGTTATTCTCCAGGGCCTAGTGTGCGAGCCCAGCGCCAACAAAGGAGCCCCCATGTGGACCCGTCGCCCCCTCCAGCCAAGCGATCATCTGCTTTGGCCGGAGGCGATGGCGGGCGTAATCCTCAGCACCGTCGGGGCTCGGTGGGCGGGCTACTGGCCGCAATGGCGCCCGATCCTAGGCCGCTCGACGTGGTCAGGCAGACCTTTCGGTCCCCCCCTCTACCCCGGGTCCCTTAAGGGGGAGGAGCCGTGATTCGACCGGGGGGCCGTCCAACACGGCCGCCGGTTCCAGGGCGGTGGGTTGACCGGACGAGATGATGTCCGGATGGAAGAGCCCAACCGGGCCTGGGTCGCGGTGGCAGCAGATCGGGTGCGGCGACGGCCGGGTCACATTCTGGAGGACGATCCGCCGAGAGGTTGGGGTCTGCGGCCTCCAGGCCTTCCTCGCCTGGGGGGCTGACGTTGCCGATGACGCCGGCCTTAGAAGAAAGATCCCAGGGGGAAGCGTCTGGATCAGATGGTGATGACGGCTTGGAGGATTCGCCATCGGTGGAGGTCCCGGCTACGGCTGTGAGGGTCGTTCCCAGCCAGCGCGGTAAGTCACTTTCTTTGTCTTCTGGGGATGTTGCTGATGCCTTGTTTAAATTGTTGGGGGTGGGTGTCCTCAGGTTTCTGGGGGTAGCTCCGTGTAAAGTGTGGTTTCGCCGCCTGTTGGCCCGCGGGTGGCGGGCGATCTGGGTGCAACGGGGGGTTTGCAGGATTTGATGGGGGGCTTGCGGGACCTGGTGCAGCGGTTGGCCAGGGAACCCGGGACCCCTCCTCAGGCAGCGCCGGGGGTGGGGGGACCCGGGATTAGCTTGGGAGCCGCGGTTCCCGCGACAGTGGGGGCGGACGTCCCCGCCGTGGTGGGAGCAGTTGCGGTGCTGGACAGCAGCTCGTAGTCAGGTCGGATGTAGTGCGGATGGCTGATTCCGCCAAGTGTGAGGTATATGTGTGTTTTGAGGATCCGTTGGGAGCGCACCTGAAGCAGAACGTCAGGGATAAGATCGGAAAAGGTGAGTATGTGGAGATTTTTTCCCTGCTCCCGCTCGAGAAGTTCAACCTGGATAGGGTCAAGCCGGACGACTCTAAGAAAGAGGATGAGGAGAAACAGAGGTACAGGTTGATTTCCTGTACATTCAGCAACTGGCTGCAGGCAATTGCCATCATGGCCAGTGTCATAGGGGAGAAGAGCCCAGAACATTGTTCTGCGATTTTCTGCTACATGGATGCGATAGGGGAGGCGCACTGGGTCTATGGGGGGACGGGGTGGTTGCGTTACGACAAACAGTTTCGCCAGCGGTGGGCTGTCCACCCGTCCCTTCGCTGGGATCACAAAGATATTTGCCTGTGGATGCGGATGATGTCCGCACCGCGAACTACCAGCCCGTTTTTTCCCGGGGGGGCAGGGGGTACTTCCACCTCTGGATCACCGGCCGGAAAAAAGTGGGGGGTGTGTTGGCAGTTCAACAAGGGCTCCTGCAAATTTGGAGGAACCTGTCGTTTCAAACACGAGTGCTCCGGTTGTGGGGTTGCACATCCCTTGTCACGGTGCTTTAAAAAAAGTAAGCGGGTGGGGGACGCTGCTAACAAGAGGGAGTGAGGGGGGAAAGGGTGCAGCCTTTTCTAAATAGGTATCCTGATAGGGCTGCGGCGAGGCTGCTCGCCTCAGGGTTCTCGGAGGGTTTTGTCATTCCGTGTTCTTTGTTGGAGGCGCCACCCTTGGCGAAGAACTTACGGTCTGCCTTGGAGAACCCGGGGGTGGTGTCAGAGAAGTTGGCCAAGGAGGTAAAGTTGGGCCGGATGGGGGGCCGTTTACAGAAATGCCGTTGCCAAATTTGGTGGTGTCACCTCTGGGGGTGGTGCCCAAGAAGGAACCGAATAAGTTTTGCCTCATTCATCACCTCTCTTTTCCTAAGGGGGGGTTGGTGAATGATGCCATTGACCCTGAGTAGTGCACGGTGTCGTACACTTTGTTCAACGCGGTTGGTGCGAAGCTGTGGGCGTGGGGTGCTTATGGCAAAATCTGATATTGAGTCGGCCTTCCGCTTGTTGCCGGTACATCCGGACAGCTTTTGGCTGTTGGGGTGCCGGTGGCAACAGGAGTTTTATGTCGATCAATGTCTGCCCATGGGCTGCTCCATTTCCTGCGCCCTGTTTAAAACGTTTAGTTCTTTCCTGGAATGGGTGGTAAGGGATGTGTCGGGTTCGGATTCGGTCATCCATTATTTGGACGATTTTCTGTGTGTGGGTTCTCCGTCCTCCAATGTGTGTGCGATTTTGTTGGCAACGTTGCAGCACATTGCAGACAGGTTTCGTGTGCCTTTGGCAGCAGACAAGACAGAGGGCCCTACGACAGTCTTGAGTTTTCTGGGGATTGTGATAGACTCGGGGGCGATGGAATGTAGGCTGCCTAGCAACAAGGTGGAGAATCTCCGGCTGGAGATCAGGGGGATGCTTGGGCGTGACAAGGTGCAGCTGCGGGAGTTGCAGTCCCTGTTAGGTAAGGTAAACTTTGCCTGCTGAATCATCCCAATGGGCAGGGTTTTCTGCCGACGCGCAGGGGCGAGGGCCCCCACGCATTTCATTCATTTGACGGGGAATCTCAAGGCGGACCTGCAGGTGTGGCACATGTTTTTGGCAGATTACAATGGGCGTTCTCTATGGATGGAGGGGCCGGTCAGTAACTTCGATTTGGAACTGGTCACGGATGCGGCTGGTTCCACGGGTTACGGGGGCCTTCTTCAAGGGACAATGGAGCACTACGCCGCCGCAACGCTACACCTGCCTACCTGAATCTAGCTATTAATCTCCACATTGTGCACATAGCAGCCCTCAATTTCTGACATGATCAATAGGCATTTTCTGCACTTTACCCTAAAGCAGAAGTTCAACTTTCTGCCCTCCTCCCCTTCCCCTCTTCTATTATTGGAACTTTTTTTGGGGGGGGGGCTCCCACTTTGGTCGTATCGCCGTGGCGGATCTAATGGAAGTTCTCCTCCCTCCTCCCTGCCCACAACCTGCACTTTGCGTTGTGCAGCCTTCTGTGGCCTGTGATGTGTCCCAGAAGGCTGCACAAAGCGCAGTGCAGGTTTTGCATGCGTAGTGGGCAGACAGCTGTGAAGCTGCATGAAATCATAGCCTTCTTGCCCACATAACACATGGTGGCGCTGGGGACCTGAAGACTGGTGAAAACTGATTTGGTGAGGACAGGGCTGGACCCCTGGACAGGTGAATGTCCTTTTATTAAAAGTCAGCAGCTACAGTATTTATAGATGCTGATTTAAAAAAAAAAAAAAACAGGACAAAGAACTGCTTTAACCGCTTTAATACAGGGCACTTTTACCCCCTTCCTGCCCAGGACAATTTTCAGCTTTCAGTGCTGTCACACTTTGAATGACAATTGCGCGGTCATGCAACACTGTGCCCAAATAATTTTTTTATAATTATCAATGGGCACTGACTGGCATCACTGCTGGGCACTGTTTGGGCTGTACAGATAATCAGGGCATTAATTATCGGTCCCCTGATTGTCTGTACAGTCTCCCCTGTGAGGAGATTCTGTGAGGATAGCCAATAAACAGCACTCCTGTGTTTACATATGATTGGCTGTGATTGGACCCTTCTGATCACATGGGTAAAGAGCCATGTCATCTGCTCTTTAATGAGATCAGGGTTGCACCATGGGCGCACCAGTGCAGTAAGTCTGGGGTGACATCATATGACGTTTTCCCGGAAACGAAGGGGGATCCCGCCCACGTCATTTGTCTATAAGATGAGCAAGAGGAGGTTAACAAACAGATATAACAAAACTGTCAGGAACGAGTATGGAGATCGAGATGCTAAGAGGGCTCCCCTTGTGGCTGAGTGCAGCGCGACCCTGGAGTTGGGAACAGGAAGCGCGGTGCCCACAGAAGCACGGTAGGCCAGGTGCTTGCTTGCAGTCTGATGAGCTCAGCCACTGAGGGATGGCTGAGGCAGGCAGAACTGAACTTGTAGTATTTAAATAAACGGGGATACCAGAAGCCAGGCCAGGGGTCAAACACAGGTAGGTCAGTCCAGGGCATATACGGGGGCGAGCCAAGGTCATACACTTCATACACGAGCAGGGTCCAGGTACAAGCCGAGGGTCAAGCCGGGTGATCAGGAAGCAGAAGTAGAGTCAAGAAGCAGGCCGAGGGTCAAACACAGGAGATCAGGAAGCAAGGTTAAGGCAAGCCGGGTCACAACAGATAAGCACGGATCAGGAGACAAGGTCAAGGTACACAGGAGACTGAAGAGATAATCCAGCAATGAGCAGCTCCAGCAGCAGGCTTAAATAGACCAGGAAGTTGGTCATGTGATCTGTTCAGGTTACAAGGAGGAAGTACCGCCCACCTTAGTCACCATGGCAGCCATGATTGTCCTGGGCGGAATTGCCAGTCCTTCTTCTGCCATTTCCCTGACAAAAACACTTTCAATTATATGTTTATTAGTGTAAAGAGAGCAACTAAGTGAAGTTCATACTAGCTCATTATGCCTTTGTCTTGCAGTTTTTTTTTTGTAATCTTTAGCCTCGTACACTTGACCGGTTTTTGGTCCCGGCCGTGTGTATGTGTATGCTCCCTATTAGTTTTCACATCAGGAAAACAGCCGAGAATCCTAATGGGAAAATAGAGAACCCTGCTCTCTATTTTCTCATCCGACTTCCCGGCAGAGTGTTTCCTGCCGAGAAAACCGGTCGTCTGTATGCTTACCTGTCCCAGGTAAACCTGCGCATGCTTGATAAGAGTTTGACGCATGCGCGGTAGCAAACAAGTTTAGTGTGACGTGTAGCAAGATGGCGGCGATTGGATCGAATGTGACGAGCGCCGGCTCGTCGTAGTCAGTGACGTCACCACGTTCTTGCCATTCAAAAGAACTCCTGCAGTGTGGATGCAGCCCCATTGCAAGGGAGGTATTTTACTTTTATCATAGTTAGGCTTTAAGTGTAGCATAAAAACATTTGATCCAAATAAAGCAATTTTCATCTAATCATTCCCTTATTTTTTTTTATAAATATAAACCACACAATAAAATCAATTGAAAAATATGTATTTTATGGTGCAACAGTCAAAGCCATAGGAAACTATTTTGCAACATATTTTACATACAATCACAGACGTAGAATTCTTTTACAGAACTAGATTTACATTTAGGCAAACTTGACATGAACTGAAGAATAGCATCACAATCCAGGTTGACCAAATCCACATTTCACTTGGCCAATCACTGTGTATAGGACTTGCCGTGGCCTCACACTATTCAGCAATCATAAATGTTAAGTCTGGTTAAACCTAAACAAATCCAGCCCTGATTGGCCTTCATTTTATATCTACGTTCCTGCCGAAGGCTGCAATGTGACAATGCATTGCTACACTTGAGAGCATCATATATATTGTATGTCTTTTTATTTTACTTTACAGTGAACCATCCATTGCAGGAAGATCTTTCATGCTTATTGCACAAGTCCCTCATGTATGATAACATTCATGAAACATTTTTTATTGCCTTTGAAATCCCTGTATATTCTTGGAAATCTGAAAATTGGTTAAAGTGTAACACCACCTTTTTGACTTAACCACTTGCTGACGGCCGTACGACTTTGTACGGCCTCAGCGCGGCTCCCAATCCCTAACAGGCCGTCTTTTTACGGCCTCCCCTTTTCGCGTTCCCCGCGCGCGCTCCCGAGCGCGCAGCGGGGAACTGCTGTGCTGGCCGTGTCCCTCGGACACAGCCAGTCACAGATCGCCGTGAACGGCCAATCGGAGCGGCCGTTTCCTAGGCGATCTGTGCGGCCAATGAGAGATGATCTCATATGTTTACATATGAGATCATCTCTCATTCCCGGCTCTCGCAGACAGCGGTGCTGTCAGGGGAGAGAGGAGACGGATCCGTGTCTCTTGTACATAGAGACACAGATCGGTCACCCCCCCAGTCACCCCCCCTCCCCCACAGTTAGAACACTAATTAGGCTACACATTTAACCCCTTCCTCACCCCCTAGTGTTAACCCCTTCCCTGCCAGTCACATTTATACAGTAATTAGTGCATATTTATAGCACTGATTGCAGTATAAATGTGAATGGCGCCAAAAATGTGTCAAAAGTGTCCGATGTGTCCGCCATAACGTCGCAGTCCCAATAAAAATCGCAGATCGCCGCCATTTCTAGTAAAAAAAAAGCATTTATACAGTAATTAGTGCATATTTATAGCACTGATTGCAGTATAAATGTGAATGGCGCCAAAAATGTGTCAAAAGTGTCCGATGTGTCCGCCATAACGTCGCAGTCCCAATAAAAATCGCAGATCGCCGCCTTTTCTAGTAAAAAAAAAATTTTATACAGTAATTAGTGCATATTTATAGCACTGATTGCAGTATAAATGTGAATGGCGCCAAAAATGTGTCAAAAGTGTCCGATGTGTCCGCCATAACGTCGCAGTCCCAATAAAAATCGCAGATCGCCGCCATTTCTAGTAAAAAAAAAAAAATAATAATTCTGTCCCTTATTTTGTAGGCGCTATAACTTTTGCGCAAACCAGTCGCTTATTGCGATTTTTTTTTTTTTTTTACTAAAAATATGTAGAATACGTATCGGCCTAGACTGAGGATAAAAAAAAAACGTAAAAAAAAAAATTGAGCTATTTATTATAGCAACAAAGTAAAAATATTTTATTTTTTTTCAAAATTGTCGCTCTATTTTTGTTTATAGCGCAAAAAATAAAAACCGCAGAGGTGATCAAATACCACCAAAAGAAAGCTCTATTTGTGGGGAAAAAAAGACGTTAATTTTGTTTGGGAGCCACGTCGCACGACCGCGCAATTGTCAGTTAAAGCGACGCAGTGCCGAATCGCAAAAAGTCCTCTGGTCAGGAAGGGGTTTAAGTGCCCAGTAAGGAAGTGGTTAACTAGTAGCCGACCAGCCACCGTCATTATACGGCGGCAGGTCGGCTCTCCTGGGCGAGAGCCCGTAGCTATACGTCCTATCGTATAGCCGCCACTAGGGGGCGCGTGCGCGCTCCCCGCTCGCCCCCGACTCCCGTGCGTGTGCCCGGCGGGCGCGATCGCCGCCGGGCACACGCGATCGCTCGGTACAGAGCGGGGAACGGGAGCTGTGTGTGTAAACACACAGCTCTCGTTCCTGTCAGCAGGGGAAATGCTGATTTTCTGTTCATACAATGTATGAACAGAAAATCAGTGTTTCCCCTAGTGAGGCCACCCCCCCCCCCCACAGTAAGAACACACCCAGGCATACTTAACCCCTTCCCCGCCCCCTAGTGTTAACCCCTTCACTGCCAGTGGCATTTTTATAGTAATCTAATGCATTTTTATAGCACTGATCGCTATAAAAATGCCAATGGTCCCAAAAATGTGTCAAAAATGTCCGAAGTGTCCGCCATAATGTCGCAATACCGAAAAAAAAAATCGCTGATCGCCGCCATTACTAGTAAAAAAAATATTAATAAAAATGCCATAAAAATACCCCCTATTTTGTAAACGCTATAACTTTTGCGCAAACCAATCAATAAACGCTTATTGCGATTTTTTTTACGAAAAATATGTAGAAGAATACGTATCGGCCTAAACTGAGGAAAAAAAATGTTTTTTTATATATTTTTGGGGGATATTTATTACAGCAAAAAGTAAAAAATATTCATTTTTTTCAAAATTGTCGCTCTATTTTTGTTTATAGCGCAAAAAATAAAAAACGCAGAGGTGATCAAATACCACCAAAAGAAAGCTCTATTTGTGGGAAAAAAAGGACGCCAATTTTGTTTGGGAGCCACGTCGCACGACCGCGCAATTGTCTGTTAAAGCGACGCAGTCCCGAATCGCAAAAAGTACTCTGGTCTTTAGGCAGCAATATGTTCCGGGGGGTAAGTGGTTAAAGAAGTGTTTATTTATTTTTCTTGTATTTAGGATGTATGTATGTATTGTTTATTTTTTTCTGTATATAAAATTATAATAGAAATAAACTGGATTTAATTTTTTTTTTTTTTTTTTATCTTTTGTTAATTTTTAATGTCAAATCTTTCCTAATGAATAAATATTTTTACTGGATGTGCCCATGACATTCACTTTGCAAAGCAATTCTAGGCTTTCTAATAAGAAAGTCCAGCACTGCTTGTGTGTTTTTGTCAGCTTCTGATTAGAGAAGTCAGAGCTAAGCCAAAAGTCCTTGGCCCAGATTCAGATACAATGGTGTATATATGGGCGGGCGTAACGTATATCTCAGATACGTTACGCCACCGTAAATTAGGGCGCAAGTTCCATATTCAGAAAGAACTTGCGCCCTAAGTTACGGCGGCGTAACGTATGTGGTCCGGCGTAAGCCCGCCTAATTCAAATGTGGCTGATGTGGGCATGTTTTATCTAAATTAATTGTGACCCCACTTATTTGACGTTTTTTACAAACGGCGCATGCGCCGTTCGTGAAAGAATCCCAGTGAAAGAATCCCAGTGCGCATGCTCGAAATTACGCCGCAAATCGTCAATGCTTTAGAGGTGAACGTAACTTACGTACAGCCCTATTCGCGAGCGACTTACGCAGGAACAACGTCCATACTTACTTTTCTGATAGATTAATTACTGTATCATCAGCATTATCTAGTGGCCAAATTGCAGTATATATTCTTATTGAGGTACAGTGAAACCTTAGATTATGAGCATAATCCAAACCAGGAGAATGCTTGTAATCCAAAGCACTCACATATCAAAGCGAGTTTCCCCATAGAAGTCAATGGAAACTAAGACAATTCGTTCCGCATTGACTTCTATTGCATGCAATACCACATGTAGCCAGAGGTGGGGGGGTGTTGTTTGAAGGCCCTAAACCATGTACAGTCCACCACTACAGTAAGCATTTGCAATTTACAGGTTCCTTAATCAATAATAGCAATATACAATAGGTAATAAATGCCATTTTCAAAATGAATTACTTCCTAGTCCTACCCTGCTTTTATTGTGGACCGTTTCAAAAGTTTGTTCCCTGTTAAAATAAAGGGGTACGATCTTCCTAACCTTAAATTTAACCAATGAATTACATTGTTTACACATGTTTGTTATTATTTTGACGTTTGTACCCACACACGGCTCTATTTCCTATGTCCTACTGTATGGTTGACACTGCTCACCCCGCCTTTTTTTCTGTTCTTTCTGGAAACTTCAATGAAAATTTTAATCCAATTATAAGACATAATTAAGCAGATCCCTTGGTGCTCTTATTTCCATTTATTGTCACATAATGTAAGCCCAGCATTAGGTCTCGTGACTCAAAGTAGCCCAGCCCTATGGATAAGTGGCGGCCCATCCATACTCGGCACAGGGGCACCCCCCCCCCCCAATCCATGCGTCCCGTCCATAATCTACATGCAGGGTACAGGACACATGAATTACAATGTTTTTTTTAAGCACATGATTAAAACCTAAGGCTTTATTTGGCTTCAAAAAAGGTAGGCTTGGGGCAGAGAGCACTGTGCCCTGAGCCCAAACGGTTGTGTGACAATAGCGAATTAATATTCGTTATTGTCTTCCTGATTCTCCTCCTGGCCAATCAAGAAGCGGGTCCTGAGACCCGATTTGGCCAGGGAGTCTAATGCCGCATACACACCATCACTTTATGTGATGAAAAAAAACGACACTTTCTGTGAAGTAAAAAATGACGTTTTTGAAACTTCAATTTTCAAAGACGAAGTTGCCTACACACCATCGTTTTTCTCACAATGTTCTTGCAAAGTGAGGTTACGTTCCACCACGTTTTACCATTGAAGCTTGCTTCATAAGTAGCTTCTGGGCATGCATGGATGAAAAAACGTCTTAGAAAACGAAGTTTTTTGCTACACACGGTCAATTTCTGTGAAGTAAAAAGTGCACTTTTGAAAAACGACACATAAAATTGAAGCATGCTTGAATTTTTTTTGGTCGTTTTTTACAAGACATAAAATGACGTTTTCCCCCACACACGGTCAATTAAAGTGACGTTTTTGAAAACGTCATTTTTTTCCATCACATAAAGTTATGGTGTGTACGCGGCATTAGGACTCCCGGCCAATTGGGTCTCAGGACCCACTTCCTGTTTGGCCTGGTGGAGAGACAACACCTGTAAAGGGAGGGACTGCCCAGGAGGGAAGAGATGGAGTGGATAAGCGAGATCTTGTGTGGACGAGCAGTGTGAGTACCTACCAATTCCAGTGCATGCATGGGGGAAGGGTGGTGGCAGTGACGGTATGTGCGAGTGAGGGAGGCAAGTTTGTCTGCCGCCACCTCCTTAAAAAAAAAAATATTAAGCATCAGGCGCCACTGCTATGGATACCAACATAATCATTCACTTTGAAGACTCTGTGGATTTCAAAGCTCCTCCTAAGCACTTCTTCTGCATTGTTCGGTGATGTGACCTGAAGCTGGAGTACCTTTTGTAAGGCCTCACACACATGGCCATACAGGGGTCATACAATGTGTAGAGCCTTTGTAGTGACATTCCAGAAACCTGCTGCCGTTCTGCAGATAGTGTGCACTCAGAGCATGCATTAGTGTATGTGTGGTTGCTTTACACAACTCCTGGCACACAACTGTGTACATCTGCCTCTTCTAAGGCATTTAAGTGGCCAACTGTATGTATTTGCAGCAAGGCCCAGGAATGTTATTACACTGGCTCTGCATGTTGTCTGGCTACTGTATGGCCGTTGGCGTCCAGCGTCATATAACTGACAGGTATTTGTATATACTGACACCTCTACTTACCCTCAACTTACGTCCACCCTCATATTGAATATAACAGAAGGTGGAGTTACACATTAAATGTAGTTTGAAATCCAAAGGCAATGTCATGCAAAATCGGAAACACTACCCTGAAATTACAGCAGTGAATCACACTTAGAACAGGTCTAATATTCAGAACAACAGCACCATATAATCTAACAGTGCTATAGAAAAATAAACTGTAAATGTATTCACATCTATCTCAGAACACAGTGATAATGAGCTAAAACCGGACCAGATGATATAACGATACTGTCCAGTGCATAGCTATTGTGTATAAGTTATAAGACAATGCTACACAAATCATAGTCGTTATAAGAAAGCTTTAGCACTCAAGGGTTGTACATTGTTTTGCTTTATTATAAATATTAGATGATGATTATATTGTTGAGAAGTTTGTCATTGCCTATATCCTTGTCTCATCGTATATTGGAATCTGTGTGTACCTTATGTCAATCCACGCATTAACAGTATGGTCAACATTTGGTAAGGACCAATAAACCTAAAAAGAACAAGTATACTATAAACAATACAGCTGTATTCTCTGTACACCTATGAATGATCTTTACTTGTCTATTATCGTGACTTCTGATTGAGAGAGAACCAATGTTTAATGCTAATGTATTTACATTTTTGTAACTCCAGCAAACTCCTCAGTGGTTTACAAAGTACTAAGAGCTATTCACATTAGTGCATGCAGAGCTTTTTTTCTCAGAAAATAGGTGCAGGAACTCAACCACGACCCCATTCAAATTTCACAAACAGTAGAAGGGTCTTAAAGGGGCATTAAATACCAGGATTGCATTACATACAGAGTGCAGAGTTCAGGGGGTTACACACAGAGTGCAGAGCTGTCACTTGTAAACACAGAAATCAGACAAGTGATTGTGGTGAGCAGGCACCAAAGGGTCTGAGCCAAAGGTGGTGGAACTGAGTTCCCCCAAGTTCCCCCTGAAAAAAAGCCCTGAGTGCATGTCCTCAAAGGAGTGTACAAAGTTATATCCCTAGCACACACAAACCCAGAGCAATTTGGGTGGAAGCAGTTGAGTTTGGGCGGGGGCTAGAGCACCCAGAGAATACCCATGCGATCGCAGGGTGAACATACAAATTCCATGCAGCTAAGGTTCATAGAACCTTAGCTTCTTTAATGTATTCTAGGAAATCATGCAAATTTGTAAACATTACCTTTCACTCTTTCCCTTTGTTCTGCTGTCCCCTGTAAACTGTATTGTAGTCATCAGCGTCTTGCCATTTCAAATTTCCTGACAGTCAACTAAAGGCACAGAGCTCTATGAATACAATTACTGTTATATAAATTAAGGCTTTTCTCGTATCCCTTTAATTGTTGATGCCCCCCAACCCACAGACCCCCCCCCCCCTGCCCCCCAGAATAGCTGATTATAAGTCCTCATGGGTGAGCAAAGATAACGTAGAGCTAAAAATATGCTGGACATTCTATCATATAACCCTGAAAAGCAATATAGCTATTCTCTTATCTATGTCAATCCCCTCGAGCATATTTTATTTTATGTATGCTTGCAGACACTTCACTGAAGGCATTTATTTTATATAGATGACCATTTGGGCTGCTTGTTATCAACATAACATTCATTTTTATTTGAATCACAAATGTGCATCTTTGCTGGCACATGATCCTTCTTAGCTGATCTATAATAGAAAAGTAGATCCCTTTTTATCGATTTGACTTGCCCTCTACCCACTGGTGATCTTCCTTTTTGTCTATTTGGATATGATGCAAAATCTATGTGTGACCAACAAATATACAAGGAAGGTCCACATGCCAGTTTTTTCCTGATTCAATCATATATGTAATATATAACAATATATAACATTGCTTCACAACAGTATATGATGAAAATTCATCAGTATACAAAAATGCAACATAACAAATAGTCCATGTGCGACCTGACCTGGTACATTATTCAGCGTTAAAATAAGGTTTCCATTCCCTAAGCAAGTATACATAGTGGTGCCTTCATAATCACCTTTAACAGATGACTGTTTTCCCCAAAACCTACAATCTGAAGCCTCGTACACACAACCGGTTTTCCCGGCAGGAAAACTGCCAGGAGAGCATTTGGCCGGGAATCCCCGCCATGTGTACGCTCCCTAGCAGTCAGGAAAACAGCCGAGAATCCTGACGGGAAAGTAGAGAACCTGCTCTCTATTTTCTCGTCGGGTTTCCTGGGAGAGTGTTTTCTGCCGAGAAAACTTGTCGTCTGTATGCTTACCTGTCCCAGGTAAACCCATGCATGCTCGATAAGAGTTTGACGCATGCACGGTAGCGTACAGGTTTAGTGTGGGGTGTAGCAAGATGGGGGCGACAGCATTGAATGTGACGAGCGCCAGCTCATCGTAGTCGATGACGTCACCGCGTTCTTGCAATTCAAAAGAACGCCGGTTCTTTTGAATGGCCGTCTGTATACACGGCTTTGCAAGACAAGCTTGCCAGGAATCCCGTCAGTAAAGCCAACGTTTTTTTCCTGATGGGATTCGCTGCTGTGTGTACAGGGCCTTAGCCAACTAAACAGCTCTATTACTGGTAGGCAAATTTAAACTATTTGTCAAAAGTGAACCTCTAAAGCCTCGTACAAACGATAGGTTAACCAGAGGACAACAGTCTGAAGGACAGTTGTCTTAGGTTAACCGATGAAGCTGACTGATGGTCCGTCATGCCTACACACCATAGTTTAAATAACCGATCGTGTCAGAACGCAGTGACGTAAAACACAACGACATGCTGAAAAAAACGAAGTTCAATGCTTCCAAGCATGCGTCGACTTGATTGAGAGCATGCGTGGGTTTTTAACCAATGGTTTTGCATACTAACGATCGGTTTTGACCTATCGGTTACCAATCCATCGGTTAAATTTTAAAGCAAGTTGTCTTTTTTTTAACCTAAGTTTAAATAACCTATGGGGCCCACACACGATCGGTTTTGACCGATGAAAACAGCCCTTCAGACCGTTGTCCTTTGGTTAACCTATCGTGTGTACGAGGCTTAAGCCTTCATCTTTGTGTCTACCCATTTTCTCAAAGCCCGAGGTATCTGGCATGTGGGTTGTGAATCCTATGAACAGAGCAATAATAGCGCCACAATGCTAGTTTTTAGAGTTCCAAATAAAAGTCCTTTATTTCATGGACAGGATTACATGAAACAAAGCAGCCAAGTTTTAAAAACAGTTCATCTTCATTAGGACTCTGAGTACTGCATGGAAGGCTGGACACTGGGCTAAAAAAAAAAATCATAGTTTGCTGGCTACTTTGTACAAAACACATGCCACTTTGAAAACAGAGAACCAGTAGATTATTTTTTTTTAAGTTCACGGTTTCACATGCAGCACTCAAAGCCCTGATGAAGAACCTTTTTTACCCTCTGAAACATATTAGAGTTTTTGTTCCAAGTCATCTTGTCTATGCAATAATAAATCTTTTACTTTGGACTCCAAAGACTAGTAAAGACCAGTATACAGAATTGATCTATTTTAGGTTTGATGGTCCTCTAACAAAACCGACAATTAGAGCATATTGCTCTCATGACTATTAGGATGCCTCTACTTATAAAGAGGTTACGATCACTCTTTTTTCGAAGAAGGAACAAGACAGTGTCTTCTTAGCACAAGCTTTTATAGATAATGTAAATCATCATAAAACACCACATGTCAATACCATTTACAGTACTTGTGGGTGTACTAATACAGCATTAATGATATTTCCTTAGCTGTGCTCAGAGCTACATGGGTTAATCTAAATGGAAGCGGTCATTCATACTAAGAACCTGTCATTTTGCTACATCATGGAAAAATGTATAAAAAGAAATTATACTTATTATGTAACATGATGATGATGACATAGATTTGCATAAAATGATGGACAATGGAATAACTTAGCACCTATTCATATGAGTGACTGATTTTTCATGTAACAAACAGAGGTATGAGATTGCCCATTCAACAGCTTGTGTATGATCTACACATTGAGGCAAGTTCATTAAGACACATCGAGTGAGAGGCTTCTAATGTATGTCTGCTTCCGAAAAGATACTAGAGATTAAAGTGGTACCCTTCCCACATTTCTGTTTCTAACTTAAATAGACATAAGAGCTGAGAAGGTATTTTTTCATGTTTTTATTTCCTTTTAAAACCATTTGCATAAGTAGAGGCACAAAAAGCAGGGATTCTGATAATAGAAACAAATAACCATTGCTATGGAACGTGAAAATAAGATTCAAAGAGAGGCCAGACTTCTGGAGCAGTTATTCTATGGGGTTGATTACTACAGGCAAAAAGGCTGTTCACTTTGTAAAGGTATTTGCCCCAGAGCTTAGGGAATATGGGGCCAGATCCTCAAAAGGGATACGCCGGCGTAACTGCTGTTACGCCGTCGTATCCCTGTTTCTAACTATGGAACTGATCCACAGAATCAGTTTTCCATAGTAAGGCAGAAGATCCGACATGTGTAAGGGACTTACACTGCCGGATCTTAGGATGCAGTACCGCATCCGCCGCTGGGGGCATTTTGTGTCGAAATGCCGCCTCGGGTATGCAAATTAGCACTTACGGAGATCCACGAAGCTTTTCAGCTTCGTTTTTTCCCCCGTAAGTTTTAGTTTGCAAACGCAAAATTAGGGCTGCTTTTACAAAGTGTAAACTGTTTACACCATGTAAAAGCAGACCCTTCTGTCCAGCGACGCGATTTTTTGTTTGTTTTGAATTTTTTTTTTTCACCGTATCTTTTTTTTTTCCCGACGCAACTTTATTGACCCGTCGCGATCCACAAAGCTCGGCGTAACGTAATTTCGCGCTATGCACGTCGGGAAAATGACGTCACGAGCATGCGCAGTACGGCCGGTGCATTGCCATTAAATGTGATTTGCCATGAAATGTGATGGTCCGCCTCCATCACATCCCATTGGCTCACTCATATCACGTGACATATAGAAACGTCATCAGTCTCAGCTAGGCTATCATAGGTGAAGCTGCACGGAGCTGGTATATACTGTTAGGAAGGAGAAGCCAGTGTGATATGCACAGCTCTGTGAGGAGCAGCCTGTGTGCAGTGAGTGCATTGCTGGTGTAACAATGTATAGAAACAATGATCTCACACACATCTATAGGCTGCTCTCAGGCTGTGTGGCCAGCAGCACACACACACACACACCATGGGCAGCCTGTATAATGGAGCAGCCTCCCATCTGCCTGCCCCCCTCTCCTCTCGCCCTTTGAAGAGCTGCACGGGGACTGACCTCCCTGGGTGCGCGAGTAAGCTAAATTTACTACTACAGCTCCATGCAGCTTCAGCACTCACTGCACACAGGCTGCTCTTCACAGAGCTGTGCATATCACACTGGCTTCTCCTTCCTAACAGTATATACCAGCTCCGTGCAGCTTCACCTATCACAGAGAGAGGAGATCCTCTCCCTATGATAGCCTAGCTGAGACTGATGACGTGTCTATATGTCACATGACATGAGTGAGCCAATGGGATGTGATGGAGGCGGACCATCACATTTCATGGCAAATCACATTTCATGGCAATGCACCGGCGCGGGAGCGCGCCTAATTTAAATGGGAATCGCCCCCTGTTGAAGAGGAACGCCTTGCGCCGGACGGATTTAAGTTACACCGCTCAAAATTTCTAGGTACGTGCTTTGTGGATCGGGCACTTAGGTAGAGATTTTACGGCGGTGTAACTTAAATGCCAAAAATTACGTTGCGCCGGGTTTTTGAGGATCTGGCCCATGGTGACGTTTCAGTTTGCAAAGATTGCCCAATCATGTGCAAGAAAAAAAAAAAACAGCAATTTTGTTTGGACATCATTGGATGATGGAAGTCAGCAGAGCTTCATTTCATTCACTAAGCTCTGGGGCAAATGCACTCAAAAACAAAAGCTATGAGTAGCTAGTGGATCAGAACTTCACTGACACGCAGATTACAAATTCAGCAAATTCATAAAATCGCATTAAAAGTAAAAGAAAAAAAAAAACATAATATGATGAATAAAGCAGTAGGGGTCAGTTGACTGGATATTCAATTCAGGGGTGATCAACACCAGCGATCACCGGCAGCCCCTCAACAGGGTTTGGGAATGCCTTATATGTTGGAGATACAACAAACCTTCAGCTTAGCCTATTGTATTGAATGCAGTTTAGAAAAAGGACACAAGATGTCGCTAATGCTCAGTGATATGCTATGCTATGTATTTTCTATGATGTGTTGTATTTCCTGTCCACAGTGATGAACTTGGTTTCTTTTTCCTGTCTGTGTGTTCTTCTTACCATGTGCAGTGACATTTTTCCCTGTGTGGTTATGTTACAATAAAGAAGCCAGTTCCTGTTACTACACAACGTCTGATCTAAATTGACTCCGCTGTACCTATCAATCGTACTTTGCAACATTATAGACATGTGAAGGCCGCAAGATCAGCATAGGTTAAAATCAACATACATTTATTGCAGAATCACTTTCATATAAAATTCCAAAGTTCTGTTTGCAAGGCTGGTGTGGTGTGTGAGGCAGACAGGCAGCAATCTGGATGGACGAGCTGCAGAGCACAGAGCCGAGACCTGCCACAAGAGATGGAGCCTGCCCACTCTGCTTACCCCTGCGTATGTGTAAGCCGGAGACGCCGCTGGTCTCCATCTCTCGTGGCCAGTCCTGGGTCTGTGCCTTGTGGCTCATCCACCGGTCCATCCAGACTGCCTGCCTGCCTCGCACACCAGCCTTGCAAACGGAACCTTTGAATTTTATATGTAAGTGATTCTGCAATAAACTCATGTTGCTTTTAACCTGTGCTAACCTGGCGCCCTTACATTCTCTTCACATATCAGGGGAAAATTCCCTTGCATAATGCAACTTCCATTGCAAAACAAATAGCCTATTTGCCTTCAGTGAATCAACCCCTGACTTCATTTACACATGCAGGTGTTACAAGTGTGAAAAGAGGAGAACCTGTGTAATCGTCAAGTTATCACTAGCTGAGAACTTTCTTCCTGCTCTTATGTGACAGTGAGCTCCATGCTCCCCATACTTAAAAGTATTAGCTTTCTCTCTTTCTGGCAGCCAAAGAATGTGAAAGAATTTTTATATCCAAAACTTGTTTTCTAGTTTTGAATAAAGTAAGGAAAGATTGGAACTCCCTTCAAATATCTATTGATAACTGGGTCCCTGCTAGGGATGCAAAAGAGTTTTATCAGTGTCCCCGCTAAGCGGATTCACCATATTTATTTACCCTGTTAACTATTGTCACCGGACAGAATTTGATGGGAAATCAAAAATATTACAGTTGGCTTGGAATCAGGAGGCTACCGTAAAAATCTTCCCATGTGGAGCTGTTATGTTGATAACTGTCTATCAGGAGATTCCTGCTCACTCTGGGGAGTTTTCCTCTCACTTCCTGTTGCCACTGGGACAGGAAGTGATGGTAGATCTCCTCTACAGGACAAAGCAAAAAAAGTCTGACATGGGCTTTAACCAATCTCCTCTATCTAAATCTAATGAAGAATGTTTTGACTTTATATATACCTCAACTTCTCTTGCTGAAGCTGCATTCCCAGGAATGCAAAGTAAAAAAAGGGCAGTGTGAATAAAAAAAAATCTATAATGGTGTTAGCAAGTAGCGTGGCTTCTCAGCTCTCTGGTCCAAAGACTTTAACAGGTATGGGAGGCTGGTGGCTGTTTCAATCGTCACAATCTACCAAAAATTTTAATTTTGACCCTTTTAAGATTTAGGAAAACTCTTTCATGTGAGAATCGTGGAGGCTGCCATTACTGAACTGTACTTTTGAGAATGCTAGTCCCCTGGTGGTCATACTGAGTTATTAGCTTGCAGGATCAACAAGTTTGTTTTTTAAATTACTAAACAGACATAACAAAACTCTTTCAATTTTGTATTTAACAGACCAAAGGAGATCAAATAAAATAAGTTAATTGTCAGGATTTACATACACTTTAAGTCTGACACGTCCAGGCAACTAGCATTTTCTTCAGGAGGCTGGGAATGGCAGCTCCTTACCATGACAATGTCACAAATTGAAAAACAGTTTACTTTACCTGATTGAAATAACATACACGCTATTTTTTAATAATAGGCGCCTTTCTTTCTTTAGTGAATTTGACTGCTGTGATGTTTAGCTGTCCATAGAGCACAGGGCAATAGCATCGACATTGATGTCTTACTGCCTACTTACCTTTTTTTGTGGAGCTATTGCCATTTATCCCCATGAACATTTGCTTTAATTTGCCCTGCTTTGGCTGTGATTCCCCCCTTGTAATGCAGAACAGCATATATAGTGGTCCATAGATAGGCAATTCTTTATTGGATGCCAAAGGGTATGCTATTGCATGTCTCAACATTGCCAGCACCTGTCTGGGTTCTACCACATAGGTATTTTAAACTAAAAATGTTTATGAAAATTCAGATTCAGTGAGCAATCATATTAACTAGTTTAACTAGCACAGGGCAATTTTTATGGGCACTGGAAAACCACAAGAAAGAAAGTGGAGGCTCCTACATGTCAAGCCACCAATATGTCACCTGGCTTTCCACAACCAAACCAAATTGACCCTTATGCATATTATACATAATTCTTAAAATATTTATTGCAATGTGTTCCTTTACAGGCCTAATTTAGTAAAATTAATGGTGAAGCACTAATTTTGAAGAGCAGAGACAAAAAAGTATTTGTTGAAATGTTTTAGATTTTTGACATTCATCAAGTGCCTGAAAACTTTGGTGAGATGTTGGCTGCATGTTTTTATTACCATTGTTGTTTATCACATTTTCATTTTATGCTGCCATACATTTTAAATGTAATTGCCTCTTTTAGTGCCCTATTCAGCACAAAATAAGTGGGGCTGCAGCACAAAGATGGTTGAACATTCTATTACAAGGAGGTCTCCATGCATGATGAGCGGTGTATGCAGAAGTTCCTGGTCCGGCATCCTTCCTGACGATGCACTATAAGCACAGGGAAGAAACGGGCATCGTGATAAGTAGGAGGGTTTTCATTAATGGCTAGCTGGCTAGAGTAGGAGCAACATCGTTCATCTGGACACACACGATCTGCAAGGCTGCTGCTACGACTCCTCCAGAGGCCTGTCCTGTGGGATCCATGCAGCTGGCATAGGGAGAAACGGCTGGTGCTGAGGGAGAGGTGTGATGGACCCCCGCTGCAACTGTGCATAGCATGGCGAGAGAAGATAGAAGAGCTGCTGGATGCTCTGTTGCAGCCTTCACAGTCTCTCAGGACACCACTGTACCCGCAGGCAGAATAGCCATTGCATAGTGAGGCATCTGTTAAATCCATCAGCACTGCCTCAGAGTAGCTTGGAATTAGCTGCCGATTGGTGCATATATGCCATTCTAGTTCAGTACTGTCAAAGGTGCTGACCCGTGGCATTCTGAATCGGTATATAGGCTCCTCTGCCACCCCAGGTGACCTGTAATCCAACCCTAGAAGTTTTTCGATATGATAATGAACGTGAGCAGTTCGATACTCAATAAAAACCCTTAGGGGCCATGAGAGCATGAGAAGGGCAGCTGCCCAGAAAGCATAATGGGAAACATACCATGGCAGCTGCTCTAGGTTCACGTAAGCAATAACTAATTCCTTAAAGTCCACATTTTTTAGCTGCATTCCTTCCCTTGCCTCCATATAATCATCAAGTCCTTCAATCTCTGTGAAAAAGCGGGCTCGCTGAGTGAGGTACGAATTCTCAGACTCCAGGTTAGCAAAGCTGAAGCACTTGGTGAACTTTAGTTTGGTGGCAGGGTGGCGGTCTAGGTCCAATAGGTCTTTGGAAATATCTTTTATACCACAATGAGAGTATTCAAATTCTGCTTCAGCCACGTGAGTGTTCACTCGTTCATGGTAGACCTGAGTAGTAGTATAGGCATCACCATGACGGTAGCGGGTGACTTGTCTAGTGCGCCGGACAAAGTGGTAGCTAATGGCCTTCCACCAGATGCAAGGTGTAGCTTGGCGCATACGCTGTATCTGATCATAAACACTAGTGACATCAGCCTTATGTTGGAGTTCACTCTTTGCGTGGCAATGCCAGCATTCTACCAGATAAACTACATACAACATTGCTAAAAAAGCTAGAGGAATGTAGACATAGCCATCAGAGCAAGGGCTGCCATGGTAGATCATGGATCTTCCCTTTAGGGAACTGTCGAAACTGAGCTTGGTCACACTGGTAACCTGGCACCAGGTTACAGCACAAAGGCATACAAGCATTAGGATGGAGAGAAGGAGACATTTCCATTGAGAATCCCGGCACATAGACGAACTCAAGGACTGCTTCTCTGGACGTTGCTGTAGAAAGTCAAGGAGAGAAAAAACATGTTAAAAAAGTAAACAACATATTATGAAACAACACTGTATATTGTGATAAACTCAATGGAACATGAACATTTTTATAGCCTAGGATAATCAAGATATTGTAACACCCAGGAACCAGTTCTAAGGCTCCATTCACACCTAGGCAGACAAATTTGCGGCGTTTTGTCGCCGCAAATCGCGGTACAAATAGCGGCGTTTTGTACCGCGATTTGCGGCGACAAAACGCTGGTATTTTCCGCCTAGATGTGCCCCAGATTGACCCCCTCTATGGAGATGGTTCCCATCTCCTAGCCGAAAGCCACCTGAAAAAAAGGTCCAGGACTTTTTTTCAGGCGGCAGGCGTCCGGCGTTCGGCGTGGAGATGTGAACCATCTCCATAGAGGGACATGTGTTTTCATCCCTCTGGCGGCAGCGGCGTAGCACTACAGGCGTTAAAACGCCAAGATGTGAATGGGGGCTTAGTTGAGGAAAAAATACATAGGGTTCAAAAGGCAATAAAAGTGAGAACCTTTACAGCATTACAGACAAAAAACAAGATTAACTTTTACACAGTTTGTTAAGGGTCAGTGCAAGGTTAGTATCCTCCAGCACTCCTGCACTAAAACAACGGCTGAGTACTATCTCCAAGAGCAGGATAGCTGCAGGCCCTTGTAGAGTATTTGCAGAGAGCCAGCCTGATACAGATATTGAGGTTGATTTACTAAAACTGGAGAGTACAGCTCTGCATAGAAACCAATCAGCTATTAGGTTGTTTTGCCAAAGCTTTATCAAACATGCTGAAGTTAGAAGCTGATTGGCTACCTTATACAGCTGTATCAGATTTTGCACTCTTCTGTTGTAGTAAATCAACCCCACTGTCTCTCTTCTCCCTTCAAGTGCATTACCTGACCTTTGAGTTAGTAGATAAGCACCAGAGGTTCTCAATACTGTTCTTCCCCTTTTTTCTGCCATGTGGATGGAACATGTGTTCTAGTTTAAATTTGAGAGCATATTGGCAACTCCATTTTATCCAATTATCCTTAAAATGAATCTCTGTCCAGGCAATTGACATGAAATTAACTGACCTCTGTAGCGGAAGGCAATATAGAGAAATTCATCCTCAAATTTCACAGCAGAAACCTTCATTCAAGTTGTTCTCTCAGCAGCTAAGCGTGCCTGCTTCTAGGAAGGATAGCAAGATTAGCTGAACTGTTGAAATAACATTAGTGCCTTTACTGTAAAATGTTATGATAATTCATTCCGCAGTGCCTGAAGCTAAAGAGGTCAGCGATGGCTTCTTTATTGCTGGCTAAGAATACGTAAATGCAAGGGCTGTACTGAAAGTAATGTAAAAGTGGGCATAAATGTTTTATTAACTTTCATGGGTCATTCAAATTTCACATGTTGGTAGAGTAACTCTTCTATATAGAAAGAAAAATTGCGCTAACCAAAAAAAATGTATATAAGAAAATGAACCTTAGAAGGCTGCAGTCACGTGTAATAACACAGATGTAAACAGAAGAAAGAAAGACTGCGCCAACATAAATTGTGAACAACCAAGTCCATATAAAAAAATGTCCAGTAATTTTAAATATGCCTCAGGTATATGAATCGGGACGGACAACACCCTGGTGCACTTGTTGACTGTGTGAACCACCACCACATGGACTGCAGCTTACCAGATGGTAGATAAGTATCAGCAATAAAAGAAATCCATTGCAAGATGAACCCAGGTAGATGGAGCCACCGCATGGGGTCTAAAATTTTCAGTTTAGGAAGATAGCGAAGCCGTATTAAGCAGCCAATCCACAAACCATATGTAATAAAGGAGACCGGATCATAGCGCAGTAATGTACAAACTCAGGTTTAATAAAAGTACTTTTATTAAACCCGAGTTTGTACGTTACTGCACCAGAGTAACTCTTCTACTTGTTTTTCATTGCAGGTAAATAATGGATACCAAGCAGAAGCAACGTGCCATCGCTATGTTCTCGTCTGACACCCACAGAAAGCTACAGAATGTTGAATTGGTGTTATCTTCAAAAACATTCTGTAGCCTTCTGTAGATGTTCTTCCATCAAGAACTTGTCAAGCATGTTTCTTCTGCTTCAAATCCATTATTTACCTGCAAGGAAAGATAAAAAGAGTTATGATAGAGTATAAGTTACGATACCAACAATTTGTACCTATTTAAGTTGATATTATTGAACAAATGCTCTGGGCATTAGTAAGTAATACCACAGGTAAGTGTCCATATTTTAAAAGTCAGCAGCTGCAGTATTTGTAGCTGTTGACTTTAAAAAATAAAAATAAATGTCGGAACTCCGCTTTAAGATACAAAACCTTCTGCCTTTACAAGCACTTTAAGTTCTGTTTATTACTATCTGCGCAATTTGTACAACTTGTAAAAATGACAATCTGTTAATTACGGAGTGTATTGTCCCATCATTTGGATTGGGTATTGTAAGTGCCTGTACACTAATGTGTTACTTTCAATACAAATCTTTGAACTGGAAAAAAAAAAGAATCTAATATAGTCCAACTGTGATAGTTTCTATTTAAATATGCATGCAAAAATTATTTGATAGACAAGCCAAGATTCCAGTTAATTTCCCTGCTGAATTGAACATAATTTTCTGCTCACACATGGGAACAGACCTGTATTTGTACTCCATATTTCAACGAATGGAGACTGCTGAATATTCCCGCCTAGAAACCATTAACCCCACGGTAGCTTAGAGCAGGGTTTCTCAACTCCAGTCCTCAAGGCGCCCCAACAGGTCATGTTTTCAGGTTTTCCCTTAGGTGAAATGTCTGTGGTAATTACTAGGGCAGTGAAACTGATCAAATCACCTGTGAAAAATAATGGAAAGCCTGAAAACATGACACGTTGGGGCGCCTTGTGGACTGGAGTTGAGAAACACTGGCTTAGAGCCTAGAGTTTATGCATTATTTCGCTCATAATCGGCCTCTCCAGCAAACATGAGATTTGTCTTCAGGGAAGAAAGCTTATCACTGGAAAACAGTTTGCTGCTATATTGTACTGCTGCAGGGTGAACTGATAGAGCTTTGTGACAGCACTTGTGAAGTGATTGTGTCCAAGTCCCTGGCATGGCATGAACAGAGGAGGAACTTGTGAAGCAGGCGTTCATCGCTGGCGAGGATCAGGGAGGTGTGAAAACTGGTATCACATAAGCGGGTGATAAACCAAAGGCTGACTTGATAACATTTTAATGAAATTTCCTTGGACACTTGCTGCTGCTGCTGGGCTGAACACATGAAAAGCTCTTCTATGTAGGTGGACATTAATGTGCCATAATAACTGTAGCTGTAATGTTTACTTGGAAATGTAGTTATGTCTGTTCATAAATTTAAACTGTGAGCTAGTGGTGTACGTAAAGGAATTAATTGGTAAAGTTGGTAATAAGAGGAGTCGTATTACCATCTAATACTTTTTTGTATTTTTTTTCTTACATTTTTGTATTTATTCTTCATACCATATCAGTTAGGTTACCGACTGATAGGTGACCAACGTCCAGCCTTTCAGTACCCAGTTACCTTGATCCCCGGTGGGTGGTCGAGACCCTATTGGATTGCCAGCCTCTCTTGGCTCTCCTCAGGCGGACTCCTCACCGAACAGCTTACTCTCAAAGGAACAATGCTTGGGATCTTCTCAGGATTGGGGACCCAGTCGATCACTGGAACCAGGAACACCGCGTGGCGCGTGCTCCCCGTCCTGGAAGGCCATTTCGCCGGGGCGCCGTGATGTGGTCACCCTAAAGGTGGATGCCACACTGGAAGAAGACCCAGATCAATGGCGTCTGCCCCATAAATACCCTCCCTCAGCATGCACAGCGAGGAAAACCCCTCCTGATAGGCTGCTGGGGAAAAGCACCCAAACCTCGACTCCACTGCTGCCACCTGTCGTCCTGGGGTGGAATCAGCACCCCAGAAGCTGTATTTGTTATTTTACCTAATTTTACCCTAATTTTCCCAGCAAAATATTCAATTCACCAACACAATTATTTTTTGGAATTTTTGTTTTGCACTGAATGGCACTCACGTAATGACTTGTGAGCACTGTTCTGTGTAGTAGCAATATGCTGCTGCTTGATAATGCCATGACAGTTATAGTCTGTCATCCAACCTGGAAGACTGAGATCACCCAGTAGTAAAAATGAATTCCTGCAGGGGACAGCTCTGGATTAGAGTTAAAGCGGGGGTTCACCCAAAAAAAAAATGTTAACATTAGATTCAGCCGAGTTGTCAGAATGACAATCGGCTGTTTTTTTTTATTTTATCCCCGTACATACCGTATTTTCACCGCCGCTTCCGGGTATGTCTTCTGCGGGACTCGGTGTTCCTAATTGATTGACAGGCTTCCGACCATCGCATACAGCGCGTCACGAGTTGCCGAAAGAAGCCGGACTGCGAGTTGGCTCTATACGGCGCCTGCGCACCGACGTTCGGCTTCTTTCGGCAACTCGTTACAGCGCAGTATGCGACGGTCGGAATCTTGTCAATCAGTTAGGAACGCCCAGTCCCGCAGAAGACATACCCGGAAGCGGCGGTGAAAATACGGTATGTACGGGGATAAAAAAAAAAAAGAACAGCCGATTGTCATTCTGACAACTCAGCTGAATTTAATGTTAAAAATTATTTTTTTGGGTGAACCCCCACTTTAAGTATTTCAGAAAAAAAAGCTTTGTTATTTTAAAATTTGCTGCACTGTTCATTTCTATTTTAGATGTTTTAAGTGGAGCTCTTCTTTAAACCCTTTTATAGTCCCTCCACCCCCAGCTCCCCTGCCAGTCTTATACTTACCTGTCCCAGGGAAATATTGGCTTGTCAAAGTGCAATCTCATTTAATACCATTGAGAGTTAGTCTGGAGTATCCTTATGTACAGAATTTTAAACTCTGACCGGAGTCTGCTGTTAAAAAGTCATTTAATCACATGGCTATATTTCCTCTAGCACATAAACATCTAAATATCAATACATCAAAATGACAAAATTGCAATTGTTCTCAAAGGAGACCTAGAACTGACAGTAACACATAAGAACTGCAGGAGTTTAAGTTGATTTCATAAATCACTTGACACAATATAACTGGCATTCTCATAGCGGTATAAATCAACAACTGTGATATATTGAAATGTCATATAAAGGTACAACTAGAAAAATCACTGATGGTTTGGAGAACTGCAGATATTAGGAGCTATTTATTGAGGGCCAGTTACTGTACCTCTGTACAGTACTGTTATGGGGAATATTGTTCTTCTATGGCTTATTTCTGAGCCACACATAAAAGAAAATGTTTTATTGTTTTGTCCCTCCACCGCTATTCAAAGTGCTATTATGCCTCGTACACACGGCCGGACTTTCCGGGATAAAAAGTCAGACGGTGTTTTTTTCTCTGAAAGTCCGGCCGTGTGTAGCCTCCATCTGACTTTTTTTGTCGAAAGTCTGACGGACCTTAGATAGAGAACCTGTTCTCTATCTTTCCGACGGACCCACGGCAGACTTTTGCTTGGTCATAAGTTCGACTGTGTACGAGGCATAAAAGTGCCCATAGTGAAGAACTAGTGGAGGACGACCATTTACTGGTATTAAAAATACATGCGGTCAGGTAAAATTTGAGGAAGATTGACATCAGAAAGGCAGCAGGACCAGACAGGGTGTCAGGCCATATACTGAGGGGATGTGCAAACCAGTTAGCAGGTGTTTTAACTGATATTTTTAATTTGTTTTAATTTTTAAGTACCTTCTTGTTTTAAATCTACTACTATTGTCTCAATGCCTAAAAAATCAGCAGTAACATGCTTAAATGATTATCGCCCAGTTGCCCTAACTCTTATCATCATGAAATGTTTTGAGAGGTTCGTATTATCACATCTTAAAGGGGTTGTAAAGGAAATGTTTTTTTCCCCTAAATAGCTTCCTTTACCTTAGTGCAGTCCTCCTTCACTTACCTCATCCTTCGATTTTGCTTTTAAATGTCCTTATTTATTCTAAAAAATCCTCACTTCCTTTTTTTCTGTCTGTAACTCAACACCGTAATGCAAGGCTTTCTCCTTGGTGTGGAGAAAGCCTCTTGAGGGGGGAGGGAGTGTCAAGACGCCCACTAACACTCAGCTCCTTTCTCTATCTGCAAAGTAGAGAGTGTCCTGACTTGCCTGCTCGCCCCCTCCCCCCTCAAGAGGCTTTCTCCACACCAGGGAGAAAGCCTCGCATTACGGTGTGTAGTTTAAAGGGGTTGTAAAGGAAAAACAATGTTTTCATTATAAGCATCCTTTACCTGCATCCTTTTTTCACTTCCTCATTGTTCGTTTTTGCTCAGAAGTTGCTCTATTTCTTCTCTGTTCTGTTCACTTCCTGCTTGTCTGATTTTACTGACCAATGTGAAGGGAAGCTTTACTGCGGTGGTCAGTGACGTGCTCGCCCCCTCCTTGGAACTACATCTGTGCGGCAGGACGCTCTCTACATGTTAGAGACTTCAAGGAGGTGTGAATTACTGGGCGTGCCGCAATGTATACTGGGAAATGTAGTTCTTACATGAACAAGCGCCGTAAACCAGGAAGTGAATGAGAGAACAGAAACTAGAACGTCGGAGGTGATATAGATGAAGGAATTTAATAGGTATTTACTCGTTTTTTTAACAGAATCATTACACTATTCTGTCTGTCTACCTTGCAGACATTAATTTTAGGCAAAACATTTTTCCTTTACTACTCCTTTTAAGGCAAGCTGTCAGGTCACCTGAGGCCAGGTGACAGATGTACACCGTTGGGGTCAGGAGTGCACCGCAAGGTAGTGGACCCTAGGGCTGACTGCTGCGGATGGAAATCTGGGTGGTTAAGGAAGGCAGGTCCACTGGAGCACCAACACGGATCCCACAGGGAGCTAGAGCATAAGATTCCCCAGGGAGCGGAGTCTAAGAGCCAGCAGGTGTTTACCAGAGCCTCTAGTGGTGAGGATGGACTGCGCTGCGACTGGCTCCAGTTCGCAGCCCCCAGGGTCTCCCAGCTCACGCTTACAGTAAGCTACAGGAGGATAGAGAGGAAGCAGCAGCCCAGAATAACAAGAGATAGTAAGGGGATAAGCCAAAGGTCTGGGCGACTAGCAGTGGCAAGTGGCATTCCACATCTGGTGGCAGGCAGCATGGTAAGTGGCATTCCACATCTGGTGGCAGGCAGCGTGGCATTCCTCATCTGGTGACAGGCATCGTGGCAAGTGGCATTCCTCATCTGGTGGCACAGGCAGGTGACGAGGCAAGTGGCATTCCTCATCTGGTGGCACAGGCAGGTTACGTGGCAAGTGGCATTGCTCATCTGGTGGCACCGGCTGGTGACATGGCAAGTGGCATTCCTCATCTGGTGGCAAGCAGCGTGGCAAGTGGCTTTTTACATATTGTGGCAGGCAGCATGGCAAGTGGCATTCCTCATCTGGTGGCAGGCAGCGTGGCAAGTGGCATTTCTCATCTGGTGGCAGGCAGTGTGGCAAGTGACATTCCTCATCTGGTGGCTGGCGACGTGGAAAGTGACAAGCTGCATCTGGTGGCAGGTCGACATGGCAGGCAACGTGGCAAGTGACACACTCAGGGCTCCCACTGATTCTGCATTATGGTGAGTTGAACTATTTCATTTTAAATTAAAATGTAATATAATAAATAATGAATTTGAAATACTTGAATTTGTATTGTTTTAAATATATTCTACACTGTACCCAAATGAAATTTTTATCATTTTGTTCACAGAAATAGTGCTTTCTTTTGGTGGTATTTAAGCACCTGTGATTTAAATTTTTTGCGCAACGACTAAAAAACGACCGAAAATGTTGAAAAAAATAAAGTTTTTATTTTGTTTTGTACATTTTTTTGTAAATAAGTACGTTGTCTTCTTCAATTACGGGCACTGATGTGGCTGCACTGATGGGCACTGATAAGGTGGCACTGATGGGCATCAATGAGGTGGCACTGATGATGGTCACTGATATGTGGCACTGATGGGCACTGATAGGCGGCACTGGTATGCGGCACTTATGGGCACTCATAGGCGGCACTGATGGGCACTCATAGGCGGCACTGATGGGAACTTATGGGTGGCACGGATAGGTGGCACAGATGGGCACTGATGGACATGGATGGGCACTGATGGACATGGATGGGCACTGAGAGGTGGCACTGATGGACACTGAAGGGTGGCACTGATGGACACTGAGGGGTGGCACTGATGATACTGATGGTGGCATTGCTGGGCATCACTTTTTTATATGTTGTGCCCATGTTGCCAGTCAGTGCCCATTTTTAGGCGCTGATTGGCATCTATTAGGGAATATTTTTTAACATGTGGATGGCCATGGGGTACATACCTGGCCATCCACATGTTGCCCCTTCCCTGGTGGTCCTGGTGGCTTCCCTGGTGGTCCAGTGTGGGCATCCATGGGGGGGGCTACGCTGATAAACAATCAGCGTATACCCCACCTGTCAGGAGATCCGCCGATCGGCTCTCCTCTACTCGCGTCTGTCAGACGCGAGTGAGGAAAAACCGATCAACGGCTCTTCCTGTTTACATCGTGATCAGCCGTGATTGAACATGGCTGATCACGTGGTAAAGAGCCTCTGCCGGAGGCTTTTTACCAAGATCGGAGATGTGGGGTGTCAGACTGACACCCCGCATCACAGATCGCAGCGCTGCGCGTCCCCAATGGACGTCCAGTCAGGATAACAGAACCACTTACCGGACGTCAATTGTCTATCGACCAGGCAGGAAGTGGTTAATAGAGGACTTGTCAAAAAACAGCTCTTGTAGTTTGTTAACATGTCACAGTTTTTTTAGTGAATGGGCAGGATGTACCCAATACCCATTCACATGGGGGGGACGGGATCTGAGAGCCCCCTTGTTAAATGGGGCTTCAAGATTCCGATAAGCCCCCCACCCGCATACCCTGACAACCACCGGCCAGGGTTGTCGGGAAGAGGCCCTTGTCCTCATCAACATGGGGGAAGGTGCTTTTGGGTGGGGGGCACAGAGCCCCCTGCCCCAAAGCACCCACCTCCCATCTTGAGGGCATGCAGCCTGGTATGGTTCAGGGGGGCACACGCTCGTCCCCTCCCTTTCCTGACCTACTGGGTGACATTCTCGGATAAGGGCCTGGTATGGATTTTTTTGGGGGCGGGGGTCTTCTCCAAATCCATACTAGACCCGAAGGGCCTGGTATGGACCCCACACTGTTTTTTTGTGAATATTTGCTGCCAATTTTTTTGTCCGCTGACACCCTGTTGTTAAGGACACGACAGCCAGCTTCTTGATCCCCTGCTTAGCAACCAGCTATATTTACATTTTATAGCGCATTTACAGTGCAATTAAAGAGAAATAAAATGTTTCGAAACGCACTGCAAAACATGCCTAAAAAACGTACCAAGCACAGCCGCATAGATTTAGGAAGGCTTTAAGTCTCTTGTCACATGATTTTGTAGTGTGCTACTTCCTTCTAATGTTCCACTAAGGCTACAGTGGGCTTTCCAAGTCCTGTGCAGTCCTGGAACCAGGGACAAACTTCCTTTTCCTAATAGCTCAGGCAGTTGGAAGAAAGAGATACTAGCAACCACGGGGTGCAGAAAATGAAAGCAGAATACAATTTAAGAATAACTAAAGGCAAAACTTTTTTTTAGTTTTGGACAGTGGAGAGGGATTAGAACACCTTTTATTGCTGTCTGTTTCCCTGGAGGGAGATTCACCCTCTCTATTTGTTCTGTTTACTATGATCATCGATAGTGAAAGAAAGTAAAAGAAAACCCCAAATTTTGTGTTGTCCTCAAAAAAGTAATATAGTGGAAATCTTTCAGTGGGGATACTAGTTCTGGTGACCTAGAGGTGCCTAAGGAATTCCCTTAATTTGTAGGAATTTCCTCTCACTTCCTGTTTTGGCTATGGGACAGGAAGTGAATGGAAATCTCAGATGGCAAACAAAAATCTGACATGGTTATATCCCTCCCTTGCTCTATCAAAAATTAAATTTGTCTATAGTTCTACTTTAAGGACACTTAGTAGGTAGGCTGTATCTCAAGAAATGTAACATTTCATGTTTGACACACATGTAACTTTAAGACTTGGCGCAGGGAAAAAAAAATAAAAAAATTGTGTCCACAGACATGGCATTTCAATCTGCTTCACAGTGGTCTTTCTGTAGAATAAACTGACAATGCATATATATATACATCTATATTTACATCTAATATTTGCCAGACAGCAGTAATTATGCCACACTGGCATTCACAGCGCTGACAGGCCTGCAGCTACTGCTGACAGAAGATCTACACTGGACTATGCTTGCAGGTGTTGAGCAGCTGGCACCACACAGTGGCTACTGCTGACTTCTCAATATTCTTGCGGATCTCCCGGAATCCTCCCCACCACTTACATATTATTTTGTGTACTAATGTCCTGCTTATCAAAATACAAAAAAGAACAGAAATCAGATAGCCCAGAGCAAGCACTGGTGTGGATTTTGCTGTCTACAGAGAGCAGACCTAAAGGGAAACTCTACCAAGAGAAATGTTAAAGCTATCCTTCCTGGCCTCCTCCTGAGAATAAATATTGCCTGTCAAGCTGATACTCTGACTTCCATGTTTTGTAATTTGCTGACTTGGAACATGTTAGCAGATTAAAAATTAACAATAACAAGCTGCATACATGCTCTGTGTTGGTGACTCTGTGTTGGCAGACCCACGAACCAATATGCGCCTAAAAACAGGTTACACCCAGCCGACGTAGCTTGCACACGCCGGCGTATGGTGTGCGCACATATGGTCTGGGCGCATTGTGCTGCTCCCATTGATTAGCCATTCAAACATGCAAATGAGTGAAATACACAGATTCACGAACGTGCGTGTGCCCGGCACATGCTACGCGGGAATGCGCGTAAGTTGTACGTCCGGCGTAAAGTTATTCCCCATAAATGAGGTGCAACCCGGCAACAGACATGCACAGGTCTGCACCAGGGAACACAAGCGTTGGACGTGTGTCTGGCTGGGCGTACGTTATGTTCACGGCGTACACAGTGATCCTGCGTAGCTTAGTCAGTTGTGCCAGCGTGGTTGTGAGCAGGCGCAGGGGGGTGCTGTGCATGCGTCCACATCACGGCGCATGCGCAGTTCGTGATACGTACCTGTTTGGCGCTCGGCCCATCATTTGCATGGGGTCACGCCTTATTTGCATGGGGTCACGCCCACTTCGACCTACGCCGGCGTGCGCCTTTGAAACCCACGCCACGCTGGCGCAGCGTTGCGAGCACTGGCTTGCTGAATGCAATGCTTGCCTCTCCGCACTACGTTGGCGTGGCGTATGGTGTTTGCTCTACGGCGGCGTAATGTGCGCCTTGCTCTCTGTGAATCTGGGCCTAAGTATTTAAAATATATGTAAAAATTGGATTTCTCTCATTTGCTCTGGTTAGAACTGTTTTAGCCCCTTACACACGAGGTAGATGATCTACCGTAGATCTGTTGGCACGGAGTCCGCCAGCTCAGCGGGAGATCTCTCTGTTGATCTCTGCTGAGCCGGTGGATGACATGTCCCTTCCTGCTCACTGAGCGGGGAGGGGCTTGTCGAGCGCCGCTGATTCCTATGAAGAGATTAGACGAAAACGGACAGCGTGTCCATTTTCATTAGATCTCACCCGATCCGATCTGCCAGGACGGATGGCGAAAGTATCTCCATACGTCTGATTTTAGCGGATCAGATATCAGCTGACATCCGTCGCTCCATAGGCTTACATGGAGCGCCCCTTCAGGTCTGCCGAAAAAACTGACATGCAGACCTGAACAGTCCGCCCATGTGAAAGGGGCCTTCATACTTGTGTGACATGTCATGCAATTTTAGACATCCAAGTTCAATGACAAGTTGCAGCCCATTCTTTTCAAAGGCATCCATTAAAGTCTTTGAAAAGGTGCCTATACTACTTTGGTGCGACTATTGATGCGACTGTTCCAGTGAATTTAAAGTCAGATCAAAGTCACACCAAAAGTTTGCAATAAAGTTGCACTTCAATCGGAAATTGTGCAGCTTTGAAAATGCACTAATGTGACTAGACCATTAAATGTATAATTGAAAGCATTAAAGATGTTGATCAGAAATTCAGAACTAGATAGTCTATTTAGCCATCCAATGGTTTCTCTTGGACTACAGGGGGCACTTATGGCAAAATTGGACATTGAGTCAGTGTTTCGCTTGCTTCCAGTACACCCGGACAGTTTTAGGCTGTTGGGGGGCTGTTGGCAGGAGGAGTTTTATGTGGATCAATGTCTGCCCATGTGTTGCTCCATTTCCTGTTCCATGTTTGAGATGTTCAGTTCTTTTCTGGAATGGGTAGTTAGGGACGTGTTGGGTTCGGATTCCGTCATCCACTATTTAGATTACTTTTTGTGCATGGGGCCTCCTTCCTCTAATGTGTGTGCGATTCTCCTATCCACATTGCAGCACATTACAGGTGGGTTCGGCGGTCCGTTGGCAGCCAACAAGAGTGAGGGCCCGACTATGGAACTTTGTTTTCTGGGTATCGTGATCGACTACAGGGCTATGGAGTGCCGGCTGCCGAGGGACAAGGTGGAGAATCTCAAGCTTGAGATTAGGGGGATGTTGGGGCAGAGCAAGGTCCAGCTCCGGATGTTGCAGTCTTTGTTAGGTAAGTTAAATTTTGCCTGTCGGATTATTCCGATGGGATGGGTGTTCTGCCGATGGCTGTCGGCGGCTACCACAAGGGTTCGTACCCTGACCTATTTCATCAGACTTACCAGGGAGCTTAAGAAAGATCTGAGAGTTTGGCACACGTTTTTGGAGACATAAAATGGGCGATCACTTTGGATGGAGGGACCGGTGAGTAACTCTGATTTAGATTTGGTTATGGATGTGGCTGGGTCTACGGGCTATGGGGCTTTCTTTCAAGGGCAATGGAGTGCAGAATCTTGGCCTAGATCTTGGGTGGAGACAGGGTTTCTTCCGAACCTGGTACTGTTGGAATTATTTCCGCTGGTCTTGGCAATGGAGCTGTGGCGGGAGGCATGTAGGAACTTGAAGATTAGTTTGAACTGTGATAACATGAGGGTGGTTCAAGTCATCAACCGGATTTCTGCGTCTTCACAGCCGGTGGTATGGTTGCTGTGCCACTTAGTATTGCATTGTTTACAGTTTAACATTTTTCTGTATGCTGTGCATATCCTAGGCATTGACAGCACGCTCGCTGATTCCCCATCTCGGTTTCAGTGGGACAGGATCAGGGAGCTGGCTCCGTCTGCAGAGAAGGAAGAGGTTCCTTGCCCGGGGTGGCTGTGGAAGATTGCCTTGGAGTTGCCGCAGGATGAATTAGGAGGTCGACGAGTGGGTCGACATGGGCGGCGTACTCAAAAGTCTGGAGGGAGTGGTTAGCTTTTACACGGCTGGCGGGTGCTGAGCTGGGGGAGTCCGAGACAGGGTGGTTGGTAGTGTATTTTGTTTCCAGGCACATGGCAGGAGGGGGGTCAGTATCGGCCATTAATAAGAAGCTGTCAGGTTTAGCCTTTTTGTTCAAGCTGCAGGGAAGGCTTTTGGTTGAAACAAGTGGTAAAGGGGTACCGTAAATGCCACTCACACAAAGACACTCGCAGGCCAGTCTCTTTTTCGATCCTTCAGGCCATTTGTGAGAACCTGGGGTCTGCGTGTTCATTGGGTTATGAGGTGTTTTTGTTTAGAGCTGCTTTTTCCTTGGCGTTTTTTGGGTCATTTCGAGTAGGGGAGCTGGTGAGCCCATCTCGAAGGGTAGCAGGGGGGTTTCTGGCCTGGGATGTGTTGGCTACGGAAGACAGGGTGGTGTTGCGGTTGAGCCAGTCTAAGACAGATCAGAGGGGAAAAGCTGTGAGTGTTGAGCTATATTCACTTCCGGGTTCAAGGGTTTGCCCAATGAGAGGGGTGAGGGATTTCTTGGAAGTTCATCTGGTTGGGGGTGGGCTGATCTTGGTGCATGGGGATGGTTCATATTTATCCAGGTTCCAATTTGTTTCAGTTTTTAGGAAGTGTCTTAGCGCGGTGGGTTTGATTGCAGACAATTTGCCTCACACTCCTTTCGCATCGGGGTGGCCACAGAGGCTACCCGGTGTCGGGTTGGATGAGTCGGCAGTTAAGAGGTTTGGGCGTTGGGAATCCAGGAGATTCTGCTCTTACGTGCGCCCGCAAATGTTGTCAGATTTAATTTTGGGGGGATGGTACGGGTTATAGGGGCACGGTAGACTGTTTGTTCCTGCTTTCATGAGTTATGTGTGGTGTGGTGTTAGTATTACTCCTTGTTTGCCTTTCTTTCATTTCAGATGGAGGTCACATACGCCTTGTCTGGATTTTAAGGCATTCATTTGTCTTTTCGGGGGCCAGAAGAGCAGATGTGAGGCTGGATGGCAGGCAGCTGGGCATCTCACGGAGGGAGGCATGTATTAGATGGCTGGGAATTCCAGGGATGGTGTGGAGCAGGGTAGTGCCGGAGGTGCATCGCTGTGCTCGGATCGAACGGTGCCAGATGTTTTAGTGCTTCATATGGGAGGGAACAACTTGGGGGTCAGATCAATCAGGGAACTGATTTCGACCGTCATGACGCTCCGTTCGGCTTTCCCTGGAATGTTGCTGGTGCGCTTAGACATAGTTGCGCGGACCACTTGGCACATGGCGAGATCGGTGGCAAGGATCAATAAAGCTTGCATCAAGGTAAACAAGGTGATGGGTAGATTTGTCTCACGTAACAGGGTTTCACCTTTTAGCTGTGGGTATGGATCTGTGGGTGCTGGGTCTTCAGGATGGGATTCAGCAGGCCCTGCGGGTGTGGAGGGACCCTTAAGAGTAAGGTCTTATCCTTGCGGGCTGTGATGGTGTCCTTGGACTTTGATGGTGGCAGATAACATATGTGATGGAAGTGGTGGGGGGCTCATCTGTGGTATGGGCCCCTCTGGGGTATTCCAGTGGAACGGTATGCTGGAATACAGTTATGGTTGCATTCAAATGGTCCCACCCTTTGGAATAGTTTGTGTGGTATCAACTCGCACAAGTGTGAACCGGCACTCAATCACGAAGGTTCAGCATAATGTCAGTGTTAACCAGGGCAGTCATGTGCAGATGCATACAGCCGAAAATTCCCACTCCTCTAGCCTGGTCTTTACCCATCAAGGCATTTTGATAATTGCATAACTTCTCCCAAAAGCCAGCCCACTGAAGGTGGGTAAAGGTTGGGCAGGGGTTGTCTTTTTAGGAGAACCCCTTTCTCCTAAAAAGTAGGGGATTTTTGTGCTGCTTATTTTTTTTTCTTAAAGTGTATTTTGTGCGTGTACTCGAGAGAGGAGCCGGACTTGGGAGTAGGCAGGCCTCCCCCAGAGGCAATCTGCCACCTTTCTCCATGCCCCGGGTGGCAATGGCGGGTGTGTGAGTGGGTCCTCCCACACAGCCCGCCCTACCTGCTCCGCTTTGAAGCCCAACGGGGCAGAGGGACTCCCTATAAGGGAGTGAGAGGATTTGCCCGCTCAACCAGCCCCGTTAGTCCTTTGCCTCTCTTTTTTAGAGACCGCGTGGTCAAAGTGCGTGCATGTTAACCCAATTTCGAGTGCGTGTAAGTGGTTTTTGTGGGAGGGGGGTGGGCGTACTAAGCGCAGGCTTACCTCGCATAGCACACCCACCGGGAGCCGGGCTGAGATCACCAAACTCAATTCACATGTAGCCGAGACCGGGATCCGAACCCCTAGCTGCAGAGGTGAATGGCTTGTCAGCGCAGTGCCAATCGCGTTGAGCCACCACAGCTCCCTGTGCTGCTTATTTTTACTTATTCGTACCCACATGCAGATTTCCTCCTGGATGTGAAAAGTTAAACAATTTGACATGCAATGCTGTCCCTTATATACTATGCCTCCATTATTTAAATTATTATATTATGTGCTACTTGTTAACTTACAACAAAGTAATTATAGGATATAAAAGACAATAACATACAGAATGTGGCATAAATATTCATTCTCAGCAAGTTGATCTATTTCTTCTCCGTATGTTAAATCTCTCAACATCATGTCAACGCCACATGGAACTATAAAATAACATGTAAGCAATTACAGCAGTCACACGTGTTATGGTGTACAAACAATTTGCTCCGCATTTATGCTGATCTAGGTATTATATAGAATCTAGGGACTACTTTGACGAAAATACATTTTTTCTTCTTGGGCACATCTATTAAAGCGTAATTTCAGCTAATTTAAAAGATGCCATATTTTCCTAATGGACGTCTGTGCAAAAAGCATGCTTTCATCCTCCATATGCTCATAAATCATCAAGTCAGCTTGATATATTGCTTACCTGACAGCTTTGAAAATCGCAGCTATGCAAGCTGCAGAGCAATCTATGTGTCCACAGTAGTTAAAGTGGAACTAAGGCCAAAACATAGTTTTTTTAGCTGTAGATAGAGGGACGAAGAGTTCAAAGCATAGCTAAGTTTTAAAAGAGAAATATATGATTAGTAAGAAAAAAAAGATGGCTGCAGCACTTATCCCAGCTGTCCCCTGCCGCCTCTAAGGCCGCGTACACACGGTCGGTCCAAACCGATGAGAATGGTCCGACGGACCGTTTTCATCGGTTCACCGCTGAAGTGGCCTGATGGTGTTATGTGCGTACACACCATCAGTTCAAAAACCGATCGGGTCAGAACACGGTGACGTAAAACACACGGCGTGCTGAAAAAAACGAAGTTCAATGCTTCCAAGCATGCGTCGACTTGATTCTGAGCATGTGCGGGTTTTGAACCAATGCTTTTGTGTACTAACCATCGGTTTGGACCTATCGGGCAG
Organism: Rana temporaria; assembly: GCF_905171775.1. Taxonomy (NCBI): domain Eukaryota; kingdom Metazoa; phylum Chordata; class Amphibia; order Anura; family Ranidae; genus Rana; species Rana temporaria. The sequence continues at coordinate 53,247,142 of NC_053501.1, forward strand.
CGGTCCATCGGTTCGATTTTAAAGCAAGTTCTAACATTTTTGACCAAAGGACAGCGGACCGATGTGCCGTACACACGGTCGGTTTGGACCGATGAAACTGGACTTCAGGCCGTTTTCATCGGTTTGGACTGACCGTGTGTACGCGGCCTCAGACTGAGAACTGAGCGATCTTACACATGGGTGATTGCTCAGCTCTCTGTCTTCAGCCTGCAGACAGCAAGTGACCGTCAATTACCGGATCTCTGCCGTGCCCCGTAGCACTCACTGGAGCACTGGGCTGTGTAGGGGGTGGGGTCAGCCTCTCAGCCGGTCCAGGCTTTTGGACAGATCCCAACCATATGGTCGGGATCTTTTAGAAAATGGTCCGAGACCAGGTCTGTGACATCAGCAGACAGCGGGTTTTAGCCTGCTGTCGGCTGAAAATAGCTTTGGCTAAACTTCTCCTTTTAACAATTGTGTTTAAGAGAGTTCCCCTTATGTCCTCTCCTGAGGATACCTATCACTGGAACAGGAATACACTAGAGGGGTAGCAACAGTAATGAAAATGTGATTGAGGGGCCTACCACAAAAGAGACCCTTTTTCCTGGCTATTTATGCCAACAAAAATCTTCCCATAAGTTTATACATTTTATTCATATTTACCTGTAAAAAACTCTCTTGTGTGGACATCCAAATGGAAGAGCGACAGCATATAATCTAAAGTAATGTGAACTACAGGTATATAGTGTATGTATTATATTATTATTATACTTATCTATGCAGCAGGTGGTGCTGTAGTATTATAGTATTATAGTGTGTATTCTATGATATGACAGGATTTACCGTCTATCTAAGTTCAGTGCACTTGTTTGTGGTTAGTTCCTGTTTCATGTTTCTTATGCGGTAAGACATGCATTGCTAATCCTCCAAAAAAGCAAAGCTATTGCTGCAAACAACAAGCTTCCAGCACATTATTTTAATACTCTGCACAACAGGTTATGGGCCCAGCGCACCCAGCAAACCCAGCAGCACCCAGGCACTGGAAAGAGAATTCTGCAACTCAGTGAGTACAGTGAGCACTGTATACAAGCTACCGAATGATGGCAAGCAGTTCAGATGTGATGTGCTTTGATCTGCAACAGGTTAAGTTGATGACAGGCTCTCTTTAAGTTTATTGATTATGAATAATAGTTTACACAGTCAAATTAACCCATCATTACCAGGGCATGGAAAAACATCCACACTTTATCAAAGACAGAAATGGAATAAAAGGAGCCATCATTAATAAAAAGTGAACAGCAATACCCAGCCTACAAAGCCAGTTCCAATCTATCTGTATAATACCAACCAAATGATGGAAGCCCTAGGAACACTCCAAGCTCCCTCCCCACCTACCCTTTTTTCATTTTACTCTTACATACCCACCTTATTTCTTCTCATACCTTATCCCGCGGCTGTCCAAATACCCCAACATTGTTACTGCTCAGCCAACAATTCACCCAACAGTTCCACCCAGCTCAGTTGTCAGGTAGTGCCGACGAGACAATTGAGTAGAACTCTAAATGCATGTGAACATTGATTTCTAATCAGAATCTGAATGCACAGAATATTATTTTCTCTAAAGATAGCTAAAGTGATGGGCAACTAAACACAGGTAATCACTGAGCTTGAATGACAACATTAACAATAATTACATACATTTATATGCATTTAGAAATGTCCTCCTATCCCAAGAGGTTGCAGGCACTGTAGATATCTTTCTGGCCTAGGCCAGAAAAAAAAGAAGTAGAGGAAGGGGTCCCCAAAAAAGGTATTTCCCCCAAATAAAAATGCTGAAAAATGTCCAATTCTGTTAGAGTAGGAGTCAAGAGGAGATTATTATACTGTTGAAGGGGGAGGGGGCAAATCTCTGCTTTAAGCTTCCTTTGTCTTACTGCATGCCTCTATAATGCTCACTGGATTATTGCTGAGCATAAGTACAATGTTGGGGACCTGACTGTAATTCCTGCCAGCCACATGAGTCCATATATGGGGGTACAACTACATACAATTTCTGTAAGATGGCTGGAACATTAAAATTAAAAATACATTTTATGATTTTTAAAACATAACTTTGTCCACGATGACAATAGAGAAAATGAATTGCAAGGCTAAGCTACTAATAGGGCATGGTCCCAATTAAGCTGATCCTAATGCTTTGCCTTCCAAGTGTCCCATCTGTATGAGTCCCATTGGCATACGCAGGGTGTGTGCGACCCTAATCACTCACATTTATGGTGCCAAATTCCCCTACTGCCTGGGCTTCCTCCTGTGTTGCGCACCCCCCTCCCCCAAGTGCCGCTGGCTTCCACTCTCTCTTCTACCTCTGGATGCTGCAGGGGATGTTCCAAGATGGAGAACAGGGGAAGGAGCTAGTCAATATGTCATTTACCAGCTCCTTTCTTTTCTAAATGAACACAGTGAACACACTCACTCACTGTGTTCATTCATAGCTGAAGCATAGTAAAGTGTTTTACATACTAAATAAGTGTTTACTACGCCTCAGTTTGTGAATTAACAGGAAGCTGTTCAGCTTAGAGCACTTCCTGTTCATTCACTGTCCAGAAAAATTCATGTGTGTTTGAGCTTTGGGGTCACACCCTAATGCAATGAGCTGAGTACACCTATGATGAGACCCTTATAAAACCAACTGAAGATATGAAGAATGCTCAGGGGATATGTTACATATGTAAGTACACAGGAGAGTTTCAGTTTCTCATGAGTCTTGCAACAGAGATTATTTTCTGTAATACAAACCTCTAGCTACATAATATATTCAGCATAGGATTTCCTATTTGTTTTGCCGGTGTAAGACAAAGCATTGCTGGCTGATTATAATGATGATAAATGTAGTACTGAGCACTTTATGTAACGTGATGCTCCGTAATGTACTCTAGCTCATACGAAATCTGCTGAATGTCATTTCTGGCGAGATAATCAGATGTAGATGAGTACCCAATGCCTGATCAATAGGTCAACCCAAGCGAGGTGCTTTATGAGTTCTGGTGCTGAAATTATCACAAAAAGTTATTTGACCTCTCCAGTTCAAAGACATTTGCTGTGCAGAAGGATGCAATTTGTAATGTATTTGTTTTCCCTAAGGAACTAGAGGGATATCCCAACAGAGTGTATTTTCAGGAATTTCTAATCGGGAGTTTTTACTGTAATATATTACTTAATATAATTTACTGTAATAAACATATTTACATGCTTCTTATGTCCAATTTTTCATGATCATCTGAGCTTGAAACAGTGCAATCAGCATCGTTGCTAATCAAGTATCAAAAGAGAATCAAGTATCAAGTATCAAAAGAGAATCAAGTATCAAAAAGAAACCTGGCCAAGACCAAGTATCAAAAACCAGACAGGTTAGGGTATGTTAGGCAGGGTAGGTAAATTCAAAGTTTCCTAAAAGGAATATGGTTGCTACCAGTGCTGGCTGCCGGTATTTAAGAAGATTTATGCCTTGTACACAAGATTGGGTTTCTCGGCGGTCGAAAAACCGCCGGTAAACCCGAGGGGAAAACCGAGAACCTGCCTGAAACAGGAAAACTGCCTGAGAGCTTTGGTCGGGAAAACCGGCCTTGTGTATGCTCCACAGCAGTGTTTCCCCATAGAAAAACTGTGGGGAAAAAAACGCATTAGAAAACATGTTCTATTTTTTTTCCCGAAGTTTTTCTGTCGGTAAAACTGCTAGGGGGCAAACACACGGCCGGTTTTCCCGACCAAAAGAAAATATGACAGTTTTCCCGTGTACGAGGCATCAGAGTAAAGTCAGAAGTCCATTTTTCTATACTTGTTCTGGATTAGGCCTCGTACACACAACCAGTTTCCTCGGCAGAATCTATCAAGAAACTTGGTGGGGGAGCTTTTTTGCCGAGGAAACTGGTCGTGTGTACGTTTTTCATCAAGGAAACTGTCGAGGAACTCGACGAGCCAAAAAGAGAGCAAGTTCTCCTTTTCCTATACGGGAGTCTCAAATTGGCTCGTCGAGTTCCTGGTCGGGCTGGTTTCCGACGAGAAACTCAAGCGTGTGTATGCTAAGAAACCCGCGCTTGCTCAGATTAAAGTATGAGACGGGAGTAAAAGTAGCATTTGTAATGGAGATAGCACATTTTTCAAGCTGTAACAGACTGAAAAGTGCAAATCGTCTCTTACCAAACTTTTACTTAACACGCAAACACATAAGATTAGCAAAAGCAGCCCCAAGAGTTGTGCAAGTGGAATCGAACTTTCCCTGCCGTTGTATGTGTTGTACATCACCGCGTTTGAAAACGAGGAGATTTTGTCTGTTACGTGTGTACGCAAAGCAAGCTTGTCGATTTCCTCTACAAGCCTAACAAGGAACTCGACGAGGAAAATTATGTGTTTCGCCCAACGAGTTACTCGGTCGTGTGTACGAGGCCGAAGTGTCTTCAAGTGAACCTTTGATTTGTCTATTCAGAAGTCTAAGCTTGAATTGACCCTAGTCAATTACCAGGGCTATGACAGGGAAGTAGGCAGTGATTCATGTGATCCCATTTCTCCTTGGCAAAAATGGAGGAGCATAAAGAAAGTAAATATTGCATGTGGTTGGAGCCAAATTTAAAATAAACTTGCACATAGGATCTGTGGCTTTAATACTTGTCTGTCCTTTAGTGAGTCCCTGGCGGACCCTCTCTTTTCTGATCTCCCCCTTTTCTCCCTTTTATACCCTCTGTTCTTAATCTTCTTTTTGGTTTTTGGCAATTCAAACGTTGTTTCTTCTCCATTATTGTGGTTATATTCTCAGGAATTTGAATAATTGGTGCTTCCCATAATCCCCATTCCTTACCCCTTCCCTTCCTTCTCACCCTATCGTGAAATTGTTATTTACAATGCGTTCCCCACAGCAAAAGTTGTAACACTTTTTGATGTTACTTTGGTTCAGTGTAGACCTGGAGTACTTACCAACTTTTACATTGATGACAGCAAATTGTTCTTACACGTTGGGGTGCCTACCAAAGGGACCTCTGGTATTCAGTGATTGCTGTCTGATGATTTTTTTGGACTGTTCTTTTCAGCATCACTAATGTATATGTTGTAAAGAAAACCTGAGAAATGTACGTGTCCTTTTATGTGACATTTTCTACTGCTTGTACTTTTCTTACCTTCAAAAGAAATTATGGGAATATAAGATAAACTTGCATGGGCAAAGCCCAGGTTTTTGCAAAGTATTAAAAGAGGGTAGGCAAGACAGCCAGGTAACTTGCATTTTCAGAATGAAAACCTATCAATGCAGCCTTCTTTCTCAGGAAAGCTTTCATTCAAAGGCTTCTAGAAACATTAGAGGGAAGTCAGACATTTATGCAATTGCACTGTACAGCAGTTTGTGTCCTGAAGACACCGTGGCCCGGATTCAGATAGAGATACGACGGCGTATCTCCTGATACGCCGTCGTATCTCTGAGTTCCGTCGGTCGGATCTATGCGGCTCATTCATAGAATCAGGTTCCGCATAGATCTCCCTTAGATCCGACAGGTGTAAGTGACTTACACCGTCGGATCTTAGGCTGCAATTCCAGGTCGGCCGCTAGGTGGCGTTTCGTTTTTTACACGAATATGCAAATGAGGATTTCCGCCGATTCAGAAAAGAACGCCCGCCCGTCGCTTTTTTTTTACGTCGCTTGCGTTCGGCTTTTTCCGGCGTATAGTTACCCCTGCTATGTGAGGGGGTATCCTATGTTAAGTATGGCCGTCGTTCCCGCGCCGAGTTTTGAATTTTTACGTTGTTTACGTAAGTCGATTCAGAAAAGAGCTGGACGCAAGTTACGCTCACGCCGAAACCAATGACGTCCTACGTCCTAGCGACGTCATTTGGAGCAATGCACGCTGGGAAAATTTGCGGACGGCGCATGCGCTGTTCGATCGATGCGGGGACTCGCCTGATTTAAATTGTAGACGCCCCCTAGCCGCGGAATTCGAATTCCGCCGGGGCAAGTTTTGAGGTAAGTGCTTTCTGAATTAAGCACTTGCCTCAAAAACTTGCGCCGGCGGATCGTAAATCAGATAGGTTACGCGGATCTAAAGATCCGCTAACCTATCTGAATCCGGCCCTTTCTGTTCCAGCTTATCAGAGTTGAGATTAGAGGGTTTGGACAAGGTTTTCCAACATGTCTAGTTATGATGCTACACAGATGCTGGATTGTCAAACCTGATGAACCTGGAAATTGTTATCTGTTGTCACACAGCTTGACAACAATTGAGTCAGGGTAACATGGGCTGTGTCCAACATAGGAGTAGTATGCATAGGTAATATGGTTAAAGAAAAACTCTTATGCCGCGTACACATGACCGTTTTTCATGACGTGAAAAATTACTTTTTTTTTAATGTCATGAAAAACGATCGTGTGTGGGCTCCAGAGCATTTTTCATGACGTGGAAAATGGGCATTAAAAATTTAGAATATGCTCAAATTTTTTCGCGCCGTTTTTCATGTTGTCGAAAAACGGTCGTGTGTAGGCTTTAATGACGTGAAAAAAACGCACATTCTCAGAAGCAAGTTATGAGACGGGAGCGCTCGTTCTGGTAAAACTAGCGTTAGTAATGGAGATAGCACATTCGTCACACTGTAACAGACTGAAAAGCACGAATCGTCTCTCACCGAACTTTTACTAACACGAAATCAGCAAAAGCAGCCCCAAGGGTGGCGCCATCCGAATGGAACTTATCTTTTATAGTGCCGCCGTACGTGTTGTACGTCACGCGCTTTGCTAGAGCATTTTTTTTTCACGATCGTGTGTAGGCAAGGCAGGCTTGACAAGAATCGGGTTGAAAAAAACATTGTTTTTTCTAGACTATTAAAAATGGTCGTGAGTACACGGCATAAGACCCCTTTCACACTGGGGCGGTTTGCAGGTGCTATTGCGCTAAAAATAAAGGTGAATAAATCTGTTTACCTGTCTCCTGGCTTCCACCAATAGAACCTAGATAAGCGTGACACTGTGGTAATTCCAACAAGATACTGGGCAGTACTTAGCGGCCCTGATAGTTTAAGCAGACCTGGTATTTTACTTTTGCATTTAGGTTTTTCCATGACATAATACAGTAAGTGTGTTTCCACTCTGTATGCTGCATTCTTTTATAATATACAATACACAGTATGAATGTCCAACAGGGAGAAAGTATAAATAATAAAGTAAAGATTGTACATTTGCCTAGAGTTCAATGCTCCCTGACGGTGAAGTTCATGGCATTGAAAGAAACACGACTCCCATGCATCCTGACATTGATTTTTCCTTGATATTAAGATCTATTTCTACTTTCGAACCTCAGCACCTCCCTGCAGTGTTAAACAAATAAAGCTTTATTGATTTTAAATTGCCTTTATGGTTTTCTCATTTTTTTTAAATTGATTGAATTTGTTCAGCACCTTGTCCATCCATTATTCTGAGAGTAAAAGAGGCATGACATTATGGAAGCATTTTGCTAAATATGTCACAATGTTAATGGCTTTTAGGGAAACAAGATATTATTAGGTCTCTTTTTTTTCTCTACCTTGTATACTGAGACATTTTTTTATTAGAGTATTTTATACAGGGACATTTTTTTGTGGGCAAACAAATGCGGAGTTAGGACATTTGCAGAGGCATTTTCCCATGTGCCTTGATGCACTTTTTTGGTGAATAAAATGAGCATTACACAGTCATTTTCTGTGGGCCCTCAACTAGGGTGACCAGACATCCCCGGTTTCCAGGGACAGTCCCCGGATTGAGGACACTGTCCCCTGACCAGTTTTGTCCCTGGATTGGATTTGAACAGGGGCTGGGGCAGTGCAGACTAAAAAAGAAAATCTGAATCCCCCTTCCGCTCCGCCGCTCCTACTGGCTTAGGGGGTGTATTTTTTTTTCCATTATCTGTGCCCCTTTCTGATGATCATGTGCTGGTCGGAGCGGAGGGAATATCTCTTCAGTTTTGGGTGCATTCCCATTCAGCTCCGCTCGCATGTTCTTCTGCCTTGGCTCAAGTCCCGGTCATCCCGCATGCCTGGTTATCTCCTTGCCTTCCCTGAAATGGTGATCTTCCTCCGCTCCCCACCCAGTAGTAGTCGGGGCCCAGAGAGTAAGACTTGAGAGGCTGTGAGGCGGGCGGCTGCTGTGGTGGAGACGGGCAGAGAGTCGTTGATTGCCATCATTACTAGTACAAAAAAAATATGTCCCCGGATTTCATTTTAAAAATCTGGTCACCTTACCCTCAAACCACATGTGGGTTGTCATTCTCCAGTTGTTGCTCTTTCCCGCAGGTGGCACTCAAACATAACGGCAATGCAGATGGGGTAGGAAGTTGTGAGGAAATGGGTTCTATCATGGGGAGGTAGCTATCCCATTTTAGACCCTGGCTCGCAGGCTTGTCGCGGTTTTGGCCAGTGGAAAGGATAGGGACAGTAACCCCGTCTGTCGGGAACAGGGCAATTAATAGTAAAAGATTCCAGTGGAGTAGGGAGAGAACAGGGCCTACGTCTACCTCTTCAAAATGCCTCCCCTTTGGGTCAGACCAGACAAGCCAAACTGTGTTCCTGGTGACAGATGCTGTTGTAATCTAGTCCACTGATTGTCTGCTGCTCAGCTGTAAGTGGCCTTGGATGGGTGAGCTTCCCACCGCGCCTGTTTGTACTGTTGACTTGGCTGTAATGATATATTGTTCTTTGCAAATTCGGCCTCTGTATATTTTCTGCCTGCCACACCATGCTGCACCTGCCCAACACACGTCTATGGGCCAAAAATGAGGCTCTCCCTGGTGTGGATAAAGCCTCTTGAGGGGGGAGGGGGCGAGCAGGAGAGTCAGGTCACTCTCTACTTTGCAGATAGAGAAATGAGCTGTGTTAGTGTGCGTCCTGACTCTCCTGCTCGCCCCCGAATCGCAAAAACTGGTCAGGTCCTTTACCTGCATAATGGTCCAGGTCTTAAGTGGTTAAAAGCAAAATGGAAGGATGAGGTAAGTGAAGGAGGACTGCACTAAGGTAAAGGTAAGGTTTAAATTGTCTTTAAAATGTTAAAAAAATAATGTAAATTGATTGTTCAGCACCTTATCCATCCATTATTCGGAGCGTAAAAGAGACAAGGCACCATTTGGGATCATGTCACACTGTTTACAGTGGAAGAAAATTCTAATGTGACTAGCACATGCAGTTGAGCATCCTTCCTAGCAAACTAGGGCCCGGATTCAGATAGGAGTTACGACGGCGTATCTCCGGATACGCCGTCGTAACTCTGAGTGTGCTGGGTCGTATCTATGCGACTGATTCATAGAATCAATTACGCATAGATTTCCCTAAGATCCGACTGGCGTAAGTCTCTTACACTGTCGTATCTTAGGCTGCATATTTACACTGGCCGCTAGGTGGCGCTTCCGTAGATTTACGCGAGGAATATGCAAATTAGGTAGATACGCCGATTCAGAAACGTACGTCCGCCCGGCGCATTTTTTTAGGTCGTTTACATAAGGCTTTTTCCACCGTAAAGTTACCCCTCATAAAGCAGGGGTAAGTCTTGTTAAGTATGGACGTCGGAAACGACCGAACAGCGTCGTATTTTACGTTGTTTGCGTAAGTCGTTCGCGAATAGGGCTGTACGTAAGTTACGTTCACGTCGAAAGCATTGTCAATTTGCGGCGTAATTTGGAGCATGTGCACTTGGAAACGTTCACGGACGGCGCATGCCCCGTTCGTAAAAAACTTCAAATACGTGGGGTCACAAGGAATTTAAATAAAACACGCCCACATCATCCACATTTGAATTAGGCGGGCTTACGCCGACACATTTACACTACACCGCCGTAACTTAAGGCGGAAGTTCTTTCTGAATACGGAACTTGCGCCCTAAGTTACGGCGGCGTAATGTATCTGAGATATGTTACGCCCGCCGAAAGATACGTAAATGTATCTGAATCCGGGTCACGATCTTTAGGCTGTTGACTGGTTCTTACATCAAGCTCATCCCTTGCCCACATACACAGATGCAGGCTATAGGTTACACTCTTTTTCATCCCCCTAGCCATAGTCCAATAACCCCTAACAACCAGAGCAACCTCACATACAGGCCTGTGTCTTATTTATGGTACAAGTTAAGGCTTTGGAAATCCAACCAAACACCTGGGGCCCATGTTACATGGGGGGCCCAGGCCACCCGACGCATGATATATGAGAAGGTCTTTTGTCACCACCAGGAGGGTGATTCTGGTCCCCTAACTAGCACCCACTCCTGAGCTGACCAGGTTTTCAGTCACTTCACAGTTTAACTGTACTCCACTTCATTTCTTAGTTTTGGATAGAGTGGAGATGAATTATGTGCCCCTGTTAGGGAGATTCATACTCTCTGGCCCAGATTCTCAAAGGGCTTACAACGGCGCAACGCCATTTGCGCCGTCATAAGTCCTAATCTGGGCCGTCGTATCTATGCGACTGATTCTTAGAATCATGTTACGCATAGATATCCATTACATCTGACAGGCGTAAGGCTCTTACGCTGTCAGATCTTAAATGCATTTTTTTTTCCGCCGCTAGGTGTCGCCTCGTCGTTTTCCCCGTCGCCTATGCAAATTAGCTATTTACGCGAGATTCCCGAACGTACGCGCGGTCGACGCAGTGAATTTACAACATTTCCGTAAGCGTAAACTTACCCCTGCTATATGAGGGGTACGTTTACGAAGGTCCGTCGTATGCCATGTTAAGTATGGCGTTGGGTCAGCGTCGTCTTTTTCCGTCGTTTACGTTGTTTTCCTAACTCGTTTGCGAATAGGACTTTACGTCAATGACGCTCACGTCGGCGTCCTTGACGTTTTCCATCGTGAGCTGGAGCATGCACACTGAGCTATTTTTACGCCCGGCGCATGCGCAGTTCGATCGGCGCGGGGGCGCGCTTAATTTAAATACAAGCCGCCCCCTTTGAATTACGCGGCCTTACGCCGGGCCATTTACACTACGCCGCCGCAAATTACGGAGCAAGTGCTTGGAGAATTCGGCACTTGCTCCAGTAATTTGCGGCGGCGTAGTGTAAATGGCTTACGCTACGCCGCCGCGGATTCTACGAGAATCTGGCCCTCTGTGTGTACTGTTACCATACTGTTTACTACTACAGTGGAACCTTGGATTGCGAGTAACGCAGTTAATAAGTGCTTCTCAGAGCTTTTTTTCTCAAAAAATAGGTGCAGGAACTCAACCACGACCCCATTCAAATTTCACAAACAGTAGAAGGGTCTTAAAGCGGCATTAAATACCAGGATTGCATTACATACAGAGTGCAGAGTTCAGTAGGGTTACACACAGAGTGCAGAGCTGTCACTTGTAAACACAGAAACCAGACTTCTGTGTTGACAGGTGATTGTGGTGAGCGGGTACCAAAGGGCTTGAGCCAGAGGTGGTGGAAGCGAGTTCCCCCAAGTTCCCCCTGAAAAAAAGCCCTGGTGCTTCTCAATACGAGCAATTATTTAAAAAATATACTGACTCAGTTTTGCAAGTGTTGTCTCACAAAACGAGCAGGATTCAAGCCTCTGTGCAGTACCACATTCAGACACGGGGGCACCAGTGACTCTCAGAGCCTTTTCGAGCCATTCGGAGCTGTTCAGAAATACTCAGAAATACTAAGTTCCTGAGTGTTTCCGAGCCTTCCCGAGGGTTTCGGAGTGCAGCCGAACGGTCTCTGAGTATTTCCAAGTCTATCCGGAATCCCCCCACCTCTGGCCACATGCGGTATTGCATGCCATAGAAGTCAATGTTGAACAAATTATCTTCATTTCCATTGACTTCTATGGGGAAACTCGCTTTGATATGTGAGTGTTTTGGATTACAAGCATGCTCCTGGAACGGATTATGCTTGTAATCCAAGGCTCCACTGTATCATGAAAGTAAATCCCACATTTTGGTTTATCTCAAGAGCAGTAGTAGAGGGGAAATCTTCCAATGAGGACACTAGTTCTGATGACCTAGGGGGCCCCAAGGGTTTCCCTTAATATGCAGAGATTTTCTCTTACTTCCTGTTTTGACTATGAGACAGGAAGTGAAGATAAATCTCCCCAATATGACACTCATTAAAAAAAAAAAAAGTTTTCCCTATAGTTCTATTTTAATTAAATTTAATGTTCCCCTTTTCTCAACTAAGAAAGTAACGAGGCAAGGGATTGCTTAGCCTACCTCTTTTTTTTGTTCTGTTTTTACTTAAGTTCTTCAGTGGCAAACAGATTTCAACTGTCCACAACTACATCCATCCGTACCAGGCCCCATGTTGAGGGCATGTGGCCTGGTACTGTTCAGGAGAGGGGGGGGCGCACTCTGTCCCCCCTCTTTTCTGTGGCCGGCCAGGTTAACGTGCTCGGATAAGGGGTCTGGTGTGAATTTTTGGGGGAACTCCACACAATTTTTTTTTAAATTTGGGGTGGAGTTCCCCTTAAAATCCACACCAGACCTGAAGGGTCTGGAATGGATATTTGGGGCGAACCCCACGTAATTTTTTTTTAAAATTGACGGCGGGGTTCCCCTTAATATCCATTCCAGACCTGAAGGGCCTGGTAATGGAATTTGGGGGGACCCCCACGCTATTTTTTTTTTTTTAATGAATTTAATCTCTCTGAATTGCCAGAGCTGACAATTCATTATAGCTGCAAGTCCGGTTTTAAAATACTTTTTTTCCTTTCAGAAATGACACTTTGTGCAGAGACAGTTCTAAGTACTTGAAACATGCGCTATTTCACATGCTAACTTTACACCCCCCCCAGGTACGAAATTTAAAGTAATATTTCACTTTTATTGTTTCACTTTTAGCATTATTAAATTCACTGCTCCCGAAAAAACAGCCGTTTTTAAAACTTTTTTTTGCATTCATACATGTTCCCTGGGGCAGGACCCAGGTCCCCAAACACTTTTTAGGACAATAACTTGCATATTAGCCTTTAAAATTAGCACTTTAGATTTCAAATGTTCGAGTCCCATAGACTTTAACGGGGTTCTAAAGTTCACACGAACATTTGGTGTGTTTGCAAGTTCTGGTGCGAACCGAACAGTGGGGTGTTCGGCTCGTCCCTATCCACAACTTCAAATGATGGTACTTTGGGCCCCCTACACACGACCGAACATGTGTCCTATTCATGTGTCCTTCATTTTGGTCTGATCTGTACAGCTGTATATAAAATGTTCGGTCGTGTGTACGGCCTATCGGACCGTTTTCCAGCGGACAAAAGTTTCTTAGCATGCTTAGAAACTTGTCCGCTGGAAACCTGCCCGTCGGACATGTCCGCTGGTTAGTACGTCTAACCAGCGGACCGAAATCGAATTGATTCGACGCATGCGTGGAAGCATTGAACTTCCTGGTTTGCGCACGTCGCCGCGTCACCGTCACGTCACTGCGTTCTCTGTCCGCGGGGATTTTGGTCTGATGGTGTGTACATGGTGTGCATAGGCAGTAGGCACACTTACATACCAAGAAGTTCACTGTTATTCATTTATGAAGACAAAAGGTTATTTTTGTAGAGTGCTTAAAGGGGTGGTTCACCCTAAAAACTACATTTTCTTATTCCACTGCCCCCCCACATTACAATCGAATTAAGGCTCTTATTATTTTTTTCATGCTGTACATACCTTAGTACAGCATATTCACCGAACGGCGAGTCGGCGCTATACTGCGCATGCGCATCGCCGTTCGGCTCCTTTCGCCAATCGTGACGTGGCTTACGCGACGGGGGGGGAGCTCGTTTTTGGGCAAAATGTCAATCACCGGCATGTGAGGAACGCCCACTCCCGCGGGACTCGCAACCCGGATGCACGGGTGAATATGCTGTACTAAGGTATGTACAGCATGAAAAAAATAATAAGAGCCTTAATTCGATTGTAATGTGGGGGGGCAGTGGAATAAGAAAATGTAGTTTTTAGGGTGAACCACCGCTTTAAGCACAATTAACATGTTCCTTATAACATAATCTTAACCTTTTCACTTTTGCATACTGTATGCAGCAAAACACATTTTCATAGCTCCCAGCTGTCCCTGATTTGGAACAATGTCCCTCTGTCCCTCTTTTCTATTCATGTGTCCTTCATTTTGGTCTGATCTGTACAGCTGTATATAAAATGCATTATTTATCTTTCAAAAAGTGTTTCCCATTGTTAAATCTTTCATTCAAATTTTAAACTGCTGCATTTGTAAATTTCAAAAGCCAATATAAAATAATAGTAGTGGTAAAAAAACACTTGTGAGTACAACTAATATATATATTTTTTGGATTCTCCTTTGAGTGGGCCTGACAGGGGGTGCGTCCTATGCCAACATCCTTTCGCTAAAAGGTGTCCCCCGTTCTCAAAAAGTTGGGAGGTATGCATTGGTATGTTGTACATATTTGCCTTTTTGTTCATTCACAAAGCAAAATTCCTGCATGAAAAGGCTCTGAAATCTACTACTGTCCTGCTAGATTCTTGTCCCCATGGCAGTGGCATCACTGAAATAAGACCAATAGTTTTCAGTGGCCAAGAACAACTATATGGGTGATAGTCAATGAATGGCAACTTCCACAACATCTTCTCTAACAGATGTTTTTCCCTTATCAGGTTGCCATTACTGCAGACAATGCCCAAACAAATATTCCAGTAATATATCATTATGGACATCTATATAACTGACATTGTTTATCCTTGAAGTCAATGGCTCTCAACATGGAGTGCCTTAGGCTAGTGATTCCCAAGCATTGTGTCATAGCAAGTTCATTTTTGTTACACTGCTAGACTGTGCATGTCAGAATAATTTAGGGGGGGTCAGCTGAATTGTCCTAAAAGAAAAAAAATATAAAGATATGCATCAGATAAGGAACGAGGTGTTTAAAAAATGAGAGACTAAATTTCTGGACACAGCAGATTGTGGCTTCCAGTATCCAGGCGATTTGAGCGGCCCGGGGATCATGTGATCGCTATGCTATCATGATGTCAACAAAGCCATTATGAATGAATGTCATTCATAACAGCTGTGCTTCCTACACAGTGATGATGTGGGCATGGGCATCCGCTGACATTTTTTCAGAGGGGGGCGCTTTGGCATCGGCGATACACAGTCGCATTTTACCCTTTCTTCGACCGCTAGAGGGGGTTAAAAGCACCCCCCGCATTAAAATGTAAGAACACCCCACTGTGCCCCCTGCATCTTTCAATATCTCTTTGTCACTACTGTGTACCCCCTCTCCACAACTGCACCTCTGGACCCCTTTACATTACACAGCACCTCACAGCTCTGGACCCATATACATTACACAGCACCCCACAGCTCTGGACCCCTTTATATTACACAGCACCCCACAACTCTGGATTCCTTTGCATTACACAGCACCCCACAGCTCTGGACCCCTTTACATTACACAGCACCCTGCATCACTGGCCCCATTTACATTACACAGCATCCTGCATCACTGCCCCCCTTTACATTACACAGCACCCTGCATCACTGGCCCTCTTTAGATTACACAGCACCCTGCATCACTGGCCCCCTTTACATTACACAGCATCCTGCATCACTGGCCCCCTTTACATTACACAGCACCCTGCATCACTGGCCCCCTTTACATTACACAGCACCCTGCATCACTGGCCCTCTTTACATTAAACAGCGCCCTGCATCATTGGCCCCCTTTACATTACACAGCACCCTGCACCACTGGACCCCTTTACAATTCACAGCACCCTGCACCACTGGACCCCTTTACATTACACAGCACCCTGCATTACTAGACCCCTTTACATTACACAGCACCCTGCACCACTGGACCCCTTTACATTACACAGCACTCTGCACCACTGGACCCCTTTACATTACACAGCACCCTGCGTCACTGGCCCCCTTTACATTACACAGCACCCTGCATTACTGGCCCCCCTTACATTACACAGCACCCTGCACCACTGGACCCCTTTACATTACACAGCACTCTGCACCACTGGACCACTTTACATTACACAGCACCCTGCACCACTGGACCCCTTTACATTACACAGTCCCCTGCACCACTGGACCCCTTTACATTACACAGTTCACTGGACCCCTTTACATTACACAGCACCCCTTTCCCTTGACTGAAACACTACACTATATTCACAGTATATTTATTTCAGGTCTAAAAGAGGAACCTTTTGGAATAAGGGACACATGGCTTTGATTCCAGAAAAGGGACAGGCACTCTAAATAAGGGACAACTAGGAGGAGGGAAGCACTGCAGTCACCGCTTAAATCGGCCACAGGGCCAGTTCGGCCCTGCTCCTGGCTCTCCCTGGCGATTCCAGGGGGGGCAAATGATCCCCCTTGCCCTATGGAGCGGACGCCCATGGATGTGGGACAATGCATGTCTATTTAAAGGTGTGATGGAGTGCCAAGGTGCGTCCATTTGGCAAACTGCATTGGATTGCCATTCAAATTAATGGCACTGCATCACATCAAGCATTTTATTATTAATGAGCTAAGCTCACAAAACAGTAAGAAGGCAAATGGTTTTGTCGATTGCACAATGAAAAGGGATGTTAAAACAATTACACCCTTTTCCAGAGACAACTTAGCTGGCAGCTAGAGAAATATATTCCAAAAGCAAAGTGCAGTGCAAATCCTAATTAAATTAGTGAACAAAGTCCATAACAAGAGTGCAAAATAAGTGAGAAAAATAATGATGATATTCCCAGACTGGTTCCAGAAGATACACCGGGACACGCAGGCAAAGAAAAATCCCCAGATCATCCAGTGGAGATAGCAATAAAGGAGGCAACTTCCCAGAGGATGTTGGCTTTCAAATAAATGAAAAGCCAAAAAATGCCTCAGACACAAACAATAGCAGCCTTGGTCACCCTCGGTTCCACTGAAATGTTGTGTTTGTGTTTACTAGACCTTTGCAGTAATATCATGTGATATAAAAAATTGAAACTATCACTATTTTATTCTCCAGTGTATCTGTTTTCAGAAAATATATAATGTTTGGATGTTTTGTGTAATCTTCAGGCCTAAAAACACAAAAACTGCTCTTGCAGCGAAAAGGTTAAAGCGGAGGTACACCCGATTTTTTTTTTTAAAGCCAGCAGCTACAAATACTGCAGCTGCTGACTTTAAAAAAATGGACACTTACCTGTCCAGCGCGCCCGCAATGTCGGCAGCCGAGGCCGAGCAATCGCTCATCTCTTGGCCGACCTTCTCGGCTCTTCATTGGTTAGATTGATAGCAGCGCAGTTATTGGCTCGCACTGCTGTCAATCAACTCCAATGATGAGAGAGCAGAGGGCCGGGCCGAGTCCTGTAGTTGGCGGCTATGGACACCGAATACAGGACACGGGAGCGCGCCCGCAAGGTAACCCCCATGGGAAAGCGCTTCCCAGGGGGGTTAGCTGATGCGGGGAGGAGCCGAGACAGCCGCCGAGGGACCCCAGAAGACGAGGATCAGGGCCACTCTGTGCAAAACGAACTACACAGTGGAGATAAGTATGGTATGTTTGCTATTTAAAAAAAAATGTAATCAAAGTATGGTCGCGCCTTAAGATGTCTCTGGTGGGCAGGATAAATCTCATAAAAATGATTTTTATGCCTCAGATCTTATACTTCCTTCACAACACTCCCATGGTTATCCCCCTAAAATTATTCAGGATTATTAACTCTCTTTTTAGGTCCTTTATTTGGTTGAATAAGCCCCCCAGGGTTAGACTGGAGCAGCTACAGAAGCCCAAGGCGGAGGGGGGCCTTGCCCTCCCTAACCCTTGGGTATACTATCTGGCAGCTCAGGCACAGCATATTGCCCGGGCGATGCCAGAGGGGCTGGGAGCGGGGGAGGCTGGAGTGCAGTTTGACCCCATTAGGGCCCTAATGTGCCATGTCACCGGTCTGGATAGTGTGCCTACGGGTATGGAAGCTCTGGCGTACGCAAAGTCCAATAGACGATTCCCCACGTATGTTCTGATGCAAAAAATTTGGAATAAACTTAGACAACTACAGGGTGTGGAGGGATTCACAGAATACAGCCCGATCTGGGCCAATGGGTATTATGAGGATTTACTCACGTTGGATTGTGGGGCGCGGTGGAGGAGGTGCGGCGTCACGCATTTGAGACACATATTTGCGGCGGGTGGCCTGATTCCCTTCACGGAGCTGAGGGAGCGTTTTCACCTCTCGCGGTCTATGCTCTTCCACTATATACAGTTGCAGCATGCCGTGAGGGCACAGTCGGGAGGGAACCCCTGGATTCTTTCGCATACGCACATATTTAAGTACATGGCAGGAGTTTCCCAGTTTCGGGGTTTCATTTCTATGGCTTATTCCATGATTCTTTCCATATTCCTGGAGGGATTCCCCCTGGCGGCTTCAAGTAGGTGGGAGAGAGATGTAGGTGTGTTCGAGGATGAGCAGTGGGAGGAGGTGCTCCAGGGGGTACAACTGTGCTCCTTAAATGTGGCCCAACGGCTCTCACAACTCTACATTATTCTTAGAGTACATTATACGCCCGTTAGGCTATTCAAAATGGGGATGAGACCGGATTCTAATTGCCCCCGGTGTGAGAGAGACCATGGGGACCTAATTCACCTGTTATGGAGGTGCCCCAAGTTACACCCATATTGGACAGGGGTTTTAGCTACAGTCAATAGAGTATTTCAGACTAACGTACCTACGGACCCGAAGCCATGTCTACTGGGTATTTTGGATGACATCCCCATGGACGATAATTCCAAACAGGCCATAACCAGAGCCCTGTTTCAGGCCTGCAAACTCCTTTTGAGACATTGGAAGGCTACTGAGCCACCGACGATGAGGGAATGGATCGCCCAAATGGGAGACACCATTCGCTTGGAAAAATTTATATATCAGCACAGGGGTCGGCCGGGGAAGTTCGACAGGCTGTGGGCACCTTGGTTGGATGCCCCCGGGCTGTCACCGGTCGATCTAGTGATGGACAGACTGCTGAGGTAAGGAGGTGACCCTCTTGTGGGGTAAGAGATATATATGATGGGGTGGGCTTATGCAATGAATATCCCCAGTGACAGTGAGACCTGTCTTTGTGTGTTTTAGGTGGTGGCGGGTGATAGCAATGCAGTTACCACATCCCTCTAGTAACGCTGATAGGGTTCACTGCCGGAACGTCTGCCCTGTATATGAGCTGTGAAACTTCCCCCCCCCCCTTTTTTTTTTTTCTCCCCCTTTTTTATTTGTCTCTCCCTTTTTTTTTTTTTTTTGCTACCTTGTTTCCCCTCAATAAGTTTTCCTGAGTTGAGGAAGGGAGGGAGAACGGAATTGGATGTGATGTGTACAGCGCTAGGTATGACAATGTTAACAACTTAGTTTGGATACAGCATATATTGTTTAGTAACCTTGTGTACGAGTAGAAAGATATGTGTTAGGATGCAGCCTGTATCCAGTGTTTTTTATGCTGCACAATGAAACGGATATGCTTGTAAAATTGTATGGTTCTTTTCTCTTAATAAAACCTTTTCTGATTTAAAAAAAAAAAAAATGTAAACCTTTACAACTCCTTTAATGTAAAAATGATCTGTGCTGAAAGGGTCACTTTAGCATCCCAGAATCTATACACAAGCTGCACTGAGGAGCTGATCATGGTGCTGAACTGTTTTTTGTACACTCGTACTTTTTTCAGTATCTTTGATTGTGTTTTAACTACATCTACAAAGGTTGCCCATTAAAACTTAAGTAGATGAGTAAATGTCTACAGAAAGCAATTCTAGGCAAGTGCCACTTTGTAAGTAGCTTTATTGTAATTCTAACTTTGGCTACTTAATGACCTTACTAAACCAGCAACATATATTAAACTCAGAGAACATCAACATTCTGCCTAGGTACCAGAGAACTGTTAGACCTCTAGGAAGTTGGAATCTAGTCCCATTGCTCTACAAAATCTATTTCTGGGTGAGGTGGTAGGAAAATAAGAATGGAGCTGTGAAAGGAGTGACTTTGGGTAGGGGGTTTGCGGAAATCAGCTTGCCCTGGAGAGTTCTAGAGGCTCCTTGTCCAGCTTCCCTGATGCCTCTTATATGTCTCTAATAGGGGCACAGGGTGAATGAGAACCCCAGTCTGATCTGTGCTAGTCAGACTCAATGCTGTATATATTTTATATATTGTGTGTTGGCTGTTGTGTAATATTTGCTGTGATGGTTTGGGGTTCTATTGTCTATTGTGGCTGTCTGCCTCAACTATTATGGGATGTGTAAGTGTCTTGCTGTGAGATAGAGGGAAGGAGACAGCCAGACTAGGGCTTGATCATGCCTATGAGTCACCTATGTTGTCTAAAGCAGCGGTCATCAACCCTGTCCTCAGGGCCCACTAACAGGCCAGGTTTTTCGGTATTACCTTGGGGAGATGCAGACTATAATCACTGAGCAGCAAATGATATCACCTGTGATGTATTTCAGTTATCTTGCAAACCTGGCCTGTTAGTGGGCCATGAGGACAGGGTTGATGACCACTGGTCTAAAGGATTGTCTAATAGGAATAAAAGTGATCAAAAAAGGTATTTTGGGGTGAAAAAGGTTCAAACTAAAATAAATAAAGTAAAATGAACAATAAATTTATATTTATTTATTTTTAAAGCGCCCCCGTGTGCTCGCATACGTAATTCCCGCCAACATATGAAAACGGTGTTCAAACCACACATGTGAGGTATCGTTGCGAACGTTCGAGCGAGAGCAATCATTTTGGCCCTAGACCTCCTCTGTAACTAAAAACATGTAACCAATAAAAAAAATAAAGCATGGCCTATGGGGATTTTTAAGTAGCGAAGTTTGCCGCCATTCCACGAGCGTGTGCAATTTTGAAGGGTGACATGTTAGGTATCTATTTACTCGGCGAAACTTCATCTTTCACATTATGCAAAAACATTGGGCTCACTTTATTGTTTTTTTTTTTAAGCACAAAACAGTTATTTTTTTAAAACGCGTTCAAAAAATTACTGCGCAAATACCTTGCGAGATAAAAAGTTGTAATGGCCGCCATTGTATTCTCTAGGGTCTTTGCTAAAAAAGCATATATAATGTTTTGGGGTTCTATGTAATTTTCTAGCAAATAAATGATGATTTTTACATGTAGGAGAGAAATGTCAGAATTGGCCTGGGTGCTCCAGAACACCTGAAGGTGCTCCCTGCATGTTGGGTCTCTCTATGTGGCCACGCTGTGTAAAAATCTCAGGCCTCGTACACACGACCGTTTTCCTCGGCAAAATCCATCAAGAAAAATGCTGGCAGAGCATGTTTGCCGAGAAAAACGGTTGTGTGTATGTATTTCATCGAGAAAACTGTTGTGGATCTCGACGAGAAAAAAAGAGAACAAGCTCTCTTTTTTCTCATCAGGAGTCTCAATTTCCTTGTTGTGTTTCTCGTCAGGCTGGTTTACGACGAGAAACACGTTTGTGTGTATGCTTAGAAACCCGCGCATGCTCATAATAAAGTATGAGACAGGAGCGCACCTTCGGTAAAAGTAGGGTTCGTAATGGAGATAGCACATTTGTCACGCTGTAACAGACTAAAAAGCGTGAATCGTCTCTCACCAAACCTTTACTTCACATGCAGTAACATGAGATTAGCAAAAGCAGCCCCAAGGGTGGCGCCAGTGGAATCGAACTTCGTACGTGTTGTACGTCACCGCGTTTAAGAACGACAACATTTTGTTTTGACAGTGTGTATGCAAGGAAAGCTTGACAAGAACCTTGTCGAGGAAAACAATGTTTCTTTTACGACGAGATTCTCGGCCGTGTGTACGAGGCCTCGGACATGTGGTATCGCCATACTCTGGAGTAATAGCAGAATGTGTTTTGGGGTGTAATTGTGGTATGCATATGCTGTGTGTGAGAAATAACCTGCTA
The DNA here is from genome assembly GCF_905171775.1 of Rana temporaria. Lineage (NCBI taxonomy): Eukaryota > Metazoa > Chordata > Amphibia > Anura > Ranidae > Rana > Rana temporaria. Next base: position 53,268,971 of record NC_053501.1, read on the forward strand.
ATGTGAAAAAAGAAAAAGAAAATCTTGATTTTGCAAAGAATTGTGGGGAAAAAATTACAACTTCAAAAAACTCACCATGCCTCTTTCTAAATACCTTGGAATGTCTTCTTTCCAAAAAGGGGTCATTTGGGGGGTATTTGTACTTTTCTGGCATGTTAGAGTCTCAAGAAATGAGATAGGTCGTCAGTACTTCAGGTGTGATAAATGTTCAGATATTGGCACCATAGCTTGTGGACTTTATAACTTTCACAAAGACCAAATAATATACACCAATTGTACTTATTTTACCAAAGATATGTAGCAGTATCATTTTTGGCCAAAATTTATGAAGAAAAATTACAAATTTTATACATTTTATAACAGAAACGAGAAAAAATCTTTTTTTTTTACAGAATTTTCAGTCTTTTTTCTTTTATAGCGCAAAAAATTTAAAACCCAACGGTGATTAAATACCACCAAAAGAAAGCTCTATTTGTGTAAAAAAAAAAGGACAAAAATTTCATATGGGTACAGTGTTGTATGACTGTTGCATTGTGAGAGCACCGAAAGCTGGAAATTGGTCTGGTTAGGAAGGGGGTTTAAGTGCCCAGTGGTCAAGAGGTTAAAGGAATCCAACTTACTTTTCTTCCAAGCATTCCATGTGAACAGTACATGGAGGAAAACTTTGAAATGGCACGCAACTTTACAACCTACAAAAGACATATTTGGCCAGAATTAGGTAGGGCAGCGTAACTTTGTGCGGGCGTAGCGTATGGTATTTACGCTACGCCGTCGCAAGTTAGAGAGGCAAGTGCTGTATTCACAAAGCACTTGCGTCCTAAGTTACGGTGGCGTAGCGTAAATGTGCCGGCATAAGCGCGCCTAATTCAAATGAGGAAGAGGTGCGCATGCGTCGGATAGAATGCCTAAGATACGTCGAACACTGCCTACGACGTGAACGTAACTTACGCACAGCCCTATTCGCGTACGACTTACACAAACGATGTAAAAAGATAGGCTTGTTCCGACGTCCATACCTTGCATGGGCTGCGCCACCTAGGGAGCAGCTTTATCTTTACGCCGGCATATGTCTTACGTAAACAGCGTAACTAATTGTGACGGGCACACGTACGTTCGAGAATCGGCATATCTATCTAACTTTGCATTTTCGACGCGGAAAACAACGGCAGCACCACCTAGCGGCCAGAGTAAATATGCACCCTAAGATACGACGGCGTAGGAGACTTACGCCGCTCGTATCTTAGCCTAATTTAAGCGTATCTGGTTTCCAGAATACGCTTAAATTTACGATGGCGTAGATTCAGAGTTACGACGGCGTATCTGCTGATACGCCGGCGTAACCCTCTCTGAATCTAGCTAATTGTTGGTAAACTAAGATAAATGAAATATTTAGAATATTGATGTTCGCTGAGTTTTATATATGTTGCTGGTTTAGTGAGGTCATTAAGTACCCAAAGTTAGAATTATAATGAAGCTACTTACAAAGTGGCACTTGCCCAGAATTGCTTTCTGTAGACATTTACTAATTTTAATGGTCAACCTTTGTAGATGTAGTTAAACCACAATCAAAGGTACTGGAAAAAGTACGGGTGTACAAAAAACAGTTCAGCACCATGATCCTCAGTGCATCTTGTGTATAAATTCTGGGATGCTAAAGTGACCCTTTCAGCACATTAAGGCATACTTATAATAGAAGAGATTGTATACTAACATTTCCAGCTGCCAATTTTTCGGTATGCCACCTCAACTTTTTTCCTTCTGTATTTTACTGGTAGATGAGACAAACACCTATTTCCCCCAAAGCAGGCAATGGTTTCTCCCACTGGCTATTATGTCCTCTTGACATATCAGCCAGGGGGAGAAGCCATTTATTGGGGAAAGGTATTTGACTCATCCACCTTGCAGTGGCTGGCTATGAAGAAGCGACATATAAGCAAATAGGCTCCCAGAAACGTCGGCATACAGCTTCTTCTATTGCAGGTATACTTAACTTTAACATTCAAAGTGTACATCAAGTTAAAAATGATGTATATTTAGCATATCTCTGCAATAAATGCACATTTCACCATATTTTAGCACTTTAACCACTTCCAGACCTTAGGTGTTTTTCAGATTTGGTGTTTGCAAGACTAAAACAGTTTTTTCTGCTAGAAAATTACTTAAAACCCCCAAACATTATATATTTTTTTCTAACACCCTAGAGAATAAAATAGTGGTCATTCCAATACTTTTTGTCACACCGTATTTGCGCAGCAGTCTTACAAGCGCACTTTTTTTTGGAAAAAATTCACTTTTTTGAATTAAAAAATAAGACAACAATAAATTTGGCCCAATTTTTTTATATATTGTGAAAGATAATGTTACGCCGAGTAAAATTATACCCAACATGTCACGCTTAAAAATTGCGCCCGCTCGTGGCATGGCGTCAAACTTTTACCCTTAAAAATCTCGATAGGCGATGTTTAAAAAATTCTAGAGATTGCATTTTTTGAGCTACAGAGTAGGCCTAGGGCTAGAATTATTGCTCTCGCTCTAACGATCGCGGCGATACCTCACTTGTGTGATTTGAACACCGTTTTCATATGCGGGCACTACTCGCGTATGCGTTCGCTTCTGCGCGCAAGCTCGTCGGGACGGGGCGCTTTAAAAAAAATTTTTTTTTGGTTTTCTTATTTATTTTTATTTATTTTATTACTTTTTACACTGAAAAAAAAAATTGAGCACTTTTATTCCTATTATAAGGAATGTAAACATCCCTTGTAATAGAAAAAAGCATGACAGGTCCTCTTAAATATGAGATCTGGGGTCAAAAGGACCTCAGATCTCATAATTAGACTAAAATGCAAAAAAAAAAAAAAAAAAATTTGAAACTGTCATTTTTTCAAATGACAAAAAAAAAAATGTCTCTTTAAGAGGCTGGGCGGGACTGACGTTTTGACGTCACTTCCGCCCAGCAGAGCTATGGGGACGGGCGAAGGAGATTTTTCCTTCAGTCTCGTCCCCGCTCAGCTGCCGAACGGTCCCGATCTCCTCCGCCGCTACCGACGGCTACGTTAAGCGGCGGAGGGCGCGGGAGAGCGGTGGGAGGCCCTCTCCCACCACCGATAACGGCGATCTCGTGGTGAATCTGCCGCGGAGACCGCCGTTATCGTGTACCGGACCGCGCACACTAAAGATCGATACCTCGGTTGTGGCAGCAGCTGCTGCCGTTACCGAGATATCAATCTTTAAATGTGGATAAACATGCTACAAGTACAGAAAAATAATTGTTTTTCTTTTTTATCTTGTCTGTTCAATATTCTTTATGCAGTCAATTGATGTGGACATTGGGCTGACAGATATTGGCCTGGTTCGGATGGTTGTTTTGATATTATTGCTCTTCTTGTAATCTTTGGATACCCCCTTTTTTATTTTTTTATTTTTTTGTTGTTGTATATTTATTTATTTATTTTTTTGTTTTGCTCAAATTTTTTATTAATTTGTTTAATAATTTGTTATTATGTTTTCTTTTGACTTTATGTTTATTATTTCGCATTATAACCATCCTAATACTGTCGGTATATGTTGGATTGTTTATCAATAAACCTTTTGGTTAAAGAAAAATAATTGTTTTTGTACCAGAAATATATAGCTAGATTCAGGTAGGGCGGCGCATCTTACAGGCGGCGTAGCATATCGTATTTACGCTACGCCACCGTAAGTCAGAGAGGCAAGTGCTGTATTCACAAAGCACTTGCCTTCTAAGTTACGGCGGCGTAGCGTAAATGGGGCCGGCGTAAGCGCGCCTAATTCAAATGAGGATTAGGGGGGCTTGTTTTATGTAAATGATTGGTGACCCAACGTGATTGAAGTTTTTTTTTACGAACGGCGCATGCGCCGTCCATGTACATATCCCAGTGTGCATTGCTCCAAAGTACGCCGCAAGGACGTATTGGTTTCGACGTGAACGTAAATTACGTCCAGCCCCATTCACGGACGACTTACGCAAACAACGTAAAAATTTCAAATTTCGACGCGGGAACGACGGCCATACTTAACATTGACTAGGCCAGCTATTTGTTCGACTAACTTTACGCCGGAAAAAGCCGTACGTAAACAATGTAAAAAAAATGCGCCGGGCGCGTTTCTGAATCAGCGTATCTAGTCATTTGCATATTCTACGCCGAACTCAACGGAAGCGCCACCTAGCGGCCAGCGTAAATATTGCACCCTAAGATACGACGGCGTAGGAGACTTACGCCGCTCGTATCTTAGCCTAATTTAAGCGTATCTGGTTTCCATATTACGCTTAAATTTAGAACGCGTAGATTCAGAGTTACGTCTGCGTATCTACTGATACGCCGGCGTAAATATCTGAATCCAGCTAATAGTGTGCTATTAAACCTCCCTGCTTGAGCTGAGAACACAATGAGCCAGATAAACTAAGATTGACGGCAGTTGAGGAACTTAAATTGTCACATGTATTGCACATCAAATAAACTATTATGTTGCAGGAAATAGTTTTTTATGCTTTATTTGGCATACTGTATGTTGGCATAGTAGAATATGTAACTGTCTTGTGCTATCAACCTCTTGGCACACTACTGCACACCTCTATCGCTCCAAATATTGACAGACTTATTTTCTGTACTATTATTTATTTAGCACGGATGGTAAGATTATTTGTGCAAAAAGGTACACTTGGGATTTTTTTTTCCCACACATGTTCATCTTTCATGTGAAAACCATCCATTTGAATTATTATAGTGCATCCAGGTTTCTGTGTGCCAGATATTCAGCACAATAAATTATCTAGCCCAATGTTATTTGCGCTCTGAAATCCTAAGCATATGATGGTGTCAGCCCTATATACGTCATATACGGTGGATTAAAAAAGGCACAGCCCTCTTTTCACCCCTTTCTCTACCACCTCATCTCATTCTGCAGACGGTGGAAAATCCTATTTTTCTATCCGTCTGCAGATCGGATCAGGTTAACACGGACAGACAATCTGTGTTCATCCAATCCCCCCATAAGGGAGAGCGGAGATCTGACAGGGCAGTCCCTGCACAGGCAAGGGATGTGGGATGAGGTCCTTGTCCCCATCAACTTGGAAACAAAGTGCCTTGATGGGAGGGCCCCCCCTGGGGGCTTGTGGTCTGGTTTAGGCAGGAGGGGCACTCTCACTGCCCCGCCCTTTCCTGGCTAGCCAGGCTGCATACCTGGATAGGGTCAGATAGTATTATCTCTTATATATGCATACCTGGATAGGGTCAGTTATGGATTTCGGGGGGAAACCAAAACCAATATTTTTTGTTTTTTTGCATTTAATAGAAGACGAAGATTTAAAATGATTGAAAATCACTTGCAAATAACAATAACAAGCTTGAGTGCAATTTTATTGATTCGATTTATACAGTATATACAATATTACTAGTGTAAATAAACCTATACATGTGGCTGTTTAAAATAAAAATGTGTTTCTTGGTAGTCTGTATTTAGTCTGTTATTAAAAATATAAATATGATGCAGCTCTTTACATATGCAGGATGTACTATACTTCAACTTTCTGCTAAATGGACTAATGCAGAGTGTGCTAAACATTGCTCAAGAAATGTCTTATATTTGCTTTGCTTTTAATTGTGCTCCAGTACTGGTCTAAAAGTTTGAATATATGGACTAGGGCGAGGTCTGCCACCTCATCCCTTTAAAAAGGAACACATCTGAATTACACAGGTTCTGAGGCTAATTTAATGCAGATAAGGCACCAAGTGAGTTTAATTACCACCTTAATCAGCCACAGAACCTGTGTAATTCAGATGTGTTCCTTTTTAAAGGGATGAGGTGGCAACCCTAGGCGAGGATAAAGACCATTGGGGTAGATTCAAAGAGCAATTGCGCCTAACCATAGTTACGCAGCGCAATTGCTTACTTGCGCCGGCGTTACGAATGCTCCTGATTCAGGAACCTCGTTACGCCGATGGCAGCCTAAGATATGACTAGCATAAGGCTCTTATGCCAGTCATATCGTAGGCTGCATTCTTACGTTGGCCGCTAGGGGGCGTTCCCGTTGTGGTCAGGGTATAGTATGCAAATTGCATACTAACGCCGATTCACAACCCTACGCGAGCCCTGCGTACGCAGTTTACGTCGTTTGCGTACGTCGGGTTTCGCGTAAGGCTGCTCCTGCTAATAGCAGGGGCAGCCAATGTTACGTATACCCGTCGTTCCCACGTCGCAAAGTTTACATTTTACGTCGTTTGCGTAAGTGAATCGTGAATGGCACTGGACGCCATTCACGTTCACTTTGAAGCAAATGACGTCCTTGCGACGTCATTTGCCGCAATGCACGTCGGGAAAGTTTCCCGATGGAGCATGCGCACTACGTTCAGCGCGGGAACGCGCCTAATTTAAATGATCCACGCCCCCTACGGGATCATTTAAATTACGCGCCCTTACGCCGGGCAGTTTTCCGGAGCGCACACGCAATTTACGGAGCCACTGCTCCGTGAATCGTGCGTAGCGCAGGAAATTTACGGAGGCGCAGCGCACCGTTTTGCCGCTGCGCCTCCGTAAATTTCCTGCGCTACCTGAATCTACCCCACTGTCTTCTATGGGAAAGCAGCGCTCTATCTCCTGTGGTCTGGCACACCCTCTGAACAGTTACAAACCTTCTCTCAGCAGAGAGCATTAGTTCTGCTAATTGAATAGCAGTAGATCTGACAAGGCAAAGGGCACATGGGGCTGCTGAAATAAACCACTGCTATATTACTGAACTGAACTCCCTGTAAGAAGCTCTGGATAATCACACACTGTGGACAAAATGAAATAAAATGATATAGCATACCAATTAACAATGAACTAACTCCATTTGCCTGACTTGCTCTGTTCCATTTAAAATTCTCTTTATTAGCTGGTTTGACTCCTGAATTCTCTCTTACAAGCTGTTTGCAGTATTTTGTCTCTGGGACTATTTGTAGTTCAAAGTGGATCCATTAATTGATCTTTGACTAATTTCCACTACAATGTGCTCCTTTTCTACAAAGATTAGAATATCTTGTACCTGATCATTTTCCAACTATTGTGCACAGCTGGCTAACAAAGTCTTTATTTTAAAAGAGTAGCAGCTTAGGGGAAGGTGAAAAACCTTCTGTAGTGCAGCAGCCCCCCAGAGCCCCCCTTTTACTTACCTGACCCAATCTTTCCAGCGACTAGAAGGAGCCCAGCAGCTCCAGCCGCTGTCTCGAGGTCCTCATTGGATAGATTGATAGCAGCAACAGCCATTGGGTCCCTTGACGGCTGTCTCGGCTTCTCCCCGCAAGAACTAACCCCCTTCATGGGAGCCCTCTCCCATGGGGGTTAGTTCTTGTGGGCACGCTCCTGTGATACAGCCGGCGGCGGCTATAGCCGCTCACTGTATCACTTGGCCCCAGCACGCTGCATCATTAGATGTGATTGACAGCAGCGCGAGCCAATGGCTGCGCTACTATCAATCCATCCACTCTAGCCAATCAACGGGCAGACTGAGCGGATAAGAGGACGTGGGGGCCTGGGGGGGGGGGCCATAACTGTCAGATGTTTTTTTCACCGAAAAAACATGAACCTTTACAACCCCTTTAACCTCTTGACCACTGGGCACTAAAACCCCCTTCCTAACTAGATCAATTTTCAGCTTTCGGTGCTCTCACAATTTGAATGATAATTTGATAATTGCGTTTTTTTTTTTTTTTTGCGCTATAAAAGAAAAAAGACTGAAAATTCTGTAAAAATAAAAAATAAATTCTAGTTTCTGTCATATTAGCAGGTTATTTCTCACACACAGCATATGCATACCACAAATTACACCCCAAAACACATTCTGCTATTCCTCCCGAGTATGGCGATACCACATGTGTGAGACTTTTACACAGCGTGGCCACATACAGAGGCCCAACATACAGGGAGCACCATCAGGCGTTCTAAAGCACCCAGACCAATTCTGACATTTCTCTCCTACATATAAAAATCATCATTTATTTGCTAAAAAATGACATAGAAACCCAAAACATTATATATGCTTTTTTTTTTCAAAGACCCTAGAGAATACAAAGGCGGTTGTTGCAACTTTTTATCTTGCATGGCATTTTTTCAGCAATTTTTTGAACGCGTGTTTTTTTAAAAAAAACTGTTTTGTGCTTAAAAAGAAAAGTAAAGTTAGCCCAATGTTTTTGCACACTATGAAAGATGAAGTTGCGCTGAGTAAATAGATACCTAACATGTCACCCTTCAAAATTGCACACGCTCGTGGAATTGCGGCAAACTTTGCTACTTAAAAATCCCCATAGGCGACGTATTGCAAGGTATTGGAGTATTGCAGGGAATTGCGGAGTATGGGGGGTATTGCACAGTATGGGGGGTATTGCACAGTATGGGGGGTATTGCAGCGCATGGAGGGTATTGCAGAGCATGGAGGGCATAGGTCGCGGCGGTGATTGCGGTGACCTACGCCACTTCCTGCGCCTACACTGTCCTCTCCATGTCTTCTGGGAAACACACAGGTCCCAGAAGACAGCAGGGACCAGTGAGGACACGCTGCACGCCTCGCGCATGAGCAGTAGGGAACCAGGAAGTCAAGCCGCAAGGCTTGACTTCCTAATTCCCTCACCGAGGATGGCGGCAGGGGCAGCCGAGAGCCGAGCGACTGATCGGCTTCGGCTGCCGATATCGTGGGCACCCTGGACAGGTAAGTATCTATATAGTAAAAGTCAGCAGCTGCAGTATTTGTAGCTGCTGGCTTAATAATTTTTTTTTTTTTTTTTTTAGATGGACCTCTGCTTTAATTATTGGGAATGTCTTTCTTATCATTACAATATAAAAAAGCCGCGCCCAATATTAAAACAAATAACTATGTAACGTTGGACAGTCCATAGACAATGAGAGTGGTAATGAATTCCAACCAACATCCAGCAAATAATATCAGTGAAAGGATCAGAGGCTAATTTGCATGTAGGAACAATAGCTGGTCAGATTTTCAATGCACCTGGTGACATGCATACAATCTGTGTTATCCCACCACCAGAATCATATATCAGCTTACCAGATGGCAAGCCTTTATTGCAGTTGGCTATAGCCCAGCCACGGCCTTTTGATCCCCTGGACTAGGATACTCCGAGATTGCCAGCCAAATAGCAGCTTTAGTATGGAAGGTGATGAGTGTTTAGCGGTTGGGGACGCAAATACAACCCGTCAGCAAAGCAGCAGTGGTTAAGCGGTCCGATTTGCATGTAGCGGGAAACAGAGAGGGACGCAATAGCGTGATACCGTAGGTATCGACGGTGTTTGATCGCTCAGTTCTCAGTGTTCAAGCTTGCGGGGGACAGATGCAGCATCCAGCTGGACAAATATGATTCTTTGTTCAGAAGATATCGCTGTGTGCTGTCCTATTCCTGACTGATTCCTGAATGGGAGGATCTGCCTTGATGAGACAGTCTCATCAAGGCAGATCCTCCCATTCAGGAATCAGTCAGGAATAGGACAGCACACAGCGATATCTTCTGAACAAAGAATCATATTTGTCCAGCTGGATGCTGCATCTGTCCCCCGCAAGCTTGAACACTGAGAACTGAGCGATCAAACACCGTCGATACCTACGGTATCACGCTATTGCGTCCCTCTCTGTTTCCCGCTACATGCAAATCGGACCGCTTTACCACTGCTGCTTTGCTGACGGGTTGTGTTTGCATCCCCAACCGCTAAACACTCATCACCTTCCATACTAAAGCTGCTATTTGGCTGGCAATCTCGGAGTATCCTAGTCCAGGGGATCAAAAGGCCGTGGCTGGGCTATAGCCAACTGCAATAAAGGCTTGCCATCTGGTAAGCTGATATATGATTCTGGTGGTGGGATAACACAGATTGTATGCATGTCACCAGGTGCATTGAAAATCTGACCAGCTATTGTTCCTACATGCAAATTAGCCTCTGATCCTTTTACTGATATTATTTGCTGGATGTTGGTTGGATATCATTACCACTCTCATTGTCTATGGACTGTCCAACGTTACATTGTTTTAATATTGGGCGCGGCTTTTTTATATTGTTATATTTTTCCTGTTATCACACACTAGCCGCTGCCTGAGGACTGTGTTGTGGCAGCACGGTTTTGTTGTTTTATACTTTCTTATCTTTATCTATAGCATTGAGATCATCAATCTTTGTCCGTTCCATGAGTCCTTCTAAATTAAGCTGACTACACTTGTAGATTTTCATAAAAAAACACAAAACTCATCAATACATTCTATAATGGTATCAGAGACTTGACAAATATCGTTTGAAAGTATTTCAAAATGTTCTATTAACATTCACTTTTGGAATGCATATAATTTCCCAAATGAAAACCACATTCAGGCCTCGTACACACGGCCGGGTTTCTCTGCAAAAACCAGCAAGAAGCTTGCTGGGTTTTTTTTTTTTTGCCGAGGAAACCGGTCGTGTGTACACTTTTCAACGAGGAAACCGCCGAGGATCTCGTCGGGCCAAAAAGAGAACATGTTCTCTATTTCCTCGTTAGTCAATGGGGAAACTTGGCTCGCCGAGATCCTCGGCGGCTTCACAAGGAACTCGACAAGCAAAACCATGTGTTTTGCCCGTCGAGTTTCTCGGACGTGTGTACGGGGCCTCACTGTTAGAAATTTGTTTACTCAAGAAAATGTTTCCATTTTGCCCCTTCGAATTTTCTCGTCACTAAGGTCAAAAATGAACAATGATATGGCCCAACTAAAAATTGGGAAATCAAATGAACATTCTGAAGTCCAAATTTCCAAACGCCATTCTACTAGTGTATGGCCAACTTTACTCAAACATCTGGAAAAGTGATTTCCTGCTGATATTTGATATAATATTATCATTGAAGGGAGTCGCGGAGAAGGATAACACGATAAACTAATCAAGAGAGTCAAGACAATAATGAATAAATCTACAGGTAATGCACAAATCCCTGTTAGCGTTTTCCTAATGGAATCCTTCGCTGACCCGCTGCTGTTTTTCAGGCAGCTTTAGTGGATTGCCCAAGTTTACAATCCCCTATTTGTAAATTCCATTGTCATGGAAACAGATGTGATGGTACTGAGCAGCATCAGTCCGCTTCTTAACCATCTATATTTTGTTATTGCATTTCATTATTGATACAAGATGAGACCAACTTCTTTTCCAGGCCATCTCTTTGACAGACGCCATAGTTTAAAGCAGTGCTCACAAATGATCCATGTTTGCATTATTACAGATTGTTGATCTGTTTCAGTTTTGCTTGTATAGTATCTGAAAAAACTATACTGGTCTTGGGGAAAATATTAAATATTTCATTAATTATTCAATTAACTCCTCCTTGGCACCCCTTTAAGTGGGTCTTTATGCCCCGGAAGGAGGTAGAGGAAGCTTAATGGACTCTAGCAGGGCTTCTTTCAGTGGGAAAGTGGAGAAACGCAGTTCCCGGCACCTCCAGCACTGAGTGTATGCCAGGGGTGGCCAACCAGTGGCCCGGTGGCCACATGTGGCCCACGACCTCCTGCTCTGGAATAGCGGGTTGGCAAGCCCAGATCGCAGGTTGCCGATTTGCCATACCACAGCATCAGTGTTGTGAATGAAGCTGGTGGTAGAGGAAGAAAGCGGCTGCAGAGCAGAGCCCCATAAGCTGATGTTTCCTCTACAGCGCCGGCTTTGCCACAGAAGGAGTCTATGGCAAAGTTCAGCTAACCCGCAAGATATACAGATGTCCATTTACGCTTGCCTACCTCCAATCCAAAAAACAGAAGGGAATTTGTTCCCTTCCATCTGGGCAGATCAGAGGGCCCATAGAGTAGCTGTGACCTGTCATCCGCACGCCCTCGCTCATTGTGGCCCACGACTGGTTACCAAGTTGCTTAAGTGGCCCTTTGCTATTCAAAAGGTTTGGCACCCTTGGTGTATGCAATGACAAGGGGTATTGCAGTGTGCTGCAGGGTCTGTTGATACTGGCTGCTGGGGGATCTATTGTTGTGGGAGAGGATCTATTTTTCAGGGGGTCTATTGTTGCTGGGGGGGGGTCTATTGTTGCTGATGGGGGATATATTGTTGCTAGGAGGGTTCTACTGTTGAGGTAGGGGTCTATTGTTGCCCACTGTTGGAGGGTCTATTGACTCTGGCTGCAAGGAGATTTGTTGTTGCTGCTAGGGGTCCATTGTTGTAAGGGGGTATATTGTTGCAAGCGGGTCAATTTTTGCTGGGGGGATTTTTTGTTGATGAGGGGGGTCTATTGTTGCTGTCTGCGGGGGAGCTATTTTACTGCTTTTCAGAAACCTGCACAGATGTCTCTATAATCGCGGCCGAAATCGGGACTGCCAGCGGGAGTGAAATCGTGCAAGTTCAGCTGAACTCGCACGGCTTCACTCCCGCAGCCCAGTGTGAACCTGGGCTAAACTCTGATGGAATTCATCGGAATTTCCGATGGAATTTTCACGATGGGGCATACACACGGTCGGAAATTCCGATCGTGTGTACGGGGCTTAATATAGCCATGACATGACAGAGGTAAAGATGACAGCTGGCAAGGAGGAGATGCAGATATGATTAGTTTGTCATAGGTACTGTGGGCTGCAAGGAAAGTATTAAAGGGAAAATATGGTCCAAGCTTTTTTATTCTTGTCAGGCTTAACTATTGTCTGCTGCCCCAATGGGAAATAAAATCATCCTTTCTAGTTGTTCTGGCAACCACTGTCAGAAGACAGAACGTAATGGGAAATCCAATATTTTAGAGTCGTCACCAGAAAACAGAAGAGATGAGGGCAACTCTTGGCAAAACCTATCATGTAAACCAGTGTTTTTCAACTCCAGTCCTCAAGGCACACCAACAGGTCATGTTTTCAGGATTTCCTTTAGATGAAACGACTGTGGTGATTACTAAGGCAGTGAAACTGATCAAATCACCTGTTCAAAATAATGGAAAGCCTGAAAACATGACCTGTTGGTGTGCCTTGAGGACTGGAGTTGGGAAACACTGATGTAAACAACTGTAAAAATGGGACAATCTGCAGTGTGCAATTGCACTTTGCAAAGTGCACAGTCTAGTTCCCTTTAGTAAATCAACCCCTGAGTGTTTTCCAAGATATCCATTCTTCAGTAGCGCTAGTTTTTGAAAAAAAGTTGCAAGAAAGAATAAAGCTGGCCACAGACATTACAATCTGATTGCACTTTAACCCCAAAGCCAACAAATTACAACTTGAGTGTACAATCTCCTTTAATCTACCAACATGTATAGAAGGTAGAAGTCTGTCTGACTGAATACAGATTGAATGGTAGGCTTTCAAATCATATGTTTCCTGCGGTACAATCAGACAATAACATGTATGACTGCTATATATTTACCAGCAACTATGTAGTACAGGTCAGGGTCCAACCTGTTAAAAAAAATAGATGGGTAAAAATGATTGTACAAAAATTGTAATGTGTAGCAGAATGGTCCTACACAGGACAGGTAGGTAAAGATAGGAGACCTATTTTAATACTGGTGTTCCAATATACAGTATGGGCTCCTCCGCCAAGGGGAATCTGCATACTCAGTGGTGAATCTCTGCCTTGTTCCCCGCTGAGTAGGTGGATGAAACATGTCCAAAGTCAATCAAACCTCAGCGCTCATTCTGATATTTAAAAGGATTGTAAAGTCTCCAGGTCTTTCACCTTAATGCTTTCTATGCATTAAAGCGGAGTTCCGGCCACAATTTCACTTTTTAAATATAAATACCCCTGTAATACACAAGCTTAATGTATTCTAGTAAAGTTAGTCTGTAAACTAAGGTCCGTTTTGCTAGGTTGTTAATGCATTTAGACACTTTATAAAATAGAAATTGACTGGGGCCATCTTAAGTGTGGGCATCATGAAGCCAGACTGTATGACTTCCTGGATTTCAGCCTTGCAGATCTCGCACATGCTCAGTGCTGCACAAGCAGTGTAATAGGTTTTAGATCAGGTTTCAGCACCTGTACTATCCAAGTCACATGATTCTTTGAGACTGGGGAGTGCACAGACTCCTGGAAAGTTACACCCACTACATTCCCAGGAGTTTTTGTGGTGTAGGTTAGGAAGCTTAAGCACCTAGGTGCAGGAAGAGGGAAGATTAACTATTCTGCCTAGCAACAACACTTTGAAGGCATCTAAAAAAAAAAAATTTTCTTAAAGGACTGACATTTTTTTAAAACTACTGATGTAATGTTATATTTATGGGTGGAACTCCACTTTAAGGTGAAAAACCTACTGTGCTGCAGCCCCCATACCCCCCACCCCCTCCTTTCTTACCTGAGCCTATCCGTTCCAGCGATGTTCACAAGCCCAGTGACTCCAGCCGCTGTCTCTGTCCTCATTGGATAGATTGATAGCAGCAGGGGCCATTGGCGGGCCGAGTTTTGCTGTCATGTCAATGGACGCAGCAGTGGAACTCGTGAGCCCGCTTGCACGGGTGCCCCCATGGAAAGCAGCTCTCCATGGGGGCACCCGATAAAGAGGAGGAGCCAGAAGCGCCGCCAGGACACCCCAGGAGAAGAGGATCAGGGCTGCTCTGTGCAAAACCCTTGCACAGAGGAGATAAGTATAACATGTTTGTTATTTTTTTTTTTAAAAACCTTTACAATCACTTTAAGGTGTTTCTAGCGATACTGCTCTCCTTGAGCGGGAAAACTCCAAATCACTATAAAGGAAAAAAAGGATTGTGCAAACACCTAGTGCATTACCTTCGACACCAATTATTTTTTATTGAAAAAACGCCAAAGACAAACTCCCAAACATGAGAAGATAAAATGCATATCGTACACAACTCCAGTGTCAGGGATGACAAATCTCTGGGGTTGGAAAGCTGGCACTTTGAGAGACAGGCTCCTTTTCTCTTATTAGGATGACATGTGTCCGCTGACATCTGCAGCACCATAGAAGAGACTGGAGGGTCCGCCTGAAAAACTGACAGGCAGACCCGATAAGACGGCCCGTGTGAATGTAGCCTAAAGCTTAAAGTAGTATTAAACCCTCAGTTTAAAACTTTTAATGCTGCTGGTTCCTGCTCTCTCATTGCAGCTTCCGCAAACTTCTGTTCTTGATGGGAAATAGTTAGCAGTGGATAGTACAGTCTCAACCCAGTCTGTTAGCTTGTTAGGCTCCATTCACGCTAATGCGTTTTTGATGCATTTTGCAGAAATGCAGGGAAATTCTTTAACATGGTTTCCTATGGAACATGTTCACATCAAAGCTTATTTGTGCCTCTGCGTTTTTGGAAAGGAGCAGCCTTTTGCATGTTATAGAATTCAATGGACCCGCATCCAAAACGCAAGTACTGTGTTTTTACCGCGATTTTGCCACGATTTGCGGTTTGCATTTTTTTTTAACCTGTTTATAACTGGTTGTTAAAGGAAATGTAAAAATAGAAAAATTGGCAGCTAAAATAAAAAAAAATTATAAAAAAAACAAATAAACACAAATCGCGGTAGAAACGCGTGTCGAAAAAAGCAGCAAGCACCGCGAAAAGCACTGCAAAAACGCTCAAAAGCAACATGCATAGGTGGGAATTGAGCCTAAAAGAGAGTTGGGAGGCGGAGGGGGGAGCAGGGGAGCGCCTTACTATCCTAGGCAATGGTGCTGTGTATTTCTATTGATGCACACAGTGTACGGAGGCACAACTGTAGTCCCTACATGCAAGGGTGTCTCCATAGAGTACTGCAAGAAAAAGGAGCCACCCTGCAACTGGAAACCTGGGCAGTGATTATGGCACCAAACTAAACTACAACATAGGCCAGGATTAAAAGATAAAGCAGCTGCATATTCAGCTGCTAGAAACTGAGGGTTTAATATCACTTTAATGCCAAAACGTATATTTTAGTTATTTAGTTAGTCTAGGAGTAAGCACTCTATAGCGTGAAAAGCATTAGTAATCTTACTCCTCTTGCTGCATTGTATTGTTTTTATGGATATAATTTAGGGCTGTGCAAATTAACGTTTAATTAATCGATTAATCTTTAATTTTTTGATCTATCAAAATCTTTTTGATCGATTAAAATTCTTTTGATTGGTACTCACCTCTCCACCGGCTTCTGGGCCTTCAGGGAGTTCCGTTGGAGATCCGGTAACGTCACGGACACCGGCGGGGCTTGCCGTGTCCATCTGAAGGGCTCCTTTGCTGCGCCTTCATATGTGCATGCCGGCGGGACCTTACTCTCTGCCACACGCAAGGGCTGTTACACTTCCCTCTATCACTTCCCTCTATCAACCTGGGATTCTACAACCATCCACTGGGAGTTGTGATAGTTCCCTTCATGGGAAATCTACATGCCGACGGACTGATGTTAACCCCTCCTCATCTGGATTCAGCAGTGGTATCGTTGTACACATTTTTATACCAATATCATACTTAGCTACATGTTTTTATGACTGCTTTTGGTATCGTTTGGTATTACTCGCACCATTTTTACAGTTTATGTAGCTACATCGATTTTATCTCCAGTGCAATATTTATTTTGTTACCGACCTGAAGACTATAAAAGTTGCTATTCCCATCGAGCGCTGCCTTTGTGTGTTTTTTGTATCCTGCTATCCATTTTTCCAGTTGTTGGTAGCTGCACTGGGAATCAGCCTGCAAGGAGATCAGCTAAAAGTAGTTGGATCTGTATGTGCGTTATAATTAATCGAAATTAGTCGATTAATCGATTAAAAAAAAAAAAAACGATTAATCGAACAGAAACATTTTGATCAGTAACAGCCCTAATATAATTCAATAAATAAGTTGCTTTTATCAGAGTCGTTCACTAATATCTGCATGATATTTTGGATTATTTATGTGTGCCAGCTTCTCATAAGACAATTATGTACAAAGTATGAACCTTGCTGAAAGAGAGTGCCACTTTCCTTGTGGCGGCGCTGCGGCGGAGACAAAAACTACATCAGAGAAGCCTAAGAGGAATAAAAACCTGTCAGGTGAATTAACTTGCTGGGTCCTACTTCAAAGTGAAATATCAGTTTTGGTTGGAGTTGGCCTTTAACTCCTCAATTTACTATAATGGCGCCTTCACCGAGCCTGCTTATTGCTTAACCCTTTACATTACAGCACAGTTAGCAGCAAGTATACCAGCAATCCCAATATAGTGCCCGAGCATACGAGGGAGAGGGAACTGCAGTGTTTTCAGCTTCATGCCTGCAAAGCGTTCAATGCAGCATTGACAAAGAGATAAGTATTGTTGTCGTTACACCTCGCGCAGCCTTTCTCCGCGTTTGGCACATAAGGGTGGGCAGCCTGCAGGAATATAATATGACCTGCAAGGCTCTGCATTGAACACGTCCTCCTTGATTGTTGGGCTGGGAGCCTCTGCAATTTGCTGCTCTGTAGTATTCCCTAGATGTCTGCCTTATCTCATAGCAGCACATTGGTTTCCCGCATCTCTCATCAGCAGGGCAGTGTACACAGCAGCAGAAGAAGAAGAAGAAGGATGCTAAGCACTGCAGCCTGGGCACTTTCCTACCAGCAGCTTAACCCCTGCTCGGCTGCAGGCTGACAAATCCCTGATACACACAGCTGCTCTGATGCTGAAAATGAATAAAACAAATTAAGACTGATTTACTAAAGGAGTTAAGAAAATTCACACAATAAATGGTGTAAATATTTAATTATCCAATCATATCAAAAGCAAATTTCTGTTGACTTATTTCATCTGCACTTATTTGGATAATCAAGCAACTATTTATGCAATTTATTGTGTGCATTTTCTAAACTCCTTTAGTAAATCACCCCAACTATTTGGCTTAGTTAAAGAAAAAAAAAAAAAAGAACAGTGCTGTAGGGCAACATTTTAAGAACCGGCATTCTTTAGCCTGTTCATTATCCTCTGCTGAAATCTGATTTATGATTGGTCGCCTTGGTTACTTCTCTTTTGCACGGTTGTCCTATTGGTGTATGCAATGTACAGAGCTGTAATATAACACACGTCATATAACAATTATGACACCTGTGACACTGGCAGTACAAAGTGCAGCAACCAACAGCTGCAAACGTTGATTAAAAATCAATGTTTTTGTATTTCTAAAGTGATGAAACGCTGATCTGATTGGTCGCTGTGGGTTGATGAACATCATTGAATATGAAATAAGCCCTATAGCCATGAGAAAAGAATTGCATGTATGGGTAGACTGGCTATGGATGCATACATAAACAAGTACAGATGAAGTTTAAGTTATTCTTTGTTGGTACTAGTAGTATTTGACAGTAGCACAGATGACCTTCAATGCTCACCTCCTCTCTCACATCCACTTCTGGAGTAGTAGTAGTAGTAGTAGTAGTAGTGTTTTCACCTGGGGTATCGGCTTGGTTTTCAGCAGCCGCTTCACTTTCCACTTCAGCAGACATCCTTTGCCATGCTATTTTTCCAGGTCACCCTGCTGGAAGTCCGATCGGCCAAAAAACAAGAAAGCATCATCACTTGGAGCATGCAGCACCCAGGCAAATCACCAAGCTGCACCCCATCTCTAATGCAGTTCTTAAGTCTTGTACATAAAGAAAGAGCTATAGATCCTCTCCCCTCCCTGCTTCACCCACATCTGCAGCCCATATGTTGTAGGAAGGAAGGAGACAGCTAAAAACCCTCCACTGTAGATGCAAGGGTCACCTTATCTGCAGGACCAGAAATGGCAGAGTGGGCAAAGTGGTTGGCACCTTATTGCAGGGCTGAAGGGAACTTCAAGAAAAATGCAGCAGCTGTCTAAATGATCTTGGCTCCCTGGAGATGTGACAGGATGAACACCAGATTTCTTTTTTTTTCTCCTTCTGATGTTGTGTGCACACCCCTTGTTTCTTCCTCAGCAATAAATCACAGAGCTGGAGGTATCAGAACACACACACACAGGCTCACTACAGCCCATCATTGTCTTTCAGCAGTTAGTGTTTACCTGCTGGAACAAAACATGCTGCACCATCAATGACTTCAGATGCATACACCTCCAGATGCAGAGCCCTCCCCATCACAAATAGATCTGCTGCACTGTATGGTTCATTTAATCCTGCAAGCCATTGTTCAGGTGCACTCTAAGGGCACTCGGAGTGCTCTAGGTACCTTGGTCCTCCTAATCACCATCATCAGTCTTCCAGAGACAGATTGTCTTTTTCTTGCATTGATGCTAAAGGCTCAGACTTTTCTGGTCTGCAATAGTACTCACCAATTATTCCAGTCTTGTTCTATTTATGGCTATGATGGTGTGTCGGCAAGGAGAAAATCCAGTTGGGAGTTGCAGGTGGGAATTAAATGCTGGCAGTGCTGTGCTTCCTACAAGGCAGGTCACAGGCAGGGAGAAATGTTTCATGTGAGGTCAGCGGAGATAATGGGAAGGGATGAGGATAGCAGACATCTTTCTTTAAAGTGCTAAAACCAACCAAGGGCATAATTGGAGATCAGAGTGATATCAGGAAGTACAGAGAGGTGTCGAGCTTTGAAGGTGAGATGAAGAACACGCCTTGGTACATATCTACTGGGAAAAGACAGTCCTTGCATTTAATTGCTGTGTATGCTGTTGTAGATGTGTGGAAGAGAAGAAATGACACAACCACTTCTGTTGGTCTAATGCAGTGCTTCTCAAATAGTGGGGCGCGCCCCCCAGGGGGGGCCAGAGGCTCCATAAAGGAGGGCTCGTTCCGGACCGCGGCGATCACGCCATTTAGTATCCGCTTCTGTCCCCAGCCTCCTCCGCTAGTTAGAGGAGCGGACGGCGGGAGGCGGGACATTTTTGAACTGGGGGACGGGACCAGAGAACAGCCTGTCATGTTGGACTGCAGGTGATTGGCTGCTAGGAGGCGGTCCTAGCAGCCAATCACCAGTTCGCCCAAAAGTCTCCCCGCCCCGCCCAGTGCTGCTGCGGCTTCACTTGACGAATGTCCCGCCTCCTGCTCTCCGCGCTGAAAAGTTACAGGTAGGAGTGGAGAGGGAGGAAGGGAGGAAAAATATATGGAAATGTTAAGGACGAGGAGTGGGGGCTGTGCTGTGGGGGGGAAAGGGGGGTTATGTAATGGGGGAAACTGTGTGCAGGATATGTGATGGGGGTCATGTAAAGGGGGCAATACTTTGTGGGGGGGTATGTGATGGGGTCATGTAAAGGGGGCAATACTGTGTGGGGGGATATGTGATGGGGCAATACTGTGTGGGGGGATATGTGAAGAAGGGCAATACTGTGTGTGGGGGGATATGTGAAGAAGGGCAATACTGTGTGTGGGGGGATATGTGAAGAAGGGCAATACTGTGTGTGGGCAGGGCCAGATTAAGAACATCATGGGCCTGGTGCTGAGGATTTTGGTGGGGCCTTTTAGGCTGCATTCACACCTTTGCGACAAGTAACGCCACGTACGCGGCGTATTTTGCCGCTAATAGTGTAACTTTTTTTTTACAAATCCTTCCTATTGCTTTGTATGGCCGAACGCCAATGCCGCCTGAAAAAAAGGGTCCGGGACTTTTTTTCATGCCGCAGGTATATGGCGTCTATGAGATGTGAACCATCTCACAGACAGCAATGGGAATTCTCTCCTCCAGCGGCACGAGCGGCCGGCGTCGGGCGTTTTGTCGCGGAGGTGTGAATGGGGTGTAATAAATAATAAATAAATGCGTGGGAATGACATGAACGCAGCCCAGCTAAGGCAAGTGACCAAAGGCACAGAACCCAGAAGGAAGACCGGGTGAAGATGGAAGCGCCCGGGCCCCGCCGGATTCATCGCAGCACTGGAGGGCTCAGTCTGAAAATTGAAGTGTACACTAATGTGCTAATATGCTGTGCATACTTGTACGTTGTGGCATAACCTACCGCAGGGCCTCTAAAAAGTAGTAATGTCAGGAAAGTTTACTACCGCTTTATTATCACAGGATCCTCTCATGGGGCCCCCTACTGACCCGGTGGACGGTGGCCCTTGGGCAGTGCCTAAGTGCACAGTTGCCAACATTTAAAAAATATTTTCAGGGCCACTTTTTTATATAAGTGCTATATTTAGAGTAGCTGAGATCCCCGATGTTCCTCTATACATCATAGTAGTAATCACAAAATTAAATGAGTACTAATAATGGGGCAGAACAAATATGAGAACTGATATTTCCTTTAGTTGAACTAACAAAAGTGTGTCCACTGTCCATTCTAGAGCTGGTAACATTGAGGATATTCAGTATAATTTTAAAGAACTGTTTTTGTGGGTAAGCGACATAGGGGAGGAGTATGGACGGTATATAAGTGGGAAGTATGTGCAGGTGAGGGAGAGGAATGTGGAGGGTCTAACAGTGGGCACTATGTACAGGAGAGGAGTACAAAGGGTACGGAAAAAAGCACTATGTACAGGAGAGGAGTGTGAAGGGTATGACAATGGGCAGTATGTACAGGAAGAGTGAGGGGGTATGACAGAGGGTAGTATGTACCAGAGAGAAGTGTGGAGGGTATGATGGGGCAGTATGTACAGGAGAGGAGTGTGGGGGGTATGACAGTGGGCAGTATGTACAGGAGAGGAATGTAGACGGTATGATAGTGGGCTCTATGTATAGGGGAGGAGTGTGGAGGGTATGACAGTGAACACTATGTATAGGAGAGGAGTGTGGAGGGTATGACAGTGAGCAGTATGTACAGGAGAGGAGTGTGGAGGGTGCGACAGTGGGCACTAAGTACAGGAGAGAAGTGTATGACAGCAGGCACTATGTACAGGAGAGGAGTGTGAAGGGTATGACAGTGGGCGCTATGTATAGGAGAGGAGTGTGGAGGGTATGACAGTGGGCACTATGTACAGGAGAGGAGTGTGTAGGGTATGACAGTGAGTACTATGTATAGGAGAGAAGTGTGGAGAGTATGACAGTGGGCACTATGTACAGGAGAGGAGTGTGGAGAGTATGACAGTGAGCACTATGTACAGGAGTGGAAGGATATTTAGGGACTGCGTAGTGGTTAAGCGGGTCATACATGGATTGAAATTACGCCAATTATGCAGAGACCAGCCATAGTCAATCTATGTATGGGCTAGCTGGTTTTACACAAGTCAATCTATTAATCAACTTGAGTACAACCAGCCTGTTTTTTTTTTCTTAAAACAATCAGTGCTGCCAGCTAA
The DNA here is from genome assembly GCF_905171775.1 of Rana temporaria. NCBI lineage: Eukaryota > Metazoa > Chordata > Amphibia > Anura > Ranidae > Rana > Rana temporaria. The sequence goes on from NC_053501.1 coordinate 53,291,050, forward strand.
AGTTAGCAACACTGATCATTGTACGCACTGGCAGAACACAATAACACTGCAGGAGTGATTCCCCCATCCACAGGTCAGCAGGTGAGAGGGTGTGTGGGGACAGGCTGGGGAGAGATACTAGTCAGTGGCTGGGTAGGCACTGGTAGTATCAGAGCCAGATACACACAGGTTACATACGCCACGATTGTTAGAGCGAGAACAATAATTCTAGTACTAGACCTCCTCTGTAACTCTAAACATGTAACCTAAAAAAATGTAAAGCATCGCATAGGATACCAAAAAAAATTGTGCTAACTTAACTAACTAACTGTTTTTTTAATGAATGAAACATTTTTTTCCAAAAAAACATGTTTGAAAAATTGCTGCGCAAATACCGTGCTAGAGCTGCACAATTAATCGTTAAAAAAATTGTGATCTCGATTCAACCCCCCCTGACGATCTTCAATGCAGAGTTTGCTGATTCTTTCATATAAGTGGAGAGACTTTCAGCTATCAAAAGAAAATATCTGGGCAGTCTGCCAAGTTTTTAACAGGAAACATTGTAACTGACACTTCCTTCTTAGATCAAAGGGATACACTTCTGTGTGTAAAGAACAAATCTGGGCAGTCTGCAAAGTTTGTAAACAAAATGAAACATTGTAACTAACTAACATTGTAACTAAATTTAACCACTTAAAGTCCAACACTTGTTTAAGTTAGAAAGCAATATTATTTGCTAGAAAATTACTTGGAACCGCCAAACATTATATATATTTTAGCAGAAACTCTAGGGAATACAATGGCAATTGCTGCAATATGTTATGTCACACTGCATTTTCCCACTTCAATGAATAATAAAAACCATAAAAACAAAACAGTAAAGTTAGCCCATTTTTTTTTTTTTTTTATGTGAAAGATGATGTTACGCCGCAACAATCGTGAGAGAATCGTGATCTATCTTTTAAGCAAAAAAATTGCAATTCTCATTTTAGCCAGAATCGTGCAGCTCTATACCGTGCAACATAAAAAGTGCAAAGACCACCATAGAGTCATTTTCTAGCAAAAAACAAATGATGATTTTTACATGTAGTAGAGAAGTGTCAGAATTGGCCTGGGTGGCAAGGGGTTAATTACCATGAGTAATATACAAATAATTATTATAAGCACTGTGATCCTATCAGTCTGCTGTAGCTTGTATTTATATTGACCGCTCTGAATGTAGCTTCTGACAGGCTGTGCAAGCAGGCCCGTATCTCCGGAACCATAAATGATAGCTGTCCCATATTTTAACCAGTTGTGGGGTATCTCTTCCCATGCCTACCCCCAAATGTGGGGTTTCTGTGACCTCTGGTCATCGAGCTACAACCCCCCAAATTCGATCTTAGAAAAAAAAAATCTTAAAAAAAAAAAAATTTATTTAAGAATAAATGCCTTTTTTCACCCCACGCTGATGAAGTCCCGCTCATAGGGACGTAACGTCGTACGAGGGGAAGGGGCCACATGTGACGTCAACCGCGATCGCCGACCTAGACTGAAACCCATGCTCTTATGGATGTTTTATGCTGTTTCGCTGCACTCGTTTGAGAGTGCTTATACAGTGAGTGTATTCGTTTTTTATTCTTAAATAAATGTATTTTGGCTTCAGAGAGCACTAGATTTCCTCTCCTTTGTTTTTTATGCCCTGATTGCCATGTCCTGATCCTGAGTCTGACTGATATCGTGGTTCTACTGCTGCATTGCTTGCTGTCCTCTGAGAACAGGTGGTTCTCTGATTATGCTTTGTGACCTATTGCAGGTCGAAGTTGTAAGGTGAGAGGCCATTCCTGCTATTTGGTGGAGGTTCCTTCTGGATATCACCCTTTGGATTTCTGCACTATTATATTCCGATTTGGATCATCTTTTTGCACTTGAGCACTTTATATGGACTTTATTATATAATTTTTAATTATATATCATATATCATATGTTTTAACTTTCTGTATGTATAGTTTAAAATTGTTTGTTTTGCGCTGCACTATTATTATTAGATTCTTCCTAGGGGGGGCATGACAGAAAATAATTGAGAAGCACTGGTCTAATGCAACATCCAAATATGTGTTTTGTAGTAGATTCGATTATTTTTTTTCAACCATTTTATCTAACCAGTTGGATAAACTAAAGCTGGATTTTCACCAGTAGAATGTTATTATTTATAAATGTATGTTGAATTCTCTACTGGTTAGAGAGGGCAAAACAACATTCATTGTTGACTGTAATGAAGAAAAAATTTGATGGAGTGGGACGGAACAAACAAAGTTCTAAGAGCCGGTTCACACAGGCGGCACGACTTTGGGGGAGACTCGGCAAGGCGATCTCAAGACAACTTGAGAGGCGACTTGCAAAATTACTTCTGTATTGAAGTCAATGAAAGTCGCCCCGAGTCGCCCCCAAAGTCGTACAAGAACCTTTTTTTAAGTCGGAGCGACTTGCGTCGCTCCTATTAAAACGGTTCTATTGAATAGAGTCGCCCCTGTGTGAACCGGGTCTTACTGTGAATGTGATTTTTGTTTGGATAAAATTGTACATATGGTAATGGAATTGGTTAAAATGTATAAGTTTACCTTTGTGAAACATTCCACCCATTTTTACGGTGAAATACTTAAAGTGGAGGTTCACCCTAAAACTTTTTATTTTTTTATGTACCATCCCATCCAGCATACTTGCGTCAGCTGTAGTATGTTTTTTTTTTTCCGCCGCTGTATTTAACGTTTAATCGATCAGTTTTGTTTCAGACTCCGGCGGGGAAATAGGCGTTCCTATGAAGAGGGGAACATGATTGACGTCCGGCTATGGCGCGTCACGCGTTCCGAAAATAGCCGAAATAGGACTCGGATAAATACGGCGCCTGCGCAGTCAGCTCCTAGTCTGTGCGCAGACGCCGTATAGCGCCGTAAAGAGCCGAGTCCTACTCCGGCTATTTTTGGAACGTGTGACGCGCCATAGCCGGACGTCAATCATGTTCCCCTCTTCATAGGAACGCCTACTCCCCGCGGGAGTCTGAAACGAAACTGAAGGATTAAACGGTTAATACAGCGCAAAAAAAAACATACTATAGCTGACGCAAGTATGCTGGATGGCATGGTACATAGATGTTTTTTAGGGTGAACCTCTGCTTTAACATGTTCAGCATCTGCAGCTTCTCCCCCTTGATCCCGCCCAACCTGGCAGTGGCCCGGGGATCTTCTCCCCACACCCGCTGTCAGAATTTTAAAATAGTGCAGCTGTGTGGGGCTCTGTAGGGCTTTCATTCACAGTTTCCTGTGAATGAAACATAGAAAAGTGACGACAGAAAAAAGACTGACCGGTCGATCGAGCCGGCTTTTTTTTTTTAGCAACTTTTTTGTCTGAGTATAGATCTATGTTTGCCCCAACTTAGCATGTTTGAAGCCATTTACCGTTAACTGACTCATTACCTCTGCTGGAAGTTTCAGTTAAATAATATTTTCTAAGATTTGTTTTGACCTTTCCTCCATTTAGTTTGAGGTCATGTCCCGTGTTCTTGATTTTGGTTTCATATTGAAAAAACTGACCTCCTGAACCTTATTCACCCCCTTGATATATTTAAAGGTTTTATTCGTGTCTCCCCTTTCCCCTTTTTCCTCCAGACTGTACATATTAAAGTGGTATTGAAGCTTTGGGTTTTCTTTGTAAAAATAACAAACATGCCATACTTACCTGCTCTGTGTAGTTGTTTTGCACAAAGCAGCTCTGAGAGTTCCCCCAGAGAAAGCTGCTTGCCCTAAGCTTGAAGTGCTCAAAAGTGGTCCTTAACCACTTAAGGACCGCCTCCTGCACATACGTCGGCAGAATGGCACGGCTGGGCACAAGCACGTACCTGTACGTCCTCTTTAAGTGCCCAGTTGTGGATCGCGGGCGCGCCGCGACCCGGTCCGAAGCTCCGTGGTCGCGGGACCCACGGACCCGATCACTGCTGGAGTCCCGCGATCGGTCCCCAGAGCTTCCCCGTTCTTCACTGTGGCGCTGTCATTGATCGTGTGTTCCCTGATATAGGGAGGCACAATCAATGACGTCACACGTCCAGCCCCGCCCCCCTACAGTTAGAAACACATATGAGGTCACACTTAATCCCTTCAGCGCCCCCTAGTGGTTAACTCCCAAACTGCAATTGTAATTTTCACAGTAAATAATGCATTTTTATAGCATTTTTTGCTGTGAAAATGACAATTGTCCCAAAAATGTGTCAAAATTGTCCGATGTGTCCGCCATAATGTCACGGTCACGAAAAAAGCCGCTGATCGGCGGCATTAGTAGTAAAAAATTAATTATTAATAAAAATGCAATAAAACTATCCCCTATTTTGTAAACACTATAAATTTTGCGCAAGCCAATCGATAAACGCTTATTGCGATTTTTTTTTTACCAAAAATAGGTAGAAGAATACGTATCGGCCTAAACTGAGGGAAAAAAACTTTTTTTATATATTTTTGGGGGATATTTATTATAGCAAAAAGGAAAAAATATTGCATTTTTTTCAAAATTGTCGCTCTATTTTTGTTTATAGCGCAAAAAATTAAAACCGTAGAGGTGATCAAATACCACCAAAAGAAAGCTCTATTTGTGGGGGAAAAGAAGACGCTAATTTTGTTTGGGAGCCACATCGCACGACCGGCGTTAAATCGATGCAGTGCCGAATCACAAAAAACTGGCCGGGTCCTTTACCTGCATTTTGGTCCGGGTCTTAAGTGGTTAAGAAAAAGATGGTCGTCCTAGTAGAGGGGTTGATTATTTTTCAGTACACCACAGCACAGCTTCATCCCCATCTCCTCCCCCCTGCGACAAACTATTTGGAGAAAAGATTAAATATGAGTAGGCAGGATGCTTTGTGAAAAACAACTGCACAGAGCAGGTAAGAATGGCATGTTCGTTATTTTTACAAAGAAAACCCAAAGCTTTAATACCACTTTAATATGTACAGTCTGGAGAAAAAAAGTAAGCAGACATTTTTTTTTATAAATTACCACTTTTGAGTACTTCAGAACTTTTAAGAAATTTCAGCACTGATCACCTATATCACCAGTATTCATACAAGGATCTTTCGAAATAGGAGATTCTTTTGAATTGTTATATTTTTCTTGATCATTGATATCAATTGAATTTATTTGCATAGTTTTACTTTATTTATTGCTTTGTTGCACAAATGTTGTGTGATTTATACATTGTTTAATTTGCATGTTTGTTTTGCATATTTTTTGTACTTTTAGTTTATAGATTAATTTAGTTTAGGATTGATTTGATTATTCACTATATGATTTAAAGGGACAACACACAATTTTTTGTTTCAGGCCTTGTACTCACGGCAGGACATGTCCGATGAAAACGGTCTGCAGACCGTTTCCATCGGACATGTCTGGCCGGGGACTGCCCGGGGACTTCTGTTCGATGGCTATACACACCATCGAACAGAAGCCCGCGCGTAAACATTACGCGGGGCGTGTCCGCGGTGTCGCCGCGTCGATGACGCGGTGTCGCCGCGACAATGACGCGGCGACGTGGGCGGGCCGCCTTAAAAATGCTTCCACGCATGCGTCGAAGTCATTCGACGCATGCGAGGGATGCGGGCGGCAGGACATGTACGGTAGGTCTGTACAGACGACCGTACATGTCCGGGCGGACAGGTTTCCAGCGGACTGTTTTAAAACAAGTCCGGGAAACAGTTGTCCGCTGGAAACCTGTCCGATCCGTCCCAAAATGGTCCGCTCGGGCCAACACACGGCCAAACATGTCTGCTGAAACTGGTCTGCGGACCAGTTTCAGCAGACATGTTTGGTCGTGAGTACGGGGCCTAAGATTTGCTGTTGGCCCAGAGTCTGGGTTAAATAAATTGCAGCAGCCCAACATATACAAAGCGCAAGAAAATATTACCTAAGCAGCTCAATGAGCAATATTGAAAATTTACACTTCCACTTCCGCAAAAGCATTCATGAGTTACTAATCTACAACCCCAATTCCAAGAAGTTGGGACGCTGTATAAAATCTACATAAAACAATCTACATAAAATAGAATGCAATGATTTGCAAATCTCATCAACCTATATTTTATTCACAATAGAAAATAAAAAACATATCAAATGTTTCAACTGAACAAATGTACCATTTTAAGAAAAACATAATGTAATTTTGAAATTGGTGGCAGCAACACGTCTCAAAAAGTTGAGACAGGGCAACAAACAGTTGGCAAAGAAAGTGGTACTATCAGGGAAGAGTTAGAAGGACATTTTGCAATTACCGTATTTATCGGCGTATAACGCGCACAGGCATATAACACGAATCCTAACTTTAAGAGGGAAGTTTCAGAAAAAAAACTTTCCACAGCCCCCTGCGTATAACATGCAGGCACAGTTTACCTTCTATTTTCAGGGTAAAAAGTGAGTGTTATACGCCAATAAATACAGTAATTAGGTTAATTAACAACAGGTCAGTAATATGACTGAGCATCTTAGAGAGTCAGAGTGTGTCATAAATAAAGATGGCAGAGGTTTACCAATCTCTTAAAAGCTGTGTCTAAAAATGGTTGAACAATTTTAGTGTTGTGTTCCGCAATGTAAAGTTGCAAAGTAGAATGGGACTTATTGACCTCCTCCCACTGCCAATTACTTATCAAGCCTGATTGGCTGCTACTGTGTCATATGACTCAGTGTAGGCAGCCATACAAACCCACCGCCAGACACCAGCCTCTTTCGTATGAAGAAGGATTCACATCTGCTGGTCTAAATGCTGGTCATATATATATAAATAAATAAATAAATATATGCATATATATGTAGCGCCCTGCTCCTGTTGGGTAGGCTACTTGTAAATTTAGGTTATCTGAGCTGTAGTTTAGCTCAGAATGACTATGTCAAATTATTGGTTTCTGTTCCAGTTCAGCTGCGTTGCACATTTTCCACTTGACTGTAGGTGTTGCTGTCACCGCGGGTCAAGGTTGGAAATGCATCAGGCTGGGTGTATTGAGTATTCTTTTCCCAGAAGCAGCCCAGTGGGCGTGGTCTCCACCGCGGTGCATTCTTGGAGAGGGTACTTAAGGGATAGACACCGTTTTGGCAGGGTCTTCCCATCCTGACCTGATGGCCCTCCTGGTCTCAGGGATGTGATAGCAGTTCTTCAGCCTCAGGGCCTGTTGGCCCGAGGCTCCGTTTACTGAGAGTAGGCCCAGGAGTTTCTGGGGCTTACTGGTCCAGGGGTGGTCCTGTGCTGTCTTGCCTGCGGGAAGAAGCCGAACAATCGGGGACTCTTTCGGAGGACGCATCCTGGCCAATCTACCAGTGCTGCCGGCTGGCTGAAAGATCCTGGTACTGTGTAGTTGTGTCTTTGGAACTTTGCAAAGTGTGTTGGTGGTTACACGGTCCTGTGGCAGAGGTTTGTGCAGCGACTCGACTGTACTCATTAAGTCTGTGGCAGAAACTTTTGAACGAGCTTCGCACCAGCTGCTAGGTCAGTGAGAGAGGCCTATCCGGTGTTTGCTGAATCCAGTGTGGAAACGGTTTGTCCTCTGGATCTAAGAACGTACCCGTGATCCGCAAAGCAAGGTACCTGAATCTCCCCTAACCCTCCATCCCTCTGTCTGAGTTTGTTTAATAAAACCTTGGAAGAAAAGAGACTTAGGGCCAGATTCTTAAAGGACTTACGAGGGCGCAGCGCCATGTACGCCGTCGTAAGTCCTAATCTGACCCGTCGTATCTATGCGACTGATTCTTAGAATCAGTTACGCATAGATATCCATTAGATCCGACAGGCGTAAGTCTCTTACGCCGTCGGATCTAAACTGCAATTTTTTTTGCCCGCTAGGTGGCGCTTCCGTTGAATTCTGCGTTGAGTATGCAAATTAGCTAGATACGCAAATTCCCGAACCTACGCGCGGCCCACGCAGTAAAGTTACAACGTTTACGTTAGGCTTTTCCCGGCGTAATGTTGCCCCTGCTATATAGTGGCATAAGTGCGGCGCAACAATGTTAAGTATGGCCGTCGTTCCCACGTTGAAATTTGAAAAAGTTACGTCGTTGGCGTAAGTCGTCTGTGAATGGGGCTGAACGTAATTTACGTTCACGTCTAAACCAATGACGTCCTTGCGACGTCATTTGGAGCAATGCACACTGGGATATTTTACGGACGGCGCATGCGCAGTTCATTCGGCGCGGGGACGCGATTGATTTAAATGATACACGCCCCCTACCCGCCGAATTTGAATTCCGCCGGGTGATTTACGCTACTCCGCCGCAACTTACGGAGCAAGTGCTTTGAGAATACAGCACTTGCCCGTGTAAGTTGCGGCGGCGTAACGTAAATCGGATACGTTACGCCGCCGCATAGATACGCCGAGATACAAGAATCTGGGCCTAAGTGTTGGTGCTGACATTTGTGAATAACTCTTCAAGGAGAACCCCTAAGACGAACGTGGTGAAAACTGTGAGGTAACGGCAGGCCCCAAACTATCCAGCAGCTCCTTGTGGGGTAGTGCTACATATACATATACACATTTATTTGAATTTTTTCATATAGTTATACTTTTTCTTTTCCATAGGATTGTGGCCATTGTCTAGCACTCTCCAAATTATTTTGTCCTTAACTGGATAAACTTCAGAATAGAAGCCTGGATTCCTCCTACTACGTGGATGTATTTATATGTTTTCCTTTTTTGGTACACTTGTTATTTTTCTTCTATGTCTTTAGGAGCCTGGCGTTTTATCCCTTGTGCTTTGGGATCCATGGGACCTTGTATGGCAACGCTGTAAGCCACGGACACACAGTTTCTTCTTTCTATAAATACACCTGCTATTGTAGGTGATACATTGTAAGTATTGTTACTGGTACCATGATGTTTGCCAATCTGTTCGTTTTAAAAAAAATTGTAGTTTGGGATATTATCCTATATCAGGGGTATGCAATTAGCGGACCTCCAGCTTTTGCAAAACTACAAGTCCCATCATGCTTTGCCTCTGGGTGTCATGCTTGTGGCTGTCAGAGTCTTGCTATGCTTCATGGGACTTGAAGTTCTGCAACAGCTGGAGGTCTGCTAATTGCATACCCCTGTCCTATATGTAAAATCTTTCTAGATATCCTTCTCAAATGGACATCATCCCCTGAAAAAAAAAATTTGTTGAAACGCGTTGCGGTCTTTATGTCCGCGCAGTTCAGCTGTATTTTACACGCATGGGGCCTTTTGTATTTATCGTATTGAAATTACTGTGTGAATTTTTATTTTAACGGTGTTAAAATGTCTTTCCTCTTTTGAGGTTGTTATATATTGATATAATAAATATTGTCATTTTTTTAATCTCTACATTACTTTCATTCTCAATATTATTTCCTGGGTACCGTATAGTCCCAGTTCCCTTCCATACCCATTACGAGATTCCTTTTGCATTGTAACGCAAGATTGGTTGCCGAAAAACGCTGGAACGCAATATTTGATGCTCGTGATCTTTGGGTTCTCAGACGGCACTGCTTTAAAAACAGGCATGATTCTGTGATTGGCATTGCTGCATGGGCTCAAAAAATATTCCAAAATTCACTGTCTGTGAGCACAGTTCACCATGCAATTTCCCCCACTTTGGAGACATTTCCTCTCACTTTCTATTGTGTCTATAAAATAGGAAGTTAGCAGTGCAGAGGAAAAAACAGTAGTCCCATGATCCCTAATTCATCCCCCCCCCTTTTTGGCTTGCGTAGTAAATGAAGTGGCCACCAACCAGTTGCTACTGGTGCTAGAGCGAGCCTGGCATAGAACCAATGTGTCCTCTGCTTTAGACTCCTAGCGCCATCTTGGATTGCATTGCATGAATCCATGTATTGCCGCTGCCGCCCACTATTCAGATGGACGGCCCCCTGGTGAGCGCAGGATATCTGAATAACGGCAGCTGGTTGGCTTTGGAAGTGCCTGATGGCTATAATCGGCTTCCAAATAGTTAACCAGGGGACGCACGGGGTGTGCATTCCCTGGTTAACACTGACAGGCGTCTTAGCCAATCGGGTTCACCGGTTCTGGTTACCGGTAACCTGATTGGCTGAAACGTCATCGAGGGCGGGAGAAGACATCAAGGGACGGTGGAAGAAGGATGGCTGACCCCAGAAAGGTAAGTCCTGTGCGGGGCGAGGGGGCATTTAACAGGGCACAGTGGCAGCATTTAACAGGGCACAGTGGTACTAATTTATGGGCACAGTGGCGTTAATTTATGGGCACAGTGGTGACCATTGATGTGCATGGTGGTGACAATTGATGGGCACGGTGGTGACAATTGATGGGCACGGTGGTGACAATTTATGGCACAGTGGTAACAATTGATGGCACAGTGGCTGCGTTTGGCATGGCACAGTGGCTGCGTTTGGCATGGCACAGTGGTGACAATTGATGGGCACAGTGGTGACAATTGATGGGCACAGTGGCGACAATTGATGGCACAGTGGCTGCGTTTTATGGCATGGCATGGCACAGCGGTGACAATTGATGGGCACAGTGGCGATAAATGATGGCACAGCACAGTGGCTGCATTTGATGGCATGGCACAGTGGCGACAATTGATGGCACAGTGGCGACAAGTGATGGCATGGCACAGTGGTAACAATTAATGGGCACAGTGACTGCCTTTGATGGGCACAGTGGCTGCGTTTGATGGGCACAGTGGCTGCGTTTGATGGGCACAGTGAGGCTGCAATTGTTTTTTTTTTTTTTCGTTTGTTTGCGCCCCCCAAAAATGTTGAGCACCAGCTAAAAGAAAAATCTACTACCACAGCAGCTGGAAAAAATTACCACCCCCTTTTGTGACCTAAAATAAAACTATAAATAAACCAGTCCTTTAAAGTGGTTGTAATCCTTTACATATATCCAGTGAAGGGATTTCCTTAGGTCATACACAAAGATTAAACACATTTACCTACATAAGTTGTATCTGTCTATCTGCAGTTTTCTCTTCTCTACATATTTCCAAAATGCTGCATCAATAAGCTTGTATGAAAATTCAGAAAAGAGGGGGGCGGAGACCTAAAGTTACACTGTGTGGAGCTCAGTAAGGAGAACTCTGAGAGCTAATTGGAGGGAAGAGACACACCTTCACACAGCACACAGGAACATAGCTGAGGCTGTCAATCTGCTTTAGGTCCCTCCCCTGTCACCATTTTGCTCTTGGTGTCAGAAAAAAGTGTTGGAAGTGATTCATGCTGATAGCAGAGGAACAAAGCAGCAGACAGAATTTACACTTTTTCATTGAGATAGGTACACAATTAAGCCTCATACACATGATCAGACTTCCATCAGACTTTTCCGTGGATTTTGGTCTGAAGGGCGTTGGCCGTGAACTTGGTATGCATACAGACGGCACAACATTTTCAGACAAAACCTAAATATGTGTTTTTTCTGCTCTTTAGCGCCACCCTTTGGGCAACCTCTGCTAATGTTGTCTTAATGTTGAACATTGGTTCTGAGCCTGCGTGTTTGTACTTTAGATTGGACAGATTTGTGTACACACGATCGGATAATCCGACGGAACAGATTTATTGTCAGACAGTTGGTGAGCATGAACAGCCAACATTTGTTGATGTTAATTCAGCCATTGTCTGATGGCGCGTACACGCGGTCTGATTATCCGACACAACACATCCATCAGACAATTATTGTCGTAAAATTGGATCGTGTGTACAGGCCTTTACAACCACTTTATACATTTTCAAAGGGGGGTGGCAACTTGAGTACAATTCTTTGGTGGTATCCATTGATAAACAGATGGTCATTTAACACATATACATCACTTCCAGAGTTCCCTGGGGAAAAGCCAGAGATAGCCCTTTTCACAGCTAAAGGTGTGAATGGCATTTGTTCAGGAACAGAACTATTACTTGATACATCACAATATAGGCTATTGAACACAGTCAAATTACATTGTTACACAATATATATATTTTCAAACAGATACAACCAACATACCTATATCTATATACACACAATATACATACACAGATATATATACACACATACACATACAGAGTAGGGTTGTCCCGATACCGATACTAGTATCGGTATCGGGACCGATTCCGAGTTTTTTCGGCGGTACTCAGACGCCGATACCCCGCTCTGATACACAAATAGAATACTTGCCACCCCCCGTCGCCTCCCGCCTCCCGCCACCGAAGCCACAATCCGCCGCGATCCGCCGCCATTCGCCGCATCCCCGCTGCCGCCGACTGTGTAATACGCCGGGAACATTACAGCTTTGAATAGCTGTAATGATTCGCATCGCGCATAGACACTCCCCCTTGCTCGGGTGAACTGTCCAATCCCGAGCAAGGGGGAGTGTCTATACGTAGCGCGAATCATTACAGCTTTAGCTGTTATGTTCCCGCGCGTATTACCAGTCGGCGCTCGGCGGCAGCGGGACACAGGTAAGGGGGACATCGCTGGATATGGGGGAGACGATGGCTGCATATGGGGGACGATGGCTGCATATGGGGGACAATGTCTGCATATGGGGGACAATGTCTGCATATGGGAGACAATGGCTGTATATGGGGGAGACGATGGCTGTATATGGGGGACAATGTCTGCATATGGGAGACAATGGCTGTATATGGGGGAGACGATGGCTGCATATGGGAGACAATGGCTGTATATGGGGGGGACAATGGCTGGATATGGGGGAGACAATGGCTGTATATGGGAGACAATGGCTGGATATGGGGGGAGACAATGGCTGGATATGGGGGAGACGATGGCTGGATATGGGGGAGACGATGGCTGTATATGGGGGGACAATGGCTGTATATGGGGGGGACAATGGCTGTATATGGGGGGGACAATGGCTGTATATGGGGGGGACAATGGCTGTATATGGGGGGGACAATGGCTGTATATGGGAGACAATGGCTGGATATGGGGGAGACAATGGCTGCATATGGGGGACAATGGCTGGATATGGGGGAGACAATGGCTGCATATATGTGGGGGGACAATGGCTGGATATGGGGGGGACAATGGCTGGATATGGGGGGGACAATGGCTGCATATGGGAGACAATGGCTGTATATGGGGGAGACGATGGCTGCATATGGGGGACAATGGCTGCATATGGGGGGGACAATGGCTGTATATGGGGGGGGACAATGGCTGTATATGGGAGACAATGGCTGGATATGGGGGAGACAATGGCTGCATATGGGGGACATGGCTGCATATGGGGGACATGGCTGGATATGGGGGAGACAATGGCTGCATATATGTGGGGGGACAATGGCTGTATATGGGGGGGACAATGGCTGGATATGGGGGAGACAATGGCTGCATTTGGGGACACATTTAAAAAAAAGTATCGGTATTCGGTATCGGCGACTACTTGAAAAAAAGTATCGGTACTTGTACTCAGTCCTAAAAAAGTGGTATCGGGACAACCCTAATACAGAGCAAATCAAAACACATGCTTTGATAATTGTGAATAAATGTTTAATTAAATAAATGGCTATTCCATTTACCCGATCACCTCAATCCGGGGACTGTCAACTGAAACCGGGGATGTCTGGTCACCCTATTTTACATGTGTCTGTGTGTGCTGCTGTGCACAAAAATTTTGCCATACTGCTGTTTTCCTCACAGCTTTGCACCGCATATGAAGAGAAATGCTAGTAAACAACATGTGTCTACACAATCAACGCACTGCTAGACAATTACAAATAAGCAGCCAACACAGCAAAAAATAGATCAATTTTGCAAATAATAAAGAGGAAAAAAAGTAAAGTGTGGCGCTAGAAATACACAAAACCCAATGAATGAGTTCATGAATAAATGACAACTTAAATCAATCGAATGAACTGAAGTCCATGTTAAATCAATCCAATGAAGGAAGAGGAAGACCAATAAATGATAAATGATCGGTCACAAAGGAAGTGAATGTAGTTCAGCTTACCAGATGTTGAGACCTAGGTAAGTGTACACTTATTAGGTCATACAGGCTTAAAGGAATACCAAGGGTCTGCGTGTCATCCGATGATGGGATCATGGGATATCCTTGATAATATCTTCTTGTTAAAGCCAATTGAATGGTGCTGATAGAAGTTCTCACAGATTATCGACAAGGAATGATGCCAGGGGAAAAAATTAAGCACACATAGCGTGATACTGTATAAAATGCTGGTATTTAATAAAAAGGAAAAGTTTTACACTCACATGTGAAAAGAGTTAAAACAAGCGCTTCATATACAACTGGCAGTAGGGTCAGTGTCATCTCCCGACGCGTTTCGTTCAATAGAACATCGTCCTTTGGTGCCCCAGGACAATGTTCTACAGGATACAGGATATGGTCAGAGGCTGGTGGACATGGTACGGGAGATGGTCAGAGACTGCAGACACTGCCGACAGGGGTCCGACTCTGCCGCACTCTGCTTCAAGCCTGCTGTGCTGTCTGCTCTGTCTACTCCACGAGTCACCACTCGTTTTTTTCCAACTCCAGTCCATTTTTTTTTTAAATCCAGTCCGTTTTTTTTATCTCCAGTCCATTTTTTTTTAAATCCAGTCCGGGTTTTTTTTCAACTCCAGTCCAGTTTTTTTTACTTTCAGTCCGGGTTTTTTTTCCAACTCCAGTCCAGTTTTTTTTAAATCCAGTCCGGGTTTTTTTTCAACTCCAATAGTTTTTTTTTAATCCAGTCCGGGTTTTTTTCCAAACTCCGGTCCAGTTTTTTTTTAAATCCAGTCCGTTCTTTTTTTATCTCCAGTCCATTTTTTTTAAATCCAGTCCAGGTTTTTTTCAACTCCAGTCCAGTTTTTTTTTAATCCAGTGGGGGTTTTTTTTCAACTCCAGTCCGGGTTTTTTTTTCAACTCCAGTCCATTTTTTTTAAATCCAGTCCGGGTTTTTTTTCCAACTCCAGTCCAGGTTTTTTAAAACCAGTCCGGGTTCTTTCCCCCAACTCTAGTCCAGTTTTTTTTCTTTTCAGTCGGGTTTTTTTCCAACTCCAGTCCATTTTTTTTAAATCCAGTCCGGGTTTTTTTTCTTTTAATCTTCTTTTATTGGTTTTTAGCAAAGCAAGAGTATACAGAAACCTAGGAGGCATTCCTCTGGTTTAAGTCAGTCAATACATAAGTAACAGTATTATCTTCATAACAATTCATCTAGTAAAAGTAAAAAAGTAA
This sequence comes from Rana temporaria, assembly GCF_905171775.1. Taxonomy (NCBI): domain Eukaryota; kingdom Metazoa; phylum Chordata; class Amphibia; order Anura; family Ranidae; genus Rana; species Rana temporaria. Next base: position 53,306,193 of record NC_053501.1, read on the forward strand.
AGGGGAAGTGGATCTCTTTTGGGGGAAGAAAGGAGGCTCATAATCTGTTACATTATCTCTCTTCCTATACTTGATCCTTCCATACTACCCCAGGTCTACTTTGTTGATCCGCCCCCCTAATACCACTTTGCCCTCCTTCCCTTTTGCCACCTGACCGACGGGGGATCCGTGTCCCGTCGGGCTTGGGGCTACTAATCTGTTCCTCCTGCCTTACCTCCCCTATATCCCCCCCCCCCAACTAAACAGAACAAGCACCAAAGAATGAGAAAAAAACACAATCAACAAAAACAAAAAAAAAAAAAAAAAAGAAAAGAAAAAAAAATACTCATAGTTCCTCCCCCCATCAGGTCCCCCCCCGTCCACTCCTCCCTCAATCCGCGTCCATCAGGGCCTTTCCCTCCTCCGAATATCTGAATGTGTTCCACTCTGCCCATGTTTCTAAATATACCTTCCGTTTTTGCCTTGAGGTCCAAACCAAATCCTCCATTCTATTCAAATTTTCAACTCTGTTAAGCCACATTCTTATAGTTGGAGGAGATGTCTGCTTCCACGTCCCTGGTATACATGCTCGCGCAGCATTTAGAAGGTGGCAGGTCATTGTTCTCTTATATCGTCTCGCTGACATCTCTGTATCTTGCAACAGATAGAAAGACCATTCGTCTGGTAGCTAATCTCTACCACTAAATCTCTGTGTTATTTCCCGGACCCTACCCCAATAGTTTAAAATCTTAGGACAGGCCCAGAAAATATGCATTAGGGTTCCTCCCCTCTTCCCACACCTCCAGCATCTATCTACCATGTCTGGATAACACTTATTCAATACCTCCGGTGTCCGGTACCACTGTGACAGGACTTTGTAATTCATCTCTTGTGTCTTTACACACATAGAAGTTTCATGTTCTTTTGTTCATCTGTAAAAAGTCTCCCCAGTTCACGCTCCCATTTATGGAAGAAGGGTATCTGAAACTCCTCTGTTGGGGTGTTCAGTAACTCTCTAATTCTCGATAAAGGGTGCCGCAGGGTCCCTTCCCCGCTGCAGTACCTCTCAAACCTTGTCAAGGTCCGCCCGTAACTAGCTGGGGATTTCAAGGTATTAAAATAATGTTGTAATTGTAGAGACCGCCAAAAGTCGAGTTGATAGGGTAGCTCACCCGATATCATCTCCTGTCGAGTAGTCCAGGCCCCCTCCTTCGGGAAAAATTATGGAGAGCAGCGGGTCAGAACTGTGCATGTGCAGTTTGCAGAAATCGCAGAGCAGATCCGATCCTCCATGAGTGCTGACTCTGTCTGCAGATGATGACATCAGCCACACCGCCGGCGCCGCCCGCCAGACTTAAAAAAAAAACAGGAGGAGCTGAGGGTGGATGGACGGAGCAGAGTGGTGACTCGTGGAGTAGACAGTGCAGACAGCACAGCAGGTTTGAAGCAGAGTGCGGCGGAGTTGGACCCCTGTCGGCAGCGCCGGTTTTCATGATCCTGTAACCTGCCTAGCCCCCAACCAGTACAGACATGGAGTGCCCTGGTAGGTGTCGTACGGTGAGTGGCTGACTGTGCAGCTTGCACAAAGAGATGGTTGCTAGAGGTTACTGCACATTATTACCGCTCATTGATTGGTTGCTAGAAGTTCCAGTCCGGGTTTTTTTTCAACTCCAGTCTAGTTTTTTTTAAATCCAGTCCGGGTTTTTTTTCAACTCCAGGCCAGTTTCTTTTAAATCCAGTCCGAGCTTTTTTTTTCAACTCCAGTCCAGTTTTTTTTCAAATCCAGTCCGGGTTTTTTTCCAACTCCAGTCCAGTATTTTTTTCAAATCCAGTCCGTTTTTTTTCAACTCCAGTCCAGTTTTTTTTCAAATCCAGTCTGGGTTTTTTCCCCAACTCCAGTCCAGTTTTTTTTAAAATCCAGTCCGGGTTTTTTTTCCAACTCCAGTCCAGTTTTTTTTTTTAAATCCAGTCCGGGTTTTTTTTAACTCCAGTCCAGTTTTTTTTTAAATCCAGTCCGGGTTTTTTTTCCAACTCCAGTCCAGTTTTTTTTCAAATCCAGTCCGGGTTTTTTTCCAACTCCAGTCCAGTATTTTTTTCAAATCCAGTCCGTTTTTTTCAACTCCAGTCCAGTTTTTTTTAAATCCAGTCCGGGTTTTTTCCCCAACTCCAGTCCAGTTTTTTTTAAAATCCAGTCCGGGTTTTTTTTTCAACTCCAGTCCAGTTTTTTTTTAAATCCAGTCCGGGTTTTTTTTAACTCCAGTCCAGTTTTTTTTTAAATCCAGTCCGGGCTTTTTTTCCAACTCCAGTCCAGTTTTTTTTTTAAATCCAGTCCGGGTTTTTCTTTAACTCCAGTCCAGTTTTTTTTTAAATCCAGTCCGGGTTTTTTGGAGAAAAAAAAACCCGGACTGGATTTGAAAAAAAAACTGGACAGGAGTTGGAAAAAAAACCCGGACTGGATTTGAAAAAAAACTGGACTGGAGTTGGAAAAAAACCCGGACTGGATTTGAAAAAAAACTGGACTGGAGTTGGAAAAAAAACCTGGACTGGAGTTGAAAAAAACCCCGGACTGGATTAAAAAAAAAACTGGACTGGAGTTGGAAAAAAAACCCGGACTAGATTTAAAAAAAAAACTGGACTGGAGTTAAAAAAACCCGGACTGAATTTTAAAAAAAAATGGACTGGAGTTTTTTTTCCTCAACTCCAGTCCAGTTTTTTTTAATGCCAGTCCGGGTTTTTTTTAACTCCAGTCCAGTTTTTTTAAAAATCCAGTCCGGGTTTTTTTTAACTCCAGTCCAGTTTTTTTAAAAATCCAGTCCGGGTTTTTTTGAGGAAAAAAAACCCGGACTGGATTTGAAAAAAAAAATGGACTGGAGTTGGAAAAAAAACCCGGGCTGGAGTTGAAAAAAAACTGGACTGGAGTTGAAAAAAAACCCCGGACTGGATTTGAAAAAAAACTGGACTGGAGTTGGAAAAAAACCCGGACTGGATTTGAAAAAAAAACTGGACTGGAGTTGAAAAAGAAAACCTGGACTGGTTTTAAAAAAAAACTGGCCTAGAGTTGAAAAAAAAACCCGGACTGGATTAAAAAAAAACTGGACTGGAGTTGAAAAAAAAAAGCTCGGACTGGATTTAAAAGAAACTGGCCTGGAGTTGAAAAAAAACCCGGACTGGATTTAAAAAAAACTAGACTGGAGTTGAAAAAAAACCCGGACTGGCAGTCCAGTTTTTTTTTAAATCCAGTCCGGGTTTTTTTTCCAACTCCAGTCCAGTTTTTTTTCAAATCCAGTCCGGGTTTTTTTCCAACTCCAGTCCGTTTTTTTTCAACTCCAGTCCAGTTTTTTTTAAATCCAGTCCGGGTTTTTTCCCCAACTCCAGTCCAGTTTTTTTTTAAATCCAGTCCGTGTTTTTTTTCCAACTCCAGTCCAGTTTTTTTTTAAATCCAGTCCGGGTTTTTTTTAACTCCAGTCCAGTTTTTTTTTAAATCCAGTCCGGGTTTTTTTTCCAACTCCAGTCCAGTTTTTTTTTTAAATCCAGTCCGGGTTTTTCTTTAACTCCAGTCCAGTTTTTTTTTAAATCCAGTCCGGGTTTTTTGGAGAAAAAAAAACCCGGACTGGATTTGAAAAAAAAAACTGGACTGGAGTTGGAAAAAAAACCCGGACTGGATTTGAAAAAAAAACTGGACTGGAGTTGGAAAAAAAACCCGGACTGGATTTGAAAAAAAAAATGGACTGGAGTTGGAAAAAAAACCCGGACTGGAGTTGAAAAAAAACTGGACTGGAGTTGAAAAAAAAACCCGGACTGGATTTGAAAAAAAACTGGACTGGAGTTGGAAAAAAAAACTGGACTGGAGTTGAAAAAGAAAACCTGGACTGGTTTTTAAAAAAAAACTGGCCTAGAGTTGAAAAAAAACCCGGACTGGATTAAATAAAAAACTGGACTGGAGTTGAAAAAAAAAGCTCGGACTGGATTTAAAAGAAACTGGCCTGGAGTTGAAAAAAAAACCCGGACTGGATTTGAAAAAAAACTGGACTGGAGTTGGAAAAAAAACCCGGACTAGATTTAAAAAAAAAAACTGGACTGGAGTTAAAAAAACCCGGACTGAATTTTAAAAAAAACTGGACTGGAGTTTTTTTTCCTGAACTCCAGTCCAGTTTTTTTTAAATCCAGTCCGGGTTTTTTTTTAACTCCAGTCCAGTTTTTTTAAAAATACAGTCCGGGTTTTTTTTAACTCCAGTCCAGTTTTTTTTTAAATACAGTCCTGGTTTTTTGAGGAAAAAAAACCCGGACTGGATTTGAAAAAAAAAATGGACTGGAGTTGGAAAAAAAACCCGGGCTGGAGTTGAAAAAAAACTGGACTGGAGTTGAAAAAAACCCCCGGACTGGATTTGAAAAAAAACTGGACTGGAGTTGGAAAAAAACCCGGACTGGATTTGAAAAAAAAACTGGACTGGAGTTGAAAAAGAAAACCTGGACTGGTTTTAAAAAAAAACTGGCCTAGAGTTGAAAAAAAAACCCGGACTGGATTAAAAAAAAACTGGACTGGAGTTGAAAAAAAAAAGCTCGGACTGGATTTAAAAGAAACTGGCCTGGAGTTGAAAAAAAACCCGGACTGGATTTAAAAAAAACTAGACTGGAGTTGAAAAAAAACCCGGACTGGCAGTCCAGTTTTTTTTTAAATCCAGTCCGGGTTTTTTTTCCAACTCCAGTCCAGGTTTTTTTCAAATCCAGTCCGGGTTTTTTTCCAACTCCAGTCCAGTATTTTTTTCAAATCCAGTCCGTTTTTTTTCAACTCCAGTCCAGTTTTTTTTAAATCCAGTCCGGGTTTTTTCCCCAACTCCAGTCCAGTTTTTTTTAAAATCCAGTCCGTGTTTTTTTTTCCAACTCCAGTCCAGTTTTTTTTTAAATCCAGTCCGGGTTTTTTTTAACTCCAGTCCAGTTTTTTTTTAAATCCAGTCCGGGTTTTTTTTCCAACTCCAGTCCAGTTTTTTTTTTAAATCCAGTCCGGGTTTTTCTTTAACTCCAGTCCAGTTTTTTTTTAAATCCAGTCCGGGTTTTTTGGAGAAAAAAAAACCCGGACTGGATTTGAAAAAAAAAACTGGACTGGAGTTGGAAAAAAAACCCGGACTGGATTTGAAAAAAAAAACTGGACTGGAGTTGGAAAAAAAAACTGGACTGGAGTTGAAAAAGAAAACCTGGACTGGTTTTAAAAAAAAAACTGGCCTAGAGTTGAAAAAAAACCCGGACTGGATTAAATAAAAAACTGGACTGGAGTTGAAAAAAAAAGCTCGGACTGGATTTAAAAGAAACTGGCCTGGAGTTGAAAAAAAAACCCGGACTGGATTTAAAAAAAACTAGACTGGAGTTGAAAAAAAACCCGGACTGGAACTTCTAGCAACCAATCAATGAGCGGTAATAATGTGCAGTAACCTCTAGCAACCATCTCTTTGTGCAAGCTGCACAGTCAGCCACTCACCGTACGACACCTACCAGGGCACTCCATGTCTGTACTGGTTGGGGGCTAGGCAGGTTACAGGATCATGAAAACCGGCGCTGCCGACAGGGGTCCAACTCCGCCGCACTCTGCTTCAAACCTGCTGTGCTGTCTGCTCTGTCTACTCCACGAGTCACCACTCTGCTCCGTCCATCCAGCCTCAGCTCCTCCTGTTTTTTTTTTAAGTCTGGCGGGCGGCGCCGGCGGTGTGGCTGATGTCATCATCTGCAGACAGACAGAGTCAGCACTCATGGAGGATCGGATCTGCTCTGCGATTTCTGCAAACTGCACATGCACAGTTCTGACCCGCCGCTCTCCATAATTTTTTACTGGGGTTGCTGGGCAGGTGGGGCCCCCCAGCCAAGTGTGGCCCCCGGGCAACTTCCCAGCGTGCCCAATGAAAAAGAGGGCCCTGACCATGGGTAAGTGTGTGCACTGCAGTCTGCAGTACACTGTAATCACTGAACTGCATTATCTCCATCCCTTCTCTCCCCCATCTGTCTCCCTCCCCCTCTCCTGTTCTTCACAATTTACTTTCACTTTCCATTTAGGTAGATAATATACAGTGAAAATTTCTTTCCTGCATCCACAGATTGCAGGAAAGAAACTTGCATGATTCCCCCATCAACACAGACAGTGGTGACAGGGGAATATCCCTCCTGCCCAGCAATTGTATTCTCCAGACAAACAGTGATTATCACTAGTGGCTATACAGCAACCACTAGTGATAATCATAAGAGAATCTGCTCATTAATGGTTCAACTCTCAGCCAGTTCCTGCTGAACCAGCTGAGATTTAAACTGTCTATGGCTGGTCTTAGCTCTTAGGCAGCCCATACATTGATCACTTTTTTCATTCAACTATTAGGTTGAATGAAAAAAAAAAAAAAGGAAATGATCCAATTCCCCCATCTACACATTATAGGTGGACGGGGGAATCCTCCCAGTGTGGACCAGTGGTGGAATAACCAGAGTTGCTGTCCTGTCCCGGCTATTCACAGCGCTGGTCTCTGTCTCCACGGCAGCGGCGGCAGCACATTGGAACCCAGTGCTGGTTACTTTATGGGGCTGATGTACAGAAGGGCCAGCACAATTTGTTGTTAGAGATGGGCTGGGCATGTTCAAAATTCCACATGCCGGAGCCTGCCAGGAAGCTGACACTGCGCAGCGCTAATCACAGGCAGTGAGACATTTCCCGGTCCGCAGCTGCACAGATCAGGACTGTCTCAGTGGCTGTGATTAGCACTGTGATTAGCACTGCGCAGATCCTGGCGGGATCGGGCATGTGGGATTTCAAACACACCCGAGCCCATCTCTATTGGTTGTAGATAGTTGAGCTTCCTGCAGGTTGCTTAGCAGCAGTCAAGCCTTCTCTGACATGCTGATTGGGATGCAATCCAGGTGATGCTCTAAGTCAAATCCTAGTGTTAAATATCAATATTGAACAAAGCTCACACTTTACAAGCATAGAGCCCACATGGCTGCTGAACATACGGTTGATTATACAGGTATATATGTGGTTGTACTCTTGATGCTAATAAATACTGTGTTTATTAGATCTGACTGGGAGCATCACCTAGATCACATCCCGATCAGCATGTCAACAGAGAAGGTTATACAGCATTACTGCTGCTAGGTGACCAGCTGATAGCTCGGCTCTCTATAACCAATAGTGCCAGCCTTCCCCTGCATGCACCCAGAATGTCCTAATAGACTGCCGCCGCTGCCAAGGAGACAGACGCCAGACCAGCGCTGTCAATAGCAGGGACAGGACAGCTGGGGAACCACACAGTGGCAGAACACCAGAGCCCGGTGGCAAGACAACCTTTGCAACCCTGATAGTTCTCCCACTGCTTTGAACCCTTATATTTTCTTGGTATGTTGGTGACATATATCTCTTGTTTTCTGCCACCCTGGGGGGCCCCAGTATAGTAGGAAGGGAGCTCACTGCAGAACATGTGAAAGGGCCCGTTGTGGGATTGTAGTAAAGGGCACCAGGATATATATATACATAATTGAATTTTATAGTTGCCCCCCCTACCTTTGTCCCTGTCCCCCCATGTGCCCCACCTAAATATGAAAGCTGGAGATGCCATTGCCAACGAGTAGTAGGTGGGAAGCTTTTCTGAAGAGACACATCCCCCCCCCCCGATAAGGCAGAGGAGCACGGGACCCAATGACCACACATCCTCCCCTAGACTTCAGGGCAGGCCTGAATGCCTACAACATACCACATAGTGTGAACATGCCCATAGTAAATCAGGGACAATGTATATGAAGCAGGTGTAACAGAATTGTTATACTGACAGCCTATAAGATTATATCACACAAGATAATGGCACTGCAACCCAATCGTGCAATCGGGCCGACAAGAGCTCTCTGTTTCCACTCACTGTGCATGACTTGTGGTCTTCACCCCATTACCACCGTCACCTGATTGCTGATTTTATCTACCTATTAGATTACCACACTTGCCACTACTATGTTGTTACTATCTGGTCATGTCATGTGATGTTGTAACAGGCGCTCTCGGCGTCGCATTGCGTTCCGCGCTAGAACGCATACGGCGACCGCGCAATGACATCATCACCCGGCACCGCGTGCGTTCCACTGTAGTACGTGGAAGTGCGTCTCGTATTAGTGCTTATGCACTAGACTTGCCTCGGACCTATAAACAGAACAGTGTGCAGACTGCACACTGTTCTATTATTGTCGGCCATCCCACTCCTGGAGCTGCGCTGCCAACCTTGCTAGATTTGCTGTGGACACCCCAAGCTATCCCCCACCTGGAGACCATCCATAAAAGAATCCCATTACTGCTAACATACAACAAGACTCATGCCCTGCAAACGGATAAGTAGCAATTGTTTCACTTGTAGTGCTTTAGAATAACCTGCTACATATATTGCTTCTAAAACAATTGCTGTATTTAACTCTGGCTTGCTAAGTACTAACATACTGCTTGGGACTACCTGTTGTGTTGTGGCTGTTTGCTGTGAAGTGTCTTAAAGGGACATACACTCTCAAATTAGCTGAGTTATATTTGCCTGCTTGGGACTACCTGTTGTGTTGTGGCTGTTGGCTGTGAAGTATCTTAAAGGGACATACACTCTCAAATTAGCTGAGTTATATTTGCCTCTCTTACGCAACTATTAGTTGCCTACACTATCCTCATTACTACGTGCTTGACATAAGTTGTTACTTGTTTATGGGCCCACGCCCTAAGTTACTGAACATGTTCGCCTTAACTTTTCTATGCTAAGGGTTGAAGGTATTTCATACCTGCACCCTTAGTGGCCTAATGCATTTTTTTATGTTAAAGTGATATAATGTAGAGCAGTGATTCTCAACTCCAGTCCTCAAGGCGCCCTAACAGGTCATGTTTTCAGGGTTTCCCTCAGTTGAAACAGCTGTGGTAATTACGAAGGCAGTGAAACTGATCAAATCACTGATGCAAAATAATGGAAAGCCTGAAAACATGACCTGTTGGGGCGCCTTGAGGACTGGAGTTGAGAAACCCTGATGTAGAGAACCCCCAAACTCCTGTTCTCTGATTGGAGTGAGGCCTGGGGTCCGATACTGATAATCACTTACATACAGCAGTGCATTGTAATCTTCTCGTGCATTGTAATCTTTCAACTCTAGGGATTGGTCGTATGTTGTAATACCTCCGCCCTTAGAAGCTCAATGTATTCCTATATGTAAGAGAGATGATGTAGTGACCCCCCCAAACTCCTGTTCTCTGATTGGAGTGACGCCTGGGGCCTAGTACTGAAATATCACATAACATAGGGAGGAGCATTGAATTCTTTCCTTAACCGCAGTTGTGGTTCACTCCAGTTCGCCATAGTTTGTGACAGATGTCTTACCATGTATATTTTGATAAATTCTTTCTTCTCTTATCTTTGTAGTATTTTATACTGTCTCTGTTTTTATGACATCTCAATTTGCAAACAAAAGCTCCTGAGGAAGCGGTGAACATCCACGAAACATGTCGAGCATGGCAATCTAACTGATATAGGGTGAACTGGTACCGCTATTTAAAAAAAAAAAATGAAATGTATGTACTAACATATTGATGGTAATTTAATAAAAATTACTTGTTTTATGCTTCTGTGTATCTCTAATTGTTATGGTACCATTAAAGTCCATTAGCCTCAACCACAAATTTCTCTACCTATAAGATTAATATATTAGACATATGGTTAGTTTTTTTATTTCGTTATCATCATGTTCTTGAACTATAACTCAACATGTAGTGCTGAGAACAAAAAGAAGGTTGAGCCTGCCATCAGTGGCGGAACTACCGCCATAGCAACCCATGCGGGCGCTATGGGGCCCGCAGCCGAGTGAGGATCAGGGGGGCCCGGTGAAGTGAAGAGAGAGGAGAGGAAGAGGCGAGCTGAGGGCCCCCTGGCCACTAGGGGGCCCCATCAGGGTTGGCAGCCTTGGTAAAAGCAGGGACAGTTTGTTGGAATCAGTGTTTTTATGACATCTATCACTGAATTGGCCACTACCGACATCATTTTGATGTACAAATCTCGAGATTGTAGCTGCCCCGCCTCTTCACTGCCTTCTCAGCCAATGGGATCACACACCCCCTTCTCCAGCGCGGCTTTTTTGACATGATGATGATGAGATGCCGACTGCTGGAGAGATGAGAGGGAGGAGGGGACAGCCTGCAGTGCGGGTGGATTGCTGCCTGAAAAAGGTAAGCTGGCTGAGCTGGAAGAATTGTATTATCAGTGCTTACCTATCCTGGTGAGGAGGGGGAGGGGGGAGGCTGTGTAGCAGCAGGGCTCCTCTTGCTGTTAGATCGTTTTTCTGTGTGTGAGAAGTGCCATGCTTCTGGGAGAAGGATGTGCTGAACTTCTCCAATATGTGCTACATCTCCCTACTCATCACCTGCCCACCAATACACAGGCACAGCCTCCTCTCCTGTATTACCACATGTGAGCTGCTGGGGCACTACAAGTACCAGCATGGCAGAAGGGGCAGGAGCAGTGTGTTCTATCAGGATGATTTTTGGAAAAAAGTGCTGGTGTGTGTATATATAGATAAATCCATTAAGGGCACCACCCCCTCTATTTAGAATGTATAGATTCATGCATTGCATGAATCTATCCATGGCCACCCCCAATTCAGGTGTCCATCCCCTTTTAGGACGCTGGGTGCCTAAATTGCGGGGGGGGGGGGGTTGAAGCATCTGATTAGAGCCCTAGGCTCTAATAGGCTTCACATTAGGGTGGGCTTGGAGCGCAGAGCACTCAGAGCCCATCCAGGTGGGTTTAGAAAAGCAAATTGATGTTTGCTTTTCTAACAATGAACCGGCTCTCTGCCAATCAGGAAGTGCGGGTCTGATACCCATCATGTGATTGGCTGAAAGGACAGGCGCTCCTATTGGACGCCTAGCAGGAGAAAAGAAGAGGTGCAGGGAATAAGCAGCTCGCCGCTGCCCATCCCACATCTCACCGCCGTCACCCACAGCCTGACCTGCCACCAAGATGGGGCAAGTGTTGGTCAGACAACAGGGGGGGGGGGGTGCTGAGGGTCACAGTGGCTGCATTTAATGGCACGGTGGCTGCATCTGTGCCCCATCAAATGCAGCCAACTGTGCCCCATGTAGGGGGGGGGGGGCTGAGGGTCACAATGGCGGCATTTGATGGGGCACAGTTGGCTGCATTTGATGGGGCACAGTTGGCTGCATTTGATGGGGCACAGTGGCTGCATTTGATGGGGCACAGTTGGTTGCATTAGATGGGGCACAGTGGGCTTCATTTGATGGGACACAGTTGGCTGCATTTGATGGGACACAGTTGGCTGCATTTGATGGGACACAGTTGGCTGCATTTGATGGGGCACAGTTGGCTGCATTTGATGGGGCACAGTTGGCTGCATTTGATGGGGCACAGTTGGCTGCATTTGATGGGCACAGTTGGCTGCATTTGATGGGGCACAGTTGGCTGCATTTGATGGGGCACAGTTGGCTGCATTTGATGGGGCACAGTTGGCTGCATTTGATGGGGCACAGTTGGCTGCATTTGATGGGGCACAGTTGGCTGCATTTGATGGGGCACGGTGGCTGCATTTAATGGGGCACAGTGAGGCTGCAATTGTTTGCCCATGAGAGGCTTCTGGTGAATTTAGTGGGTCACCAACTCTAAGCCACTCAGCATGTCACGGAGCTTGGTGCCTCTCCGCATGGGTTTGCCCACATTCATGTTGCATAAAAAAAAAAGATGGTGGCCATCTCTAAGCCTGGGGGCCCCATAATCTCCTATTGCCCGGGGGCCCCATGAGTTGTCAGTCCGCCCCTGGCTGTCCGTATCAGCAGAGAGCGGAATTGCCCGATGTAATAGCTTTCATTAGAACTTCCAGTGTTCCCGGGGCTCATGTCACATAGCTCCACCTCTTGGTCCGGCACCTTTGATCGACAGAACGCCAGTCCAGTGTGGGACATGTGACGTCGTCAAAGGCGTTGGGCTAAGAGGTGGGGCTATGTGACGATGAGCCCCGTGAAGTCGGGAAATTCAAATGAAAGCTATTACAGCGGGCAATCCCGCTCTCTGCTGATCCGGCCGGCTTGCCTCTTCCTCTGCACAGGTGAGGCTGTATTGGGCACAGGCAGGCCAGGCTGTATTGGGCACAGGTCACGCTATATGGGGCACAGGCAGTTCAGACTGTATTGGGCACAGGCAGGCCAGGCTGTATTGGGCACAGGTCACGCTATATGGGGCACAGGTCACGCTATATGGGGCACAGGTCACGCTGTATAGGGCACAGGTCACGCTGTATAGGGCACAGGTCACGCTGCATTGACACTAGGGCGGCTCTGGGGGGCCCCATACAACATTTTGCTATGGGGCCCTGTGATTTCTAGTTACGCCCCTGCCTGCCATGAAAGAAATATGTAGGCTGCAAATGCTGACATATCATACAGTAAGTTATTTGCCAGACTGTCATAGTTATTCAATAGCTTCAAAACTTCCTGAGACACTGACCTGTTTATGTATGCAAATCACATGTTCTGATTTTACTGCCAACATGACTAGGGTAGCTCAGATAACTTACGGCCCCAACTCAAATATGTACCTGCCAACCCCCCTTTTCCCAAATAAGGACTCTGGCACTGTATTGGATTTAAATGGCCGTTTGGCTTTTTATTAACTCAAAACCATATTTAAACATAAACCTTCTTAAATGCTCCAGCTCTAATACGAATAAATGATTGCAGATCCTTGATGAAACCATCTTCCAAACTGTTGGAATCGGTGGTACCTCGAGGTTAGATTCTGTCCCCAGCTTCAAAACATCTCATTGAGAAATCATTTACTGACCATAGACCCCTACCACCTTACTACACAGTAGTCTAGACTGAACTAGACAAACCTGGAGGACTGCATACCTGAGACGGGTCCCACAATTTTATCAAATACCTAATTTTTGTATTTCTCGTCAAGGACTCCAATCACAGCGACCTTCTGCATTCTCCATCTCCTTCCTCCTATTGCTACTGCTACGTGCATTGCCAGCACCTTGGTAATCCGACCGTCCCTGATTGTCTATAGGGCTCACCTGGAGCGGTGAAAATCTTCTTCTGACCTTCTGCATTTATTACCTCAAAACTTCTTCCACCAGGGCGGGACGTTCCACCACCGACTTTCCACCTGCAACTAATGCCTCGTCGTTCCTCCCCACACTATTATCCAGCTCCTCCCTATCCTGCACTTAACTCCTCCAACCCGGTAAGAGACAGTAATTCTGTCTAAACAGCCCCCCTTTAACCTATTACAGTCTGGTAATTCCTTCCACCCCGTCATGTATGCCCTGCAGGCTGCGCTTACATTTCTTTCCAGCTTCGGACATGTCTTTCTTGTTTGGGGCAATGAGGATAAACACAACCAGTATGATGGCCGGGAAGCTAGCATCTCAGAAGGTGCTGATCAGTGTTTTAACAACCAATGTCTTTTGCCTTTTATATATCCATGGTTATCGTAGTGAAAGAGGTAAATGCCAACTTATTGGAAGGAATATAGCACCCGCAGTGACAAAGGTAAAGGATGTCTGCAGTCTAGTTAGCAAAGCTCCTGTATCTACAAGAAGACTGCAGAGATGGGCTGGAGCAAGGTGTTACAGCAGTGATCTCCTGGTGATAAGCAGCCTCTGCAGACTTTTTTGATTGTCTGTTTGAGAATTCAATTATCTCTGTGTGCACTGAGCCTATCTGTGTACACAGCCGTCTGCCTGGAAGAGAACCTCTATATCCAAGAGATGAATCCTGTCTAGGTCAATGAGAATTGAACTTTTGCAGATTCTTAGCTTACATAAATTATTTCAATTTAATATTTGTTCTAGTTAGGGGAAATGATACAAAATATAGATTTGGTGTTAAAGTAACTCTTTTGCCACATAACACATAAAAAATTATTAGTAATAATTACCCTCGATATATCGCATCTGTCATGGACCTTGCAGTGCTGGAATGTTTCTACTTGAAATCCTAATTCATGTATTTCAGAAGATGGGACATCACTGACAGTTCATTGCAGAAGATACTGGACACATTACAAGTGGTTTAGTTGTCCTGACTAGGTCAATAGACAATGACCCTTCAATGCTTAGCTCAGGCTATTGAAATGCTAAGTGGAACCGGCTTGTGAAATACCTTTTATTGTGTTCTGCAGGTTACAAGCGGTTGTCAGAGACGGGACGTCTCTAGGAGATAATTACCTCCACTAAATGACTTTTAGAATGTGTGTTTGAAGATGTATGTGTTTACGCTAAAAGACTTTGTATTGTTCTAAAGGTCAGAAGTCTCCTCTCAGGAGTATTGAATTAGCATGTTATTATCTAAAGAAATGTAACCTCTCAAGTTCTGCTAAATAGACCGGGCTATTGTGTACATTGATTACCCCCTGGGGCTTCTGTCTCAATACACATAACAGCCTTTCTATCCAAGCTATTGGACCAATCCCTGTTGACTATTTCAAGTCCTCATTTGCATGATTAAGGAGGACCTGAGTGAGGACTGCATATACTTTACAATTTCATCAATAGGAAAGCGGTTGTTGGGAGTGGGATGTTCCAAATTCTGTATAAAAGTGTGCTGTGTACTTGAAAATAAAGAGTCCTGCTTGAACATACATACAGCCTGCCTGGTGTGTGTTCTTAATGGGTCTGAACGGCACATAGCTGTAGTTTGGATCCCGGAACCTTGGATGACTGGACCATCAGAAGTTGCAATCTGCAAGCTGACTCACTGGTAGCAGAGGAGTGTCGGGAGAGCAGAAGGGATCTCTTCACAGCATCCAACAACAAAAGAAACTATCCTGGTACCCCAAATTAGTCTATAATTCAAATAATTATTCAAAATGCAAACAATTTGATTAAATAAGGTTTAAAGCATAGTTCATGTAAACATAAAAAAGGCCCATGCACATTACATTACAAGCAACATCTGCCTACAGTCCCTTAAAAAGAGAAATGACAATGGGGCTGATTTACCAAGCCTTTACTCCATGACTCATGGAGTAAAAGCAGGAGTAGCAGCCGTTTTGCCATTTACTAAAGAAATACGCTGCTAGTGCAGTGTATTTCCCTAGTTACTAATGTGCTCCGTGCGCCCAGGAGAGGGTGCATTGTGCACCAGTACAGACCTGGCGCACGGCACATTAAACTGTAAATTGCGGGGGTTTGGGCGGGAGTTTATTAGGGGGGGAGGTGGGGGGATGCAGGGGAAGTGAAGTGACATGTGTTTGAAAGTGTTTGGCGGGCCGAATTGAAAGGGAAAGTGTTTTTTGAAAACAGATCCCCGTACGCTTGCACAGTGCGCCTGAACCTCGGGAGGTTCATTTGCATACTGGGCATGCGCAGAGAGAAAAGTCAGGGATTCCCGTGCGCCTTGTCAGTACGCCGTGAAAATCTTGGTAAATACCAAGCGGCGTACCCGTGAATGCGCTGCGTGACGCGGCGCACGGGAATCTCCGAGCTGTTTTCAGCCCTGAAGGGGAACTCGGCACCAAATTTCAAACTTGAAATCGGCGCGGGTCCCCCTTCAGGGCTACATTAGGCTCTTAGGCTTGGTCCGGAACGTGAGGGGTTAAACCCGCGCCGATTCGGCGCGGGGGTCCCCCCCAGATCCAAACCAAGCCCTCATCCCAAGCATGCAGTCTGGCCCGGACAGGAATGGGGGCGGGGACGAGCGAGCGGCCCCCCCCCCTCCTGAGCCGTACCAGACCGCATGCCCTCAACATGGGGGAGTGTGTGCTGTGGGGGAGGGGGGCACTGCCCCCCCACCCCACAGCACTCTTGCCCCCATGTCGATAGGGACAAGAGCCTCTTCCCGACAACCCTTGCCATTGGTTGTCGGGGTATGCGGGCGGGGCTAATCGGAATCTGCGAGCTCCCTTTAATAAGGGGGCCCCCAGATGCCGGACCCCCACCCTATGTGAATGAGTATGGGGTACATCGTACCTCTACCCATTCACATGGGGGAAATGTAAAGTAAAATAAAACACCACACACAATAAAATATTTTATTAATCAGCTCCGGAGCCCCCCCTTTCTTCTTTAGCTCTCTTAGAAGGGGGGGTTTCTTCTCTCCCGATCTTCTGCCGGGACCCTGGGCTTCGGTGATTTCTGCCGGGGGAGGGCGCCATCCCTCGGTCCTCTCCGGAGCCTTCCGCCGGATGCCCCCACCCCATTTAAGCTCTTTTTCATTAGGGAGGGGCATCCGGACTTCGGGGTCTTCTGCCGGGGGATGGCGCCTATCCCCCGGTCTTTCCGGTGCCTTCCGCCAGGGTTCCGGTCTTCCTGGTCTTCTGCCGGGGGTGCGCCAACTCCCCGGTCTTTTCTCTGCTCCCTCTTCTGCCTGGCTCCCCCGCGGAGCCAGGGCTTTCTTCCGTCTTCTTTCTTCTCTCTTCCTTCTTCTGCCTGTCTCCTCCGGGAGCACAGGGCTTGTCTGCGCTGTCCTCTCCCTTCTCTTCCATTGGATGTTGACACGACGAGGTTCCGCGCTGACATGCCGTGTCAGCGACGGGCATGGACTTATATAGGGTAATGCCACCATGTGACCTCAACCCATGTGACATCACATTCCCTGGGCATGATGGGAATGTGATGTCACATGGGTTGAGGTCACATGGTGGCATTGCCCTATATAAGTCCATGCCCACTGCTCAGACGGCATTCCAGCGCCGGACCTCGTCGTGTCAACATCGAATGGAAGAGAAGGGAGAAGACAGCGGAGACAAGCCCTGTGCTCCGCGGAGGAGACAGGCAGAAGCGGAAGGCATCGCAGAAGCCCGGAGAGTGGCGCCCTCCGGCGGAAGACACCGTACAAGCCCGGGACCCTCCCCCAAAGGCAGGAGCCTCCCTGGTGAAGGGGGTCCCGGTGAATTACGTCGCTGAAGACGGGGGTGGGGTGCCAGTGCACCCCCCCCCGCAGAAACCGTCGTGGAAGCCCGGGACCCTCCCCCAAAGGCAGGAGCCTCCCTGGTGAAGGGGGTCCCGGTGAATTACGTCGCTGAAGACGGGGGTGGGGTGCCAGTGCACCCCCCCCCGCAGAAACCGTCGTGGAAGCCCGGGACCCTCCCCCAAAGGCAGGAGCCTCCCTGGTGAAGGGGGTCCCGGTGAATTACGTCGCTGAAGACGGGGGTGGGGTGCCAGTGCACCCCCCCCCCGCAGAAACCGTCGTGGAAGCCCGGGACCCTCCCCCAAAGGCAGGAGCCTCCCTGGTGAAGGGGGTCCCGGTGAATTACGTCGCTGAAGACGGGGGTGGGGTGCCAGTGCACCCCCCCCGCAGAAACCGTCGTAGTAGCCCGGGACCCTCCCCCAAAGGCAGGAGCCTCACTGGTGAAGGGGGTTCCGGCAGAAGATGGCGAAGCCCGGGGCCTAATGGGGTGGTGGTGGGGGGCCCCGGCAGAAGACCCCCGGCTGACTAATAAATTAATTTATTCATGTGTGGTGTATTATTTTTTTCCCCAGGTGAATGGGTAGGGGTACAATGTACCCCCATACTCATTCACATAGGGTGGGGGGCCGGAATCTGGGGACCCCTTTATTAAAGGGGTCTCTCAGATTCTGATAAGCCCTCCGCCCGCATACCCCGACAACCAACGGCCAGGGTTGTCGGGAAGAGGCTCTTGTCCCTATCGACATGGGGACAAGAGTGCTTTGGGTTGGGGGGGGCAGTGCCCCCCTCCCCCACAGCACACACTCCCCCATGTTGAGGGCATGTGGTCTGGTATGGCTCAGGAGGGAGGGGGGCGCTCGCTCGTCCCCACCCCCATTCCTGTCTGACCAGACTGCGTGCCTGGGATAATGGCTTGGTTTGGATCTTGGGGGGGACCCCACGCTATTTTTTTTGCGCGGGTTTAACCCCTTATGTTCCAGACCAAGCCTAAGAGCCTGGTATGCACCTGGAGGGAACCCACCTTATTTTTTTTTCGGGGGTCTGGAGTTCCCCTTCATGAACAGCGATCTGTCATTTTCACATGTCAGTCCCCCCCCCCCTACAGTTAGAACACACCCAGGGAACATATTTAACCCCTCCCTCGCACCTAGTGTTAACCCCTTCCCTGCCAGTGGCATTTTTTGAGTAAGCAATGCATTTTTTACAGCACTGATCGCTAGAAAAATGCCAATGGTTCCAAAAAAGTGTTCGATGTGTCCGCCATAATGTCGCAGTACCGATAAAAATCGCTGATCGCCCCAATAACTAGTTAAAACAACAAAAAAAAAAAATTTGTAGACGCTATAACTTTTGCAAAAACCAAACACTAAACGCTATTTGCGATTTTTTGGAAACAAAAAGATGTAGAATACGTATCGGCCTAAACTGAGGGGTTTTTTAGTTTTTTCAATATATATTTTTGGGGATATTTATTATAGCAAAAAGTAAAAATAATTTTTACATATGTGGGCGGGACTTACGCAAGTCCCGCCCACATATATAAACATCGTTCAAACCACACATGTGAGGTATTGACGCGTGCGTTAGAGCGAGAGCAATACTTTTACCACTAGACCTTCTTTGTAACTATAAACTGGTAACCTGGAAAAAAAAGAAAAAGGTCGCCTATGGGGATATTCACGGAATTCATTTTGGCCCCATTGCAGGAGTGTTTCCAATAGTAAAGCGTGACATGTAAGGTATCTATTTACTCAGTGTAACATCATCTTTCACATTATCCCCAAAAATTGGGCTCACTTTTGTGTTTTGTTAATTTTTAACCACTTGAGCCCGGACCATATTTCTGGTCAATGACCGGGCAAGTTTTTGTGATTCGGCACGGCGTCGCTTTAACTGACAATTGCGCAGTCGTGCGACGTGGCTCCCAAACAAAATTGGCAACCTTTTTTTTCACACAAATAGATTATTAAATGTGCGTGTTTACTTCTGTTTTTAACACCTCCCCTTCAGGCTGGAAAGCATCAGATCAGGGGAAACAAAAAAAAAAAAGCTCTCATTCCATTGCAGCTTGGTTCCTACATGTGTGATGAACTGAGCATGCTCAAACACTTAGAAAAAAAATATCCTTTCTTTTTAAAAGGTGAAAAACACTCATTGGATGCTCATAGAGCGTGGTTTGGATTAATTGCAGGTGTGCCCAATTACAAGCTCACCCAAACTAGAGACTGCAATTTGTTCATGTGATTCCAATTGCTTCATTACTAGCACTGTTATAAAAAGCTTGGATCGATCAGTCCTCAGCTGCCCTCAGAAGGGGCAGGCTGGCAGAAATGCTGTTGCTAAACACAAATGTGGTTTGTTGCATGGGTTTTGTTTTATTTTGCCAATGGTTTTGGTTTATTTTTAAATGATGTTCACTTTGATGTATTTGTCTATGTGGCCTTATTTTATGAAAAATGTGTAAAGCTATGGTTAATTAGAATTTTGAAATGTATTTTTGTTTGTGTTTGTTTGTTTGTCTTTTTTTGCTTTCCTTGTTTTGTTGACCAATAAAAATTACTTTAAAATTGTTAAGTTTGTCTTTTGTTACTTTTTCATGCTACATATGTTGACAGCTGCAGCTGAACTAGGTTAGGGCCTAACAAATTATGTGTGATTTTTGTCTAAGCTTCTTTCCTGGTGTGTAATCATGAAATGTTTGCCATGTTTATTCTCCCTGACTTTAAAGACAAAAACTGGTAAGTATTTTATTTATTCTGCAGTGGTCCTCAGCCCTCAAGTACCCCCGACAGGACATGTTTTGGGGATTTCTCTTATCAAGAATTGCTGTCCAGACTATTTTAAAGCACATGTGCAAGATGAAGGAAAACCTGCAAACATGGCCTGTGGGGGGGGGGGTTTGCTATTGGTGGACAGGCTTGACGTGCTGATTTACAGCACTGTGCTTAAATCTAGCGCAAGGCAATCCTATTCAAATTGTGGGTGTTTGAGGGAAGCCAAGTGAGTGTTAGAACCCCTGCTTTGTGTTTTTTTATTTTTGTGTTGAGCTTTGTGTCCCTTTTCTTAAAATTGGCTTCACTTCCTGTCACACAGCTGAACAGGAAGTGAGGTTAAAACCCTACCAGTGTCATTTCTTGGGGACACCGGTCAATCTAACTAGTGTCCCCATTAAGCAAATTGCACTCCAGCACTGCTGTGTACACCCCAAATCATGGGTCTTCAAACTACGGCCCTCCAGTTGTTCAGGAACTACAATTCCCATCATGCCTAGTCATGTCTGTGAATGTCAGTGCATTACAAGGCCTCATGGGATGTGTAGTTCTACAACAGCTGGAGGGCCGTAGTTTGAGGATCCCTGCCCCAAATGATTATTTAGTTTGGGGTTTAGTAAAGGCAAAGCCACTCTGCAGTACAAGCATAGTTGCTGAAAATCAGAGAGGAAGCACTGATGGTTTTAACATCCAATCCTGTAGAAGCAAAGTTGTTTTGTTTTCTTCCTTGCTTTGCACTTGTAGGAGTGGATTTGCCTTTAGTAAATGGACCCCAAAGTCCAAGATCCCTAATAATTTGGGGTGTACACAGCAAAATGCTAGAGTGCAATTTACATAATGGGAAACTATTTAGATTGATCTCTGTGTCCCCAAGAAAATATATTAGTAAGGTTTTACCCTCACTTCCTGTTTGGCTATGTGACAGGAAGTGAATGAATTAGAAAGGGTGAAGACACCTCACAAATGTTGTCACTATCAGGGGTGCAGACATCCCCAAAAAAATTAGCAGATAATACTTATTTGCAAATTAATAATTTTTTAGTTAACATTGGGTGGGGTGCTCTAACACACACATTCCTACATATTAGCAACGCTCTATCCTGGCCTATTGGCATGGTTATATTTTCTTAGGGCTCTCAATAAAACTCTATGAAATTTGTGCTTAAACTAGAACCAGGGGCGGACTGACAACTCATGGGGCCCCTGGGCAATAGAAGATTATGGGGCCCCTCTGGCTTACAGATGACCACCACGCCAGGAGGTAGTGCAGAGGCGGGCAGCTAAAATCTTGGGATATTCACATTAAAAGCATGTCATTTTCGGACATATCAGGGACAGATCTAAAAAAAACACAGATTTTTACATACTGTCCCTGGTTTTACTGAGCCTGGCAACCCGGATGGGGCCCCCTAGTGGCATGGGGCCCTCGGGCAGTGCCCGAGTGACTCAATGGTCAGTCCGCCCCTGACAAGAACTATAATCAACAAGTTTTATTTTCTTTCATTTTGGATAGAGTGAGGGAGGGTTATAGGCCCTGTCAGTTTATTTTGTATTATCTGTGTCCAATTGGGGAGATTTGCCTTCACTTCCTGCCCCATAGCCAAACAGGAAGTGAGAGAAAAACTATGCTAATTAACCACTTCCCGCCCAGCCTATGGCCGATTTACGTCCGGGAAGTGGTTACACAATCCTGACAGGACGTCCTGCAGGATTTCATGCCGCACGCGCCTGTGGGGGCACGCAGCGCGGCGATCGGTGATGCGGGGTGTCAGTCTGACACCCTGCATCTCCGATCTCGGTAAAGAGTCTCTCACGGAGACGGAGACTCTTTACCACGTGATCAGCCGTGTCCAATCACGGCTGATCACGATGTAAACAGGAAGAGCCATCGATGGCTCTTCCTCACTCGCGTCTTACAGACGCGAGTATAGGAGAGCCGATCGGCGGCTCTCCTGACAGGGGGCGTTCGCGCTGATTGTTTATCAGCGCAGCCCCCCCTCGGATCACCACACTGGACCACCAGGGATGCCCACCCTGGACCACCAGGGTGTGCAAAAACAAAAAAAATATAGAACAAAAAAACAAAAAGCATTAAAAAATAAGAAAAAAGATGCCAATCAGTGCCCACAAATGGGCACTGACTGGGAAAATCAGTGCCACCCCACAGTGCCCATCCATGCACAGTGCCCACCTGTGCCACCCATAAGTATCCATCAGTGCCACCCATAAGTGCCGCCCATAAGTATCCATCAGTGCCACCCATAAGTGCCGCCCATCTGTGCCGCCCATGAGTGCCCATCAGTGCCGCCTATGAGTGCCCATCAGTGCCGCATAGCAGCGCCGCCAATCAATGCCACCTCATCTGTGCCGTCAGTACTACCTCATCGATGTCCATCAGTGCCATCTCATCGGGGCCCATCAGTGCCGCCATATCAGTGCCCGTAATTGAAAGAGAAAAACTTATTTACAAAAAAATTAACCTAAAAAAAGAAAAAGGTTTTTTTGTTTCAAAATTTGCAGTCTTTTTTTAGTTGTTGCGCAAAAAAAAAAAACGCAGAGGTGATCAAATAACAACAAAAGAAAGCTCTATTTGTGGGGAAAAAAGGACGCCAATTTTGTTTGGGTACAGTGTTGTATGACCGCGCAATTGCCATTCAAAGTGCGACAGTGTTGAAAGCTGAAAATTGGCTTGGGCGGGAAGGTGCGTAAGTGCCTGGTATGGAAGTGGTTAAGGGAATCCAGTGCCCCCCCAGAACTAGTGTGTGGGTCCCCTGAAAATTACTGGGCGGGGTTATACAAAAACAGGGTGTGACCTTGACAGGAAGGGGTGGGTCATTTTTCTATTAGGAGGTGCAGATATGTAGTCAGGCCTAGGGCAGAACCAAACCTTAATATACTACTGCATATTAGGGCTTATTTAGACCGGAACCGATTTACAGCGTGTTTTTATATTGTGGGAGGAAACCCACGCAGGCACAGGGAGAACATGCAAACTCCATGCAGATGCTGTCACGGGCGGGATTCGAACCGACGACTCTTTTGCTGCTAGGTCAAAGTGCTATACACTACACCACTGTGGTGAACGAACATGATTGCAGCTGAAAGCATGAGATCTTTTTTTTTTTTTTTCAATACCATGCTTTCCAGCCTTATTGACCCCGCCTCTCTCCATAAAGAGGACCTGTCACACACTAGTCCTATTACAAGGGATGTTTACATTCCTTGTAATAGGAAGAAAACTGATCATTTTTTTTTGATTTTTTTATTTCAGTGTAAAACATTATAAAACTAAATAAAAATAAATAAGAAAACCCCAAAAAAAATGTTTAAAGCGCCCCGTCGCGACGAGCTCGCGCACAGAAGCAAACGCATACGCGAGTAGCGCCCGCATATGAAAACAGTATTCAAACCACACAAGTGAGGTATCGCCGCGATCGTTAGAGTGAGAGCAATAATTCTAGCCCTAGACCTACTCTGCAACTCAAAAAATGCAACCTGTAGAATTTTTTAAACGTCGCCTATCGAGTTTTTTAAAGGGTAAAAGTTTGACGCCATACCACGAGCGGGCGCAATTTTTAAGCGTGACATGTTGGGTATCATTTTACTCGGCGTAACATTATCTTTCACAATATAGAAAAAAATTGGGCAAAATGTATTGTTGTCTTATTTTTAAATTCAAAAAAGTGATTTTTATCCAAAAAAAGTGCGCTTGTAAGACCGCTGCGCAAATACGGTGTGACAAAAAGTATTGCAATGACTGCCATTTTATTCCCTAGGATGTCTGCTAAAAAAAAATATATAATGTTTGGGGGTTCTGATTAATTTTCTAGCCAAAAAATTGTGATTTTCACATGAAGGAGAGAAGTGCCAGAATTAACCCGGTGGGCAAGTGGTTAAAGTACTCATGGCTATAAAGAATAGAGTCATTGCTCATTAAAAAAAAAAAAAAAAAAAGGGGGTCCCTCCAAATTAAATTACCAGGCCCTTCAGGTCTGGAATGGATATTAAGGGGAACCCCGCCGTAAAAACCCCCCAAAAAAAAGACGTGCGGTTCCCGGCAAATATCCATTCCAGACCCTTCAGGTCTGGTGTGGATTTTAAGGGGAACTCCACCCCAAATTGAAAAAAAAAATGGCGTGGAGTCCCCCTAAAAATCCACACCAGACCCTTATCCGAGCACGTTGACCTGGCCGGCCGCAGAAAAGAGGGGGGGACAGAGTGCGGCCCCCCCCCTCTCCTGAACCGCACCAGGCCACATGCCCTCAACATGGGGAGGATGTCCCCATGTTGATGGGGACAAGGGTCTCATCCCCACAACCCTTGCCCGGTGGTTGTGGGGGTATGCGGGCGGGAGGTTTATCAGAATCTGGAAGACCCCTTTAACAAAGGGGACCCCCAGATCCTGACCCCCCCCCTGTGTGAAATGGTAATGGGGTACATTGTACCTCTACCATTTCACCCCAAAAAAAATGTCAAAGTGATAAAAATGACAGTAGCCGGTTTTTGACAAATCTTTTAATAAAATCTTCTTTTCTTCTTTCCTTCGGGGTTCTTCCGCTACTTCTTTCTTCTCGTTCACATCTTGCCCGACGTCTTCTTCTATCTTCTCCGTCCGTCCTTCCGCCTTCTGGTCCCGCATCTTGCCCGTTGTCTTCTCCGTCCGCCTCCTCGTCCGCATCTTGGGTCTTCTGCGGTCTTCTTCTCGGTCCGCCGCCTTCTCGTCCCCTGCGTTTGAATTGTAATTGGCCGCCGTTTTCCCGCTCCTGGGACCCGCCCCCCTCTGACGCCACAAGTAAACTCCTTAGAAGGTCATGTGCGTCAGAGGGGGGCGGGGTCACATGAGTGTGACACGGCGGGAACTTCTTCTCCGGGCGGCGCGATTGAAATTGAATTCCCCCGCTGTGTGACGCTCTGCGACCCCGCCCCCCTCTGACGCACATGACCTTCTAAGGAGTTTACTTGTGGCGTCAGAGGGGGGCGGGTCCCAGGAGCGGGAAAACGGCGGCCAATTACAATTCAAACGCAGGGGACGAGAAGGCGGCGGACCGAGAAGAAGACCGCAGAAGACCCAAGATGCGGACGAGGAGGCGGACGGAGAAGACAACGGGCAAGATGCGGGACCAGAAGGCGGAAGGACGGACGGAGAAGATAGAAGAAGACGTCGGGCAAGATGTGGACGAGAAGAAAGAAGCAGCGGAAGAACCCCGAAGGAAAGAAGAAAAGAAGATTTTATTAAAAGATTTGTCAAAAACCGGCTACTGTCATTTTTATCACTTTGACATTTTTTTTGGGGTGAAATGGTAGAGGTACAATGTACCCCATTACCATTTCACACAGGGGGGGGGTCAGGATCTGGGGGTCCCCTTTGTTAAAGGGGTCTTCCAGATTCTGATAAACCTCCCGCCCGCATACCCCCACAACCACCGGGCAAGGGTTGTGGGGATGAGACCCTTGTCCCCATCAACATGGGGACATCCTCCCCATGTTGAGGGCATGTGGCCTGGTGCGGTTCAGGAGAGGGGGGGGGGCCGCACTCTGTCCCCCCCTCTTTTCTGCGGCCGGCCAGGTCAACGTGCTCGGATAAGGGTCTGGTGTGGATTTTTAGGGGGACTCCACGCCATTTTTTTTTTCAATTTGGGGTGGAGTTCCCCTTAAAATCCACACCAGACCTGAAGGGTCTGGAATGGATATTTGCCGGGAACCGCACGTCTTTTTTTTTTTTGGTTTTTACGGCGGGGCTCCCCTTAATATCCATTCCAGACCTGAAGGGCCTGGTAATTTAATTTGGGGGAACCCCTACACATTTTTTTGTTTGTTTTATGAATGAATCCCTTTAGAATTGTCAGAGCCGACAATTCATTATAGCCGCGTGTGAATTTTTAAATGACTTTTTTCCTTCTGAATGTCACTTTGTGCAGGGGGAGTTCTAAGTGCGGGAAAAATGCGCTATTTCACATGCTGACATTACACCCCCCCTAGGTACGAAATTTAAAGGAATATTTCACTTTTATTGTTTCACTTTAAGAATTATTAATTTCACTGCTCCCGAAAAAACGGCCGTTTTAAAAAATAAAAAAAGCATTGATACATGTTCCCTGGGGCAGGACTGAGGTCCCCAAACACTTTTTAGGACAAAACTTGCAGATTAGCCTTTAAAATGAACACTTTTGATTTCTCCCATAGACTTCTATAGGGAGTTCGGCGCGGCTTTACATATTAGTTTCAATGCGCCGGCTGCTACGCTGGTTCATGCGCCGAATTAAGCCTCCACCCGGAGTACTAATTAATGCATGAACCAGCGCAGCGCACATAGCTTAGTAAATCAGGCCCAATGTGTTGGATCCCTTCTGATGGGGCTATAATTTCTCTATGCGTTTCATGAACATCAGCCCACTTACTCAGTAGTAATAATTATCGGTTCTGCGACTTGTGCAAGAGCTGTGACAAGTTTTCTGCATCTTAAGGCACAATGTCATCACAGGACACATTAGTAAGGTAGATGCCAGTTGAGGGATGCTTTCAGGGGAGGCTTGTCCATAGTAAAAATAGACTCCAGATTTCTCCAAAAAGAGTACCTGACATGGCCCATGCAATTACAGGGTATGTTCTTTATCCCTTCTTATAGAAATAAAAGAGATTTAAAAAAAATTACAGATACACTGTAATTTTGTTTTAAATAAATAAAATACAATTTTGCACCCCCTTCCCCTGTGCTCACACACAAATGGGAATTTACATGTATAATCCGCATACATATGTAAATGGCGATCGCAACACACATGTGAGGTATTGCAGCGAACATCAGTGCGAGGGAAATAATTTTAGCATCAGACATCCTCTTTAACTCTAAACTGGTAACCTGTAAAGACTTTTTAAACGTTGCCGATGTGTATTTTTGGCACCATTCCAAGGGCGGATGCAATTTTAAAGTGTGACATGTTTGGTATCTATTTACTCGTAAAGTCATCTTTTATATTTTACCAAACAATTAGGTATTATATTTTATGTTGTGCATTATTGTTATATAGGATTTTTATAGCGCTGGCAGTTTACACAGCGCTTTACAACTTGAGGGTAGACAGTACAAATACAATATACTTTAATACAATAGGAATCAGAGGGCCCTGCTCATTAGACCTTATGTAATTCATTAAAGTGTATTTTTTACAAAATATTTGCATTAGGAAAACCGCTGCGCAAATATCATGTGACATAATAACATGTAACACCCACCATTTTATTGCCTAGGACCTGTGCCTAAAAAAATGTACAATGTTTGGGGGTTTTAAGTTGTTTTCTAGTAAGAAATGTATGTTTTTTTCATGTAGAAAAGGAATGTCAGAATTGGCCCCCGGACCAGAAGTGGTAAAAGCTGTAGTAAACTACGCTTTTGAACTTGTACCTACAGGAAAGCCCTCTAATAAGGCTAATAATAATCTAAAAAATGGTTCCAGGAATGCACAGTTATTTATATTTTTCTATGTATTTAGATATTTAGCAGCAAATTAGTTATTATAATAATTCTATAATAAGGCTTGTCTGCAGGTACAGTGAATATCTCCTAAAACTTGCGGGGCCAGATTCAGATAGATTAGCGGATCTAAAACTCGGCGCGGGAACGACGGCCATACTAAACATAGGATACGCCGCAGTTACCCCTGCTATACCAGGGGTTACTATCCGCCGGAAAAAGCCGAACGCAAACGACGTGAAAAAAAAGCGACGGGCGGGCGTTCGTTTCTGAATCGGCGGTTTTCCTCATTTGCATATTCGTCACGTAAAAAACCGAAGCGACACCTAGCGGCCGGCGGGAGATTGCAGCCTAAGATCCGACGGTGTAAGTCACTTACACCTGTCGGATCTAAGGGAGATCTATGCGGAACTGATTCTTATGAATCAGTGGCATAGATCCGACCGTCGGATCTCAGAGATACGACGGCGTATCAGGAGATACACCGTCATATCTCTTTGTGAATCTGGCCCAGTGTGTTAAGGAGATATTTGTCTGGATGTGTTCATATTTGTTCTAAGTGTGAGGAGGTTAGCCCGTCAGCGGGTGTGTGTGACCCCCTGGACGGGTTCAGCACACAAAAACAATTAGGCACAGCAGACGATGGTAGGAGGAAAACAAAAATGTGCGGATTTTATTTGAACTATAATAAACAAAACAAATGTGACAGAAACAAAAGAAATACAAAAATAAATCCTGGTCACTTGACCGCTTACTAAACACATCGGTGTCCCTAACTAACGCCTGGGTACAGCCTAGTGCTGCCCCAGTCCCTAACTCCCTGCTGGTTAGAGTTTTGGTAATGGTAGTGACACAGGCTTTGTCTCACCGCACAAAGATCACTTCCCCAGACTATTCACAGAGGTCTGGTTGGAGCATATCTCTTAGCATGCTGGGAGTTTTTGTAGAGGACCTAACGAGCCCACCTGATACAGCTGGGCTCATCAAGTCCTCCCAGCAGGACTCCCAGCACTCCCCCTAGAGGTACAAACTGGCATAAAGCCTGAACCTAGGAGAAATATATACAGCATCTTGGATGCAACCAGGGGATTTAACCTGCCTACTGTCACATAAGGTTTTAAATAATGTGCTAGTCGGCGATGCATATGTAGCATTACCCCCATTGGAGCTGCTGGATTTTTGGGCGACGTGTTACCTCGTGGTTTCTCCGAATTTTCTAGGGGTGAGTGATGCGTATGTGCATAAACAGAAGTAAAGAAATGTCCACGACAGGTGCTCTTTTGCTGTGCACTTTATTACCCAGCCGGGTAAAAACAGTAAAACTTGCGGTGAGGAAAGTAAAGTTGAAAGGAGGAAGGATAGCAGATTCAGACGTAATGATAGGAAACAGTCCGGCTCCCAAACGTAACACTTCTCTGCGCCACTCCCACCGGAGTGGGTTAAGTGTACCCGAGCAGGCCTCCCTCACTGACCTGGACAATTATAGGAATAAGTCTCTGCCACAGACCTCCTTGGTGAACTTGAACTTGGGAGAAAGTGTCAGCAAAAAACCCCTCTCAAACAGCCTCAGAAGATACCTCTGCCACAGGTCCCCTCTGGGTAGAATTCTTGGAGATATGCCTCCTTGGTTGAGTTCTGTCTGGATCCCCTTCAACTCGTCGCCCAGGTACTGACTGACAGGTGATCA
This sequence comes from Rana temporaria, assembly GCF_905171775.1. Lineage (NCBI taxonomy): Eukaryota > Metazoa > Chordata > Amphibia > Anura > Ranidae > Rana > Rana temporaria. Next base: position 53,335,004 of record NC_053501.1, read on the forward strand.
GTCCTGCAGTGTCCGGCTACCTGTGATCTTCGGTGGTTTCGTCCAAGCCTCTCAATGGCGCTCCTCAGACCGACTCCCCACCGAACAGCACACAGCTTGGGATCTTCAAAAGAGGGAACCCAGTCGCTCAGTGGATCCCCATCGCTGGTTCACCATATTTGTACAAGTATCTCTTTATAGTGGAATAGTGTACCACAACTCCAGTGTCTGCCAGATCTTTCTGGAGGGATCGTGCAGTCAAACGTGGGTTTTGAATTGCTTTTCTCACAATCCTGCGAGCTGTTCTGTCTGATATTTTTCTTGGTCTTCCAGATCTTGCTTTAACTTCCACTGTTCCTGATGACTGCTATTTCTTAATTACATTTCGAACAGAGGATATTGACATCTAAAAAAGCTTAAGCAACTGCTTAGAAAACCCCATGGTGCTGATTGTTGGGGCAAGGTCAGATGAGTCTGGGCATTTAAAACCTTTGAGATTGACATCACCTGGTCTTCCCAGATGATGATTGAGAACAATCCATGACACTGGCAGGTCTCAGCTTTGCAAAGAGGGCAGTGCATGCTATTAATTCTGCAGGGTGCCCAAACTTTTGCAGACGCCATTTTTTAGTTTTCTGTAATTTTGAAGGTGTAAATGATGGAAATAAAATCTAACTTTTTTTGACATATTATAAGAATGTCTAATCTATAATTTGATGCCTTTTGGAGATTTTTCCATCTTTCCTTGGCTTTGTTATGCACATTAATACAAATTTTTACCTGGGGTGCCCAAACTTTCGATCCCCACTGTATATATACGTGATTCTGCAGTTCCGGTCAGTGCGCGTGAGTGTGCGCCACCGGCGGCTCACTCCCGCTGTGGTTCTACACAGCAGGAGCCAATCCAACGGTCCCATGGACTCGATGTCCACTGGCACTCACTGATCGTCCTGTACACAGGCAGAATGGCAGTCTGCCTATGTAAACAAGGCAGGTTACTGTTCTGTCAGTAAGGAAGGCATTGATTGCGTGTTCCTGCAAAGCAGGGCCGTGGATCTATGCCTTCCCCTAGTAAAAGCACCTCCCACACTACACTACACAAATACTGGCTAAGCACATTTAACCCTTTGATCACCCCTTCCCTGCCAGTGTCATTAGTACAGTGGCAGTGCATTTTTTTTTAGCACTGATCACCATAGTTGCTAACATTGAATTTTTTTTTAATCAGGACACTTTTTTGCATGTAATAAGGGGGCGTGGCATTTGTGTGTAGGCGGGGCATTCCTAATAGAAAAATGTGGCGCACGAAGAATGGGCATGGTTTATGTGGGGTAGTGGGCGTGGCTTACATGGGTGTGGATTGGCATGGGTGTGGTTAGAGTATGAGATAGATGAGGGATGGAGGGAGAAAGAAAGAGAGAGAGAGAGAAAGCGAGAAAGAGAGAAAGTGAGAAATAGAAAGAAAGAGCAAAAAAAAAAAGGTAGAGAAAGAGATAAAGAAAAAGGGAGGGAGGGAAGGAGAGAGAAGGAAGGAAAGAAAAAGGGATGGAGGGAAAGCAGGCCCAGATCCTACACTACAATAAAAATATGTGTATTCCAGTAAGTTTAAAAAATCAGCAGATGAAGATACTCCAAACACCTGGTTGTTGGCGCTTCAATCATCCCGGCACCATGGTTGTTATGGTGTCAGGATGATTGAAGTGCATTATTTCTATTATTACATTGTAATATAGAATGAAATTATTCAACTCACCATAATGCTAAATCTGTGGAAGCCCAGAGCGTGTCACCTGCCACCAGATACCATCAGGTGTACCCAGCAGAGTCTCTCCTTACATCAGGCATTCCCAGCGGAGCCCCTCCTTACATCAAGCATTCCCAGCGGAGCCCCTCTTTACATCAAGCATTCCCAGTGGAGCCCCCCTTTACATCAGGCATTCCCAGCGGAGCCCCTCCTTACATCAAGCATTCCCAGCGGAGTCCCTCCTTACATCAAGCATTCCCAGCGGAGTACCTCCTTACATCAAGCATTCCCAGCGGAGTCCCTCTTTACATCAGGCATTCCCAGCGGAGCCCCTCCTTACATCAGGCATTCCCAGCGGAGCCCCTCCTTACATCAAGCATTTCCAGCGGAGTCCCTCTTTACATCAGGCATTCCCAGCGGAGCCCCTCCTTACATCAGGCATTCCCAGCGGAGCCCCCCTTTACATCAGGCATTCCCAGCGGAGCCCCACCTTACATAAGGCATTGTCAGCTGAGTCCCCCCTTACATCAAGCATTCCCAGCGGAGCCCCCCTTTACATCAGGCATTCCCAGCGGAGCCCCTTCTTACATCAAGCATTCCCAGCGGAGCCCCTTCTTACATCAGGCATTCCCAGCGGAGACCCTCCTTACATCAGGCATTCCCAGAGGAGTCCCTCTTTACATCAGACATTCCCAGCGGAGCCCCTCCTTACATCAGGCATTCCCAGCGGAGCCCCTCCTTACATCAGGCATTCCCAGCGGAGCCCCCCTTTACATCAGGCATTCCCAGCGGAGCCCCTCCTTACATCAGGCATTGTCAGCTGAGTCCCCCCTTACATAAGGCATTGCCAGCGAAGTCCCCCCTTACATCAGGCATTGCCAGCAGAGTCCTCCTTTACATCAGGCATTGCCAGCGGAGCCCCTCCTTACATCAGGCATTCCCAGCGGAGCCCCTCCTTACATCAGGCATTCCCAGCGGAGCCCCCCTTTACATCAGGCATTCCCAGCGGAGCCCCTCCTTACATCAGGCATTGTCAGCTGAGTCCCCCCTTACATAAGGCATTGCCAGAGGAGCCCCTCCTTACATCCGGCATTCCCAGCGAAGCCCCACCTTACATCAGGCATTCCCAGTGGAGCCCCACCTTACATCAGGCATTGTCAGCTGAGTCCCCCCTTACATAAGGCATTGCCAGCGAAGCCCCTCCTTACATCAGGCATTCCCAGCGAAGCCCCTCCTTACATCAGGCATTCCCAGCGAAGCCCCACCTTACATCAGGCATTGCCAGCGGAGTCCCCCCTTACATCAGGCATTGACAGAGTAGTCCCCCCTTACAGACTCCTCCCTTACATCGGGCATTGGCAGCGGAGTCCCCCCCTTACATCAGGCATTGCCAGCGGAGTCCCCCCTTACATCAGGCATTGCCAGTTGACTCCTCCCTTACATCAGGCATTGGCAGCGGAGTCCCCCCTTACATCAGGCATTGCCAGCGGAGTCCCCCCTTATATCAGGCATTGCCAGCAGAGTCCTCCTTTACATCAGGCATTGCCAGCGGAGTCTTTCCTTACATCAGGCATTGCCAGCAGAGTCCTCCTTTACATCAAACATTGACAGCAGAGTCCTCCCTTACACCAGGCATCCCCCAATGAAGCCCCTCCTTTTCTTACATCAGGCTTTGCCAGCAGTGGAGACTCTCTCCGCCGCCATTACTAAACAGAATGGGACAAAATAGGTGGGGTGGCTGCCAATAGCAATTGAGCTGCTGCACCACCCACTCCCCGCCCCTTCCCACATCAGGTCACAGACAGACCGCAGTGGGGCAGGAAAGTGGGCGGTGCCACAGCTCAAATTCTATTGGCAGTCACCCGGCCATTACTAAACAGTAATTGTTGTGGTCTTCAGGAAAATGGCAGCATTTCCCCGGAAAGGCAAAATCCGGGAAAAAGGGTCTAAATCCCGGGAATGTCCTGGGAAATCCGGAACAGTTGGTAAGTATGGATCACTGTATTAGTGTCACTGGTCCCCAAAAAAGTGTCAGTTAGCAGTCCTGCTATAAGTAGCTAATTTCTGCCATTACAAATAGAAAATAAATAAATAAATATACATTTCATAAATATATTCCGTAGTTTGTAGACAATGTAACTATTGCACATACCAATCAATATACACTTATTTACCAAAAATATGTAGCAGAATACATATTGGCCTAAATTGATGAATAAATTAGATTTTTTACGTTTGTTTAATGGATATGTTTTATTGCAGAAAGTAAGTATTTTCTTACTTTCTGCAATAAAACATATCCATTAAACAAACGTAAATAATCAAATTTCTTCATCAATTTAGGCCGATATGTATTCTGCTACGTATTTTTGGTAAATAAAATCCCAACAAGTGTATATTGATTTTTTTTCAACACTGTCCATCATTTTATAGTGCAAAAAATAAAAAAAGCACAAGATGAAATACCAACAAAAGAAAGCTCTATTTGTGGGAAAAAAAGGACGAAAAATGTATTCGGGAACAGCATTGTATGGCCGCACAATTGTCAGGTAAAGTAACGCAGTGCCTTATTGCCAAAAAATGGCCTGGTCAGGAAGGGGGGGGGGTAAATCTTCTGGGGGGGGGGTGAAGTGGTTAAATTATAAAAATCTGACTTAAAAAAGTTCCTCTCAAAAGCAAGCTTTTAATAAAGTGACACCCCTCTATATTTAATTGTAATTCTCTGTAATCACCATTTTCTACCAGAAGCCTAACAAGATAAAGCACGGACCACACATATTATATTCCATCCGTCTATAGTGCGCGCCTAAATCCCCTAACGTCCACTGTCTGTCAGGCATGCGCAGTCTACCTCAATCTCTGACAGACGGAAGTGGCTTGCGTTCCACCGAGAGGAAGTGAGGTCGGATACAATGTCAAGCCGGAAGTGTGGCGCATGTGGAGTCGCTGTGTGGGATTGGTGAGTGGAGTTGTGTAGTCTGAGTGAAGCTGAATAAGGGACAAGTAACAGATCTCTGAACGATTTCATAATTAGAACGAATATGTGAAAAACTAGGAGTGTGTCTGTGAGCCGGAGAGAGAATGTATAGGGCTGGGTTCAGTATACAGTTGTATTATGATAGTCAGTGTGTGTGAGAGGATTTACTGTCTGGGATTGTTATTTTGTTCAGTTTCACAAAACGCAGGTCTATGTGTCCCTCCTCTGTGTCCCTCCTCTGTGTACCCCACAATTTACCTCACTCATTAACATAGCGTTGCTGCTGCTGCAGTGACAGCGGGGGAGGGGAGGGAGGACAATGTTCTTACATTATTATACATCTAAAAGACTATGGTTTAACCACTTGCCCCCTGGAAAGTTTTCCCCTTAATGACCAGGCCATTTTTTTTGCGATATGGCACTGCGTCACTGTACCCAAATAAAATTGTATGTAATTTTTTCCCCACAAATAGAGCTTTCTTTATATGGTAGTGGATCATCCCTGCGCTTTTTATATTTTGCGCTTTAAAAAAAAAAAAAAAAAGGCTGACAGCTTGGAAAAAAAACATTTTTTTTTTTTTTACTTTCCGAGTGATTTTTATTTTTTTTATTTTTTACATTTTCTAAAAAAAATTGAAAAAAAAAAATCTTCATCAGTTTAAGCCAATGTGTATTCTGCTGCATATTTTTGGTAAAAAAAATCCCAATAAGCGTATATGGATTTTGCGCAAAATTTATAGCGTCTACGAACTTGTATTTTTAGTTATTTTTTTACTAGTAATTGCGGCAATTGGCAACTTATAGCAGGATTGCGGCGGCCATTCTGACACTTTTTTGGGGACCAGTGACACTAATACAGTGGTCAGTGCTAAAAATATGCATTGTCACTGTACTAATGACACTGTCTGGGAAGGAGTTAACATCGGGGGCGATTGAAGGGTTAGGTGTGTGCCTAGCCAGTGTTTATGTGTACTGTGTGAGGTGCTTGTACTAGGGGCAGAGGTGGAATTTAAAGCGGCGTTCCACCCACTTTTCAATCTGCACATCATTCACTTCTGAACTGACCATAAAAACCGCATTGGGCGTTTTTATTTTTCCTCTTTTCTCACCTTGTTTCCAAGGCTTTCTTTATCTCTTGCTGTTTCCTCCTATCATGGCGATGTACGTAATTTTCTGCGGTGCACTGGCTCCTGGGGGATGTGTGTCGTCATTCCCAGGAGTCGGTGGGTGTCGCCGCCTCTCAGCATCACGAGATAACGGAATTGGAAAACCGTTGTGATGGCAACCAGAAACGTTTCCTGTGCTGCGCCGTGTGTTTCAAGCAGGGCTGTGGAGTCGGAGTCGTAGTCGGGGGAAATTTTGGGTACCTGGAGTCGGCAAACAATGCACCGACTCCGACTCCTACTAAATTTAGATTGGAATTAAAAAAAAACAAGTTTAAATGTCCCAATTGACACAAAGTTATAATTAATGACTTCTCTACTGTAAGAATAAAGACCGATGCATGCAGTGCCTCACGTAACCGCAAAACGAACACGTTAAGTGACCGTGAAGAAGCATGCTTTTCATGTGCTTCACTATATGGCACGCAACGCACAATTAGGAGCTGCAATACTTATACTTTCCATAGTGTTGTGTTCTGCTTTTACAGGGAACGCAGCGTCCATGTGTAACCTAGCCTCTCACCGATTAAGGGATTAAATAAATATGTTTTTTGCAGGACTAGAGAGTGAGACACTTGTATAAGTGAAGGGAATGGAGGGCCAATAGTTCAAGACTGAAGCTGTAAACCATTGGAAAAAACTGCTGTCATTCAGCTAAGGCTATAAAAACTTGTAAACTCCGATTTTTGGCTTAAACTTTTAACATGACTATGGGATTCTCCTAGGAAAATCATGTTTTAGAATAAAAAACTTTGTTTTCATTGTGTTTGTCTTTTGCTTAAACTGTGCAATACAGTAGACTGTTGGCTTCCCAGCCAGTAGTCCTGTGGTAGGTTGCATTTCTTTCCCTCAAGGAATGTATAAAATACATTCGCATATTAATACAGATGAGTCAGAGTCGGAAGTACATAAAACTGAGGAGTCGGAACATTTATCTACCGACTCCACAGCCCTGGTTTCAAGTGCATTTGTGAGATCGGGAGGTGTATGCTGGGTAGCCAGCAGCACCTTATCCCGGAAAATAATCCTAGTGGGCTTCACATGCCCACAAAAAAGATGGAAGTGCTCATGAAAGAAAACACGAAGGTTAATTAAAAGGGAAATACAGCGGCGGTTCTACGGAAAATATCGTTTAGACAATGACATTAATAACTGCAGAGCAGGTGCCTTTGAATTTTATATATAAAATGTGTGTGTGATCCGACACTTCCAAGTAGGAGGATTGCATGCATTTGCTACTGACTGGGTGCCGGATACTCGATGTCTTCCAACACCCGACGTTTGTCAGGCAGAAACACAGAACTGCGATCTGCCTATGTAAACAAGGCAGATCACCGTTCTGACAGGAGGGAAGGGATGGAGTTTGTTAAAGTGGAGTTCCACATATATATATATATATATATATATATATATATATATATATATATATATATATATATATATATATATATATATATATATATATACACACGTACATTCCAGAGCACAGGTGCCACCCTGTAGCAGTAAAACTGCTATAGGGCGTCCTGATGCGGTTAAATATGTGTCATGGCACAAAACTAATGTGTAAAAATAAAACCATATAAAAAGATAGTAACATCTTATGTCTAGTATAAGCCTTATAGTAGAGGAAAACTCTAATTGACTTTGAGCTCGAGCACTTAATATCAAAAAACACTTCCCATGTTTTATTTAAAGGCTTACTTTTAAGGGAAAATAATAAATGCACATGATTTTCCTGAAAAATTGTGTATTTATTTTTCATACAGGAGCCTGCAGAGCATTGCACCCACGATCAGTGAATGGGGGGGATCATGCAGACAAGCCCTCCAGCTTTCTGCTCATGCCTCTGTGCGGACTGTCAGTAAGAAACCTGAAGGACTTGTGAATGAACTACGAGTGTGCGGATTAGCGTGCTCGCAGCCCATTGATAACTACGGATCATTCTGCCGCAGAAGGGACTTGTAGTTTACTCATTCACAGATTTCTGCAGAGACCTGCACAGTCGTGCCGATTTTAAATGTGGCATGGAGGGAGGAACCCCTGCCCACTGTCACAGGGATGGGAGTGCTGGTAAATGTTACATGTTACACCCTAAATATGGGTATAACATGTTCCAAAGGTGGACTTGGCCTTAAATAAAATACTGTTTTCACCTTTTATTTCTTTAACCTACTTTGTCGGATCTCAGTGCTGCTAATCTCTTGCAGCTTCTTTGCAGCCACAGCCTCTCTACATGCACAACAATGGTGGCTGCATGGCATTTTTTCAGGGCAGGTATCCTGATGGTGACAACAGTGGACTGTGCCTATGTACCATGTGCTGAAATGGCCAATTTTTTTGTTGTTGTTTCAGATAGTTTGTGGAAAGAGTACAGCCCCTGTCAGGTATTTACAGCTATCGGGCACTCCATTAGAGAGGCTTACCCCCACTTCTTGTCCTGCTGACAGGAAGCAATGGTAAATATACCACAGCAGTTTTGGCTGGATACACAGGCGGTACAGTTGGGTCTGTCCTGTCCGTTTTTCAAGCGGACCCGTTTGGACCCTTCATTGTCCTTTATGGAGTGGAAACTTGTGTCCATTTACACCCGACTACCTCCGATCTAGCAAAAACAAATGGAAGGGGATCTGTTCCCTTTGGATCGGATCGAAGAGCAGTCAGATGTAAACAGACAGCCGGTTTATTCACATCCAAGTGTTTTGATGTATTGATTATACCTGCCCTTGGGTGGCAATCAACACCCTAATTAACGATTGTGCCACATCCTAACATGATTTGATTAGAAATTTATGGAGAAAAAATTGACTTTATAGGCACTAATTAAAAAGGTGAAAATGTATTTAATATTACACAAATTGATACAAAAATTACATTTGATGCATCCTAAATGGATACACAAGAAAATACTATAAACAAAAGGAAAGCATTGTTTCAAGAACTTCGTGGATACTCGCCAAAGAGATACTCCTTCTTCATTCCTGGCGTGGGCATCTTCATTACGTATTTCCCCTCAACAAGCGAAAATGACTATTATTGAGTATCGATCTTTGGCCTAACACGTAGTCCTTTTGTTTATAGTATTTTCTTGTGTATCCATTTAGGATGCATCAAATTGGGGCCGAATCAACTAATCGATTAATCGATTATGGAATTAATCGATTATAATTTTCATAATCGATTAATCGGCCAGTAACATAACAGGGTTAAAACAACTAAAATTAGCCCTTTATAGTACAAAAAAAGCAAATCGCTACTGTAAATATTACTTTCACTGTCCCACAGTAAAAATAATGAACCCCTTACAGTATCGATTATTTGCCCTTTTTGTACTTATTTGTTTTTTTAACCCCCATTATGTTACTAAACATCTCAGGCCGGGTTCACACCTCTGTTTTTTGGTTCTTTTTGCAGAAACACACTACAGTTCATTCACATGTTTTCCTATGGGACACGTTCACATCCATGATTTATTTTCAGCTGCTGCGTATTTGGAAAGGGCAAGGAGTTTTTAACGCAAAACGGTGCTATTTTTTTTTTTTTTTGGTTCAATATACTTCAATGGAGAAGCTGCAGAAAAGCATTTAATGTGTTTTGTAATCTGCCCAACAACAAATTGACCCACAAAAATGTAAAAATGCTAATTTTTTTTTTTTAAGGCTATTATCCGATTAATCAAAACAATAATCGGCCAACTAATCGATTATGAAAATAATCGTTAGTTGCAGCCCTACATCAAATGTAATTTTTGTATCAATTTGTGTAATATTTAAATAATTTTTCACCTTTTTTTAATTAGTGCCTATAAAGTCCAAGTGCCCATAGAGCAGAGTAAACTGTTTCCGTGTCCGCTCTGCATAAGCGCAGTGGACATGGATGGGTCCTGCCTACTGAGCCCAGCAGGGCATCAGCGGACAGATTCCCCGCTGAGAAAAAACAGATGCGGCCTGTGTGAAAGGGGCCTAACTCCTGAAATGGCCCATTTGTCTGATTGCAGTGTTTACATATTTGAAGTATGAATGACTAGAAATAGGCTGGTTTCAAACAGGCTTTGTCCATAGTCCACATTCACCTGCTCAGCAAAACTTCTATTATGGCCCATACACACGATCCGAATATCGTACGACGGATCGTACGACTTTTTTCACTTAATAGTCGCAAGTAAAATGAAATAGGTTATTAAAGTCACGAAAATTCTCGTACGACCGAAAAAAATAATCGGAAGTGATGTCATGTGTTGTAATGTATTTGTATTGTATTTTCGGACGACAACTTTACTGACTAAACGAAAATCGTACGATCTGACATCGTGCGAGGAAAATTTACGTGCATGTCCGATCTAATAATATCGGATGAACTGTCGTGATCGGCTCTCGGAAGTAGTGTACACACGATCCAAAAATCGTACGATCCTTCATCGAACGATCGTTTTCGTCCGATATTTGGATCGTGTGTACGGGCCATTATTGTGTATTTCCTTTATTTCCTAGTGACACAGGATGTGAAGGAAAAAATGGAACTCTCAATAGGGATACGCTACACCAACTGAAAAGGGTTAGATCCTGATTTAGGTTATTATTACTGTCTCCGTCTTCCTGTCCAGATGACAGCTGCCCTTTTCATTACTTTTCCTGCAGCCACAGGGACAGGAAGTGAGGTGAAAAAGCCAAAATGTCTCTTTTTAGTTGTGAATACCTTCAGGGAGGAGTCCCTGAAGGTATTCACAACTAAAAAGAGACATTTTGGCTCAAGTTATATCTTCTGATGCTTTGCAAATAACAACCCAATGTTTATTAAAGTGGATGTAAACCTGATTCATGAAATTCGAGATGGGCACATATATCTGTAGTGTTTTTTTATCTCTCTTCAAAGCACTGAGTCCTGTAGCTGTCTCCTGCCCCATTCTTCTGTTATCAGCCTGACAACTTTTAACAAGCTCTTTGAGATTGGAGATAAAAGTGTGTGTCAGGAAGGTTGCTATAAATAGAGTAGAAGACTGCTAAACTATTCACAGGCAACCTCTGCATGTGTGGGGAGTGGATATGTGCCTTTCCTCCAATCAGCTGTCTCACAGTGTCTAGTAATAATCCCCTCTTGCAGGGGAAACCAGGAAGAGACAATTCCAACAGGACATGCACTTTCTAAACCGTATATTAAGATGAAGACAGCAGATATACACGTAAAACTTATGTAGGGAGATTTGTTTTCCTCCCTGTGTATCTTCTTAAGCTATTCGCTTCACTGGGTATGTGGAGGGTTTACATCCACTTTATCTCTGGATTTTAATGAACTAATTTTTGTAGTTGTGATGATGTTCAGCCCACCTTTGTTTTGTACTAGACATCCTGAAAGAAGATCAAGATGTTGTCGCGGCCTAAGCCGGGCGAGTCCGAAGATGATCTCTTAAGGTTCCAGAGTCAGTTTCTTGCTGCTGGTGGTTCTGCAGCTGCAAAGCTCGTGAAAAAAGCTGATAAGAGGAAAGGATCTGAGAACACAAGCATAGAGGCTAGTGGGGAAACAGAGGAAAGAGATGTCGTGTCTATAGAAGGTATAGATTTGTGTCCTGTAAATTCACAGTGCTTTTTGTTATTTTACTTGTTTGTTCGTTAAATCAGTGGTCATCAACCCCGTTCTTAGGGCCCACTAACAGGCCAGGATTGCAAGATAACTGATATACATCACAGGTGATATCATTTGCTTCTCAGTGACTGGAGTATTCAAGTCTACCCAAGGTAATACATAAAATCTGGCCTGTTAGTGGGCCCTGAGGACAGGATTGATGACCACTGCGTTACAGAAAACCTGTTGTGAGGGAAATATGGCTTCTTTTGCTTACCTTCTTTTGAAAATGCTATTCGCCTAAATGTGTCTAGTTTCAGTACTTTGAGACCCTGACCTGTAACAAGTATACAAATCAGAGAGGTCACACCGAAAATTAAGAAATCCTTATTTGCATACATGTTCTATCAATAACGAGGGAAAAAGTTTAAAGATCTATTTTATGAACTCATCCTGGTAGTTCCAATCACATCCCAAATGAATATTTGGGAGATGCCCCAAGGGGATAGTGTGAGAACTGAACCCAGGATGGCAACAAAGAGTAAATAGGTGCTAAAAAGTATCAGTTTTATTGGTAGAAAAAGTATGCTATATTAAAAACAATCATAACAATAGAAAAGCATGATCATACAGAAATACAGCTGCTTGGTTGTTGCACTATACAAAAATGTTTACAGACAGGTGTCAAAACACAGAAAATTGCAGAAGCAACAGAAAAAACTCTACATGTTTCGCAAAACGATATAACAGGGGAATTACTTCCTATTGTTATATATGTAGATCCTTCTTCAGGGGTTGAGTACAAGCTTGCTGAAATATTTCGATCTCATGCTTTTTGGGAAAGATTGACAGTGCACAAAGTCGATGCGACTGAATGGTGTCCAATCACTGCAAAGTCGCAGAGCGCTCAGCAGTCACTGAAGGGCATGAAGTCAGGTTTATTCTGGAATTTGTCAAGTTTGATACACTTGTGGAAAAGAAAAAGCCTTCTATATCTCCAAGTTGGAGATAAAGGGCTATTGGTTGGCTGGAATGCAGAACCCCCTCGTGTGCAGCAGCAAGTCGGGGCTCACAGGGGCCCAAACAGGCAGAGAGCAGGAACCTTAGTAATGTGTCCTTCACTAGTAAAAATGAAATGGAGGAGAGGACATCAATGGCAGGTTCCACATTTCTGTCTTGACAGGTGTACCTAAAGCTACTCTGCAACTAGCCCAAAAAATGTAAAGTGTGATGCTGTGTTCCTTGCTGCATGCTGTATTTTCACATGCTGGCTGTTATGTCACTACTATGCTTGTAAACGCGGTGCATTCTAGCTCATTATGCCTTTTGCCTTACAGGTAAAACAAAAAAAAAAACTCTCCGCGGGTTTACAACCGCTTTAATTATTAGTGCAAGCTCCACTTCAACCTTTTTTTTTTTTTTGCAAGTATGCATTATAGCTGTTAATTTAATTGAGTTAATAATATTTTTATATTGTTTTGCGTACATTTTCTACTAGATTGTTTGTTTATTTTTAAAATAGTATTTTGTTTTGTAGATAGTAAATATTCCCCCCCCCCCCCCAAAAAAAAGTGCTTAACAGCTTAAGGATTGCCTCACGCCGATATACATTGGCAGAGTGGCACGGCTGGGGATAAGTATGCAGGACCTTCAGAGTGCATACGCCTGTGACGTCAGCTGCTGCATGCAGCATAAATATCTCCTAAAGGGTGCACATTTTGGAGATATTCATTCTCTACAGGTAAGCCTTATTCTAGACTTATCTGTAGGTAAAAAATAACAAAGCAGGCTTTACTACCGTTTTAAAATATATCATTTGCATTAGTATTAGTTGATTCGCCATATAATGGTATTAAAGTGGAAAAAAAGTCTAACTAGCTCTTGGATTAATTTGATTACTAAAATGCATGCAAAAACCATTCTCTAATATTTTTTTTGTTTGTTTCAGATTTCCCTGACTTGCCTCCAATTCTAACACCAGGACCATCCAAAAAGTCAAAAGTTGCTGGAACACGAGTTCATTTTGCTGAAGAAGATCCAGAAGATATATTGGAAAGACATGACCATCATATCACTACAGTTATCTCAAAAATCATTGTGAGTTTTTTTCAGTTTTTTTTTTCACCTCCTTTATGTGTTTGTGTTAGAGTTTATTCTACTGAAGTTAACTCGATAATGCCCTTTCACAATGGCTATCAGTCTGGTTCTACACGGAATCTGCATTGTATTACATTCCGTGTAGATCCTGGATGTCGCCTTAAAGAGAACCTATCACCAAATAAAAAGGTAAGTATTAAATAAAAAAAAATTAAATTGTAAAAAATTAGTTACACCCAATCAAATAACCCCCCCCACCCATTTTTTATATTAAGCCCCCCCCTCTCACATAAACACATGTACAACCATGAACAGCACCTACACGTGAAAATGTTGATTGCGATACACATTTTACACATCTCCGCACACGCTGGCATGAGAGCAATATTTATAGGATAAGACCTCCTCCATATAGCTATGACCTCTATGGGGGCTTTTAAAGTTGGTCGCTATCGTACAGGTGCATGCAAATTTAAGGTTTAACGTGTTGGGTATCTATTTACTTAGGGCAACCTTTTGTCTTTTTATATTTTACAAAAAAATGGCCATTTGTCCTAAAATTTACTTTAGTGTATTTTTTTTACAGTTTTTTTGCGTTTCCTAGACCTTTGCAGTCATAGTGTGTTAAATAAAAAATTGGAACAGCCACTATTTTATTCTCTAGGGTGTTTTATTTTAGAAAGTAATGTATTTGGAGGTTTTATGTAATCTTCAGGCCTAAAATGATTTTTTAAATGTGTGCAAAAAATACAGCAAAAACGGCTCTGGAGGCGAAACCATTAAAGTGGCACAATGTAAAAAACAAAACAGGTGTGAGAATCTGCATATCTTTAACCAATTGCCTGCTAGGGTCAAAGGTGTTTTTTGTTGTATGTGTCTCTGTTCCCTGTCTCTGAAAGAATTTACAACACTTCCAGTCCCTATTACATACCTTACAGGGACAGATGTGAGAAGAAATTTCACCAGCAGGGACACAACAATAAAAATCCTTCCTCACCTTATTCAGACAGAAATAAATAATTTTGTCGATTTGTAGCAAGAAATCCCTGTTTTTGTGGCTTGCTGGATGTATACCAGCTTTGGCATAATTTTCCAGTAAAACTTAAATGGTCTTAGCTAGGGTCTGGACTAGCATACAGCCAGGTAAAACGGCTCCAATATATGTATTTCATATGTGTATTTAGCTGTTTTCTTGGATTTCAGCTTGATTGGTATGAGCTTACACAAGCCACACTATAATATGTTTTGTTTTTTTTCTCTGTGTCTGCAGGAACGGGACACAAGTACTGCCATCATCACAGCACCTGTTCCTACAGGAGAGCCCTTTCCCCGTGTCTTCCACAGATCAGAGATTCCTAGTGAGGTGAGGAAATGTTCTCTGCATTATTTCTTCCTGGAAAGTATGTTAATTAGTACATAATATATGAAGTGTGGTATACATTGATCTGACTGGAAACATGAAATGAGATAGAAATGGAGAATGCCATACCTCACCTGCTAAAATGCTACTTGCCTGACTGACTCTCCCTTCTGGGACCGACCTGGAATACACATCCAGGCAGTGAAGTTCAGAACTTCTGATGTTCTCATTTGTCCCAAGTCATCAAATTAGAAAATCCTGAAGACAATAGATGAGCATAAATTGCAACCTGCATTTATAGGAAAGACCAGCCTTCGGGAGCTTCCATATTTCTGTTCTCATTGGTTTAAGAGTGTTTCTATCTCTTTTCAAGAAGCAAGCAAGCTAGCTTGCTGCTTCACACACCTCTTGGGTATGGAGACTCAGGATACTTAATAGACCAAGAATTAGGTGTAGGAGGGAGTGGGTTAGCCATTGCTGTGTGCTTGTTAGAGATCCTGAGACACTTAAGAGGACATTGAAAAGTACACAAGTAATGGAGGAATCCTTCTTTTCACTGAATTTGTGCCTTTTAAACATTTTCTATGAAGGCTATTATTTACAGATTTTAGGCCCAACTGAGATTTCAGAAAAAACACATACACAACATTGAACAGTGAGCAGAAAGCTTTTTTAAATCAAATAGACGTTTATTGAGAGAACAACATATATACAAAAAACACACAGTACAGTACATACATTTGTTTTGCACACAGGAAAAGTACACCTCCTATGCAAAGACACTTAACTGCGTACATCGGTAATGTAGTTCTGTCGATACATCAAAGAGGGTACCACATATACACTTGGAATAAAATAAAAGTTAACAGTAGTAGCAACCAGACCAAAATATAAAAACAAAAACTTGAAAACGGTAAACCCACCACAGAGCAAAAGACTTGCATGGGGGTGATCACTCCGGGTGCCATACTCCCTCCTATACCTATGAATGTCTCCTTATGCAAGCAGATGGTCCATAATCGGATCAACCAGAGCCAGACCAGGAACCTCCATCCATCGTCCCCAAATTTTTTCAAATTTGTTCACACTCCCTCTATGTTGATATATGTACTCCCTCTATGTTGATATATGTACTCCCTCTATGTTGATATATGTACTCCCTCTATGTTGATATATGTACTCCCTCTATGTTGATATATGTACTCCCTCTATGTTGATATATGTACTCCCTCTATGTTGATATATGTACTCCCTCTATGTTGATATATGTACTCCCTCTATGTTGATATATGTACTCCCTCTATGTTGATATATTTCTAATCTAATAGTATCTCCTATGTGACTCCGCCATTCCCTCACCGCAGGGGGTTCCTCCGACTTCCAGTGCCGCAGAATACGTTTCCTAGCCTGGAAAAGAGCTCTTGCTATCCCCAACCTAACGGGATCCACTGTCAATAATTCCCAGCAAGCACAGTTTAGGGCGGGGATCTTCAAACTCGAGGCATTGTAAAACTCTGACATTCACAGACATGACTAGGCATGATAGGAATTGTAGTTCCTGAACAACTGGAGGGCCATAGTTTGAGGACCCCTAGTTTAGGCTGTGCAGTAAGCTGCACCTGAAATACACAGTTAATGGTATCCGCGGACCGCTTTCATCGGACATGTCCGCTGGCGGATTTTGGTCTGATGGCTGTACACACCATCAGACCAAATTTCCCGTGGACAGCGAACGCGGCGACGTGCGCGACCCTGGAGGGTCAATGCTTCCACGCATGCGTCGAATCATTTTGACGCATGCAAGGGTTTTCGGCCGAGCGGACATGTCCGGTGAGTCGTACAGACGACCGAACATGTCCGACGGACAGGCTTCCAGCGGACATGTTTCTTGGCATGCTAAGAAACATTTGTTCGCTGGAAACCTGTCCGATCCGCCGGAAAATTGTCCGGTCGGCCATACAGACGACCAAACATGTCCGCGGAAACTGGTCCGCGGACCAGTTTCAGCAGACATGTTCGTCGTGTGTACGAAGCCTTACAGTAGCGATTAATTTGCTTTTTGTTCTTATTTTTGTTTTTTTAACCCCATTATGTTACTAAACATCTCAGGCCTGGGTTCACACCTTTGTTTTTTGGTGCTTTTTGCAGAAACACACTACAGTTCATTTACATGTTTTCCTATGGGACACTTTCACATCCATGACTTTTTTTCAGCTGCTGCGTATTTGGAAAGGGCAAGGAATTTTTAACGCAAAACGATGCTAATTTGTTTTTTTTTTTGGTTCAATATACTACAATGGAGAAGCTGCAGAAAAGCATGCAATGTGTTTTTGCGGCTATTTGTGTTTTGTAATCTGCCCAACAACAAATTGGCCCAAAAAAAATGTAAAATGCTTCTTTTTTTTTTTTTAAGGCTATTATCAGATTCATCGAAACAATCGGCCAACTAATCGATTATGAAAATAATCGTTAGTTGCAGCCCTAATGCTATCTAATTTTTATTAACAATAATTGATTATGGACTCCTAAGGCGATGTCTGACATTCTTCATGTTTGTTTCATCTTGAAAATGTGGTCACTGTAACCCTCAGCACTCCATACCTTTTTGCCTTTCCAGCATGTTCAGATCTCACAAGCCATACTAAAGCCGGACATAAATGGTGCGGTTTTCTTTCCTGTGTTTCCCAGAAGACAGCGGGGGGGGGGGGTATAGGGGGTAGGGGCATGAGTCTATTTCCAGAAATGGGTGCAAATACCTGTATTATACAGGTATCTGCACCCCCTCTCCCCTGAAAGGTGCCAAATGTGACACCGGAGGGGGAAAGGGTTCCGAAAAGTGGAGGTTCACTTTTTGTGTGGACCTCCGCTTTAACTGAACTTGAGAAGTTCTGCAAAGAAGAATGTGCAAATATTGCAGTTAGTAGAGACATATACCAACATACTAACAACTGTAATGAAAGCAAAATGTGATTCAACAAAATACTGACATAAAGGGGGGGAATCTTTTTTCCAACTCAGTGATTCTGTATATATATATATATATATATATATATATATATATATATATATATAAAAATTCTGACCTGTTGGTGTTCTATCTTTCACTTGGCTGTAATAAAATGCACTAGTAAATACAGCTGAATAAAACAAAAACTGTGTGTGTCCTCTTTTCAGGCTTTAAAGCAACATAATCTGATTATTTTAAAGGGGGGTGATTTATTTTCTATACCCACTGTGTGTGTATATATGTGTGTACACACACACACATGTATAGCTCTTAAATCTTGGTTTTACAAATAAACATTTAATGTGGCAAGCAACTTCCAAAGCAATTTGAGTTATCTAAAGACATCACCACTCTAAGCTTGCACAGAGAGAATTGGGGATTTGAGTGTCAAGTGCACAGCAGCACACTAGCCAGTGCTCTAGAAAGTCATCCATAGTAGATCGCTTTTCAGAGTGGAGCTAAGCAGATGTTGTCAGGCATTGTTTGTTTGTTTTTTGTGTTTTTTTACTTTCTGAGCAGCATGTTATAATAGAGTTAATGTGCCATACCCGAGAGCCAAGCGTGTGGCTCTTGGTTGTGGTGCAGCCCCACTGAGTTGAATGTCTGAGTCTAACAGGCGGTACTGCCTGTCAACTCAGCATGTTGCGTTAAATTTGCATTAAACTTCTCCTTCTGGCTGTTTAGGTTTGCTTGATCTTGAGATTTGGTCACAGAAAATTTTATGTAGTCCACTGTCTTTGTATTTACTGACACTATGTACCCATCTCAGTCCAGTGTAAGCTACATAAACTATACATAATGTATTATTTTCTACTGTCACTGCAATCTGGTCCATTTTTTACATTGCGCCATTGATAGCCATTTTTAGACATTGGTGACATTGCCTGCGAATACA
The DNA here is from genome assembly GCF_905171775.1 of Rana temporaria. Classification (NCBI taxonomy): domain Eukaryota; kingdom Metazoa; phylum Chordata; class Amphibia; order Anura; family Ranidae; genus Rana; species Rana temporaria. Next base: position 53,353,785 of record NC_053501.1, read on the forward strand.
TGATCCAATGACATGGTTTCCTTGGAAACCATAAAACATGATGGATTTCTCTGCGTGCCCGGTGAAGACAGCTCATTAGTGAGGAAAACATTGGATGGGAGCCTGCTGCAGACACTCTTAATTTCATCAAATGACACATGGCTTATAAAAAGCATCGTAGCACAGAAGTCACCTGCAGTAACAAATCACCCATTAGGACTTCCAAGTTTAGATATTTCCTTTCAGTGCCTACAGGGTATATCTGTTTTTTTTTTTTTTCTTTCATGCCTTTTATATTCTCCAACAGACAAGCAGCCATAGCGATGTGAAATGAGAGATCTGCTATTCAAGCAATAACAAGGTTTCAGTGGTCACACATGTTCATTTTTGTTTACAAGGGCTCTTGTATCCTTGTGATCATCACAATCTATACAGGTGTGTGTACGTCATTAAGTGACAGTAGCCAGCATTGTGCATATGGAGCTGACCATACTCTTTGTAATGTACATTCCATTGGCCAGAAAAATAGAAATCTTGCCTCTTTAGCAGAAGTGGACGCACCCTTGTTATTTATAAACTAAATAAACACGTGCAACAGATCTTTAGTTTTTTTTCTTGCTTTGTATAAGACCAGATTACTGAGAATGGGCTTAAAGTACATTTAAACACTAAGGCACATACATTGGCGCATATGTATGCCGGCATAGCGTAGCTAATATACGCTACGCCGACGTAGTGCAGAGAGGCAAGCATCAAATTCACCAAGCACTTGCCTCCCAAACTGCGCTGCGTTCCCTCACGTAAGCCATCGTAGGTGGAAGTGGGCGTAAGCCATGCTAATGAGGCGTGACCCCATGCAAATGATGGGCTGAGCGTCATACAAGTACTTAAAACGAACGGCGCATGCGCCGCCCCGTGGACGCAACCCAGTGCGCATGCTCAGAATCACGTCGAAACAACTGCCTAAGATACGTCTAATCACTGCCTACGACGTGAACGTAACCTACGCCTAGCCATATTCACGTACTACGTAAACGACGTAAAATACGACGGCTGTGTTCCCTGGTCCATACCTTTTGCATGAGTAGCGCCTCCTATATGGGGAATAACTTTACGCCGGACGTACAACTTGCGCAAACCGCGTATATTATGCGCCGGGCGCAACTACGTTTTGTGAATCCGGGCCTAACTCTATGACGTTAAAGTGGAACTTCAGTTATTTTTTTAACTTTCCATCTGCTAAATCTTCCCTTGTGGTTTTAACTCTGCATAGTAAAATATTTTTTTTCTGCCAGTAAATACCTTATACAGCCCACTTCCTGTTTCTTGTCTGGTAATAAGCGTAGCCTTATGACATCATGCACAGCTCTTTCTCTCACTCTTGTGAGAGTTTGCCAGGAAGGGAGGGGATGAGTCATAAGAGGGCCAATGAGAGGGGCAGAGCTGAAGGTGTGTCTGTGTAAATCAAGGAAGTGAACAGGCAGCAGCTTCAGTTGCCCACAGTTAAAATGGATGCAGCCAGACTCAGTAGGGGGAGATTCCTGCAGCATATTTGGCAGGTACAGAATCACAGTATATATAAAATAATATGCAGAGTGGTTGGAGGGAAGCTTCAGAATGGCAAAGATGTTTTTATTACAAATTATGTCAGCAGACTGCAGTTCCTCTTCAATGCCATTGCCTAGTACACATGATGAGATAATCAGGCAAACGCTTGTCTGTTATTTTTTGCATGCTAGTCTCATATCGAAAACGAGGTGCTTACCAAAGGTACACAAATTCATATACGAGAGGATACAACTTCACACATATGTAGCTACGTTCTAGCTTGTAATCTGAAGTGATGTAATGTACATGTGACCCCTCTTCTAGCCACGCCTAGAGTGATACACCATCTGAGAGCTAAGGAGTTTTTGTTCATTGTTTTGCAGATTCAGTTGTTGCCTACATTCAGTTTGTTTAACATAACAAGATAAATAATATTCCACAGGACTATCAATCTAATAAAATATTATTCACAAAATGCAAACTATGAGTTTTCGTATTTAAAGCGGAGTTCTGGCCACAATTTCACTTTTTAAATATAAATACCCCTGTAATACACAAGCTTAATGTATTCTAGTAAAGTTAGTCTAAGGTCCGTTTTGTTAGGTTGTTACAGCATTTAGACACTTTATAAAATAGAAATTGACTGGGGCCATCTTAAGTGTGGGCATCATGAAGTCAGACTGTATGACTTCCTGGATTTCAGCATTGCAGATCTCGCACATGCTCAGTGCTGCACAAGCAGTGTAATAGGTTTCAGATCAGGTTTCAGCACCTGTACTGTCCAAGTCACATGATTCTTCGAGACTGGGGAGTGCACAGACTCCTGGAAAGTTACACCCACTACATTCCCAGGAGTCTGTGCGGTGTAGGTTAGGAAGCATTAAGCACCTAGGTGCAGGAAGTGGGAAGATTAACTATTCTGCCTAGCAACAACACTTTGAAGGCATCTAAAAAAAAAAAAAAATTTCTTAAAGGACTAATGATATTTTTTTAAAACTACTGATGTAATGTTATATTTATGGGCGGAACTCCACTTTAAGAACATTTTTTCGCTATAGACAAAAAGCCTGGAACCTGATTGGTTTCTATGAAGCGCTGCTCCAAATTTTACACTCTCCGGTTTTAGTAAATCGACCCCCGTGTGTTTTAAGCTTAAGGACTTTAGTGGTTATACCGTGTTGATGCTTGCAGCTGCAGGCATCACCCCGTTATAGTTTTTTAGAGCCGGCGGTCGGCTCTCTTATAATAACCATCTCACCGGTCGCTCAATTGCTATTACAAGCAGCGGAAGGGGATGCGAGCGACCAGCTGGCCGGACAGCCAAGCAAAGCCAGGGTCAGCTTTGATCAACTGTTTATTATAGTAAATCAGAAGCGATGACATCACTTACGGTTTACTTGGAAACCATCGCCGCCATTTTTTAAAAATGGAAAGCATTCAGAAACACTGATCTTGGTGTTTTGAATGCTTTTAAGTGCAGAGGAGGGATTTGGGGTCTTATAGACCTCGGATCTCTCCATAAAGAGGACCTGTCACATACCTATTGCTGTCAAAAGGATATTAACATTCCTTGTGACAGCAATAAAAGTGATGATAAAAAAAATATTAAAGCAACAGTAAAATAAAAATTAATAATTAATTTTTTTTTTAGTTGACCCCCGTCCTCCCGTGCTTGCTCACAGCACTTGCTTTAGTCCCACACGCAAACCACGATTTTCCCACACCTGACATATTGCCTCGAATGTCAGATAATGGGCAGTAATTTTAGCACCAGACCTCCTCCTCCATTGTTGCATTTTCCTTTGCAGTTATTCCGGTCCACACGCACTCCAGCGATGGCGGCATGGCATTCATCAGGGTGGTTTTCCTGATGGTGACCTCACCTATGCATGTTATACTGGTCACATTGGAGGCCTTTGTGACACAGTGACAGTGCTTGAGCACAGTTGTGAGACATGGACAAAGCATTGACACCCTTTAATTGAACGTGCCTTTTTGTCCACTTTGTGTTTTTGTCTGTTTCATTATGTTAAATATTAATAATCCAAGATTTATTTATTCTGTTTATCTGTCAGGGTATACAAGCTACACAAGGAAATGTTAAAGTCAGCATCTTTGCTCAGAAAATGGCTGCTAAAAGGGCTGCCGAAGTTGCAAAAAAAGCAGAATCTTCTTCAGTCCTCCCCCAGCCAGAACACTTTGTCAGTCCTACATTTGTCCTCCACAGTGAAAGCAAAGATTCTCATTTAAAAGGTAAGTCATTAGCTTGTGAAAGAGGCCTTATCATTTTGTACAAGACATAAAGGCACAAATGGAAGAAAATTGGCGGCTGCTTGATGGAAGTAAAAATTACATTGCAGTACAATAGAGCTGCACGATTCTGGGAGAAATGAAAATCACAATTTTTTTTTTGCTTTTTAGGTTATACAAGATTTTTTTTATACTGTTTCGTTTTTTTTTTTTATTATTAAAAAAAAATATTGCATTTGAAAGACTGCTGTACAAATGCAGTGTGACATAAAATATTGCAAAAACCATCAATTTATTCTTAGGGTCTCTGCTATATATATATATATATATATATATATATGTTCGGGGTTCTAAGTGTCAGAAAAGGGTTTAGTCTTTTTAAGTGGTTAAAGTAAAATACTTACCTGAGCCTGATCTTACCTGGGCTGTGCAGGAAAGCCTTGGCCCTTCTGGGACTCTCCCTCCTCATTGGCTAAATTCATCACAGCCAGTGGGCCAGCGAGGGGAGAGAGAGGGGTGAGGCCGAGCCATGGCTCTGTGTGTGCATGGAGAAGCGGCTCGAGAGTGAGCCTGTCTGGGTGCCCTCATAGAAAGCTGCTTGCTCTGGGGGAACTCGACAGGAGGGAGGGCCCAGGAGCACCAGATGGGGACCCTAGAAGAGGGGCATTAGGGCTGTTCTGTGCAAAACTTTCTGCACAGAGAAGGTAAGTATAACATATTTGTTATTTTAATATATAAATCTAAAGCTTTCCTAGAACTTTAATTATGGATAACTAAGGGTTATTAGAGGATAAACAGAAATTCATTTTATTTTTACATTTTTTTTTTTGACTTGTAAGGTGTTTTTTCTTAACTAACTGCTTATGCAGATCAGAGGTCACACAAATACAAACAATACAATTTATTGTACTTACTGAGTGATGCTTACAAACTGGACGTAAGGGATTTGTCCTAATACGTTCTATTATATATCGCTTACGTTCAAAAAGTGGTTAAAGAGATGCAGATGGGCAAAGTGATGTTTTCTTGTAAAGCAAATCCTCACACCCACTTATTACCTTCTTGCCCAATCTGTTCCTCCCCTGGATCCAGTCCTAACCCTGACTCCAAGAGAGCTCCATGTCGGGTGGTGTTGAACCTTACATAGAGTTATTGTTCTTTTTCCTTGTCCTCTTTATGGGACACTGATTGATTGCTCAGGCCTGGGCACTGCACCCTGGAAAGTCTTGTGGTCCAGCATATCCAGAACCAGCTGGTATTAGGGAAAGTGAAGTTTTTTCTAAAGAGACTCAATTTCCTTTAACGTTGGTATTGAGGGGGGATAAACATGGAGATTGGTAATGGTGGACCCTATACATTAGCTGTACAGGCCATCCACAGAGGGAGGAGGGGTTAATGGACATGTCACATACAGTGGGAGGTTAATGTACAGATGTGCAGTTAAAGGGACATGAAAGGGTTAATATACAGGTCACCTCAGAGACAGAATGGAGCTGAGATATCCAGGAGAAAGGGTTTAAAATGATCCCACAATCACAACCCCTCACCACGAATCTGTGTTGCATTGCAATTGTTGGAGAACTAATGTGATAAACATCTCTTCTCTTCATTGCTATGCCTGCTTGTGTCTGTCGGATCTAACTACTGCACCAAGTCCAATGCTAGACAGAAACCCGGGGATTGTGAGATATGTAGTTTATTCACAAGGCGTGTTAGTTCTAAGACTGCAGACAGAGGTCACAAGTTAACTTGTGCAGTGCCATGCTGCACGCCTCATGTTTGAACAAACAGAAATTGCTGACACCAGGTTGTGAAGATTTACTGTACTACAACCCCTGGCAAAAAGTATTGAATCACCACTCTTGGAAAATGTTCATTCAATTGTTTAATTGTGTAGAAGAAAAAACTAATTACAGACACACCTCAAATCTATTTTCATTTAACATTCCAACCTTCTGGCTTTAAGAAACATTAAAAAAAAAAAGAAAGAAAGAAAACTGCAGTCAATTGTAACTGTTTTTGCAGATCAAGCAGGGGAAAAAATATGGAATCACTCAATTCTGTGGAAAATATTATGGAATCACAATGTGTTTTGCAGTTCTAAAACAAACATCTGCATCAGATTACATCTGCAGTTAAAAAGAGTGCTTGCACACTTTGGTGAGCTGTTGCACCAACCTGATTGACATGAATTATGGTGTCAACACGAGAGACGTCAGTTGAAACAAAGGAGAGGATTATAATAATCTGGACCAAGTACAAATCAAATGGGAAGGTTGTTAAAGGGAAGCGTACTGGTAGACCAAGGAAGATAGAAAGCTTCAAGATAGAATTCAAGCCGTTATAAAAGAGGTGGTGCAACAAAGTACTCGTGGTGTACTGTTTTTTTTTTTTTTCCATAATATTTTCCTCAGCATTGAGTGATTCCATATTTTTTTCCTTTGTTTGATCTGCAAAAACAGTTGCAATTGACTACAGTTTTCTTTTTCAATTTTTTTTAAGTGTTTCTGAAAGTCAGAAGCCTTCAGCCCGGAAGGATTTACCCCCTTTCTGACCAGAGCATTTTTTGTGATTCTGTACTACATCGTTTTAGCTGACAATTGCGCGTGTGACACTGTACCCAAACAAAATTGATGTCATTTTTTCCCCACAAATAGAGCTTTCTTTTGGTGGTATTTGATCACCTCTGCGGTTTTAATTTTTTGCGTTTATAAACAAAAAAAGAGCAAATTTTGAAAAAAAAATATATATTTTTTACTTTTTGCTATAATGAATACCAAAAAATGTATAAAAAAACGAATTTATTCCACAGTTTAGGCCGATATGTATTCTACGTATTTTTGGTAAAAAAAACGCAAAAAGTGTATATTGATTAGTTCGCGCATAAGTTAGTGTCTACAAAATAGGGGATAGATTTATGGCATTTTTATTATTATTTTTTTTACTAGTAATGGCGGCGATCTGCAATTTTTATCGGGACCAGTGACATTTATACAGTGATCAGAGCTACAAGTAGTCGCTTATTACTGTATAAATGTCACTGGCATGGAAGGGGTTAAGTGTGTCCTAGGGATGTGTTTTAACTGTAGGGGGGATGGTCTCACTACATCATGACAGAGATCACTGCTCCCGATGACAGAGCAGTGGATCCCAGTCATGTTGCTAGGCAGAACAGGGAAATGCCTTGTTTACATCTCCCTGTTCTGCCTCTCTGTGTCAAGATCACAGGCCGCCGGCGAACATCGAGTTTTTTGGGACCTGCGGGCACGCGTCCCTGCAAGGCGTCATATTCAAAGGGACATACAGGTACACTCATTTGCCTGCCTGTGCCATTCTACCAACGTAAATTGACATGCGGCGTTTGGCAAGTGGTTAAATAAAATTTGTTTTAAAGCATGTCTGTGATTATGATTTTTTTCTACACAGTTAAACAATTAAATGAACATTTTCCAATAGTGATGATTCCTATGTGTACAGGGCAACAAATGACACCATGAAACTACATGACCCGTTTACACCTTATGCAGGTGAAAAACACAAGCTGCAAATAGGAAGGTTTATAATGCTTTAGATTACTGTATATACTCGAGTATAAGCCGAGTTTTTCAGCACTTTTTTTGTGCTGAAAATGCCCCCCTCGGCTTATACTCGAGTCACCTTTTTGCACCTGATCTCCCGAATTTTGGGGACCTGATGCTGATCGTAGGTCCCCTGTACCCCAAACGTGGCATACATATAGCCCCACTCTTTCTCTATAAGGGTGCAAAGTTTTTTGTCCGGGGGACCTATGGCCGGAGAGCACTGATTTTTCAAAGCCGGGCACCCTTTGCATAGACTCCCATGTTAAACAGTAATTTCTCCGGTAACTTTGGGGACCCGGTACCGGCTGGCCATAGATCCCATGGACCCGAAACTTGGCATACATGTAGCCCCAGTTCTCCTCTACAAGTTTGTTGTCCGGGGGACCTACGGCCGGGCAGCACCGTTTTTTTTCAAAGCCGGGCACCCCTTCCATAGACTCCCATGTTAAACGTAAGTCTAGTCATGAACACCGTGAGGCATGCAGATGGACACCCTAGGCTTATATTTGAGTCAATAAGTTTTTCCATTTTTTTTTTGTGGTAAAATTTCAATTAAAATATATATATTGTAATTTTCTTTAAGAAGGGGATGTTGTATTGTTGGTTAATCTGCTGTTTTAACAGGGGAAGGAAGAGGAGAAAAGCCCCGTCTGATTACAGGTGAAGGCCTGCGGAGTTCGGAAAGTCATGAAGAGGCCCAGAGGATCCATGAGGAGAATATGAAAAAGCTGAAAGCTCTGTCTGAGGAGGAGATCCAGAGAGAACGCGAGCAGCTGTTCTCACAACTTGGTAAATATAGAGCTTTATCGGTCGGTGCAAATAATCAGCTGGGCAATATGAAATTGATATGCAGAAAACCAACTATTACAGAGATTTTTATCCCTTTTTAAAGCGGTGGTTCACCCTAATTGGCAACTTTTCCTGTTTCAAACCAGCTTCCACAGTACGCTCTGCATCCGTTTTTTTTTTTTTTTTTAATCGGCCTCCTTACCTTTGAACGAGGGCCTTTAGTGAGCTGTCACTCACTTTTCCCCGCGGGAGTGGGCGTGGCTTTCAATCCCCCACCAGCGCTATGTCTCCTGGGAGTTAGTCCTGAGAATCCCAGGAGACGCGCCGTGTTAGAAAATCCCGCGATATCTCGCGGGTCACGTGACTAGTAACTTGTCTGCTAGTCACAGCGGGGAGTGTCCTTTTCAGGACGCTGCCGGCCGTTGTCCTAGCAACGGCGCAGTGTTGACGGCGCTGCTCGCCGTCACACTGTGCGTGCGCCTGATACATTCACCGCATCCTGGAAGGGCTTCAGGAGGGCTTCAGAGTGCCCGCAGTCAAGATGGCAATGTCCATCATCGATTTTTATAAGATATTCTTTTGGGGGAAATCGTCTTGGTAGCGGCTGCAAGTAGGAGACTGGTAAGTACAATTTTCGTTGTACCATCAGTGTTACAAAAACTTCTTTAAAAAAAAAAGTTTTCCCGCAGAACTCCCGCTTTAAGATTACAAATCCCTAGTATGTTGCCCAGAATGTACCCATTCCCACTTCACCAGTCTGTCCAAATTATCTTGGCTTGTTTTTACTTTACATATGGATAGCTAGGAATGGACCAACTGAAATTTAAATCCTATAATTTCATTATAATTATTCATATAAAATCAGCTGTTCACAAATACTTAAACTAGCTACAACTAGTGAGATTGTTGCTGCCGTTTTGTGAAATCTAATGTAGAAGCAAGGTACAGTTACTGACATTACTCAAATATCATCAGAATTTCAGGTTAAATGATGTAGGGCTGCAACTAACGATTATTTTCATAATCGATTAGTTGGCTGATTATTGTTTTGAATAATCCAATAATCGGTTAATTACCTTAAAGCGGGAGTTCCCCCGAATTTTTTTTTTTTTTAACCTTCGTTTAATGCTCATTTTGTCAAGGGGAATCGGGTAGTTTTTTTAAAATCTAAGCAGTACTTACCGTTTTAGAGAGCGATCTTCTCCGCCGCTTCCGGGTATGGTCTTCGGGAGCGGGCGTTCCTATTTGATTGACAGTCTTCCGACAGTCGCATACATTGCGTCACGAGTAGCCGAAAGAAGCCGAACGTCGGTGCGGCTCTATACGGCGCCTGCGCATCGACGTTCGGCTACTTTCGGAAAATCTTGACGCGATGTATGCGACCGTCGGAAGCCTGTCGGGAGACTGTCAATCAAATAGGAACGCCCAGTCCCGCAGCCCATACCCGGAAGCGGCGGAGAAGATCGCTCTCTAAAACGGTAAGTACTGCTTAGATTTTAAAAAAACTACCCGATTCCCCTTGACAAAATGAGCATCCATCTAAGGTTAAAAATTAACTTTTCGGGTGAACCTCCACTTTAAAGTGTGGTGTATAATTTTAGTTAATATGTAAAGTTAAAAAAAAGGCAATTTATTCTTAAATATCTCTATAAAGTGGTAAATAAAAATAACCAACTATATGGTTAGGGAGCAAAATCTCGAATCCACTCTGAGCATAACAGAAGATAATATACTGTATGTACTATTCGAGGAGATATACTGTATATACCATTAGAGGGTGAATCTGGTAAATAGACTGTTTTTCAAATTTTCAGAACCATAATATATTATATGCTGGCCATACAACAATGCCTTCCTTCAAAAACAATTATTTTTAAGAATTTTTTCTCGATTTTCTAATCGTTAGTGAGGTCAAATCGACGTTCTTTTTTTTAACCAGAGTGATGGGAAAATTTAGAAATAGAAAACTTTTTGATGAAAGGAATTTTCAGGCCATGTATGTGGTTTTCGTTCAGAAATCACATTCATTTTAAAACTGAATGTTAAAAGCAAGAGAAAATTTCAAACATTCTTTCATTCAGCGAATGTACAAAGATTTTTTGTATTAATTTTAACAGTAGTGATTATTTGCTCTTTTTGTACTATAAAGGGCTAATTTTTGTTTTTTTAACCCCATTATGTTACTGGCCGATTAATCGATTATGAAAATAGTAATCGATTATGAAATGAATCGATTTTTTGTCGATTAATCGATTTGTTGTTTCGGCCCTAGAATGATGCATAGATCCCTGTGTGTGTACAGTTAGGTCCATATACATTTGGACACAGGCACAATTTTTATACTTTTGGCTCTGTAGGCCACCAGAATAAAATTAAAACAAAACAATCCAAATTAATTTGAAGTGCAAACTTTTAGCTTTAATTCATTGGTTGAACATAAATAATCAAGTACAAATTTTAGGAACTGCAACCATTTTTATACACAGTCCCCTTATTTTTAGGGGTTTAAATGTAATTGGACAAATTTAATAAAATTTATAAATCACATTTTTTATATTTTGTTAAGATTCCCTTACTGGCAATGACTTCCTGAAGTCTGGAACCCATGGACATTACCAAAGACTGGGTTTCCTCCTTTCTGATGCTTTGCCAGGCTCTAACTGTTTGTGGGTCTTTCTGCGTTAAGTTTTGCCCTTTAGCAAGTAAAATGCATGCTTAACTGGGTTGAGATTAGGTGATTGAATCGGCCATTGCAGAATACTCAATTTCTTTATCGTACATCACGGGACACAGAGCGGCATTCATTACTATATGGGTTATATGGAGTACCTTCAGGTGTAGACACTGGCAATCTCAAACAGGAAATGCCCCTCCCTATATAACCCCCTCCCATAGGAGGAGTACCTCAGTTTTTACGCCAGTGTCTTAGGTGTTAGTCATGGTTTAGCTTGCCTCCGCATCCTTGGGATTAGGTGAGCTACCGGTTCTGTCCAAAAAAGCCTCAGCGCTAAAGTGGTCAGTAACCGGACCCCAAACCCTTGGGGTATAGCCCATAATGCTTTTCTTTTTAGAGAGCTGGACCCTGGGCCCAGAACTTAGAAACCTTTGCGTACCTAAAGTTTTCTGTTGCCAGGGTGCTATATGGGCCCAGGACAGTGGATCCTTCATAGGAACCCAGGGCCTGAAGGTCTAGACATCCCCACGGAGATGGGGGAAGATTGGGCCTCTTGCTTGGCAAAGTCCTGCGGCATGGAGCAGGTAAGTGAGGGGAAAACTTGCGGAACTTGGTTCTTAGCAGGTTTTTTTCTGGGGGGTCACAGGGGACATGCCTAAAGTTATGCACTGCATCTGGCAAACTAGTCACATATCATAAAGATAGGATGGCTCTCTATGTATTATTCCCCATAAGATGTGACCTCCCTTGTAGTGTTGGAAAAGCATTGAGTGGGGCCTGTGTTATATAAAAATATATGTGTGTGTCAGAGAGCTTTGCTTACCTGCAGGCCTCCAGGCGATGCTCCATTCAGTCTTCCTCCTCAGAGCCTGCAAGCAGGCAAAACGCTGGCCTCATGGTTCCAGGCTGCAGGCTGCAGTTTGCTGGAACAGAGAGGTCCCTTCCTCCCAAAATCCCCCCCCCCTCCCCCTGTCGGGAGGGGCATTTCCTGTTTGAGGTTGCTGGGGGGGAAGGGCGGGTCAGTGGCTTAAAGGAAGGGGCGGCCCTTCCTTGTTTGTTCCATCAATACTTTGGAACTGAGGAGAAAGACCAGAGCGGTAGCACGGGGCGCCGAGGACACACAGTGGCCAGAAAGGATATTGCAGTCTTCAGAGGACTGTTTTGTCAAGCCTAGAAATAGGCTGTTTCTTTTCCATCTCATAGTTTTTCTTTGCAATACTACTCAGGGGGACAGAATGTTTTTTCTTTCCTGGATTTGAAACAAAAACGAAAAAAAAAAAAAAAAAAAAGTCATCTAGGGGAGAGGAAGCATTTTTTTATCCCCCAAACAGGTGTTTGGACAATTAACTTTTATAGTTCCAAATACCAATAGGTAGCAGGTGTACCTCGGTATTGTACCATGGTATGCCGCTGTTTTCCCTACAGGGAGCCTTGGGGCCATCGGGATCTGGGGCTGGAGCTGACGCGGGTCAGTCCAACCCTAAGATGGTCACGGAGGAGGTATTACTCACCTCTTTAAAAGAGATGCAGAAAAGCATGGGAAAAATGATATCCGCAGCTATGCGGGGCAGTAAGCGGAATAGATCTCCGTCGCCCGAGCGCGGACCCTCAGAAGAGGAGGTCCTTTCCTCAGGGGAATTGGACGACCTCTTGGACACGGACCAAGTAGGTTCAGGGATCGAAGACCCGGATACAGAGGAGTCTGGGGCAGTCTCCCTGAGGGAGAGCTGGTGGATTCAAGGATTGTCGGACTTGGTCCATAGGACATTCAACTTGCCAGTACCAGATCTCCAGGTATCGACGGTTTCAGCTTTGGGCTCACTGAGGGCGCCTCAAAGCAATGCTGTGTTTCCGATCCATCCTCTATTAGAGGGAATTTTGTTCCAAGATTGGAACAAGCCAGATAAGATCTTCTTACCACCTAAAAGGTTCTCTGTCCTATATCCTATGGAAGAAAAATTTTCCAAAAGATGGGCTACTCCTGCAGTGGACGCAGCCATCTCATGTGTTAACAGATCGTTAACATGCCCTGTAGAAAACATACAGGTGTTCAAGGATCCAGTTGATAAGCGCTTGGAAGCACTACTTAAGAACTCCTTCACTACTGCAGGGGCAGTAGTACAGCCAGCTGTGGCTGCGATTGGGGTCGCTCAAGCATTATCGGATCAATTTAAGCAGATGCTTAAACTTATTCCGGCCCAGCAGGCAGAAAAATTTTCGGATGTCCCTAAGGCCATAAGTTTTACGGTAGACGCAATCAAGGATTCTATCCAGCAAGCGTCACGTTTATCGTTATCCCTTATCCATATGAGAAGACTCTTATGGTTAAAAAGCTGGGAGGCTGAGCCCCCATGCAAGAAGCTCCTGGTAGGGTTCCCCTTCCATGGAGGACGACTCTTCGGAGAAGACCTAGATAAATACATTCAGACCATTTCAAACGGCAAGAGTACTCTCTTGCCAACTAAGAAGAAGGTTCAGGGACCTGCGTTTAAACGACAGTATTCCCCTGGGCAGGGGCCCTCTAATGCCAAGCAGTATCGACGGCCTCCTGCAAAAGCAAACTTCGGCTTCAACAGCAGATCACAAGGACAGGCTGTTAGAGGCAAAAGGCAGTGGTTTCGCAAACCAGCAAGACCAGCCCCCAAGCCAACCTTATGAAGGGGCGCCCCCACCCACGAAGGTGGGGGGAAGGCTGCGACTCTTTTCAGAGATTTGGGAAGCCAGCATTCCCGACGAGTGGGTACGGTCTTCCGTGGCCACAGGCTACAAATTAGATTTCCTAAGGTTTCCTCCTCCTCATTTCCAGAAGTCGAGGATTCCAAACGATCCGGAAAAGGGAGCCGCATTAAGATCGGCATTAGATCATCTACTTTCCCAGGAAGTAATAGTAGAGGTACCAGTCCTGGAACAGGGGCTGGGTTTCTACTCCAACCTATTCATCATCCCAAAATCCAATGGAGATGTCAGGCCAATTTTGGACCTAAAGATGGTAAATGCATATCTAAAGATCCGCTCATTTCGGATGGAATCCGTGCGGTCAGCAGCTGCCACACTCCAGAAGGACGACTTCATGGCGTCCATAGACATAAAGGATGCCTACCTTCATGTTCCAATTTATCAGCCACATCAAAGATATCTACGCTTCATGGTGGCTTCGCGTCACTTCCAATTCGTGGCGCTTCCCTTCGGGTTGGCTACGGCCCCCCGGGTGTTCACGAAGGTCCTAGCTCCAATCCTAGCCAAACTAAGGATCCAAGGGGTCACGATCCTAGCATACCTGGACGACCTCCTAGTCATAGATCACTCGTCTCCCGGCTTGGAGCGAGCAGTGGCCCTCACGGTCCAATACCTCGAGAGGTTCGGCTGGGTCCTAAATCGAGAAAAGTCAGCTTTCCAGCCCACAAAGCAGTTGGAATATCTCGGCATGAGATTAGACACAGAACAACAAGGAGTGTTCCTACCTCTGAGGAAGGTAAAAGCCATCAAGGAATTAATCCTACTGGTTCTAAGCAAGAAAGAACCGACTATTCGCCTATGTATGAGGTTACTAGGCAAGATGGTGGCCACATTCGAGGCGGTACCATACGCCCAGAGCCACACTCGCATCCTACAGGCAGCTATCCTGTCAGCATGGAGCAGAAGGCCACAGGCCTTGGATATCCCGTTGCCGCTCTCATCAAGAGTCCGACAAAGTCTGTGTTGGTGGTTAGACCCTCAGAATCTACTGAAGGGGAGGTCTTTCAGCCCAGTGGCTTGGAAGATAGTGACCACAGACGCCAGCCTGACGGGCTGGGGAGCAATTTTGGATGGTTGCACTCGCCAAGGTACTTGGGCAAAGCCAGAGAAGCAGTTGCCCATCAACATCTTGGAGCTCAGAGCTGCTCGACTAGCCCTCAGGGCTTGGACGTCAAAATTGCAGGGGTTCCCGGTGAGAATTCAATCAGACAATGCCACGGCCGTGGCACACATAAATCACCAAGGGGGAACCAGGAGTCAAGCCGCTCAGAGAGAGGTGAGCTTGATTCTTCTATGGGCAGAGGCTCATGTGCCCTGCATATCGGCAATATTCATTCCAGGAGTGGACAACTTTCAGGCGGACTTCTTAAGCCGCCAGACTCTATGGCCGGGGGAATGGTCTCTGCATCCACTAGTCTTTCAAGCACTCTGCCAAAGATGGGGAGTGCCGGACGTGGATATCATGGCATCGAGACTCAACAAGAAACTAGACAGGTTCATGTCCCGCTCAAGGGATCCGATGGCCTGCGGAACTGATGCGTTGGTTTGCCCTTGGCATCAGTTCAAACTTCTTTATGCGTTTCCCCCGCTCCAGTTACTACCCCGCCTGCTGCGCAGGATCCGGGTGGAGCACATACCAGTCATCCTGGTAGCTCCAGCATGGCCCAGAAGGGCATGGTACTCACTAATCTTAAGGATGGTAGTGGGAGACCCTTGGACTCTTCCTCTACGGCCAGACCTGCTATCGCAAGGTCCGATCCTCCACCCTGCCTTACGGCATCTAAATTTGACGGCCTGGAAGCTGAATCCCTGATTCTCAGGGGTAGAGGTCTGTCTCAGAAAGTAATCTCTACCCTAATCAGAGCCAGGAAACCGGTCTCTAGGGTGATTTATTACAGGGTCTGGAAGGCCTATGTAGGCTGGTGTGAGTCCAAGCGATGGCTTTCTCGCAAATTTACCATCGATAGAGTATTAAGTTTTCTCCAGCTAGGAGTGGATAAAGGATTGGCATTAAGCACAATCAAAGGACAGATTTCTGCTCTGTCAGTGTGGTTTCAGCGGCCGCTGGCCACCCACTCGCTGGTTAAGACCTTCCTTCAAGGGGTCTTACGTATTAGACCTCCAGTTAAATCCCCGCTTTGTCCGTGGGATTTAAATCTTGTTCTGTCAAGTTTACAGAAACAACCGTTTGAGCCGTTGGCTGATATTCCTTTGGTTCTACTGACAAGGAAGTTAGTATTTTTGGTTGCCATAGTTTCCGCAAGAAGAGTTTCGGAGCTGGCAGCCTTATCCTGTAAGGAACCATATCTTGTTTTTCATAAGGACAGGGTCGTTCTCCGCCCTCATCCTTCCTTCCTTCCGAAGGTCATATCCAGTTTTCATTTGAACCAGGATTTGGTATTACCATCCTTCTTCCCTAAACCTACTTCCAGAAAGGAAGGGTTGCTGCATACCTTGGATATTGTCAGGGCCATGAAGGCCTATCTTAAAGCTACAAAGAAGATCCGGAAGACAGATGTGCTGTTCATTCTACCGGATGGGCCCAAGAAGGGGCAGGCAGCTGCAAAGTCCACCATTTCTAGGTGGATTAAGCAATTAATCACTCAGGCCTACGGCTTGAAAGGGTTGCCTCCTCCAGTATCATTAAAGGCTCATTCTACTAGAGCCATGGGCGCCTCCTGGGCAGCACACCACCAGATCTCTATGGCTCAAGTTTGCAAGGCGGCAACCTGGTCTTCTGTCCACACGTTTACAAAATTCTACAAGTTGGACGTAAGAAGGAATACTGATACTGCCTTCGGGCAGGCAGTGCTGCAGGCTGCAGTTTGAGACCCTCGGATTCCGGGGGCTCCTCTTGTTCGAGTTAAATTTAAAAATTTTATTTTTCTCAACTAAGTTGGATTTATTATGATTTGAGTATATCTCTAAATTAAATCCTTTTGTCTTGGAGATGTTCTCCCTCCCCTCATTGTAAGCATTGCTTTGGGACATCCCATATAGTAATGAATGCCGCTCTGTGTCCCGTGATGTACGATAAAGAAAAAGAGATTTTTAATACAGCTTACCTGTAAAATCTTTTTCTTGGAGTACATCACGGGACACAGAGCTCCCACCCCTCTTTTTTGAGGACCATTTTGGGAGGCATACTGCTTGCTACAAAACTGAGGTACTCCTCCTATGGGAGGGGGTTATATAGGGAGGGGCATTTCCTGTTTGAGATTGCCAGTGTCTACACCTGAAGGTACTCCATATAACCCATATAGTAATGAATGCCGCTCTGTGTCCCGTGATGTACTCCAAGAAAAAGATTTTACAGGTAAGCTGTATTAAAAATCTCTTTTTTCCTCATTCACTAAAGAATCTGTGTGATGTTTTCTTTGATTTGGGTGATGTCATTATGAATTTGAAGTTGAAAGAGTAAAGGATTTTATAATGAGAAATCCATTTTATTATCCAGCTCATCTTCCAAATATTTGTTGGGCAAATTTACAGACTGAATAATTCATGCCAACGGTCTAATAACTCATTCGGAAAAAAAGCCCACTGTGTGTCTAATAGATTTTGGTTGTCAATGCATTGGCAAAGTAATGCTTGAAGGCGTTGCATTCATGATAATTTTTCATTTTTTTTTTTTTTATGTAATTTTTCTTTAAGATCCCAAGTTGGTTGCATTCTTGAGATCAAAAGGTAAAGACCCAACCCCCAAGGAGGATTCTAGTGCCAGTGACACAGCAGGTGGTCCCCAGACTGTCAGCTATGAATCTTTTGGTTCTGCTGCAATGACACAAGAATCGGTGGAGATTCCTGAAGAAAGAGAAGACAATAAAACTGCTTTGTCAGGTAATCCTTCACCATCATGACAGAACCTCTGCAAAGCTGATTAATCGCACTAAGTAGTGGGTATGAATTCAGCATAAGAAGTGAATGCTTAAGTAATAGACTTTGTTTCCTGCATTCCTCTGTGCCCCCACTGTAATGGTCTTAATCTTCCTTATACCCATAAAAATTGAACATCTATAATATATTGTTACTGAACTATATCATTATTCATCAATCAGTGACAGAGGATTTATTCCTTACTGCTGGCACATCACTTTGATCACGGAGTGTACAGTATACATTGAATCGATGATTAAGCTAGTTTGTGCTCTTATGTAGGTTTGATAGCAAGTGCTAGACTTCCTTATGAGCTTAAAGTAGAACTCCAAGCATTTATGGACCCCCGTAAAGTACATTTTGACAGGTCCCTGCTGCCACTTCCAGGAGATGGCGCCGCCCCTCGAAAGTTCAGCCCCCCCTCCTCTTTTCTTCCGCCGCCAGGCCATTTAGGAAGCGCAGCGTGCTTCACACATGTGAAGTAGGGAGCGTCCGAGAAGCCAAAAGGCTTCATTGCCATTTTCCTAGTGGAGATGGCGGCGGCAGCAGCACCCGACAGCCGTTCTGAAAAACAGCTGGGGTGCTGACATTGCGGGCTCCCTCGACAGGTAAGTTTACATATATCAAAAGTCAGCCGCTACAGTATTTGTAGCTGCTGACTTTAATTATTATTTTTTTTCCCAGGCTGGAACTCCTCTTTAAAGTGGAAGTAAACTTCCATCTCTGACTTTTCCCTATAGGTAAGCTTATAATAAGGCTTACCTATAGGTAGTGTAAGCATCTCCTACACATGCACCGTTTAGGAGATATTTACTGTAAATGCAGCCATTGACATCACTGCCGCATGCGCTCTGAAGGAACGGCCACCCAGGTTAATCTTTTAAAGCCCTGTGCTGTAAACGGCCACAGTCACAGAGCCGGAGTCCACGAACCCAGAAGCAAGACTGTTGAAGATGGGAGCGCCTGAAGCTCAGACATCTCTGAGCTGGAAGGGCTTTGTTTTAAGATAAAACAAAAAAAAATCCAGCAGTTTACAACCGCTTACATTTTTTTTAAATTAGTATCAGTGTGTTTTAGCTAGGACAAAAAAAAAAAAGTAAAATGCGCACTTTTGTTTTTGAGATGTACTACAGATTCAAACAACAAATATATATATATATTGTATGTGGTATCACGGTGATCATCGGGAGAAGGAGGCTTTATTTTGGGTTGTTCTTGGCTTAAAGCGGAACTAAAGGGATTTATATTCGGCTTTCACTGGAACCGGCATCTTCTCCTATGTAAAAAAATAAATTAAAAAAACACTAATAAATGACCTCCTATATAAAAAGTGTAAGCAGCAAAACCTTCCGTGAGACATATACACAGTACACCAACATGAAAATAAATAGAATTGCGCTAATCAAGCAAATATGATAAATTAATATTAAACAGTTTACAAGTATTGTGATAATATGTTCTTGGTGTCGATCTCCACCATCTTTGTAGTGATTTTAAACATCAGTGTCCCCACCAACAGCTGAAAAACTCACTTACCAGCTCCTGTGGACACATCATTACAGGGTGGTGTTTGTACTTGTGGCTTTAGCCCAGCCAAGGCCTTTCTCCAAATCTGGTTGCACAGGATCACCACTTGGCATGTGTTACATGTAAGGATTTGGTGCTTGCTCTGGGTGCGCTGTATCCATTGCCAGGCTTTTCCCTGCAACTGATTGCAATGTTCTTCTACGATTTATCTGGCAAAGCGAACCTTCTTGTGCTGCAATATCCACACTGCTCTCTGTTACCAGAGCTTATGATATATAAAATTATTATACACCATGGCAGCGGAAAAGTTCCACAATCAAAAATCCCAGTACATTATTCAAAATGAAGAAATAATGCAGATTTTTAAGGCACCACGTACACAAATGAATTTATTAAAATAACCATTTATTACAAATATCCATTAAAATTATCAAATAAAATGTAGATGAGCATTTTATTTAATAATTGTAATGGATATATGTAATGTCCATTTAACCACTTCCCGCCCGCCAATGACAGCCGTGTGAAATCACGGCTGATCACGATGTCAATAGGAAAAGCCGGTAATCGGCTTTCCCTCACTCGTGTCTGTCAGACGCGAGTAGAGGAGAGCCGATCGGCTGCTCCTGTGACATGGGGGGGTGTGTGCTGATCGATCATCAGCACAGCCCCCCCGAGGATGCCCACTGGGCCACCAGGGATGTCCACTGGACCACCAGGGATGGCCATATAGACCACCAGAAATGTAAAAAATAAATAAAGGATGCCACCCTAGACCACCAGGGATGAGGAGGACACAGAAAATGGATGCCAATCAGTGCCGCAATGAATGCCAATCAGTGCCCACAATGGGCATCACTGATTGGCAGGCATTGTTTGGCACTGATTGGCATCCATTAGTACAACACATACAATAGTGCCCATCTATGCCCATCCGTGCCGCCTATCAGTGCCCATCCATGCCGCCTATCAGTGCCCATCCATGCCGCCTATCAGTGCCCATCCATGCCGCCTATCAGTGCCCATCCATGCCGCCTATCAGTGCCCATCCATGCCGCCTATCAGTGCCCATCCATGCCGCCTATAAGTGCCCGTCCGTGCCGCCTATCTGTGCCCGTCCGTGCCACCTATCCGTGCCCAGCTGTGCTGCCTATCTGTGCCACCTATCTGTGCCCATGCGTGCTGCCTATCCTAGCCCATCCATGCCGCCTATCCGTGCCGCCTATCAGTGCCCATCCGTGCCGCCCATCCGTGCCGCATATTAGTGCCCATCAATGCCACCACATCAGTGCCACCTCATCTGTGCCCATCAGTGCCGCCTTATCAGTGCCCGTCAGTGCAGTGCCCATCAGTGAAGGAGAAAACGTACTTATTTACTGAATCGTGTGTACGGGGCAACATAGTCACCTTTACTCTCTCACCTTTTTATATTGCAGGAAACACTCACATTTTTCTGGCAAATTTGTGATTTTTTGCACATTCCTGTAATCCCCTGCCTGAATTTATGCTGGAAATGTTCTACTTTGAAAAACACATTATTCATTATGGACAGCATAGCACTTTATGTACAGTTATTTGGAGGCCTAAATTTTGTCTTATTTATGTTCGTTTTTGGCAGTAATACAAAAATAAAACAATAACTCTAATCCCATAACAAGAAGAACGTCAAGGACATATTTTTTGCAGAACAGGGAAGACAAGTCAGGATTTACATCTAACTGTTTTTGTTCTTCGGTCATCATAAATTGCTAAGAGGCTCCAAATGTTGACAACCTTTAAAATGATGGCTTTCAGTTGAAACTAATCTGATAAAAATCTGTATGTGCATTCATTGCAACAAAACAAGTCTTATTGCTATCACACCCCGTGGCACTTCTTTTGTTATTTTGCTAGGGAGATGCATTTTATCAGTCCCAAATGGACCAGGCTTGGAACATCTGTAGTATTTTGAATAATATTTTTATTACATATTCATTTTTATGACTTTAAAGTGGTATTAAAGATTCAGTGCCCCCAATAGCAAGCTTCTTGCTATGGGGGCACTGGTGCGTGTTTTATCCCTGCTTTTCAAGTCCTGCTCTATGCATCCATAAGACACACAGAGCCGTGGCTTGGCCCCACTCCTCACATTTTACTCATTGGCTCACTGGCCATGATTGACAGCAGCGGGAGCCAGTGTCTCAGCCAATGAGGAGAGGGAGTCCCGGGACAGACGAGGCTCCTGTGGACATTGCTGGACTGAGAAGGGTCTTGGCTGAGTATTGGGGGGGCTGTGATGGGAGCTGCACAGAGAGGGTTTTTTTTACCTTCATGCATAGAATGCATGAAGGTAAAAAAAACAGCTTTTGCCTTTACAACCACTTTAAAGTAACTCATCCTAACACCAGCGCACACAGAATCTGGTGCAGCTGTGCATAGTAACCAATCGGCTTCTAACTTCAACTTTTTCAGTTAAGCTTTGCCAATAAAACCTGAAAGCTGGTTGGTTTTCATGCAGATGTGCACCATATTCTGTGTTTAGCATATTACCAGTTTTAGTAAATCCAAATTGATTGCCTTATGGCAATGTTATACTACAGGACTGTGCCACAACTGTGAGCTCCACTGTTGTAGTGCAGTCCCATTGATCTCAATGGGCAAATTTGACAGGCAGAGCCACCTGTCAACTGCTGCAGCTGTAAAGCAAAGCATCCCAGATGTGGCATGTGTACAGCCATGTCGGGCTGTAATGTTACAATTCAGGCGAGTACCTGTGGGGAAGGGGGGCTGGTGGTAAAACCACAGCTCTGCGGCCTGTCTTTACTGCCTCCCTGGCTGCATGCATGTGTGTGAGACTCAGAAACCAAGTGATCTACACCACCTAGGGTTTTTATGACATGAAGTAGCTGTACTGTTTTTTTTTTTTATATAAAAAAAAAAAAAAAAAAATGACAAGAAGACTTTTCTTAAAGGGGAGTTCCACCCACAATTTCACTTTTTAAATATAAATACCCCTGTAATACACAAGCTTAATGTATTCTAGTAAAGTTAGTCTGTAAACTAAGGTCCGTTTTGTTAGGTTGTTACAGCATTTAAATAGTTTATAATCTAGAAATAGACCGTGGCCATCTTAAGTGTGGGCATCATGAAGCCAGACTGTATGACTTCCTGGATTTCAGCTTTGCATATCTCGCACATGCTCAGTGCACAAGCAATGTAATAGGTTTCAGTCAGGTTTGCAAGGACTACTGGGAAACATGATGACTATCCCAGAAACCCTTGCAAATAGCCTAGGCAAATAAGGAGGAGGAAGTAATGAAGGACTACAAAATAAAGGTATTTACAAGCAACAAATTAAATAAAAATTGTCCATTCTGAACACTATGAGATTAGAGCAGTGTTTCTCAACTCCAGTCTTCGGGGCGCACCAACAGGTCTTGTTTTCAGGCTTTCCATTATTGTGCACAGGTGATTTTATCAGTTTCACTGCCTTAGTAATTACCACAGCAGTTTGATCTGAGGGAAATCCTGAAAACATGACCTGTTGGTGCGCCCCGAGGACTGGAGTTGAGAAACACTGGATTAGAGCATGCAGCACAGACAAACATAAAAAAATGGGTGGAACTCCACTTTAAATTCAGAATGATAGTGTTAAGTATCAATTTTTCGTGATAGATTTACTTTAGATTTTTGTGAAACTGAGGGTTGTCCTGGACAGTTATGTGGAACTACCAATTCACTTGATTAATTATGTGTGTTAGTTCTTTATTTTTTTTGCATATGAGCTTTGTATATGGATTTTGTGTTGGTGTTATTTAATGCATTTTGATTGTTCTTTAAAGAAATATATATTTGGAATAGCGTGGTTTGCTGGGATTAGGTCTTATTGTGCAATTTGTACCTCTTGCAAGTCTATGGAGCGTCGGATGTCAGCGGTGACCATGTCCGCTGACTTTCGATCCGCTAAAATCAGACGTATGGCGATACGTCGCCATCGATCCTGGCGGATCAGAGAGGATGAGATCTGATGACAGCATGTCCGTTTTCGTCCGATCTCTCCATAGACAAGCAGCGGCGCTCGACAAGCCCCTCCCCGCTCAGTAAGCAGAGAAGGACCTGTCATCCTCCGGCTCAGCGGAGATCAACGGAGAGATCTCCCGCTGAGCTGGCGGACTAGTGGCAATGGATCCGCCTCGTGTGAATGAGGCCTCATGGGTTCACTCTCATTGTATTCTTTAAAAATGTTTTATATTGATGATCTCCTGTAATACATTTGTATTGAATAATATTTTATCTTATTTAATATAGTTGATGATCTTCCAGTAAAGCCTCAAAAGGAATGGGTACACATGGGTACAGTGGAGTTTGAGAAACTGGAGTGGATAAAGGATCTGCCACAATCTCGACAAAAGAAAACAAAAAAGGTATTATATGACTATTTTGCATCTTTAATTTCCAGGCTGCATTCACGCCTCAGCGTTTTGAATCGTAGACAGAATTTCCGCAATTTCAAAGAGGCGAGGTGTGAATGACAACCGCAAAACACACATTTGAGATGCCATTTATATGAATGGCATGGCACCTTATATCGCGGTGCGGTTCTGCTGCGGTTGTCGCGCTGCAATCACAGCGATCCGCATAGCATGAAGCTTGTCACCCAAAAAAAGTTCAGGAGTTACTTTTGAGCGACATGCTTCATGTAATATAGGTTGCCGTGATTGCAGCGTGGTTTATTGTGCCAGAACCACACCGTGATTTCCGGTGCCAGTCAAAGGAATAGCATCTCAAATGTGTGTTCTGTGATTTGTCATTCACCTGCCTGAGATTCAAAACGCTGAGGCGTGAATACAGTCTTGCAGCCCAGTTTATCCTCCAAATAAAACCGAAAAACCCCATTGCACTTTAAATACTACTGTATTACCTTAGAATGGAGCTGGGCATTTTTAACTGATCTGTTTTTGCTTATTTTTGCTACAGTCGTAGTATTGTCAACTTTCTGATCTTTAAATTGGGTCTAAATGTAATCCCCCCCCCCCCCCCCCAAAATTAAAAACTTTTACTTTCCTGCTCTGTGCAGTGGTATTGCAAAGAGTGTCCTGTTGCTTCCTCTTCTAGGGTCCCCCATATGCAATCTCTGCTCCTCCTCTTCTCCGAGCTGTCCCCTTAAGCTGATTATCTCCACACACAGAGAATCCTCAGACTGACACAGTATCAGCCAGTTTATGAAGCTGCGATCTGAGCACTTCACTGGCGATCTTCTTCAGAATTCACACTCCCCGATTCACCATCTCAGAGGTGGTGAAAAGGGAATCCCGGGGGTTCTGAGGAGGAAGGAGGAAGATTTTTAACTTCCTTCTACCTCGTTCAGACCCCCCAACACTGTAACCATGTCCCCCTGTAATATTTATGTGTATAAATATATATAATGTGTGTGTGTGTGTGTGTGTATGTGTATGTAATATATATATATATATATATATATGTATGTGTGTGTGTGTGTGTGTGTATGTGTATATATATATATATATATATATATATATATATATATATATATATATATATATATATATATATATATATATATATATATATATATATATATAGTGTGTGTGTACATATATATATTATTTATGTAGGGGGACTCGTTATTTTAATTACATTACCCACGCCGTCTGTCAGTGTACTGAGAGGTGATAATTTATCACCGCTCAATAAACTGACATCTCGGTGTTTCAGTGAATTTCTGTTACTGCAATCTCGTAAAGTCTCGCGAGATTCCAGTATCGGGGGCCGTTCTCTACTGTTTGAAGCATTGGTAGATCACTTCACTCCCCCAAGGGTGAAACAATCTTCCCCGCTTCATAAACAGGCACACAGAGGAGAAAAATCTCCTCTGTGAATGCTGGAGAACGAAGCAGTGAATAGATTTCACTGTTTCATAAAAGGACACCTTAATCATCTTTTTTCAAGGTGTGATAGTATGTTATGTCAATCAGCATGGGTGCTCATTGTATATTGCATTATACTGAATTTCTTTTTCACTTTTCTCATATAACACTGACAGGTTATATTTTTATAGGGTATGCAGGCTCGATTCAGTCTTACGGGAGATCTGATACCTCAAGATAAAGAGATTCCTACACATATGGGCCTACACCACCATGGAGAGGAGGCAGAGGTGAGCTGATATTCAGTTGTGCACATTGTATTCCATATTTGACTTTACTGACACTCACTGATCTATACCTAGACTTTGCTGTCACAAAAAAAGAACACCAACTAGCATTTTTTAAGAAATGTAAAATTTGTAGACTTGAATTCAGGTCAGGTGACCAGCACTAAAAGCTAAAACTGTATGGTTGGGTATTAGACAGATGTTGCTCGTAGGGGAGGAACATCTTTTTTGAGTCCTGCCACCTATTGGCTGCATACTTGTTCCAAGTTAGTGATTGGTGTCAGGACTCATTGAATAGTCTGGCGGTCACATAATTTCTATAGAGTAATGGTCATCCAAACTGCGGCCCTTTGCTTGCCTTTATCTGGCTCTTGGGGTGCTATTCCTCACACGGGCTCCAGTGACTGGGCACAGTTCCTTCTACGACATCAGCGATGGGGCATTGATCCTCCCACTGACACCAACGATGGGGCATTGATCCTCCCACTGACACCAACGATGGGGCATTATTTCTCCCACTGACACCAACGATGGGGCATTATTTCTCCCACTGACACCAACGATGGGGCATTATTTCTCCCACTGACACCAGCGATGGGGCATTATTTCTCCCACTGACACCAGCGATGGGGCATTATTTCTCCCACTGACACCAGCAATGGGGCACTATTTCTTCTACCGACACCAATGCAGGGGCACTGTTCCTTCCACTGACACCAATGATGGAGCAGTATTCCTCACCCAAAAACAAAGATGGGACATTGTTTACTTCCACTGATACCAGGACTATTTCTACTCCCACTGACCCGCAGTCCGGCCCCTCTAAAGTCTGAAATATAGTAAACTGGCCCTTTGTTTAGAAAGTCTGGAGACCCCCTGCTATAGAGAATACACACAAGCATTACCCACTAACTTCCCCCTCCATAACAAGTTTGCTTTGTGATTTATTTTTTCCTTGTTTTTTTTTTCCCCTGAAGAGAGCTGGTTATTCCCTTCAGGAACTCTTCCATCTTTCTCGCAGCCAATTCATTCAGCAGAGGACTTTATCATTGCAAGTTCTTGGCCGTATTGTAAAGAAGGTAAGGGAAATTTACTTTTAATATTTTTATGAACTGACATATTACTATATTTATTATTTGTATAAAGTGTATATTTAACATGTAATGTGTTCATTAGATACTGGGCTGTCTGTTTTTATTTTTCTTAGACCAGGGTTCTACTGTAAAGTGATACTAAAGTCTTGTTTTTTTTTTTTTTTTTCCGTTAAAAATAACAAACATGTTATACCTACCTGCTCTGTGCAGTGGTTTGGCACAGAGCAGCCCAGATCCTTCCCTTCACAGGTCCCTTGCTGGTGGTGCTCCTGGCCCCTCCCTCCTGTTGTGTGCCCCCCACAGCAAGCGGCTTGCTATGGGGGCACCCGAGCCGAGCTGCAGCTCTTTGTGTCCATTCAGACACCGAGCCACATCCCGGCCCTGCCCCCTCTCTATCTCATTAGCTCACTGACTTTGATGGACAGCAGCGGGCGCCAATGGCACCACATTGCTGTTTCAGCCAATGAGGAGGGGAGTCCCGGACAGCCAAGTTTCTCGTGCAACATCGCTGGATCTGGATGGACCTCAGTTAAGTATTGGTATAGAATGCATTGAGATAAAAAATCTTCTGTCTTTACAACCACTTTAATATTTGTACTATTTTATTGTAGTGGCTTTTTACACAATAGGGCAAAGAGAAATGTTTGATTCCTGCTTTGATATCACTGGAAAGAACAGGAATTGTTGATTACTGATCAATCTGTGCTCTCGTCTGCTGTCTTCTAGGCTAAGCAAGGGGAGTTTTCTTCTGCCCTAAAGGGAAGTGTGCTTCGTTTGCTCCTGGATGCCGGATTCCTCTTCCTACTGCGTTTCTCTATAGATGATAACATAGACAATGTCATTTCTGCATCAGTTGGCGCTTTTCATGCTTTGCTGGTGTCCCCAGATGATGAGGTATAATATATATATTTTTTTTACATTTTTAGTTATGTTTGCAAAACATAAAGAAGAAAACTGTGTGAATGTTTCATGCTTTAAATACCATTGGCTTTTTGAGGTCATAAACCAGGCAAGCATCTGTGTTGGACTGCCAACGAGTAAGGTCTAACCTACTTCATTATACCATTATAGATTTAGCTACAATCAGAACCAACGGTACTTTTATTTTGCTTTTTTCATTTTGGCTTAATTTTAATACATAAATAGTTGAAAAATATAATAAGTGCAACACTTAAAGCGTTTGTTACCCTAAAAAAAAATAAAAAATTGATCCTTTTTCCTTAAAGCATGTTATACAGCACAGTGCTTGTGCTTTGCAATTTGGCCCCCTGTATCACCTGAAATATCTGGCTTATGCTGCCTGATTCTGCCCTCCCCCCTATAAACTGTGGTTAGTTTACATGCCTTCGTCATCCGCAGCTCTCCTCTCTGCTCTCCCCCATCCTCTTTCCCATCCTCTTCCCCCCTTCCCTCCCTGCCTGTCAACTCTGTCCACTACTCAGCCCTCCCTTCATGCTTCTGTCAGAACTATAGTATAAGCATGCCATCCCCTCTGTTAAATAACGATATGTGTCCCAGTGTCTGTGCTGTACAAAATATGCTGTTTTCTACCTTATATCGGAGCTACTCCCGGCGCTCACGTGACCGCTTGGCTCTTTTCTTTCTCCTTCCCTCCTCCCCGCCTGATGTCAGCAGGAGTTCTCAGCCCCTCCCACTAAAAGGGGGGGAGGGGAAAGCCCACAGCCAAATCAAAGGAATACAATTATAGGCTTGGAGCTCAGTAGGGTCAGTCAGTGTGTAGGGTCCCCACACACGCTCATACTTCATAGGGCACCCTCTATTCATGTACGTCAATTTGTACAGAGGCAATACAGCATTAACTGAGTCTATCCAAGCCCCCACCGTAGGAGGAGCCCTGGAAGTCCATTTGAACAAAATCACCTTTCTTTCTCGTACATCACGGGACACAGAGCAGCATATTCATTACTATGTGGGTTATATGGAGTACCTTCAGGTGATGGACACTGGCAATCTCAAACAGGAAGTGCCCCTCCCTATATAACCCCCTCCCATAGGAGGAGTACCTCAGTTTTTTCGCCAGTGTCTTAGGTGTTGGTCATGGAATAGCTTGTCTCCTACATCCTTGGGATCAAGGCAGGCTAACCGGATCTGTCCAAGGTGCCTCAGAGCCAAAGTGGACAGTACCCGGGCCCCAAACCGTGGGGTTTTGCCCATAATGCTTCTCTTTTTAGAGAGCTGGACCCTGGGCCCAGGACTTAGAACCTCTGCGGTACCTAAGGTAACCTGTTTGCCAGGGTGCTATATGGGCCCAGGACAGTGGGTTCCTTTTAGGACCCCAGGGCCTGAAGGTCTAGTACGCCACCCACGGAGATGGGGGAAGATTGGACCGCTTGCTATGCAAAGTCCTGCGGCATGGAGCAGGTAAGAAAGGGGGGGCCTGCGGGACTTGGTTCGTCGGCAGGCTCTCTAGGGAGATCTTTGGGGGATGTGCCTGAGTATGCTCTTGCATTGGCAGTTTTTGGGCCACTATGTCTATCAAAGAGACAGGATGGTCTATGTATGGGCTCCCATGTGTGATCTTCCTAAAGATATGTGTTGCATTGTAAATTGTCTGCTGGGCGCTGGGTTGGGAAAGGAGCTGTGTGTTAGCTATGCTTTCCCAGGACTGGGGGGTCAGTGACTCACCTGAGGCCTTACCTGTCTGGGTGCCGTGCGGTGTCCTCCTCCAGCATGTCAGACGCTTCCGGCGTGGCCCCATCCTCCGCAACACGGGCGCGCGCGCGGGCGCGCGCCCTGTAATATAGGCGCAGGGTGATGATTCGCGCCGTTGTGGAGAAAGAGGGGCGGGACATCTAGTCTCATAAAAGGAAGGGGCGGCCCTTCCTCTATGCTGTGTAGCTCAGTTGCTTGCTGAGCTTGAAGGAGGAGGACGCAGAGCGGCTGCAGTGCGGCTGAGGGCACCCAGTGGCGCAAGGAAGTATTGCAGTTCTGGTGAACAGAACTAGCTGTGTGGTTACTAGCCTAAAAAATTCCTTATACAGCAGATGGATACTTGCAATTTTTTGAGGGAAGACAGCATGTTTTCATAAAAAAAAAAAAAAAAAAAAAAATATAGGAAACATACTGGTCTTCCCGTTTTGGTTTTTGGACGTTAATTATTAATACCGTTCCCTAAAACCGTACTATTTCTTTCTCCTAGCTACAACCATCAAGGGTTGTAAGCAGGGGTACCTCGGTATTGTACCATGGCTTCCAAAGGTTCAGGATCAGGGGGTACAAAAGAAAGGGGCCCCCCCTCAGATTCTGACGGTTCAGATCGGCCTATGCCGGTACTTTCCCCACAGGTTATTACACCATTGGGCACCTTGGTTAAGCCATTAGGGAGATCTGGTGCTGAGGCTACATCAGATCCACCCAACCCTGTGTTTATCACAGAGAGTATGCTAGCCACCTCCTTGGAGGGGCTAGAGAAAAGATTGGCGGCTATGATAGCCAAATCTACACCGGGTAAAAAGCGGACTAGGCTCCGTCGCCTGAGTGTGGACCCTCAGATGCTGAGGTTCTCTCCCCGGGGGGATTTGAGTTGCAGGAGGATCATTTGGACCGGGACCAAATTGGTTCAGAGGTTGAGGGGTCGGCTAATGAAGAGCCTTGCTCGGCCTCCCAAGCGGAAAGCTTCTGGGTTCATTCTCTGACAGACATGGTCCACTTGGCGTTTAATTTGCCTTTGCCGGAACCTCAGGGTCCGGCCGTATCATCTTTAGGCTCTTTAAAAACGCCTCGCAGTAGCGCTGTTTTTCCAGTCCATCCTCTTTTAGAGGAAGTAATCTTCCAGGATTGGGCACGACCAGACAGAATCTTTTTACCACCTAAAAAATTTTCCGTCGTCTATCCTATGGAAGAAAAATTTGCCAAAAAGTGGACTCTCCCAGTGGTGGATGCCGCCATCTCCTGTGTAAATAAGTCCTTGACTTGCCCGGTAGAAAACATACAGGTGTTTAAAGAACCGGTTGATAAGCGTTTGGAGACGCTTTTAAAAGCATCCTTTACTACGGCGGGTGCAGTAATACAGCCAGCGGTGGCTGCTATTGGAGTTTGTCAGGCACTAACAGACCAGACAAGACAAATGCTTAAGGTTATTCCGGCCCAACAGGCGGAAGAATTATCTGATATTCCTAGAGCCATGTGCTTCGCGGTGGATGCTATAAGGGATTCCATCCAGCAAGCGTCTCGTCTGTCACTATTTTTAGTACATATGAGAAGGCTCTTATGGTTAAAGAACTGGGAGGCTGAGCCCCCATGCAAAAAGCTCCTGGCAGGGTTTCCCTTCCATGGAGAACGACTCTTCGGAGAAGATCTGGATAAATACATTCAGACTATTTCAAGTGGCAAAAGTACACTTCTACCAGTAAAAAAGAAGGTCCGGGGACCTGCGTTCAAACGGCAGCTTCCCCCTGCTCAGGGGCCCGCCAATTCCAGGCAGTATCGACGGCCTCCTGCGAGATCATACTTTAACAATAAGCCACCAGGACAAGCCTTTGGAGGCAAGAAGCAGTGGTATCGTAAACCAGCAAAGACAGCCCCTAAGTCTGCCTCATGAAGGGACGCCCCCACCCACGAAGGTGGGGGGAAGGCTGCGTCTTTTTTCAGAAATTTGGGAGACCGACATTCCCGACAAGTGGGTCCGGTCTTCCGTGGCCACAGGCTACAAATTAGAATTTCTAAGAATCCCTCCACCTCATTATCAGGAGTCGAGAGTGCCAGTCGAGCCGACAAAGAAGGCCGCCTTAATGGCGGCATTAAATCATTTGCTTTACCAAGGCGTGATAGTAGAGGTACCAGCCCAGGAACAGGGGCTAGGGTTCTACTCCAATCTGTTCATCATCCCAAAGCCCAACGGCGATGTCAGGCCAATCTTGGACTTAAAGGGATTAAATGCGTACTTAAAAGTACGCTCGTTCCGGATGGAATCCGTGCGATCGGCAGCCGCCGCACTTCAGAAAGACGACTTTCTGGCCTCCATAGACATAAAGGATGCTTACCTTCATGTGCCAATTTTTCAGCCACATCAAAGGTTTCTACGCTTCACAGTGGCTCGGCGTCATTTTCAATTTGTGGCACTCCCTTTCGGGTTGGCTACGGCTCCTCGAGTATTCACCAAGGTCCTAGCTCCAATTCTAGCCAACCTAAGAATCCAGGGGATCATTGTCCTAGCATACCTGGACGACCTTCTAATCATAGATCATTCATCTCCTGGCCTGGAGCGAGCAGTGGCTCTCACGGTTCGATACCTAGAGAGGTTCGGTTGGGTCCTAAACCGAGAAAAATCAGCTTTCCAACCCACAAAAAGGTTGGAATATCTCGGCATGTCATTAGACACGGAACAACAAAGGGTGTTCCTGCCTCGAATAAAGGTCGAGGCTATCAAAGAATTGATACATCTGGTTCTAAGCAAGAGAGAACCAACGATTCGCCTATGCATGCGATTACTAGGCAAGCTAGTGGCCACCTTCGAAGCGGTGCCATACGCTCAAAGTCACACTCGTGTCCTGCAGGCAGCCATTCTGTCAGCATGGAGCAAGAGGCCACAGGCCTTGGAATTTCCGTTGCCACTCTCATCAAGAGTCCGGCAGAGTCTGTGTTGGTGGTTAGACCCTCAGAATCTACTGAAGGGAAAATCTTTCAGCCCCGTGACATGGAAGATAGTGACCACAGATGCCAGCCTGAAGGGCTGGGGAGCGATCTTGGATGGGTGCACTCACCAAGGTACGTGGGCACAGGAGGAGAGTCAATTGCCCATCAATATCTTGGAGCTCAGAGCTGCTCGGCTAGCCCTCAGGGCTTGGACCTCCAAATTACAGGGGTTCCCGGTGAAGATACAGTCAGACAATGCCACGGCTGTGGCATATATAAATCACCAAGGGGGAACCAAGAGTCAAGCAGCTCAGAGAGAAGTGAGCTTAATTTTCCTATGGGCAGAGAATCATGTGCCCTGCATATCGGCAATATTCATTCCCGGGGTGGACAACCTGCAGGCGGACTTCTTGAGTCGTCAGACTCTGTCGCCAGGGGAATGGTCTCTGCATCCGCAAATATTTCAGATAATTTGCCAGAAGTGGGGAATGCCGGACGTGGATATCATGGCATCAAGGCTCAACAAGAAACTAGACAGGTTCATGTCCCGGACTCGGGACCCTATGGCCTGCGGGACCGATGCGTTAGTTTACCCTTGGCATCAGTTCAATCTTCTATATGCCTTCCCTCCGCTCCAGTTACTACCCCGCCTGTTGCGCAGGATCAGGGTGGAGCACAAGCCAGTCATTCGGATAGCTCCAGCATGGCCCAGAAGGGCATGGTACTCACTAATCCTAAAGATGTCAGTGGGAGACCCTTGGACGCTGCCTCTACGACCAGACCTACTCTCACAAGGCCCGATCCTCCACCCTGCATTACGGCGTCTAAATTTGACGGCCTGGCGGCTGAATCCCTGATTCTTAGGGGTAGAGGTCTATCTAGACAAGTAATCTCTACCCTGATTAAGGCTAGAAAGCCAGTCTCCAGAGTAATTTATTACAGGGTTTGGAGGGCCTATGTAGGCTGGTGCGAGTCCAAGAAATGGCTTTCCCGCAAATATACCATTGATAGAGTATTACGTTTTCTCCAGCTAGGAGTGGATAAAGGATTGGCATTAAGCACAATCAAGGGACAGATTTCAGCTTTGTCAGTATGGTTTCAGAGGCCGCTGGCCACCCACTCGCTGGTTAAGACCTTCATTCAGGGGGTCTTGCGTATTAATCCTCCGGTTAAGTCACCACTTTGTCCGTGGGACTTGAATCTTGTTCTGTCAACTCTACAGAAACAACCCTTTGAGCCGTTGGCTGAAGTTCCTTTGGTTTTACTAACAAGGAAGTTGGTATTTCTGGTCGCCATAGTTTCCGCTAGAAGAGTGTCAGAGTTGGCAGCCTTATCTTGTAAGGAGCCATATCTTATTCTGCATAAGGACAAGGTGGTTCTCCGTCCTCATCCTTCCTTTTTACCAAAGGTTATATCCAGTTTTCACCTGAACCAGGATTTGGTATTACCATCCTTTTTTCCAAAGCCCACTTCCAGAAAGGAAGGGTTGCTGCATACCTTGGATATTGTCAGGGCCATGAAGGCCTATCTTAAAGCTACAGAGAAGATTCGGAAAACAGATGTGTTATTCATTTTGCCAGATGGGCCCAAGAAGGGGCAGGCAGCTGCAAAATCCACCATTTCGAGATGGATTAAACAGTTAATTATTCAGGCCTACGGCTTGAAGAGGTTGCCTCCTCCGTTGTCAGTAAAGGCCCATTCTACCAGGGCCATGGGCGCCTCCTGGGCAGCACACCATCAGATCTCTATGGCTCAAGTATGCAAGGCGGCAACCTGGTCTTCAGTCCACACGTTTACAAAATTTTACCAGTTGGACGTAAGAAGGAATACAGATACAG
Source organism: Rana temporaria (assembly GCF_905171775.1). Classification (NCBI taxonomy): domain Eukaryota; kingdom Metazoa; phylum Chordata; class Amphibia; order Anura; family Ranidae; genus Rana; species Rana temporaria. Next base: position 53,387,426 of record NC_053501.1, read on the forward strand.
CCTTTGGGCAGGCAGTGCTGCGGGCTGCGATTTAAGACCCTCAGAATCGGGGACACCCTTGAGTTAAAATTTAAGTTTAAATTTAATTTTCTCAACTAAGTTGGATTTATTATTATTTGAGAGTATCTCTGAATTAAATCCTTGTGTCTTGGGAAGATTTCTCCCTCCCCTCAGTAAAGCATTGCTTTAGGACATCCCACATAGTAATGAATATGCTGCTCTGTGTCCCGTGATGTACGAGAAAGAAAAAGGGATTTTTAATACAGCTTACCTGTAAAATCCTTTTCTTGGAGTACATCACGGGACACAGAGCTCCCACCCCTCTTGTGGGGACCATTTTGGGAGGCATACTGCTTGCTACAAAACTGAGGTACTCCTCCTATGGGAGGGGGTTATATAGGGAGGGGCACTTCCTGTTTGAGATTGCCAGTGTCCATCACCTGAAGGTACTCCATATAACCCACATAGTAATGAATATGCTGCTCTGTGTCCCGTGATGTACTCCAAGAAAAGGATTTTACAGGTAAGCTGTATTAAAAATCCCTTTTTTTGGCATAAAAAAACAGCAGTGACAACAGCAGTTTGGTATACCGAGGTCTCTGGCCATCATCCTGTATTCCTAGTAAAGCTAGTTCAGCAGAAACCGGGATATCTAGGCGGAGACAGACATTAATAAACTAAAAAATGGCAGACCAATAGTCTGAGAGTTTGGGACAAGCCAAGAACATATGGATATATGTACCATCAGGAGAACAACATCGTGGGCAGTTCGGGGAACGTTGCGGATAGATCCCATGCAGTCTCTGAGGCGTGAAGTACACCCTATGCAAGAACTTGGCCTGTATTAATTTATCCCTAGAGGAAATCGCCAATTTGTAGCGGTCTTCGAAACATTCCTCCCATGACTCCCTGTCCAGGGACGGGATATCTCCCTCCCACTTTCTCCATAGTGACTCCATCTTTGGGGAGTTTTTCTAAATAATCGTTAGGTACAAGGTAGACAGGGGTTTAACTAGAGAGCCTTGAGCTAACAAGTCCTCAACAGCATCCGCCTTGAGGCTGGGAGGCATCGGAAATTGGGCCCGGAAGGCATGTCGCAGCTGATGGTAGCGGAACAGCATCCAGGTTGGAAGTCCAAACTGGCTTGCCAAGTCCTGAAAGGGGATCAGGGACTCATTAGAGACCATATCCCACAATGTGGGTCCGGTATGGATCGAAAGTGCCCAAGGGAAGGGTTCCCCCACAGCGTGGTAAAGGGAGACCATCGATTGGGAGATAAAAAACGACGCCTAGCTACACCCCACACCTGCAGCGTAGTCTTAGATGGACATGGCGATTTTTAACGTGTGAAAATTTAAAAAAATACACTGCTAGACAAGTGTTTAAATAGTTAACCTCTTAAGGCCCCTTTCACACATGCGGATCCCGAGAGGATCAGTTTTTGGACATCCGCTTGCTCAGTGGGGATCGCTCCGTTGATCCCCGTTGAGCCGGCGGATGACTAGTCTGTCTGCACACTGTGCAGAGACGGACCAGTTATATCTCCGCTCTCCTCTATGGGGGATTGGATGAAAACGAACCATCTGTTCATTTTCATCCGATCCGATCCGCCAGTCGGATGTAAAATTGGGTTTGCATCCGTCACACTTTAGCAGAGTGGATCGGATCGGGGCTGATCGGGTGTCAGCGGACATGTCACCGCTGACATCCGACGCTCCATAGAGGCACATGGAGCGCCCGTTCAGATCCACCTGAAAAAACTGACAGGCGGATCTGAACGGACCGCACGTGTGAAAGGGTCCTAACTAAGGATGAGCTCTGGCGTGTTCGCATAGAACACGTGCAGAGCCCGCCAGGAAGTGTGCACGACACTGTGCTAATAACAGCCAGGGAGACATTTCACGATCCCTGCAGCCGAGCATCGGGACAATGTCTCCCTGGCTGTGATTAGCACAGCGCCGTGCACACTTCCTGGCGGGCTCTGCACGTGTTGTATGCGAACACGCCAGAGCTCATCCTTCGTCCTAACACTGACTTAATTTACACCGACTTGTTACAAAAAAAACAACATTGTTAACCGCTTGTCACGTGCCCAAGTATGTTAGCAGGTTACACTTGATGTTTATGGCTGTACATCTGCTGATGAGCTGTGGCCAATCACAGCACAGAGTTCTGTGTGTACAAACACACAGAACTCTGTGCACAGGCAGTGATCTGCCTGTTTCTTCTCCCTAAAATCAACTCTGAGTTCAGAGAGAAAAAGTAGCCAGATCTGTGAGTAAAAGCAGCACACATTACACTTGTTAGGCGCACTGTACTGTATTATCACTCATCACTGTATTGGTGTCACTAGCGACGTGAGTGTCCCTCCAAGCCAGTGTTTGTTAGCACCAGATTAGCCGCTACACTATCACAGTCTCACTAAATTCCAGTTTATATACCATAGTTTGTAGACGCTATAATGTTCGTACAAACCAATTAATATAAACTTATTGGGATTTTTTTGTCACCAAGGACATTTAGAAATATACATTTTGCCCTAAATTTATGAAGAAATTTGATTTTATTGGATGTGTTTTGTAACGGTAGAAATGTTTTATTTATTTTAAATTTCGGTCTTTTTTTGATTTATATAATAAAAAAAATAAAATAAAAAAACAGTGGTGATTAAAGCTCTATTTGTGTGAAAACAAGTGTATAAATGTCATTTGTGTTCAGGATTGAATGACGGAGCAATTTCCAGTTAAAGTAGTGCAGTGCTGAATAGCTAAAAATGCCCTGGTCATGAAGGGGCATAAAACCTTCTGGATGTTGATTGGTTAAATGAAAAAAAAAAAATGAAGGCAGTATCTTCTATAGGTATTTATAAACTTTTGTTGCATTTGTTGTGCAGGAATACCTGGATGTTACTTTTTCATGGTACCAGGGAACAAAGTCCTTCCCTTTCTTGCCTAATCAAGAGGAGGAGGAGGATGAGGAGGATGAAGAGGATGAAGATATTATTGAGGACTTTAATAAGATCTCTGAAGGAGACAAGCAAAAAGCTAAAGAGGAAAGGAAGTCCGATTCAGAAGTGGCACGTTATGATGGTATAAAGGTATGCACTACAGCAATAAACTTATAGAAGTTTGTGCTTTTAAACATGTAAGCACTACACCTTTTCATCATTTTCACCAGCAGGTGGCATTGTTTCTCTTTTGTGTGATATTTCACACTGCCTTTAGGGCCAGTTCACACCACAAAAATGCACTCCATATACATTCCGAAGGAGTTTTTGCTTACAGTTCATACAGCACGCAGTTCCGGTGTGTTTTTGATATGTTTTGCTGTGTTCCAGTACAGTTCTGTGCAGAAAAAAATGCAGCATGTTCTTTTATTTTTTTCCTGCACTGGAACTGACTGTATCAGTGTAAACTAGGGTCATTTGAATACATGGAAAACACTGTGCATGCATTTTTACTGCAGAAAATTAAACACACTGGACTGCGATCTGGTGTGAACTAGAACTTAAAGGGTCACTAAAGGAAACATTTTAAATGACTGTTTACAGGGTATAGAGACATAATAGTTAACTGATTCCTTTTAAAAATGATTAAAAATAGATAAAAGCCAATCTTATAATGTACCTGCAGTTTAGTTTCGTTTTTGCTGTTTCCTGGTTCTCTGATGTACAGAGAGCCAATAGAGGGCAGTGATGGTTTGTAAAACGAAACTGGATTGGTGCTGAGGGGTTTTAGACACACAGTAATCACACCTCCTTGATTAGTGACCACAGTGAGAAATCTCCCAGTACTGTGGTTATCAGTAAACAGACAACCAGGAAGTGTCCAGAACAGAGAGGAATTACAGCAACATCAAAGCAAAAACGAACAATGAGGACATGAAACCAGGACTGCAGTAAGGTAAAGGAAGCTATTTAGCTAAAAAAAAAATTCCTTTAGTGACCCTTTTAAAGTGCATCTATAACAAAGAACAAAATGGGGGTTATTTACAAAAGGCAAATGCACTACAAGTGCACTCGGAAGTGCAGTTGATTTAGATCTAAGGGGAAGCTCTAAAAAAAAGGGGAATCTCTTCTGATTTTATCATCCAATCATGTACAAGCAAACATGCTGTTTTTTATTTTCTTTGCATGTTCTCCTCAGATCTACAGCGACTGCACTTCCAAGTGAAATTGCAGTGCAAAGCGGATTTGCCTTTCATAAATAAACCCCAATGTATTGCAGGTTACCATTCCTATATAAGCGGTGCCCGCATTAGTTTGTATTTTCTCACCTCGTCTTTCAGGACAGCACCTGGAGAGAGCGCAGCTCCACCCACTTCCCAGGAAACACTGCAGTCAATGCTATAACTTCCGCCCCCTTCCACCGTGGCCTCAGTTGTAGTGTTTCCTCCGGCCATGGTGGAAGCGCTGCAGGGAACCAGGGGTGTGCTGTTCTCTCCCCAGGCGGGGAAGGTGGTTTTGTTTGAGCATACCGGTGTTTTAGGTGTTAGGAGGTGATCCTCCAGGAGGCGGACTCGACTTCTCCCCTGACGCGCGGGTGAAGGTCGGGTACTTCTCCTCTTCGGTCCGGTGAGGACAGAGGCTGCTGGAGGTCCCGCTCCCTTAGTCCGGGCATCGTAGCTTGCGGGGGGGGCGGTCAGGTGCCGTTCTTCCGGCATACGAGGCTCCGGAGCGGAGGGCGTAGTGACGTCCTTTCCGGGTGGAGGCGGGACTTCCGGCGGCGCGTGTCGGCTTCCGGTTCCGGCCGCCTGGAACGCAGGAGGAGGAGTGGCCTCGGCGGTGCTATTTCCAGGTCTCGCAGCGGCGAGAGGAACCCGGGAAATTTAAAAAGCTGTCGCACGCCCGCAGCGTTCTGGGACCATGGAGCCAGAAGACGCAGCGGAGGTGGCGGGAGCCACAAGCACCAGCCCGGCCCAGGTAGGAGACCCAGCGGTGGTCAATGTACCAGGGTATTGTTATGTCCCTCTTTTCTGCCCCTTCGGGGGAGGGGAGCCTGCCTCACTCACCCTAGTCACTTCTGTGGGTGTGTGTAGTTTTCTGGTACAGCGGTGATGGGTTCTGGTTTTATTTGTTCACTAGCTGTGTGCACTTGGTGATCTGCTGGTCTGGCACACAAAGGTTAAACATAGCGTTGTTGTCCTTTGTGTCGTTTCAGAAAGTTAAAGAAAAGCTTAAAGTGGTAGAACCTCCTCCTTCCAAGAAGCGGTGTGCTACTTGTAAAGCTTCCCTTAAAGGGAACTGGACCAAACCTTTATGCAAAACTTGTATTGCAGAGATTGTCAGGGGGGAAGCCTCTACTAGTTCGGCCTCTGAGCAGCCCACCGTCAAGGGAACGGGGGAGTTGCTCTCTTCATTTAGGGAGGAGTTGCACCAGACTTTCCAGTCTTTTCGCTCCTTCCTGGACAAGGGTCTGACTAAGGGATCTAAGGCCAGGGCCAGTACCCCCTCCACATCTAGAAGGTTAGACAGTGAGTCCGAGGAGGAGGAACCTGAAAATGTTGTTTCAGGATCAGAGGTGGAGGAAGAAGAAGAAAGGGATACTTCTTCCTCGCGCTATAAACTGTCCTTAGAGGAGGTTGATGACCTATTAAGGACAATTCATTCTACCCTAAACATTAAGGAAGATGCGACTCAGCTGTCCTTGCATGACAGGATGTACCAGGGCTTGGATGAGGTAAAACATCGTACCTTCCCGGTACATAAAGTATTGTCCGAAACAATTAAAAGAGAATGGAAGGACCCGGAGAAGGCACCCTTCTTTTCTAAATCTCTGAAAAGGAGATTTCCTTTCGATGAAGATCCAACGCAGGCATGGAATAAAAGGCCTAAGCTGGATGCAGCATTCTCAAAAGTTTCTCGCAATACGGACCTAGCTTTTGAGGATACAGGTACCCTTAAGGATCCCCTGGATAAAAGAGCAGACAGCCTGCTCAAAAAAGCCTGGGATACCTTCTTGATTAATCTCAAGCCAGCTATGGCATCCACTGTGGTGGCTAGAAACCTTGAACATTGGCTGGATCAGCTTAAAGGTCACATCGAGGCTGGTACCTCTCGTAGAGAGCTTTTGGAGTCCTTTCCAGTCCTTATGAAAGCGGTAGGCTATATAGCGGATGCTTCTGCTGAATCCGTGAAGCTCTCCGCCAGATCCTCGGCGTTGATAAATTCAACCAGAAGGGCCTTATGGGTTAAGACCTGGCAGGGGGACACAGCCTCTAAGCTGAAACTGTGTGGATTACCTTTTGAAGGAGACTTGGTGTTTGGCACAGGGCTAGACGCCGTTCTGGATAGGACGGCGGATAGAAAGAAGGCTCTTCCTTTAAAAAAGGTAGATTCGGGGCCCAAGAAAAATTTTCGTCCTTTTTTCCAAGCCAAGGGTCCTAAGGATGCGCAAAGAGGCCAGGGTGGTAGACCCTGGCGGTCCCAGAGGGGCCGCGGGAAGCCTGGGGTGTTATTTCGCTCCCCCAGCCAGCCTGCTAAGCCCCAGTGACGGTCTCCCAGCTGTGGGAGGTCGGCTCCAAGCCTTCCTTCCACAGTGGGCAGAGGCGACGTCCAGTCCGTATGTCCTCAAACTGATTGCAGAGGGCTACGCACTGGAGTTCTCGGGAAAACCACCGTCGCGGTTTTATGTGACCCAATTGCCCAGGGAGCAAGAGAAATCTCGGGCTATGCTGGCATTAGTGGAAGATTTTCTCCAACAGAGGGTGATTACGCCAGTGCCCCAGAGAGAACAGGGGGAGGGCTGTTATTCCCATATATTTCTAGTAAGGAAGCCGTCGGGCAAATTCAGGTTAATTTTAAACCTAAAAGTCCTGAATCTAGCTATCCGGTACAAGAGATTCCGCATGGATTCTATATACTCGGTGAGAAAGCTTCTTCCCCTGGGGTGCTTTCTAGCATCAATAGATTTAAGGGATGCATATTTGCACGTCCCGATCAGGACTTCTTCGCAGCGCTATCTGCGCCTAGCCATCAGAACAGAGAGCGGAGTGAGACATTTCCAATTCAGAGCCCTCCCATTCGGCCTTTCCTCCTCTCCCAGAGTCTTTTCAAAGGTGGTGGCAGAGGCCTTGGCACCCCTAAGGCTCAGGGGGATTTCTATAATTCCATACTTGGACGACCTCCTGGTGTTCGCCAAGTCGGAGGAGCAGCTTCTCCTGGACCTGAGGAGGACCCAGGCTCATTTGGAAGGGCTCGGTTGGATTCTGAACAAAGAAAAGTCAAATCTAGTGCCCTCCCAGAGGATAGTCTTTCTAGGATACACCATAGACTCTGTTCAGGGAAAGATTTTTCTACCAGAAGAAAAGATAGAGAAAGTTCAGGCTGCGGTGAAGACAATTCAGACGAATGTGCCGATTTCTGTTCGCTCAGCCATGTCCACAATGGGCTTACTCACGGCCGCCATTCCGGCGGTGCAGTGGGCTCGTCTCCATTCAAGGGACCTACAACAGGCGATCCTTCTGAATTGGACCCATGGGGAATCCCTAGAGAAAAGATTCAGAGTTCCGTCTTCAGTGAAGAGGAAACTTTGGTGGTGGAGAGGCCAGGCAGATCTGCGCCTAGGTCTGTCTTGGTCCTTCCCCACTACAAGGGTCCTAACTACGGACGCGAGTTCGTGGGGATGGGGTGCTCACCTGAACGGGCAGATGGCACAGGGATCTTGGACGAGGGAAGAGTCCAGAAGGTCCTCCAATTGGAGGGAACTCAGGGCCATTTGGTTAGGGCTAAGGGCCTTCCAGGAGCTGATTCTGGACCAACATGTCCAGATTCTGTCAGACAACGCCACAGCGGTGGCGTATGTTTCCAGACAGGGGGGCACGAGAAGCAAGGTACTCCTCAATCTGGCCTTACAGACTCTGTCCTGGGCAGAGGTGAACTTGGCTTCCCTATCGGCAGTACACCTAAAAGGCAGCCTAAACCTTCTGGCAGACTTTTTAAGTCGGACGAGGGTTCTGGAATCGGAATGGTGTTTATGCCCGGAGGTCTTCCAAGAGCTAGTAAAGAGGTGGGGAACCCCTCAGATAGACCTGTTCGCGTCCCAGTCCAATGCCAAGGTTCCGGCTTATTTTTCTCTAAACAGAATGGACCAGGCAGAGAGGGTCTAGATGCGTTAGTTCAACGCTGGCCCTTCCGCCTGTGCTATGCCTTCCCCCCAGTTCAGATCATTCCTTTAGTGTTACGGAAGCTTCAGGAGGAGAAGACTACTCTGATCCTGATAGCCCCGTACTGGCCCAAGAGGCCTTGGTTTTCGAGCCTATTGGAACTGGCAGTAGAAGATCCCTGGGTACTGCCAGTCAGAAAAGATTTACTGTTTCAGGGCCCTCTACTTCATCCAGACGTGAGTCGGTTAAGACTCACGGCCTGGTTACTGAAGAGCTAATTCTTAGCAGGAAGGGTTTGTCCAAACGTTTGGTAGATACGCTACTTAGTAGCAGGAAAGAGGTCACGAGGGCCATCTATTTCAAGACTTGGAAGGTTTTCAATTCTTGGTGTGAAGGTAAAAATTATTCTCCTTTGAATACTCGTTCCGTCTTGGAGTTTTTACAAGACGGTATGGATAAGGGTCTGGCAGCCAGCACCTTGAAGGCGCAAGTGGCGGCTTTGTCAGTGTTTCTAGAGAGACGTTTATCTCTAGAGCCCTACGTCATCAGATTTTTTAAGGCCTTAGCCAGGGCTAGGCCTTCCCCGTTTAAATTTTTCCCCAAGTGGGATTTATCAGTGGTCCTGGGGGGTTTGACTAAAAAGCCCTTCGAACCACTGGTAGACGCCTCTATAAAATTTCTGACTTTGAAATTGGTGCTTTTGGTAGCGGTCACCTCAGCGAGGAGGGTTAGCGATCTTCAGGCGCTTTCCATTTTGGAGCCTTTTTTGGCAATCTTCCCTGATAGGGTAGTATTAAGAACTGATCCGAGTTTTCTTCCGAAGGTAGTGTCAGTATTTCATAGGACGCAGGAAATAGTGTTACCTACCTTTTGTCCAACTCCTTCTTGTCCGAGGGAGAGAGAATTCCATTCCTTAGATGTCAGGAGATGCATTAGACGCTATCTAGAGGTCTCTAGTGAGTTCAGAAAGGCGAATTCGCTTTTCGTTCTGTTTTCAGGATCCCGCAAGGGGCATGGGGCTTCCAAGAGTACTCTGGCTAGATGGTTACGCATGGCTATCCATGAGGCATACAAAGCTAAAGGTTTGGATCCTCCTCCCGGAGTAATGGCCCATTCTACTAGGGCAGTGGCAACTTCCTGGGCAGAACGGGCTGGAGCTTCGCCAGAACACATCTGTAAAGCGGCAACGTGGACGAGCTTTTCCACCTTCGCTCGTCATTATAGGATGGATTTGCTCTCTGTGTCAGAGCAGTCTTTTGGCAGGAAGGTCCTGCAAGCGGTGGTCCCACCCTAGAGTAAGTACTCGGTTATCATCTCCAGGTGCTGTCCTGAAAGACGAGGTGAGAAAACCTTAGTTAGACTTACCGGTAACGGTATTTCTATGAGTCTTTCAGGACAGCACCGATAACCCGCCCTTTTATTATTAAAGATAATATATATATATATATGCTAATGCGTGTAGTTTCTATGTTCTGCTTATCTAATTTCAGCGTGGCCGGAGGTACTCGTGAACAACTGAGGCCATGGTGGAAGGGGGTGGAAGTTATAGCATTGACTGCAGTGTTTCCTGGGAAGTGGGTGGAGCTGCGCTCTCTCCAGGTGCTGTCCTGAAAGACTCATAGAAATACCGTTACCGGTAAGTCTAACTAAGGTTTTTTCAGGCCTCTTTTTTTTTTTCACTTGGTGATCTGACCAGTTTCATACTTCCTGTCCTTGGGTGATAATTCTGTATTTATGGAGGAGCACTGTTGTCAGCCTTTACCAGAACTACAGAAACCTCAACCTCTTTTTCTTCATAAATTATTGACCAGATATAACAAAATGGTTTTAATGATACATTTGACAGAGTGAATAGGAGGAGCTCATTGTTCGGGATTTACATAAAATTTAATGCACAATGCTGGTGTTAATTGTTTAATTTTTTCCTATATGTTCTCATTATTTACTTGAAAAAATATTGTTCTAGTGTCAGAAGCCACAGCCATTTAGCATAGTTCACTTGATAAAGGGGTTTAGAAATGTTTTAGGCAAATGTTATGTTTTGTTGAGTGTAAACATAAGCATTCCCCATTTCTGTACATTTAAACAATATATAAATATCAAGCATAATTGCCAATCCTTAGCTGCCTCTGTTGTATAGAAGTTGATAAAAGCCATGCCAGGGAATGCAAGTCTTAACCCTTTAGTAAGTTGGGTCCTTTATGTGGCTCAGTGTTTCTTGGTGGTTTATTTCAAATAAGTTTGTTTTTATGTAGGGTCTCCTAAAGACAAAATTTCTTCACCGGCTTAGATATATCTTGGAAGTTGTAAGACCATCGGGTACTGCTGTTCTGAATATCTTGGATATCCTTACAAGGGTGGCTCGTCACTCTGTAGCAGCCTGCAGCCAGGTAAGAACTGTGGAGAGTGAACTGCCCCTCCAACAACATGTACTCCACTCCAATCAGGATCCAAGAGTAAAGAGAGGAAGCTCTGGGCATCTGGTGTTACACAAGGCTGAGGACTCTCTTCCCACCCACATAAGACAGCACTTACTCTATACCTTGAAGTGGCCAGTATCTCTCTTAACCCCTAGTGTGGTAAGGAAGAGAGGAGAGGTGAGAGCATTCTCCTGCTGGGTTTTTACTTGCATCCTCTGACTGTCTGCATGTACCTTCCCATTATTGTCCCTAATGCCGGGTACACACGATCGTTTTTCGGCATGAAAAAAAACATTGTTTTTCAGCATGTCCAAAAAACAAAGTTTTCCCAACTTCATCATTAAAAACGATGTTGCCCACACACCATCGTTTTTGAAAAATGATGACCAAAGCGCGGTGACGTACAACACGTACGACTGCACTCTAAAGGGGAAGTTCTATTCGCCTTTGGGCTGCTTCTAGCTGATTCCGTGTTAGTAAAAGACGATTCGCGTTTTTTTGTCTGTTACAGCGTGATGAATGTGCTTACTCCATTATAAATGGTAGTTTTACTAGAACGAGCGCTCCCGTCTCATAACTTGCTTCTGGGCATGCGCGGGTTTAAAACGTCGTTTTTGCCCACACACGATCATTTTTAACAACATGAAAAACGACATTTCAGAAGCCGCAAAACGATGCGAAACCCACACACGATCATTTTAAATGACGTTTTTAAAAACGTCGATTTTTTTTCATGCCGAAAAACGATCGTGTGTACGCGGCATTAGACTTAGGCTGGCCATACATTATACAATTTTCTTTAGATTTACCAGAACCATATAATATGAGGTCAAACCTAAACTCTTCATTTGTATGCAATCAGGCAGACCTATGCACTACATAGTTGAAGGTAAATCTAAAGGCAGTTAAATAAAACAAAATGTATAGTATAGGGTCAGCTTTAAAATTAGATGTTGCTCCTGCAGTTTCAGGCATGCCCTGTTCACCTTCATGGGATGTTAGTGCGTAGGCGGCTGAGCTGCAGACATTAGAGGATTGTAAGTAAGGACTTGCACAGGATGTGGTTACAGTTTACTGTATTGGGGTGACAATGAGGGAGGTTTATTTGTCGCTGATCGCCGCCAAAAAATAAAAAATAAAAATACTATCCCCTATTTTGTAAACGCTATAAATTTTGCACAAACCAATCGATGAACGCTTATTGCGATTTTTTTTTTATACCAAAAATAGGTAGAAGAATACGTATCGGCCTAAACTGAGGAAAAGAAAAATTTATATATGTTTTTGGGGGATATTTATTACAGCAAAAAGTAAAAAATATTGCATTTTTTTCAAAATTGTCGCTCTATTTTTGTTTATAGCGCAAAAAATAAAAACCGCAGAGGTGATCAAATACCACCAAAAGAAAGCTCTATTTGTGGGGAAAAAAGGACGCCAATTTTGTTTGGGAGCCACGTCGCACGAGCGCGCAATTGTCTGTTAAAGCGACGCAGTGCCGAATTGTAAAAACGCCTTTGGGCATTTAGCAGCATATTGGTCTGGGGCTTAAGTGGTTAAATGAACCTGTTGCTTTTCCATGTATGGGTAAAGCACTGGCTCTGTACATTTTTATCTAAGGTTTATTAAAGCAAATCTAATTTAGAACAAAAAAATGCATATAGTTTTGCTTACCAAGTCCTAAGATAAGATGCCTGTATTTATTTCCCGTTTTTTGTCTTTTTTTCCCTTTAATTTCCCATTGTAGTCCTATAAGTAGCGCACATCCTGTCCCTGGGGACTGCGCTCACTTTCCCATTGTGTCTACTATGATAGGAGTCATAGTTGACACACAGGCTGGACTTCAAATATGTCTGCCTTTTTTTATCTCCATTACATCATGGAATGATAGAATTACTTATCTACAGAAGCAAAATAAGATTTTTTTTTTGCTGTGTGTTTAGTTTAGAATTTTTGGCAAGATTAACAGGTATTTGGCATGCTTTGAAGGAGATAACTTCTGCTGTTCTGTCTTCCTAGAAAACCAATGTGCCCTTGAATTTCTTTGTAATGTGCATTGCAAAATAAATTACAGATGGCTGGAACATAGATCTTGGGGAAGTGAGGTCTGGGGTCCTGCAGGCACACAATCTATGTTCCCCCTGTTTGTGTTTTTTTTGCCCAGGATGCTCGGATTTCTTTCCACAACCTAGAAAAACACAGTACTTATTGGTTAGAGTGTTTATATGAATGGAGTGTGGTCATTTATTTCTAAGCTTTTCTCAACCACTATTATCAGTGTTTTTTTCTATTATTTATAGAAGTACCTAATATATTAAAAGTATACACATTTAGTGATGATGATTTGTGTTATTACCTCTTATTTTGTTATATTTAGCTTCTGGATTGCCCACGGTTAATAGAGACCGTAGTGCAGGAGTTTCTGCCTTTGCAGTGGAGTGTGCCAATGGAAACCGGAGACACAGCACCTACTATTCTCCACGGAGTGCCTTGTTCAGCTGCTATGAAATTTCTCAGAGTGCTCGCATCTTCTAGCCGCCACTCAGCTGCCAGACTAGTAAGTATTCAGAAATAATAGGAAAGTCTCAGGTTTTTGGAAGCTAAGGTGGATGATGTGAGGCCCAAATCCCATGTTAGTGAGTTTAAAGATATATAGAAAAAGCACATAAAGCGTACACACGCCAAATAATAGGCTTGGTTATATTTATTTTTCAGAGTGTCTTCCTTTGTTTTTATTAGGAGAAAACGTGCAGGAGATGTAGCGTTAAAGGATACTTTTTATTACCTATTGGAGAAGATAATGTATAGATGACAGCATGATTGCTGACAAAGAGATCGGAGTTATTTTTTAAAGTGGTTTTGCACAGAGTGGCCCCGATCCTTGTCTTCTGGGGTCTCTTGGTGGCTGTCTCGGCTCCTCCCCACTTCTGGTAACCCCCCTGGGAAGCTCTCTCCCAAGGGGGTTAACTTGCGGGAGCGCTCCTTTGTCCAGTACTCGGCATCCATCGCCACCAACTACAGGACTCGGTCCCGACCCTCGCATCATTGGAGTTGATTGACAGCAGCGCGAGCCAATGGCTGCGCTGCTATCAATCTATCCAATGAAGAGCTGAGAAGACCGGGCCGAGATCAATCGCGTTCTCAACGCTTGACTTTCGAGGGCTCGAGTAAGTAAACCGGGGGGGCTGGATAACATCAGATGTTTTTTCAATTTAATGCATTGGATGCATTAAGGTGAAACAACATGAACCTTTACAACCCCTTTTAAGCTTGCTTGTCTGAAAGAGACTGTAGATAGGCAGACTTCTCCTTGAGAATGATGGGTAGTGATATATCCTTCTGTCCATGAACCGGTTGCCTGGGTTGTACAGTGCTATGTACATTTTTTATTTATTTTTTGCTTTTTTGTAAAGAAAACCATCTGGCCTGCTTGGAGAAAAGATTTCCACAATTTGAAAAATCCCCTAATATCTCTTGTTGAAAGGGAGGGACATATTTGCTTTGGTAGGATGATTTACATATATCCAAAACCCTGCAAATCTCGCCAGTTAATCCTAATGAATACTGGCATATGAGTTTACTGTATATCTTCGTGGTTATATTTCACAGTTAAAGCTTTATTTATCCTTTTTTTTTTTTTTCTAGCTGCACAAATTCGACGTGAAAAGCCGCCTGAGCAGATTTGGTGTGCAGGAGCCACAAGACTTTCCTCTGCCGAAAGAGGAGGCTGAGAAACTGAGTACAGAGACCTTCCGCCTCTGGGCTATTGCTGCCGGCTATGGACAAGCCTGTGATTTATACAGGTTAGTGGTTGTTGTTAAAGTTTATAATAATATACTGGTAAATTAAAATTTTGAATAGGTCCATTAACGCACTATACATACCGGTAGATAAATAACTTTACGTTCTCAGACCATGCTCCTACCAGACACTGTAAAAGCTGAGAAACTTTAGTTGGAGGTGCAACAAATGCTTTATTTAAAATCCCACTTACAGTGTTCTAAAGGATAGTGCAATACTTTACACTCAGGGAGTCTCGTAAGGCCTATGTCAGAACTCAGGAAGCCAGATTATTAGTATATGTACAGATGTCGCCAAAAGTTTTAAGATTGATACAAATATACATTTTTACAAAGTCTCAGTTTTTATGATGGAAATTTGCTTATACTCTAGAATGTTATGAAGAGTAATCGGATGAATTGCAATTAATTGCAAAGTCCCTTTTTGCCATGAACATTAACTTAATCCCCCCAAAAAAACATTCCCCTGCATTTCAGTCCTGCCACAAAAGGGCCAACTGACATCATGTCAGCGATTCTCTTGTTAGCACATGAGGACAAGGCTGGAAATTATTCTGTAATGCTGATTGAGTTAGAATGACAGACTGGAAGCTTAAAAATGAGGGTGGTGCTTAAAATCATTGCTCTTCCTCTGTTATCCATGGTTACTTGCAAGGAAACTTGTGTAGTTGTCATTGCTTTGCACAAAAAGGGATTCACAGGCAAGGATATTGCTGCTACTAAGATTGCACCTAAATCAACCATTTATCAGATCATCAAGAACTTCAAGGAGAGAGGTTCAATTGTTGTGAAGAAGGCTTCAGGGCATCCAAAAAAGTCCAGCAAGCGCAGGCCCGCCTCCTGCAGTTGATTCAGCTGCGGCATTGTGGCATAACCAGTGCATAGCTTGCTAAGGAATGGCAGCAGGCAGGTGTGAGTGCATCTTGCATTCACAGTGAGGCAAAGACTTTTGGGGGATGGCCTGGTGTCAAGAAGGGCAGCAAAGAAGCCACTTCTCTCCAGGAAAACATCAGGGACAGACCGATATTCTGCAAAAGGTACAAGGATTGGACTGCTGAGGACTGGAGTAAAGCCATTTTCTCTGATGAATCCCCTTTCCGATTGTTTGGGTATCTGGAAAAAACCTTGTCCGGAGAAGAAAAGGTGAGCACTACCATCGGTCATGCCAACTATAAAGCTTCCTGGGACCATTCATGTGTGGGGTTGCTTCTCAGCCAAAGGAAGTGGGCTCACTCACAATTTTGTCTAACAACACAGCCATGAATATATCCCGTTAAGAACTTGTGGTCAATCCTCAACAGGTGTGTGGACAAAAAAACTCACAAATTCTGACAAACTCCAAGCATTGATTATGCAAGAATGGGCTGCCATCAGTCAGGATGTGGTCCAGAAGTTGATTGACCGCATGCCAAGGTGAATTGCTGAGGTCTTGAAAAAGATGCAAATTCTTTGCATAAACTTAATGTAATCTTCAATAAAATCCATTGAAATGCTTGTAATTATGCTTCAGTACATCGTAGTAACATCTGACAAAAGATCTAAAAAACACTGAAGCAGTAGACTTTGTGAAAATTAATATTTGTGTCATTGTCAAAACTTTTGGCCACGGCTGTAAACCCCTTATTTTTCCAAAATGTTTGGTTATATACACTTTTCTTAATATCTTTTTTTTTTTTTTTTTCAATTTGCTGCAAAGTTTTTTGCCTGGAGTTCCTGCTGACAACAGCATTTACTATTACAGACTGACAATGCTTAGCCACTGCTTAACAAATAGCAGCAGCCTTGTTGGTCTTCTTCAGAGCCACTTGAATTGGCTGTTCGGCTACTCATCAGGTCTGTAGTTGCATCTTGCTGACCTGAAAGGCAACCTAGCCTGCAACTGAAAATGTTCACATGGCAGGCTGACAACGCTGCTGATAATTGTGAGGCAGTGGCTTAGAGCTGATGGCCTTCTATGCATTCTCCTTCAGAAAATTATGAGTGCCAGGTATATTAGGAGTACACTACATGTGTGTGTGTGTTCTCTTGTTGCAGAGATGCTCTGGCAATGTGAATCTGTTATGGAATATAATGAAACGGTTACTATATATCATTTTGAAAATAAAAGCAAGATGTATGTTTTGGTGCTTCTTTCAGAGAGCTGTACCCAGCTGTGATGAGAATTCTACAGTCCCTAACCAGCATTATTGCCTCCTGTAAAGGAAACAGTTCCTCTGCAGCCCTCTCCATCCAGCGGGCGGCTGCTGTAGTTACCCTGCTCAGTCATGTGACTCAGACAGCGGGCTGCACTGCAGAGCTTGAAGCAAAGCTGCACAGGTAAGATTTTTTATGCAGTGAACTCTGGATGCTTTTATAAAGTACGAATGTTTCTTAAGTGGGGGTGGAACCTTTTTCTAACAGAAAATTAAGTTTGCTATAGGCAATACCACAATTTTGTTTTTGTGTTTTCCAAATCTCTTATAAAATACCCTTGCAACTCTTCTTTTATATTTTAGTATAAAGTCCCCAACCTTTGTCTGAATTCTTGCACACAAACTTGTTTTTATGAAGTTTTTAAAGAAAACATATACTAAGGAATTATGAAGCCTGCTATTGCCTATCTCTCCAAAAATGTTACTTGTTTGGCTTTCATGCTAAATAAGTGGTTTCAGTACTTTCCTAGCCACTAATATAGAATAAGCATACAGATTATGAGTTGTGAGTTCACCTTGACTTTCTGATCTTCATGCTGGCCCAGGTCGGTGACTAAAAAAGTACTAAAGCAGTTGGAATAGCATTAGATTCGTTGCAGCTAATATTTCCAAAAGGTGGTCAGCAATATCATCTTCGGTATACATCTCATTATAGGTGTCCATGAAAGTGAACCTGACTCAACTTGCAAAGTGTCTGAGGTTATTAAAATGACCTGGCCTAAACCAATCCCATCTTATTCCGTTTTCAAATGCTAGAGTTGGCATTAAAGGATGTTGACATTTGACCGTTGATTGACATGGCATGAGCACTACAAGAGACCGGGCTTAATGTTAATTTGGAGAGAAGTTGAGGTCCGATTAACAGCTTAAGGTGATAATAAAAACAAAAAACAAACCTGTTATTCTTACCTGCTCGGTGCAGTGGTTTTGCACAGAGCAGTTCTGACACTCCTCTTCTCAAGACCTTTGTATTTCAGGTAGAAAGGTAGACCTTTGTTTTTCATAATAAAGGAGAACTACACAATAGGAAAAAAGTAGAAATGCATCACTACCATAAAAGAATATCACAATACTTAAAGGGGTTGTAAACCCTCGTGTTTTTCACCTTAATGCATCCGGATGTATGACACAGGAGCATGCCCGCAAGGTAACCCCCCTTGGGATAGAGCTTCCCAGAGGGGATTATGTATTGCAGGGAGGAGCCGCGAGAGGTGCCGTGGGACCCCAGAAGAGGACGATCGGGCCACTCTGTGCAAAACTAACTGCACAGTGGAGGCAAGTATGACATGTTTGTTATTTTAAAAAAAAACTGAACCCATAGTATCACTTAAGTGATATTAGAGTCGATAGAAAAAAAAAATCTCGGGTCCCCGGCGGCGCTCCCGGCCTCTCCCTCCCGTCAAGTGCCCCCAGAGGAACTAACTTTCTTCTCTTCATTGGCTCACTGAATGTGAATGACAGCAGCGGTCCCAGCCACTAAGGGAGAGCAGAGAATGCATTAAGGTAAAAAAAAACCTTCATACTTCAGAACCACTTTAAAGTGGTTGTAAAGTCGGAAGATTTTTTATCTTAATGTATTCTATGCATTAAGATAAAAACGTTGTGTGCAGCAGCCCCTTTAATACTTACTGGAGCCTCATTTCTATCCAGCGATGTTGCAGGAGTGTCTCGGTTGCCCAGGACTGTCCATCCTCATTGGCTGAGACAGCAGCATGGTGGCATTGTTTTTCGCTTCTTTCATTTAAAGTCAGTGAGCCAATGAGGAGAGAGAGGGGGCGGGGCTGAACCACGGCTCCATGTCTGAATGGACACACAGAGCAGCAGCTCGGTTGCCCCCATAGCAAGCCACTTGCTGTGGGGGCGCTCAGCAGGAGTGAGGGACTGGAGAAAATGAGGACCTGGGCTTCTCTGTGCAAAACCACTGAACAGGGCAAGTAAGTATAAGTATAACATTTTTAAAGAAAAAACAAAACTTTAGTATCACTTTAAGCCCAAGATCACTGGGACCCCACATGGGCACAAGGATACATTTTTTACCAACACAAGTACTCTTGATATGAAAACTCTCTGACCTTCTAAATGGATCATACTGTATATAAAACAACTGCTAGCACATTTTTTTGGTTCAGTGCTACTACACCTAGTGACTATAAAGGTCCAGGTCCTTCAAGTTCGATTTCAGATGGAATTTTTGGCTGAATTGGGACCTGAAACGGACCAGTAGACGGACAGGACCCCTGTACAATTCGCACCAGAGCCGCTCCGGAGATGTGTGAGAGATGCTCCGGAGATGTGTGAGCCGGTCACAATCTCCTGACATGGGAATTGGATGCAGGGAAAACCGCATCCAATTCACAATATTGTGAACCCAGCCTTAGGGCCCTTTCACACGGCGAGGGCCTATTTGCTCAGCGGGGATTGCTCCATTGATCCCCGCTGAGCAGGCAGATAACAGTTCTGTGTCTGCACACTGTGCAGGGACCGACCTGTCAGAGCGCCGCTCTCCTCTATGGGGGATTGGTTGAAGACAGACCGTAGAGTCCGTTTTCATCCGATCTGCCAGACGGATGAAAAATAGGGTTTCTATCCATCACACTTTAGCGGATCAGAGCTGGTCGGATGTCAGCGGGCATGTCACCACTGACATCCGTGGCTCCATAGAGCTGCGCGGAGCATCCATTCAGGCCCGCCTAAAAAACGTCATCAACCCGACTATAATAATATACTATAATATTGTGTATAAATCGCTTAGAATAAAACCAATAAATGTGAAAAAACAATGTTCCTCTTGGTGACCTGAGCTTATAAAATCGCACAGTCCTCTTTAAAAAAAAATTGTATGCTACCTCTAAGTGCTTTTATAAATATGTTTAAATGCCAAACAAATTATTTCTGAGTTTTCCAATGTCCACATTGCTCTAACTCTTACCCCTCTTTTTAATCCTGCGGACTTTCTCTTGGTTGAGAGGTCTATAATAAGTGGGGGTTTTAGCCCAACATGGGTAGAGGGCAGACTCGCAAAGTATTGGTTTGGCGTTTACAATTATTTACACCAAAAGGATTCTCCTGTTACTGTAGAAATATTTTATAGCGCAGGTCGGGTTCACTTCAGGGAAAGATTGTTTTATTTTTTTACAGAAACCAGCGATGTTCATACTTTTCAACTGTCAAGTTCCATTACAGGTTTGAACCTGACCTTATGAGCAACACAGACAGTCCATCTTACAGACACAGACGGCTATAGCTTTTCTGTTTTGTTGAGGAAAAGTATTTGCCATACTTTGTGCTACAGTCAATACGGACACCTACAATTTTTACAAAACAGTCCATCTGTAGCTAATGTTGCCCCAAATTAAAACATATGTAACTTTGCAGCACTCCTGTGGGCTCCGAACCTCAGATTCCTCCACCTGCAGTATCATGGGATAATGTCGCTGGATTACAACCCATAGTGGAAGGATGTTTGTGCAGATGTCTGCAAGAAGTTGGAAATGCTAGCACTTGGGACTTGCTTCAGCCACTCACCCTTTCATCCATCAACTTTCTTGCATCATACTATGAAGCTGCTAGCCGGCAGGTGAGAGCTAATAATTGCTTGCACTTATTTGTTTTTGGAAACTGATAGACAAATGTGATGTGATAGTACATGTAAACAATGTTTAGTTTGTGAAAAGCTACCCTGAAGAGAATCCTGTTTGGTCAGCATTGAAAATGTATAAAAAAGAGTCTCTACTATAATATATAATCCCTGGAATTCATAAAGACTGGTTCAGACAGATTTTGTAAAAAGGGTCTTTCATGCAATCTAAGGGCTCTTTCACACAGGCGGACCATTCAGGTCCGTCTGCCAGTTTTTTTGGCGGACCTGAACGGGCGCTCCGTGCTCCTCTATGGAGCCACCGATGTCAGCGGTGACATGCCCGCTGACATCCGGCCCGCTCCGATCTGCCAGAGTGTGACGGAGGAAAACCCTATTTTCCATCCGTCTGGCGGTTCGGGTGACGACGGACCCTACGGTCCGTCGTCATCCGATACCCCCATAGAGGAGAGCGACGCTCTGACAGGTCGGTCCCTGAACAGTGTGCAGAGATCGACCTGTCCTCTTCCGGCTCAGCAGGGATCGACGAAGCGATCCCCGCTAAGCAGAGCGGAGCCCGAAAATGGTCCGCCACATGTGAAAGAGCCCTAAGGCTGGGTTCACACTATTGTGAATTGGATGCAGGTTTCCCTGCATCTAATTCCCATGTCAGGAGATTGTGACCGGCACTCTATGGAGTCGGTTCACACATCTCCGGAGCGGCTCTGGTTCGAATTGTACAGGGGGTCCTGTCCTTCTTCTGGTCTGTTTCAGGTTCCAATTCAGCCAAAAATTCCATCTGAAATCGGACCTGAAATGGTGAACCGGACCTCTGCTGTGAGCCACTTTGTGCTGCAATGTGAACCAAGCCTAAAAGTAGTGCAGAATGCGCCAAATCCATGTACCTATCTAGGACTTATACTTTGCACATGCTGCGCCACTTTTTAGAATGCTTTTTAGAATGTCTACCTTTGCAAAATCTGCCTGAGACCCCTTTCACACTACACCGACTTCAAAGTCACGCGAGTTCACTGCAATTTTGCTGCTATTTCAGGGAATGTCTGTGTAAGTGGCATCAAAATCGGACCAAAGTAGTGCAGGTAATACTTTGAATTCTGAACAGTCGGACTTGAAGTCGTACTAATATGAATGGTTGTCATTGGAAATCATGGGAAACAACTTGTCATGCTACTTTGCCATCACAAATCGTGGGACAGGTCATATAAGTGTGAAAGGGGCCTCAGCTAGTTTCTCTCTCTATACTCCAAAAGAGAGTTGGCTCTAATTAGCTCCACTTTGGTAAGATACAAACTGTCAGCATTTTATTCTGAATTTGGTGCATTCATTGCACCACAATGTAAAAGTGTTGCATTTTAGAACGACCTAAATTTGGTGTAAAAGTCACTGTCAGAACCAAAAGTGTTGCATATGCTTCATGATTTGGACGTGGTACATTACCAAGAGGGATTAACGCCAGAAATGTGGCCCAACAGCTTTATTGAATTCCCCCAGTATGTTTTTATTGCTAAAAAATGTTTGATGAAGAGATTTGACCTAACCTTCTGTCCATGTGACACAGCAATAGAAGTTTAAGGCAAACCTCTGCAATGAGGACACAGGAAGCGAGAAAAAAACACAATGAGAGCTTTGGCTGGAGTTGGACTTTAATGGAAAGAAAGTGCAGATAAACATTCTATATGTCATTATTTTTGTGTAGAAAAAAAGCCTCAAAATGAATAAGTTTCTTAGAATAATTGACAGTTCATGGGTCACACTGCTTGTTCTTTGCTTCTCTAAGTGTACAGTGACTATGAAATGACAATTAAAGGGACAAACACATTTGGCTAGGTTGCCTTTATTTCATTTTTTTTTTTAAACACAGATATCCCATGTTTAGCAGTGGACAGTGCTACTTTTGCAGGTTTTTTTTTTTACAGGTTAGCCTCTGTACTGACAGTGATCTGTGTGTTTTTTGCAGCCCTCTCTGAATAGTGTTGTGTGCAATGAAGAAATAGAGAAGTTGACAGAAAATGTTCTGCTGCCTTTACTAGATCAGCCATCTGTGCAGTCTATGTGGGACTTACTCAGGTAAACTTTTCCTTACAGTAATAAAATTACACAAGATCTGACGGTGAATGTACTGGGGTCAAACTGGTGCAAAATCAACACTGTTGCTCACAGCAAAAATATTCCTTGTTGGCAATGAAATATTGTATACAAACATCAAAGACATTTTTCATGGGACTTTAAGAAAATGTTTTTCCGCATTTAAAAGATTTATTGCAATAGATGAAAATCTTATACATGAATAAGAAAATTTGTAACAGGGCAAGCTGATTTGATTTATCAGTATACAATCTGCATAATATTCATGTGGTGATAATAATGTATAAATTCCACTCTTCCAAGTTTTCACCTTTCATGACAATAATCTCACTTCTTCAGATGTCCAATGTAAAGTCTGTAAGCTAAAATAAACGGTTTCATAGAATATGTTAAGAAAATCACTTCAAAACGGGGGGGGCGGGGGGGGAGTGGGAGATGTAGTATATATTCATATGGATATCCATTGATAAAACAATACTTACAAATCAGCTAAATAAAAAGCAGTCTAAGATCACACCTCCAAATGGAAACTGTTGGAGGGTCTATTGATGCTGGCTACTGGGGAATCTATTGTTGCTTGAGGTGATCTATTTTTGCAGGGGGTTCTATTGTTGTTCGGAGGTGGGTAGGGGGTGGAGTCAAGGGTGGCTTGGAAGGGAGGAGTTCCTGCACCTATTCTCTGAGAAAATAAGGCCTGAGTACATACATTGTGTAAAGCTAAACAAAATCGGTGCTCCCCAGCCGTAGGTCCCCCAGACAACAAACTGCACACTTGTAGAGGAGAAATGGGGCTACATGTGTGACAAGTTCCGGGTCCAGGGTACCTATGACCGGCCGTACAGGGTCCCCAAAGTCACTGGAGAAATGGCCGTTTAACATGGGAGTCTATGGAAGGGGTGCCTGGATTTGAAAAATCGGTGCTCCCTGGCCGTAGGTCCCCCGGACAGCAAACTTTGCACACTTGTAGAGGAAGAGTGGGGCTACCTGTGTGCCAAGGTTGGCTGGTAACCGGTTCCCAAATCCAGGAGATCAGGCTCAAAAAGTTGACTTAAGTATAAGCCGAGGGGGGGCATTTTCAGCACGGTAATAATATACAGTACTTAAGTCTGAGAAGAAATTATTAGCACATTTGTTGAAACATATAAATACACTTTTTTTCTTTCCTTTTTTTTTAAGTTTTATTTTTTTTTAATAACTTCCTCCAGTGTTCTTTTCTTATTATAGAGTAGTGAGTTTTGGTAACCTTACCTGCTCGGGCAGACCGGAAACTGACGCTAGTGCGTCCCTATTAAAATAAAAGGCAAAATGAGCTGTGCTAACCTAAACATTAAATGCTCAAAAATAACAGTGAAAAATGTCCATAGATTTATCAAGTAAACCATAGAGGTAAGTGTCCATAAGGTGTTTTCTGTGACAAATAAGTGAACATTGTCACACCACAACAAAAGTACAACTCCACCACATAAAAGCCATGCTTACCAGGTGGCAAGCTTGAAAAGCTTGCGGCTAATACCCAGCCAAGGCCTTTATCCTGAGGGGAAAGTTATGTCAGCTCTGCAACAGATCACACTGTGCGAAAAGAGGCCAAACAGACATCTAGGTTATAGCCCAAGGACCAAGGAACGACCTCAACGTACAGTGGGCAATGAGCCAGGAACCCAAAAAGGAAACTCGCAATAGTGTAAAAACCAACTACACCTTTAATCATAAAATTGTATAGAACTTACAACAAGGCATAGATAAAAAAGCAGGGAATGAATAAGCCGGCCGGCTTGCATAGACCATCCAACCTTCCGGGATTGTAGCAACGCATTTTGCCTTTTATTTTTGCTTGTATCTCTCAGCAGAGCTGCAGCTTATGTTGGATTTCCTTAAATTTATTTATTTAGTGATTATTTACCGGTATGTGATTGCACAGTTTTTTCTATATTAAAACCTAGGAAATAAAACTTAGGAAATAAAACTACGGTATATGTATCCAGGTTTGTTACCAAATGAGAGTCCTACATGTCCTGAAAACCTGTTTGTGATATGTTAGTGTAGACTACAAAAAGCTACACGTTGTGGAACCAAAATGTTGCTGAAATGATAATGCTCTGAAACTCAAGGGGCTGAGGTTAAAAGGAAAAAAAAAAAATCAAGTTATTAAGCATATTCCTGGATGGCTTTTGTGGATGGACTTTTTTGTCTTTTTTGCAACCTGGCTAACTATGTAACTATATGTAACATATGTAATGTTTTTACATGTTCTTGGCCTCATATTACTAGTCATGAAAATGTTCAAATAATTTATGTTCCTTTTCTTGCTTTCAGACCTGAATTTTGCCTAATATATATCCCTTTTGTCTCTTTTTTCACTATAAATCTTGTGCTGTCAGGTCTTGCTCTGCTGTGTGTAACCCTCTTACCTGCTCCCCTCTCCCGGAGTCTGTCAGCAGCATTGTGACCCTAAGTTGTGCTGGAGGGAAACCACCACTTAGCCTGCCTGGGAAAAAGTCCCCGTTTCCTATACTGACCGCTATGCTTAACCTCGTCTGCAGTATCTGCAATATCCACAAGGGGATGATCAACAAGGTGAGCGCCAGACAATACACAGACATTAATGGTAAGGTGTATCAGTGAGTCTTGGTTCACACTGATGTGGTGCGACATTTGTATTGATTCCTATGCTTTTTCCGCACCACATCACAGTTGTACTCTGTTCATGCAAAACGCTGCTGATGTCAATGTTAAGTTAAAGTGTTACTAAACCCAGGACCCTGCATTCGCTATATCTGGTCTTCCACAGTGCACAGAACATGGAAATGCAATAATTTTAGTACATATATACCGCTAATAATAATAAAGGCGAAAGGGCGCAACTAGAATATATGCAATTACCAAAAATTAATAACAAGTGAAAAATGTGTGTCAACAAATAATTGATTATTTGTTGACACACATTTTTCACTTATTATACATTTTTGGTAATTGCATATATTCTACTTGAGCCCTTTCACCTTTATTATACGTTCATTAGTTGTCACAAATTTTGGAGCTGCACTAGTGTATGTATGTATTGTGTGTGTGTGTGTGTGCATGTGTGTGTTTGTGTGTGTGTGTGTGTGTGTGTGTATGTATGTGTGTGTATGTGTGTATATATATATATATATATATATATATATATATATATATATATATATATATATATATATACATACACACACGTGTGTGTATGTATGTATGTATGTGTGTATATATATATATAATATGTATTTATTTTTTATGTCTATTATTGGCGCCGTTTCCTATTATACCTTTTTCACATATATACTGCTTAATGCCATTTCTCATCAGCAGTATAGTGACTTCTATCAGTTTGTGCTCAAAGCTTGTAGGAGGAGTTTTCATTCTCTTCTGTCTGTCCTTTGAGGCTGCAGGACCCCTGGCCTCTGTCTGGACAGTGCTGATTAGCCCTGTGCTGATCACATGCACCCTCCCAAGAAAAAAGCAAAACTCTAGCAATGAACACTCTGAGCATGTGCAGAATGACTCTAAAGGCTCTGTCTTATCAGAAGATGGATTGGGGACAATGGAAGAATGGGAGGATAAGAGAAGATAGGATCAAACAGCCTTTATTCATAATGCAGAGGATATAGCCTCTCTCCTCTTTTTTTCTTTCTCTTGTTTGGTTTCACCATCAAGAGTTTGAGAAATTAGTTTTTTTTTTCATTCACAAATCTTTTTTAATCTCATACACAGGAGCACCTCATGTGTGATACATCAAGGGAAATTGTGTTCCTTTGACTAATGATCACCTGGGAGTGTTTGGTGAAACGCCCCATTCACCTCTTTCCCTCCCATATTTAAGCACATTTTGGTCATTTGTTCACTAGCTACGAGTAAGCATCACAGGATGCGAAACATGACAGCTCTTTTTTCCTAATCCACTCCTTGGTTGACTGCATGAATTTTGGCTGTTTTTTCCATTTGAATTTTTGTTGTTTTTTCATGTTTTGAATAAAGACATAGTTTTTTGAGGAGTGCAGCGATCCAGGATTTTTCTTTCATCGCAGAGGATATAGCCCCTTGTTCCCCAGTGAGCATGCATATACAGACTGATTTAACTTTTGTGGGTTTAGTAACAGTTTAATGACACCCCAAAAACAAGTTGCAAGACTAATGTAATGGGCTGAATCAGGTCGCATGGATGTCAACACCATTCCAGTGTGATAAATAAAAATGCCTGCACTCTAAGTCATGCAGGTGTGGTGCGATTTGAGCAGACAAAATGAATGGGCTCAAGTTGCACTGCAAACAATTGCATGTGATTTGATTAGTTATGCGTTGCAATTCCTGTTCCGAATCACATGGGGTTTTTCGCATCGCATCAGTGTAAACCAGCCACTGGGTCTTTGCAAATAGCAGAGGGCAGGTTTTAAACCATTCTTCAGAAGTGGTTTTTAATAGAGCAATGCACATTTATGTAAATGCAAAGCAGTTACTCTTCACAGTAGAATATTTGGACAAAAGTAATAACTTATTGGAGAACTATTTAACATGTAACATCCCATTCTCTGTCTGTCCTGGTGACCATTGTCTTTGATATAGAAAGTTATGGGAAATCCATCATTTTAAGTTGCTGCAGGAAAAGGAGGTGATTGGAAATCTTCCAATGGGAAAACCTGTTCTGGAAATCTACCTCCTGCTGTGTCACTTGGACGGAAAGTGAAGGGTAATTTCCCCAAAGTGGAATCGAAAAAAAACGGTGTTCTTAAGCATTGTCTGCTCATTTCAGAGCTAAAAAATGATTTGGCTTTACAATACTTTGTCATTGCAAAAAACATCATTATTGTGGGTGTGCTGAAATCTAGCGCTGTCATATAAAATTGAAGAACACCTGTCATGAAAGAAATACAGTATCTGCTGCTGATGACCTTTCTTTGGAAAATGCTAGTTGTCTGTCTTTATTCGGACTCTCTGAGTGAGTGAAAAACTTATATAGCGCAACACATGCGAACTGAATCGCCTCTGGGCGCTTAGTATCCGTTCCCTACTGTCCTTTTGCCTTCAGAAAAGATGGGTTTTGAGTTTTTTTCTGAAGGCCAGGTGATTCACCTCCATTCGGATGCTGGTTGGTAGAGCGTTCCATAGTCGAGGTCCTTGGACTGCAAATCTTCGTTCTCCTTTGGACTTGTATCTGGCTTTGGGTATCTGGAGTTGATTTTGGTCAGTGGATCGGAGCACGTGATTGGGGTTGTGACTTGGAGCACGTGATTGGGGCAATATGCCCTCAGTTATTTCTGGTTCGCTGACCCAGAAAAGCATTTAATTCAGGAAAGTCAGATATCATTTCTTTCAGTCATTATAACAACAAGCAGCTACTTTTTTTTTTTTTTTTTTAAATGAGAGGCCAACAATGTCAGTGTGGTTTTCTAATGACATGTATTAAAGGGAATTTTTCAGAACAGAGAATATGGAAGGTGACATTTCTGACCTCCTGAGCTGTCGTCGTTATTGCTTGACTGACTGCTTTGTGAAACGCTGACCTGAAACAAGCTTGTAGATATCAAGTCTCCTGACCCCAGATTAGACTTGGACCCCTTTCACACTGAGGAGTTTTTCAGGCGGTTCAGCGCTAAAAATAGTGCCTAAATACCACCTAAAAAACTCCTGCCCTGCAGTCTCAGTGTGAAAGCCCGTGGGCTTTCACACTGAGGCGATGCGCTGGTAGGACCGCTCCAAAAGTCCTGCCAGCAGCATCTTTGGAGTGGTGTGTTTACCACTCCTTCCCATTGAAAACAATGGGACACCGCGGCTATACCGCCGGCAATGCGCCTCTACAGATCCGCACCAATTTTGACGGTATAGCGCCACTAAAAATAGCGACACTATACCGCCACTGCACCTCCTGCCCCGGTATGAAAGGGGCTTTATTGTTTGAAGCCAGTGCTTTACCTAATGGTGAAGGAAGGGTGAAGATTACAGCCCTGGCACGTGTGCCATCTAAGACAGCTGGCAGCTATTATATATTTTGATCCTGACCTGTACCTTTTACCTATGTGTTGTGTTAACACGCATGTTGCCACAACACACCATGCAAAGGTTAGTGCATTGAAGTGCCATTCATTTTCCGTGACACTTCTGTACACAAAGGGAATGCAGGGCACCGCAACACACAATAACACTAAAACATGGTCCATGTCTGATTTTTGGTGTGTTGACAGCCCATTCAGATGATTAGGCTGCCTTTTAACAAGTTAACACTTGATATGACCCCTGGCAGAGCGTGCGCAGAGGGTGTGCCAGGTGTGCCTAATCGCCTAGTGAGCAGTATCATTATCGCTTGGTGTGGCAGCAGAGAGATGGGAAAGATTTCCCTTTTAACCGGCTCTGCCATAAGAGAAGTGCTTACGTACTTCTTAAATTGTGCCGGCAGGGAGATCAATGTGCCTTGACCATCAGTATGTAGACACGCACACTTTGGGGTACACACCCTAATGCAATAGGCTGAGCACACCTATGCCCCTGGTAACGCAGACTCAATTATATGTAAATGGGCCTTTAATGATTATTAAGTTATCAGTCAGCAGCTGATGTGGAGTCAAGTGTAAAGCCCTTCCCACCAATGTTTTTGGTTTTGCAGCTTCTAACTTTGCATGTCAAAGCTCTCTTGTTTTGATAAAATATATTTACATTCATACATGTGACTTTTACAATCGGCTGCATTGATTTCGATTCGTTTGGGTGAAACAACCCCTTTAAGTGAACTAATGTTCTTTTATGTTAGTGATGCATTTCTACTTTTTTTTTTTTCTCTATTGTTTAGTTCTCCTTCATTTTGAAATACAAAGGTCTACAAAATTATTTCCTTAAGACAACTGAATGTCCAACCCCAGCAGTGACTTCTTCCTCCAACTGGCTCCTGCGTCACGAATATCACTTCCATTATTTCATGCTGTCGCTGCTGTACAAAGTGGTAAATTGTGTGCTTTTTTTTTTTTTTATGTTTTCCTGTCACTTATTTGTGTAGTAATACATGTCTGTTTTACTAAATTTTGGTCTGGTCATAAAGATCATCAAGTGACAGCTTCATACTCCTATAAGATAGAAAGCCAACATGGAACCAAGGAAAGGTTTAAAGAGAAGAAATAGACATATGAACTGACCTAGTAAAAGCCTGTTTTTATCCCAATTTAAATTCTGTAGGGAGTGGGGTGGAGGGCGCATTTGAAAGAGACGGCTCAAGGCAAACCCACCAACATTTTGTAACTTTTTTGTTTGTTCTGATTCAAGTGCATCTCCTTTATTTGTAGCCACTCTCTGAATAAATTTGAATGTTTGCCTGTTCAGATTTGTTGAAAAAGTTACTAATTTTCATGAGGGACATTTACTTCTTCTACATGACTGTATATTTGGATGCAGCTTCTTCTTCCTCCATTTTATTTGTCATTATGGCTGTGATAGAGATATTCAGTACTATGCTTCTTTGGTGTGGAGACCAGTGTAAGTGTCTAATATGTTTTTTTTTTTTTTTTTATGAAATAACATTTATGTAAAATTGGTTTTGAGAATGAAAGTTATCCTAATCCATTACATTTATTTAAAATATGCTTCCTTCATAGGCATCTATGTCTCCAGAGCAGTCCCATTATACTTTGATTTTCCACTCTGTCTCTCTGAACTTGCTGAGTCGACTCTTACCAGGCAGTGAGCACTTGGCTCATAGGATCCTTACCACTTTTGCATTCAATCCTATTTTTATGCCGTAAGTACTTGCTATCCAATGTGCATTTTAATTTTTTTTGCCTGCCAGTTGTTTTGCCATCTGTGTCCCATTGGGGAGCTTTACTCTCACTTCCTGTCCCATAGCTAAAACGGGAAGTGAAAGTAAATCCTCCAAAGTGAGGTACTTCCTGGTTGTCACCTGGGTTTGCTGGAACTAGTGTCACAGTTGCTACATTTTCTCTCTTCTAAAGTTCTGGGGACAACCCAGCATTTGGGATTTTATTTTACTTTTACTTTGAGTG
The DNA here is from genome assembly GCF_905171775.1 of Rana temporaria. Taxonomy (NCBI): domain Eukaryota; kingdom Metazoa; phylum Chordata; class Amphibia; order Anura; family Ranidae; genus Rana; species Rana temporaria. Next base: position 53,417,630 of record NC_053501.1, read on the forward strand.
ATCACAGTAAACGTGACAAATAGAGAGAACGAATCTCCCTAATGGGGGGGGGTGCAAACTGCAATAAAAACTTGATAGGTATTCTAATCCCACTACAAAACAAAATAAAACAAAAAAAATTGCCTTTGGTTGTACCTTAGTCTAAAATGTTTTCAATCCATCATATGCCCACACCTAAAGACATAGACATCAAAGGGTGGTCAGACATGAAGGCATTATCCGACTGTTTCTTTGCATGTTTTAAGCCCATAGACATGTTCCAAGTGCGCATTCTTTGAAATCTAAAGCTCCCAGAACATCCAATAAGTACATAAATACTAATCGCAAAACAAAATGCACCCAGCAGTATAATCTCAGTGAAGTAAAATAAAAAGGTGAGACCACATGGAAAAAAAACATTAACCACTTAACCCCCGGACCATATTGCTGCCCAAAGACCAGAGCACTTTTTGCGATTCGGGACTGCGCCGCTTTAACTTACAATTGCGCGGTCGTGCGACGTGGCTCCCAAACAAAATTGGCGTCCTTTTTTTCTCACAAATAGAGCTTTCTTTACAGCGACAATTTTGAAAAAAATGAATATTTTTTTACTTTTTGCTGTAATAAATATCTCCCAAAAATATATAAAAACATTTTTTTTCCTCAGTTTAGGACGATACGTATTCTTCTACATATTTTTCGTAAAAAAAAAATCGCAATAAGCGTTTATTGATTGGTTTGCGCAAAAGTTATAGCGTTTACAAAATAGGGGGTATTTTTATGGCATTTTTATTAATATATTTTTTTTACTAGTAATGGCGGCGATCAGCGATTTTTTTTTTTATCAGTACTGCGACATTATGGCGGACACTTCGGACACTTTTGACACATTTTTGGGACCATTGGCATTTTTATAGCGATCAGTGCTATAAAAATGCATTGGATGACTATAAAAATGCCACTGGCAGTGAAGGGGTTAACACTAGGGGGCGGGGAAGGGGTTAAGTATGTCCCTGGGTGTGTTCTTACTGTGGGGGGGGGGGGGGTGGCCTCACTAGGGGAAACACTGATCCTCTGTTCATACATTGTATGAACAGAGGATCAGCGTTTCCCCCCCCTCTGACAGGACCGGGAGCTGTGTGTTTACACACACAGCTCCCGTTCCCCGCTCTGTAACGAGCAATCGCGGGTGCCCGGTGGCGATCGAGCCCGCCGGGCACACGCACGGGAGTCGGGGGCGAGGGGGGGGGGCGCACGCGCCCCCTAGTGGCCGCTCGAAAAGCGGACGTATAGCTACGGGCTCTCGCCCAGGAGAGCCGACCTGCCGCCGTATAATGACGGTGGCTGGTCGGCTAGTAGTTAAATAGCCAGTGGAACAGGGTAAGAGGCATGTGAAACCTTACTTAGTGTGTTTTTATGTATTTTTTTTCTAATATGTGCAGTAATCCAGCAAAAATAGCTCCCTCCCCTTTGTGTACTAGTTTCCTGTAGTAAAAACTGTCAGTACTGCGCTCCCCCCTCCCCCTCTGTGCAGGATGACTGGTCTTGATGCTTACACACACACACACACGATTTATATTTTTGGAGACCCATGAGGAATGTCTTTAGATGAGCGTTTTTCAGCCTCGAGTCCAGCATTTTAATACTTCTCTTTATTTTAAGTAGGGTGATTGTTTTGGATGTATCAACTGTGCCAAATAGAACAACAAGTTTTGGCACAAGTGACATTTGAAAGGTAAAGTTCATATATCTCTTGTTCTTCACAGAGAAGGAAGTGCCGGGGGTCCACAAGCAGCTGATTTATCTGATATTTTACATATTACATCCGAAGGCAATCCATCACCCCTTGGATCAGCTGCTGTGGCTTCAGAGTCTCCAAGTCGCGGTGTTCTGCTGGAACAAGCCTTTAAAGATCTCCCTTTTATCCAGAGCTGCTACTTGACTCATTTTGCCCACATGAAACAAGCCCTCAATCACTCCAGGGTTGCCTATCAGGGAAAAACTTGTTTCATTCAATCTGCCATGTTACCTGAAGCCAGAGGTCCCATTCTGCCATTTGATTGGCCATTTCTTCCACTGATCAATCTTTACAACAACGTGACTAATGCAGAGACAAAAGGGAGGATCGTGAATAGTCTTCCTCCTGACCTGGTTAACAGAGTCGCAAGGAACTTACAGTGGATCCTTCTCTTGGAAACTTGGCGTCCTGGATGCTTACAGTGTGTCCCACCTGCTGCGAAGCTGGCAAGATTAGCTTGTGTCTTTTTGACAGGTAGTGACCTCTTCTTGGAAGTGCCTGTTCATGCATACTTGGCAACACTTACTGTTCTTTATAGTCAGCCTAAGCACATGGAGTCATTAAAGCTTGATGTGCCTCTACCTGGCCTGGCTTCATTTTATGATTTCTACATGGACCTCTTGGAGCAGTTTGAAGGAGTTTCCTTCGGTGACCCCTTATTTGGAACGATGGTGCTTCTTCCGTTGCAGAGACGTTTTAGTGTCCAACTTAAACAGGCCCTGTTTGGAGAACATGTCAACAGTCTGAGGTCCCTGTATGTACCCCTGAAGGAGGTAAGACCAGCAAGTTGGGCCATTATCTGAAAATCAGATTTAACAATTACTTTTAGATTTACCAACTACTGCAATACAAAGTCCTGGATATACAGTCCAGCGCTCCAGTGAATGAGAAGGGGGTAGAGCAGAGAGCTGCTGACTGAAACTCTGCAGCTCTATGCTCAGCGAGCTGTCAAAATCGATTGATCGCAGTGTTCGATCACTTGGTTCTCAGTGTAGAGGCACCAGGGGACAGATGCAGCATGGGACCGATGCTGCATTCACCTAGGTAAGTATGATCATGTGGAAAAAATGGATTCCAGTACTTCTTTTAAAGATCGTTCCCTGGGATCCAAGCTGAATTTTAAGCACAAAAAATACATATGTGGCACTTAAGTTATTCCTCAGGGTTGTACATCGACATGCTACTTAATCAGACAGGGACACCTCTGAAGATCACTTGCAAGCTGTCATTTCATTGGAGCTGAATCTCGGTGCTCTGTCTTGTCTAGTGTTCACAAGTAACATCAAAAAGAGAATTCCAGGGCTACTTTCTGGCTTTTTTCCTCGAAGTGCCCCTGGAATTTTCTGTCTGTGAACGCAACTAAGATACATCAGTGATGTAGATTTCTTCCTAGTCAATTGAAGAACACAATAAGTCTTTAAAGTGGAAGTAAAGGCTGAATATAAGTCTGGTTAAAAACATTCTCTTCCTCTTTCTACCAATGATGCATATTGTTTAGATTATGGTCAGTGTAATTACTTTTAATTTAATCTACTTTATTGTGGTCACGTGATTCAGAAGCAGCAAGCCTATGTCAGTGAGAAGCTCCTGTGTGGGAGGTAGCACCGACAACTGAACTGCAATGGAAGTCGGGAGGTGAAGTTGCGGCTCTCAGGATTCAGCCCCATTATTGAGCTCTCCCTGTCACGGGGTAGCCGCTGCTTCAAGGTTACGTGACCACACCAACATGGATTAAAGAAAATATATTTACATTGATCTCTTCTATAAAGATATGCAGCACAGGTAGGAGTTGGGGGGACAACATTTTTAACAAGATTTTTATTTAGCCTTTACTTCCACTAAGTTTAAGGCCCCTTTCACACGGGCCGGAACAGTAATGATCTGCCTCCGTATGCTCGGTGGGGATCGTTCCGTTGATCCCCGCTGAGCTGGCGGATGACAGGGCGTTCTCCGCACACTGTGCAGGGACCGCCCTGTCTTTTCTCCGCTCTCCCCTATGGGGGGATCGGATGAACACGGACCGTGTGTCTGTGTTCATCCGATCCGATCCACAGACGGAAGGAAAAATAGGGTTTTTCTTTTGTCTGCAGAATCGGATCATTGCGGAGGTGGATATTTCGGCCAGCTCAGGATAACTTCTCCCAATACCAGTTTGTTTGCTAGTATCCTTGGAGAATGGGTGTAATTTCTTCAGCTGTGCTGTATAAGATTAACTATTTTTTTTTGCTAGCATAATTATCTTATATTTTTCATCAATCAAATTCTTCTGTACATTGCTACTGCTACATTGCTGCTGGAGCTTCCTCTTTTTTATTGCATCTCCCCAGTGTGGTCATTCTCGGCCTGACTTTTGGAGGACACTGTCCAGACCTCGCTGGGCTGAACATTGGGGAGGTCTGGAAGTAGCTTTCAGTGTATGGGGTTTTTGCAGGGTGTAACTGTTCTATTAAAAGCTAGCTGCGGAACACTTTTCAGGTCCAAAGCTGCTGGCTTTGCCTCAGCCATTGCCCTATATCGGTAGACTTACTTAGTAGCCCAGTCGAGCCCATCACTACAGTTACCCCAGTTACTTAGGTTGTCTTGATTCCCCTTTGCCGCCAAAGGGGTTGAAGCGGTTGGACTGAATGCTGATATTTCTCTTTCGTTCATGGACGGACACAGCCTTAATCTTGACAAAGTGGGTATTAGCCTTCATTCAGGAGTGACTAGGTATAAACTTATAGAAAGTGTTAAACACATCACACACCATACAGTACCGCCCAGGGGGCGGTTCCTCTGGGTATAACCCCCTCTCTCTGCATCTCGCAGATCAGTTTTTTTCTGCCTAGCTAAGGAGAAGACATGGCTCCCTTCGGGCCCATAGGCCTGGAGATCTATTCCAAATTGAATTTTAAATAAAAACATTTTTGATTGTTCCTGTGATCTACAATCAACCGCCGACTGGGTGACAGGCTGGATCCCAGATCCTTGTAGTCTCCCCAGTTTCGGCCATCGAAAGTGTGCCGACCGTGGCTATGCGCTGGGTTGTCCACGACATGCCCATTGCTCTACGGGTGGTCGGTGAGCTACACGCTCCAGGGCTAGCATTTGACCGGTCTATAGGGCATAATTGCAGCGGCCGGGCCGACAGTCACCTCCGTAACCATGCGGAAGATGGTCTGTCTGGGATGCTTCCAGCAGAATCAATGCAGGAAGGGTAAGTAGTAATCCTCTGCTTTGACAGGAGGACATACCTGGACATTCCCGGGAGGTCGAGTAGGGGGTCTCATCCTTCCTTTCCTCCCTCCCTTCCCTCCTCCCTGGGCTCTCTGAGCTAGGCTGACTGCTGGGGCCCAGGGGTTAGGGTTACCACCTCATCCCTTTAAAACAGAACACTTATGAATTACACAGGTTCTGAGGCTAATTTGATGCAGGTAAGGCACCAAGTGAGTTTAATTACCACTTTAGTCCGCCACAGAGCCTGTGTAATTATTATGTGTTCTGTTTTAAAGGGATGAGGTGGCAACCCTACCGGGGGTTCACCTGGGGGGGGGGTTTCACCTGTGAGGGAACTGCGCTGTACGTCTGCTTACAAATGCTATAAGCTGCCATGAAATGTTTGCTTACCTGTGTGTTCCCCTCCATGCTGTCGGCGGCCATTTTGCTTGTGTTCCACACTGTGTTTGGCCTCTATCTGTTAATCGCCGGCCAATTTGCCTGTGGTCCATGCTGGGTTTGGCCTCTATCTGTCGCTCGGAGGCCATGTTTTTGTGGTTTGTGCTTTGTTTGGCCTCTATCTGCTAATCAGCGGCCATTTTGCCTGTTATCCACACTGTGCTCGGGTCCACGCTGTGTTTTTGCCTCTACCTGCCACTCGGCGGCCATGTTCTTGTGATCCGCAGCGTTGTTCGGCCTCTGCCACTCAGCAGCCATTTCCTCGCTGTCATTTAAACGGCACAAGCTTGCAGACACGCTGCGCAGTGGTCAGCCTGACACAGACAGCTGACAAGGAAGCAGCTCAAGCAGGTAGCGGACAGCAGCTGTACTATACTGTTTCAAGGGTCATGAGTCCTCTGGGGGGGAACCCCTCGTCTCTCTCGCAGCTAGGATGGTGGGTTGTTGTACCTTGCCTTGGAGTTCCTGTGGGTGTCAGGCGCATGGGTCAGCATGGCGTCGGAAGCAGACGCCTTTTCCCCTATTGCTGAGCTAGCAATTAATGCCCCTGCACCCGATGTATCTGACGCTATGTCGGCAATCCTAGATGCTTTTGTTGCCAAGGCGCATGGGAACACGCCATCTTCTGGGGACAACTCTGATGCGGAGCCAGGTCCAGCTACGGCTCATGATCCTGGCTCTGATGTATCCGAGGACCGTCCGGACAGTGAGGATGACTCCGGATCCGGGTCAGCATGCGAAAAGGCTCTGGTCGTGATCTTAATACCGCAGTGCGAGATACTCTAAAAATAGAGGAGTCTGCGGTAGCAACAGAGGCTTCGGTCCCTTTTGGGTTCCGTAAGCCGTCCCACACTGCTAAGGTGTTTCCTTGTGTGTTTTATCTAGACAAACTGGGACAAACCACAGAAGGTTTTTTCTGTCCCTAAAAATTTGGTGGTGCGTTACCCTCTTGAGGATTTTTTCCTGAAAAAATGGACCTTTCCTCCGATAGTGGACCCTCCTGTCTCCAGACTAAACAAGGTAACCACGATTCCGGTGGAAGGGGCTCCTGCTTTTAATGACCCTGCGGACAAGAAGGCTGAGGCGGTCTCCCGCAACCTATACACAGTGGTGTGCTCGGCTGTGCACCCAACGATAGTTGGGGCCCTTGTGTCGGACACTCACTGATGGGTAAAGATGCTGCACAATGGGTTAAAAGCACGTCCGGCTCCCTCGGACAAGGTAGCGCTAGCCGACCAGTTGGTACAGGGCCTAAAATTTGTCTGCGAATCAGCCTTGGACACTATTTTTCTGCTGGCCAGAGCCTCAAGCTATGCGGTGGTGTTACGCCGCCTGCTCTGGCTAAAATGTTGGTCTGCGGACCAATCTTCCAAGAAGGCCCTGATGGATTTGCCTTTTAAGGGCGACAGACTTTTTGGAGCATCCCTGGATGACATTATTAAAGATGCCACAGGGGGTAAGAGTACGCTGCTCCCACAATCCAAAAAGGGTAAGGAGCCACGCCATAGGCAAGGGCCCTCCTTCACTGCGCACAAGCGGTTTTTTTCGTCTGCCCAGCTCGGCCAGTAAACAATCCCAGGCCAATAAGCCTACTGAGGGACAGAAGCGTCCCTGGTTTCGCAAGCCTGCAAACAAATCCACGTCCGCATGAAGGTTTGCCCCCACCCATCTCTCTGGTGGGGGGACGTCTTTGCAAATTCGCGACCCGGTGGACATTGCTGATCTCCGACTGGTGGGTTTGCGTCGTCGTTTCCTCAGGGTACAAGATAGTTTCTCTCTTGCCCACCAAACAGATTTTTTCCCTCCAGCTTCAGCCGACCCGTCGGACAGCCCTGTTTGGGCGCAGTTCAGGATCTGCTGGTACGCGGAGTAATCATTCCTGTCCCGGTACAGGAACGATTTCAGGGGTTTTACTCAAACCTGTTAGTAGTACCAAAGATGGAGGGCGTTCGCCCAATCCTGGATCTCAGGGCTCTCAATTGCTTTGTGAAGGTACAAAGATTCTGGATGGAGTCGGTTCGATCTGTTGTCGCATCACGGACGCATACTTGCATGTCCCCATATGCACCAGGCATCAGAGATGTCTGCGCTTTGCGGTCGGGGAAGACCACTACCAATTTGTGGCTCTCACCTTTGGCCTGGCATCGGCACAGAGGGTGTTTACCAAGGTGCTCGCCCTGATTCTGGCCCTACTAAGACAGCGTGGCATCGCCATCATGGGCTACTTGGACGATCTTCTTCCGAGGGCCACTTCAAGCTCAGAATTAGAGGTGAGCGTGTCTATAACCTGTCAGACCCTCCGAGATTTTGGGCGCTGAACACTCAGAAGTCAGTATTGGTAGCGACTCAATGCCTAGTGTATCTGGGGTTGATTCTGGACTCCTCAGAAGTGAAAGTTTTCTCCCTGTGGAAAGGTTGCAGACTCTTCGGGCTGCGGTGCGGCAGTTGACATCCAAAAGATGGTCGTCACTCCGCTTTTGCATGCGAGTCCTGGGTCTCATGGTAGCCTCCTTCGAGGCAGTACTGTATGCTCAATTTCACATTTGAGTGTTGCAGAAGGAAATTCTGTCCAGATGGGGACAAGTGCCCATCGTCCCTGGATTGTCAAATCCGGGTGAGCCACCTAGTCAGGACCTCCCTGGTTTGGTGGCTGACATCACCGGCCCTTCTGTCCGCGAAGTCGTTCCTTCCTTTTCACTGGATGGTGGTCACGACTGACGCCCACGCCTTAACTGTTGGGGGGGGAGTCTGGGGGGTCCAGTCGGCCCAGGGTCACTGGACTCCGGAGGAATCCCTTTTGCCGATCAATGTCCTGGAACTCCGGACGATCAGGCTGTGCCTCTCCACATGGTCTGAGGCTACAGGGGCATCCAGTCGGATGTCAATCATCGGGGAGGAACAAGAAGCTTGACTGCAGCGTCGGAGGTTGCCCACATCCTGAGGTGGGCAGAAAGGAGCGTACCGGCCCTGTCGGCCGTATACATTCCAGGCGTGGAAAACTGGAAGGCAGACTACCTGAGTCGCCAGATGCTGGACCAAGGAGAATGGTCTCTGCACTCGGAGGTGTTTCGGCTCCTTTGAAGGTGGTGCTGCGTCCGCAGCCGTCGTTCCTTCCTAAGGTCGTTTCGGCCTTTCACCTTAATGAGGACATTGTTCTTCCGGCCTTGTGTCCTCGGCCGGCGCATCCCACAGAGAGACTGCGTTGCATTTCTTGGACGTCGTCCGAGCTCTGCGGGTGTACCTGTCTGCGACTGCCCCGTTCCAGAGGTCGCATTCACTGGTCATGTCGGCGGCTGGTCCTAAGAAGGGTCTGGCGGTCTCGTCAGCCACCATCTCTAGGTGGATCAGACAGATCGTGATTCAGGCCTATGCTCTGAAAGGGCAGGCGCCTCCCTTCCCAGTTACGGCACATTCACCAGTGCAATAGATGCCTCTTGGGCTTTCCGACATCAATCGTCTGTTTCTCAAGTGTGTAAGGCGGCGACCTGGTCGTCCATTCACACCTTCACAAAATTTGAGTGCATCTTCGGATGCTTGCTTCGGCCGCAAAGTTTTGCAGGCAGCTTTTTGAAGTTGCAAGTCCTTTGTTGAGGAGCTCTGGTTGTTTGGGGTGAAGTTTGCTTGATGCTGTTTTCCCACCCCTCATTTTTGTTTTTTTGACACTGCTTGGGAACGTTCCATATGTCAAGATGCTGTTGTGTCCGTCCATGAACGGAAGAGAAAATAGGATTTTTGTACTCACCGTAAAATCTATTTCTCTGAGTTCATGGACGGACACAGCACCCACCCCTCCTTTTTATGTTTGTACTGTTTTTTTACAAACTGAGCTGCAAGATGCAGGGAGAAGAGATGTACCCAGGGGGACCACCCCCTGGGCGGTACTGTACTGTGTGACGTGTTTTAACATTTAACATGCTGTTTTTCTGCCTAGTCAATTTCCTAACAGGAGGATAATACCCATATGTCAAGATGCTGCTGTGTCCGTCCATGAACTCGCCATAAATATCAATTTCTTGGAGCCCATTGAGTGACATATGTTTTACCCCTCCTTGTTTATAATAATGTTTTTGGTACAGCTTTGCTGAGGCATGCTAGTACTGGAAGGGAATTAATGGCCAGTGTTCAATCCTGCTGCAAGCGGCAGTATAAGCCAACTGTAAATACTTCCTGTGTCTCTCAATGGCCTCCAAGAAAAGCATTTTCTGGTGACTACAAAATCCCTATTATTGTGACAACATTCTAATTGTTTTAAAATCCTATCATCTATGTTGTGCTTTCCTCAAAAAACTTGGTATTGTTGTTTTCCTTTCAGTTTCCTGTTCAACTTGATCTGTACACATCTCCTCCTGAAGATAATTTGAATCTACTGCGCCTCTATTTTCGGACTCTGGTAATGGGAGCATTGCGTCAGACTTGGTGCCCTGTTCTTTATGTCGTGGCTGTGGCTCATGTGAACAGCTTCATCTTTTCACAAGACCGTGTAACTGAGGTAGGAGAAGAAATTGGACCACTTTTTTTATATATATTATAAAATATATTAAAGGATAAGTTTTATATATTAAATAAGTTTTACCTTTCTCGAAAAAATACTAAATGCACGTATTTTTGCAGAAAAAACAAGTGCATTTATAATTTTTCCTGCAGCAGCCCGGAAAGCATTGCCGTCGTGATCAGTGGATCAGGGGTGCAGTGTCAGAATTCTGCAGTCAAGCCTTGCAGCTTTCTGCCAGTACTTTCATATGGCCTTACTGTTTGAAAGCTGCAGGGCTTGTGAATAAATTATGAGAGCACTCATCCATGCCCTTGCAGTTGCATTGAGAACTACAAGCTGTGAGCCACCGTGGCTGATGGTTCTTGTAGTTCATTCATTTACAGGGAACTGTGAATGAATGATGCTGTTGCAGGGAGAAGATTCCTAACTGGGGGGGAGATCAAAGGAACTGGTAGCTGGAGCCGGAACATGTTACATGTTCCACCCTAAATACAAGTGGAACATGTTACATGTTGCAAAAGATAAACTTTAGTCTGTAATGAAAAAATACAATACAAAAACTGAAAGGCCTGGTATGCACTTTTTTTTTTATATTTGGAGTGGAGTTCCCCCTAAACATTCATATTGGACACAAAGTGCCTGCATTAATGTCGGATCCTTGTTTATTGAAGTCGGAGTTCAGTTGCAGGGCAAAGTCAGATCCACAGTCGTACGACTGTCATGTCGTACCAGTGTGAACCCAGCCTTAAAGTGGAGTTCCACCCATAAAATGAACTTTACAGTAAACAGCAGCAATAACCATCAGCTACAACTTTTGGAATTTTTTTACTCTCTAGTTCAGGGCTGTTGCTCTGGGGTCCCTTGTAATCTGCCTTTTCCTCTCCGTGGCCCCTGACATAATTTCCCTCTGCGTCTGTGCTCGCTAGTGCTCCTGGGAGAGGTGTGTCATCCTTTTCCAGGAGTCGGTGGGCTAGAATCACGCTATTTCAAAATCAGAAGTGACGCAGGCAAATGTGGATTTAAGTTCCATTTAAAAAGGCAACAAAGCTTTTTGTTGCCATTCCACTATATTTTATGGTTTGGGGCATAATGCAAATATTACCTGCGCTGCTCTCTCCCTGCAATGAGTCCAATTTACAGTCTTCCGTGTTCGTCTGTATATATTCTGACTATCTTGATTGCCATCACAGCGGGGTGGGCACTTCTGATTCCGCCGTCTGTTGTGATAGCAACCTGAGAAGTTTCCTGCACTGCTAGTTGTGCTTACTGCGCATGCGCGAGAACGGGTGGTGCATGCTGGTTATTCAGCAGCACCGTATCCTGGAAGTTTATGCTTGTGGGCTTCGCCTCCCCACAAGCAAGATGGGAATACCTGAGCAGGAGGAATATAAGGCAAGTTTTTAAATAAAGTACTAACAAAAGCCTCTAACAAATGTAAAATAAACATAATGTGATGCTAACAGATGGATTAAAAAATATAAAAATCATATATGTGGTTGGAACTCCGCTTTAAAAGGATGGAAAAAACACAAGTGAATGAAGTGCCTGCAACAGCGGCATCTTGTGGACTAAAAAGAGAACTACTGACATAAAGCCAGCAATCTGCTGTCTTAGAAAATTACACCAAATGGTACAAACGGTACATCCTTAATGTCAATCAAAAATTGTATCCTGGATGCACCAAATATAAAAATTCAATAAAACACAACATAAAAACAATAAAATCATTTAAAAATAACAACAGAGGTGGAATAAGTGACAAAATTGAAAATAGGAGGCCAGTTCGAAAACAATCTAGCCCCTCAGAGGAGTGGAACGGATTATCATAAACAATATTTAGCCATTATTAATAAAACTCTTTATAAAGCCTGACTGTGTTGTTTTGCAGGAAGTTGATGCTGCAAGGAAGAGCATGCTTCGGAAGACCAACCTAATGGTGAATGAGGTATGTCACATACATCTGTGCCCATGTTAAAGCGGAGGTCCGCCTAAAAAACATATTAGAAGCCAGCTGCTGACTTTTAATATGTGATGTCGAAAGCCGGTCAGCCACTTGGCTGCTGCCGCCGCCATCCTCGGTGAGAGAATCAGGAAGTGAAGCCTTGTGTGTCTCCCAGAAGACAGCAAGGGAAGGACAGTATAGGCGCAGGAAGTGGCGTAGGTCACCTCGATCACCGAGGTGATCTATGCCCGGAAGTGGGAGAAAATAGCTGTATTACACAGGTATCTGCTCCCTCCTTCACCCTGAAAGGTTCCAAATGTGATACCGGAGGGGGGGGGGGGGGGGGGATTCCAAAAAGTGGAAGTTCCATTTTGGGGTGGAACTCCACTTTAATGCTCTACTAGCATTTTTTTTGTGGTTGGACTGGATGGACTTGTGTCTTTTTTCAACCTGACTAACTATGTAGCCTGTGATACAGAACATAATAGATTACCAGAGGTATGGCCATATGTATGTCCTGTCTTGAAATTTTTAAAGCCCGTCGGGTCATTAGTGAATGTGTTCATGAAGCCTGTGCCTGGAAGTATGTGGGCTGACATGGCTGAACTCTTCTTTAAAATACTAGTTGCTTTACTGAAAAACCAACAACTTCACTGCATTCTGGTTCACTGTCTTGTGTAAGCATCAGGAGTTTGGACTTCTGCTTCTAGGTTAGTAGCTCAGAAAGCATTGAATCCATAGAATGTCGTTTAGTAGTGTGAGACAAGGGTTATAATATCTTTTAATGTTTTGTTTTTGCTGACTCTCTTGCTTGCCTTCTTGTCCTGTTGACAACCTTTCAATTTCTTGTCCAAGTTTTACAGGAAGAGGAAGTGAGGGGCAGTCTGGACAAACATTTTATCTCTTTTCTATTCTCTACAAAACTGATAATAAAAAACACTGGTGTCAGTATTTAAGGAATGCTTAGTTTTGTAATGTGTCAAAGATTTTCCTTCATTGCCATTTAAGAAGTGTTAGGTTTTAATTACAACCAGAAAATAAAATAACTTTTGTTTTCCTCTCATGCTCTCTTATATCTGATCTACTATACAAGTCAAGTAAATGACCCTCCATTCTGCACTTATTTTTGTCATTTATTCCTCTCCTTTAAGAGTCTCAGGAAACATCTCCTGTACTTCAAGCAACCATCCAGAGACAGCCCATTAGGCTTTGAGATGTATGATGCGCTTCCTCCTCTCAGGCAGAAGTATCTGGAATTGGTGACAGAGAAGCCACAACAGACAAAAGAAGCAATGTAAAAAACTGTACCTACTATGAAGCTGTTGTCAGGTGTTCTCACGCTGCACGATCCACAGGGTTGTTGGGATTTCTTTAAGAAATAGAAGGAGCCAAAGTGGCTGAATCATCCGAAGCACCTGGTCCGGTTTTCTGTGTATTGAAACACCTGTTAGTGAATCTTTGTGAGATTCCAGCCATTCATTGTAAATAGAGTCCAGATTTAATAATTGTAGTCCAGAAGAAACACACTGACAAGTCTTTCACCCCGGATGCTATTATGTTTTGTCTGAAGCACTTATCACCCTCTCAAGGTATGACTACATGTTCATAAAATGCAGACTGTGCTCTTGGTGGAAATTATCAGTGATGCTGAATAGACTGCTTTCATGTATATTAGTCTGGCTCACAGCATGATTTTCTCTGCTGTAACTAGGTTATTTTAAATGAAACCATCTTTATGTGATGTAACTGAATATATTGCTGTATAAACCATAAAATAAACTTATAGTTTTGGTATTGTTTAAAGGAAAACTGTGTTGAGAGAAAAATACATCATTGATTGAACATGTTTGGCCCCTTTCACATGGAAAAACGGACGGGGAACCGATCTAAACCTCCATTTTCCTCTATTGAGTGGCAGATGTTAACAGACGTGTCTGTTTAGACCCGCCCTACATCCAATCCATCCAAACAAAGAGACAGATGGGGATCCGTTCCCCCCTTCATCCAATGGATCGAGATGGATGGGAGTCCGAGGTAACCAGACAGGTGGTTTGTTTACATCCAGCCGCCCATAGTGGTCTGTGTCTGTGTCTGCTCTGCATTAGCGGACCAGACACAGATCAGACATCCGCCTGCTCAGCAGGGATCAGCGGCCAGATCCCTTACTGAGAAGCAGATCGCAGCCGCAGTCCACCCTGTGTTAAAGGGACCTTAGTTGCCTAGTTATAATGCTGAGCCCAAAGCTTCAACATCTTGACCCAGAACAAGTATGCCGATTAGGAATGCTGACTTGATTTGTGGCATGTTTGTTCCAGATCTGTATGTTGGAGACTATTTTATTTTAGAGGGAATCGTCAACAGGAGCCAACTAAAAATATTCTTATATTGTCATAATAAACAAAACTAACACCTTTCTTGACGTTTAAAAATAAAATTCTATGCTCAGAGAAATATTTAGACCACCATTGGTGACTAGCTTCTGAAAATGATAGTTACCCGAATAACATCTTCATGAAACAGCTACAGTACTTTTAAGCTGGGTACACACCTTGAATTTTTGGGACCCCAAAACCTCACAAATTCCTGCATCCAGACAACAAATGTGGATGCAGGGATCTCCCTTGCTTTGCTATTGTACTCTGACTGCGGGGACTCCTCCCCCTGTCAAAATACACTGATCGGAGCCACAGCGCCTGACCAAATACTGGTTTTCGACGGAAGCCAGTCTAACAATTGGCTTCTGTTGAACAGAGGGGGCTACACACAAATAGACATTTGGCTGGTTCCTGCTGAACCGGCCGAATTTCAGTACATGTCTATCTGGCTTAAGTCACAGGCCAAGAACAAATCTGCAGATAAGGAACTGAAATGACTGAATTAGCTGGACAATAAGCAGTGAGATATATCTTTAAAGAATTTCCACATTGAGCCTTATCTCTTAGGGGTCTTTACAGTTGCTTTAAATCATGGCTCTGGACATTCTTTTTTAAAGCACTCTGAATGCCAGTCAAAGACCCTGTCACTAAATAAAATGGTTGGCTGACAGTCCTGTTAACATCTTGCATTTCCTTTGCTTCAAACATTATACCTCATGTCGCTTTAGTGGTGCTTCAAAGCCTCCATAGAAGTCTGAAAAAGCTTGCTTGAAGTACCTGAAGCTTTTGAGAGGCCTTTATTCAGCTTTAGCTTTGCTTTGGAGAAATCACAGGTATGAGATATCAACACACACACAGGACATCTGCCAGGTTTCACTAAAGCTTCAAAAAAGCAGCACTGAAGCATTGCAGAAGCATCAAAGAGCATGTTGAAATGGTAGGTGCTTTGATGTGTGTGTTGAAGCATGTGTGAATGAGCCCTAGTGATTCTAGCTGGAAAATAGCACTAACATTCCTAATTGTGCATGATGGTGTCGTGCTCCCCAGGCTAAAGCGGTAACGTGTAAAAAAAACAGTGCTCTTCTAGGGTGTGCAATACACATTTAGTCCATATAGATTAGTTTATGATGAAAAGCAACCAAGGAACTGATGGCTGATAGGGTGAATGGCAAAGGCATAAAACACTCCTGCAGGTCCTGTGGAAGATCTAGGCATGATTTTCTCAAAAGGTAAGAAGAATGCAAACAGTGGTAGGATGGTACCAAATAATAAGACTGTTGATGCAGTGCGGCAAACTTGCCTATAAAATGGCACCAATCCTCTTAACAGTAGGAGAGCAGCATTGTTGTGTGTTGTGCCTGGATGTCCACAAGACAGACATTATGGAGACATCAGGGGTCTATGAGACCCCTAATATCAACAATGGGCCCCACTAAAGCTGATAAAAGAAAATATCATGTTTAGCAATCTTCTTTTCTGGCCACAGCAGCTGGAGGAATGACAGCCTGAAACTGGAACCCGCTTCATTCACCAGAGGTAAGATCAGCAAATGGATGTTCACCGATCTACCGCCTATCTACCTGCAGAAACCTTCAATGCCACTCCTGGAACCCCCAGTCGAGACAGCAGGCAGGAAGGGGGTAACACCCTCTCAGGCCCGTACAAGTGATCAAAATCTACAGCTTCCTAGAATACTTGTACCTAAAAGCCACCTGAAAAATGACACCAAGATAATGGTACGTCCAATGGTCCTCAAGTAGTTAATTGCTTACGCTGACCACACATTCCTCTGCAGACCCTCTTTCATTGTCCTGAGGACCGTTCAGGAGCACCCATTCTTTCCTGTTGCACTTTTCCAGAGACTGTAAAAAACCTAGCAATGTGGTCATCTATCCCATGTGGCTATCAGTTTCTGTACCCTTCAAGAAGAGTGGGCTTTCTTTACTGTGCATCTATTTTATTCTCAATCAACCCTGTGTGCATGTTTTCAAGGATACTATTGTTATTATACAGGATTTATATAGCGCCAACAGTTTACGCATCACTTTACAACTTATTAACAAGCGATTGGAGACTTTTTGCAGGTTCTGCCTTGCATCCTGCCCTGTTGCAGCTTTAGTCTTCGGAACTTTAGCTGATTGGGTATTCGAACTGATCCTTTAACCACTTAAGACCCAGACAAATATGCAGGTTATGGACCTTGCCCCTTTTTGCGATTCCGTACTGCGTCACTTTAACTGACAATTGCGCGGTCGTGCGACGTGGCTCCCAAACAAAATTGGCGTCCTTTTTTCCCCACGAATAGAGCTTTCTTTTGGTGGTATTTTATCACCTCTGCGGTTTTTATTTTTTGCCCTATAAACAAAAATAGAACGACAATTTTGAAAAAAAATCCAATATTTTTTACTTTTTTTGCTATAATAAATATCCCCAAAAGATATATAAAACAATTTTTTTGTTCCTTAGTTTAGGCCGCTACGTATTCTTCTACTTATTTTTGGTAAAAAAAATTGCAATAAGCGGTTGATTGGCTTGCACAAAAGTTATAGCGTTTACAAAATAGGGGATAGTTTTATGGCATTTTTTTTTTTCTAGTAATGGTGGCGTTTAGCGATTTTTTTCGTGACTGTGACATTATAGTGGACACATCGGACACTTTTGACTCATTTTTGGGACCATTGTCATTTTCACAGCAAAAAGTGCTATAAAAATGCACTGATAACTGTGAAAATGACAATGGCAGTGAAGGGGTTAAACACTAGGTGGCGCTAATAGGTTAAGTGTGCCCTAAGGGAGTGATTTTTACTGTAGGGGGGCGTGGCTGTAGGCGAGACATCACTGATCGTCGCTCCCTATATCGGGGAAGAGACGATCAGTGTCACTGCCACACAGAAGAACGGGGAAGGTGTGTTTACACACATCTCTCCCCGTTCTTCAGCTCCTGTCACCTGATCGCAGGACACCGGCGACGATCGGGTCCCACGGGCGCTGTCATGGGAGCTTCGGACCGGGTAGTGTGCGACCCACGGCTGGGCTCTTAAAGGCGGCATACAGGTACGTGCTTGTGCCCAACCGTGCCATTCTGCTGTCGTATATCGGCGTTAGGTGGTCCTTAAGTGGTTAACTATGGAGTGTCTGGAGCTCATGCCTGCAACGTTGGGGTACCATGTGGACAGGTTGCTAGAGGTCTCCCTTCTCATTTCCCATAGGAGCCTCCTGTTAGTAAATGGGGTGCACTCTCTGGTTCGAGTGCTGGGCTGCAGAACTGGCATGTGAACTTTGCATGCTCTTTGAGGGTGAGAAAGGTGGTTTCCAGAGGCTACAGACTAGAGTTTCACTCTTAGCCCTGTCTTCCAACCCGCTGGATTGCAGATCTCCAAAAGTGCAATTTTTGGAACAAGTACCTGCAGTGCAACAATTTCTCGGGTACTACTCCAATCTCTTCACGCATCCTAAACCAAAAGGGGACATTCCCGTCACCTTAGATGTCAAGGTCCTAAATGTCCTTATCTGGGCCCAGAAATTGAGAAACCGTAAAACCTTGAATTGCAAGCATAACTTGTTCCGGAAACATGCTTGTAATCCAAAGCACTTGTATATCAAAGCGAATTTCTCAAAAAATAATAGAAACTCAAATGATTAATTCCACAACCATTTATTCATAGGTCCTTCAGTTTATAGCCCAATTAAAAAGATTATAGCAATGTGACCATAATGTTTATCCACAAATGGAAGCCTCTACAAGGGGATTCGAAACAAAATCCAGCAGGAGCTACAGAGTATAAAAGAGAAGAGCGGCGCCTCTAAGTGTAGCAATATGTTGCTAAATGTTGTATCTCATTTAACCACTAGAGCACCGGGCCATCGTCAAATGACGGCTCCACGGTGACTCTGAAAACTCAACAGGACGTCAATTGACGTCCTGTATTCTTGCGGCCACTGGGGGGCGCGCGAGCGTGCCGGCGGCGGCGCGCGCGCGCCCGGCGCGTCCCCGAGATGCCGATGCGCGTGCCTGGCGGTCGCGATGTCCGCCAGGCACTCGGAATCGGCGGCTACAGGGACAAGACGTGGAGCTCTGTGTGTAAACACAGAGCTCCACGTCCTGTCAGGGGAGAGAGGAGACCGATCTGTGTCCCTTGTACATAGGGACATAGATCGGTCACCTCCCCCAGTCACCCCCCTTCCCCCACAGTTAGAACACAATTTAGGTATACATATTAACCCCTCCCTCACCCCCTAGTGTTAACCCCTTGAATGCCAGTCACATTTATACAGTAATTAGTGCATATTTATCGCATTAATCGCTGTATAAATGTGAATGGCGCCAAAAACGTGTCAAAAGTGTCCGATGTGTTCGCCGCAATGTCACGGTGACAGTAAAAAAATCGCAAATCGCCGCCAATACTAGTAAAAAAATTTATAAAATAAAAATGCCATAAATCTATCAGCTATTTTGTAAACGCTATAACTTTTGCGCAAACCAATCAATATATGATCATTGCGATTTTTTTTACCAAAAATATGTAGAAGAATACATATCGGCCTAAACTGAGGGAAAAAAACGTGTTTTTTAAAAAAAATTGTGATATTTATTAAATAAAAAAGTAAAAAATAGTGTTTTTTTTTTTAAATTGTCACTCTTCTTTTGTTTATAGCGCAAAAAATAAAAACCGCAGAGGTGATCAAATACCACCAAAAGAAAGCTCTATTTGTGGGAACAAAATGATAAAAAAATTGTTTGGGTACAGTGTAGCACGACCGCGCAATTGTCATTCAAAGTGCGACAGTGCTGAAAGCTGAAAATTGGCTTGGGCAGGAAGGGGCGTAAGTGCCCGGTATGGAAGTGGTTAATGTAACCATAGTTCTACACTTGGAGGCGCCTCTCTTCTCTTTTATACTGAGTTGTGACATGACGCTTGTATATCAAGACATCGCTTGTATATCAAGTCAAAATGTATTAACAAGCTTTGCTTGTCTTTCAAAACGCTCTCAAAACAAGGTTTTAGTGTATATAGATACATAGCATCCCTCCATCAGGGAAACTTTCTGATCTTTGTGGCCATTAAGTATGCATACTTGTATGTCCCTATTTTTCCAATGCATTAGCAGTTCCTTTGCTTGTTCCTCAAGCGTTCACCAAAGTGCTGTCCCCACCTTGCTATCCTGTGGGATGTCTGGATGAGCTGTTGAGTTTGGATATCTTTTCTAACACCTGGGTCACAGGCGGAGGACTCCGGATGTGTATCTCCTGGCCTGCAGATTCAGCAACAAACTGCTCATTTGTTTGCAGGCAAAGATCTGTTGGAAGTACGCTGATGGCTTTGTGGGATTAGTGCAGCCTGATCTATGCCTTTCCTGAAATGCTTTCCTTGTCTGTTCTGCTGGCTTGGGACATTCAGGTGTTCATTATAACTCCAGATTGGCCCAAATAGATGTGGTAATCCAGCCTAATCTGACTGCTATCAAGTGGGCCATGAGCTCTTCCAAATACATCTTGATCTTCTGTCCCAAAAAAACTGTTTACCATCCTGTTTCACGGTCATTGGCTTGGACAGCTTATCTGTTGAAACTCTGATTTAAAACGATGGGGACATTTCTGATTCTGTGATTTTCATGATCATGCATTGAGGAAGTCTACTTCCCATAACATCTATCATCCCACTTGGAAGGCATAATGTGGTTGGTACAAGGGAAAAACTTCCCAGAAAATTCTTCTTAAGCCTTGTACACACGGCCCGGGAATCCCGTCAGGAATTCCTGGCAAGCTTGCCTTGCATACAGAGAGAGATTTTCACCGCTCCAGGTGAGCCTTGTAGACAATCAGGGACGGTCGGATTACCAAGGTGCTGGCGATTCACGTAGCAATAGCAATAAGAAGAGGAAGATGGACAGCCGCACTCCGGAAAAACTTTAAAAGAAAGTTGTCTTCATTGTCAAACTGGAACATGTACAGTCACCGCAACCACAAAACAGGACAGCCGACGCGTTTCGCACTTAACTAGTGCTTATTCTTGGCTAAAATATGGTTCAAATACAAACAAATTTATACTAAACATCAACTCAAACATGTGATTTCTTTCAGCCTATGGCATCATGGAATTAATTAAGAGTGATATACGCCCAAAATCAAAGCAATTAGAAAGAACACATGTATGTAAAAACAAATCCATCTTTAACCTTTCAAAATACATGCACAGATTTCAAAAATCAAGAAATAAAATAAAAGAATATAATTTAATTTAAGGTTTACATGATGATATGTTCCCACAATGTCTACTAGAATAGCACATATGTGTGAAGGTTCAACGAACCTAAACACAAGCTTATATATATATATATATATATATATATATATATATATATATAGAGAGAGAGACCAAATATATAAATTAGAAGGCCAGTATGGTGGCCTGAGTTTATGGGAGGAGCCCGGAGGGTATTTAAGCAGCCCACTCACACATGCTCTTTGTCGGTTCAGTATGCGGTACTACACGTCACTGGGCCGACTCTTTCCAGCTCACCTCATGTCCGTGAGTCTGCGCATTCAATCGCATTCGACATCGCAAGCGCTTTGCGGCTTCTCCCTTCATGGTCTTCGCCGGCGGTTCCCGCTTACTTCGCAGGTAGGATTCAAACCTTTTCGTATCTTGTGCAATCTTGCAATTCGTTATGCTTCCTATCCTGCATCCCGGGAAAAAATCTGCTTCTGAGTTACTTTTGCTCATGTTTCAACATCATTTGGCTCAGGCGTAGTACATTTGTAACTTCCTTCTGCCAAACATACGATTCATTTGTAAATCCATTTGGAGATTGACATGTGTTTGTATGGGTTCTTTGGCAGATTGAGGTGGTAATTGGACTCACATGGTGCCTTGTCTGCACTTGATTAGCCTGGGGGGATGGGTGGTTGGTAGGTGTTCGGTTTCAAAGCAAGGGGTAGCATACACTCTACAACCAATTCGTATCAGATTCGTTCAATACTCCTTACTATCAATTCGTATCGGATTCATTTCATGCATTTTACAACCATTTTGTATCAGATACATTGCATACTTTCTACCGTTGTCATTCATTGTTTCCCCCATGTCGTGTGTTTTAGTTCCCGCAGCGGAACTTACGAATTGCTTGTACACGGCTCTTCTCTCTCATTTATTTACCAAAGTTATTGCCTGTGTGTCATGCATGGCACCACACCACACTCTAGGGATGTGTTGCACATCCACTCTAGTCCAAAGCAAACCCAGTCGCACATTCACTGTCCCAGGTAGGATTCGTTAGCTTGTTTGTCATGTCAAATTCGTGGCCACTCATGGTGTCACCTGTACCATATGTTTGGTTCCCGCAGTGGAGCTTACAAAGCATTGATACGCACTTCTCGTGTTCCATTTTCTACACCCGGCATCACGCTACACGTTCCCGACATGTTTCACTCCAGCCACAGTCCGCCGCAAACTCACTCGCATGGCCCACTGTCGCAAGTAAGATTTGTTATTACATTCTTTATGTCTTATCAATTTGCTACCATTCGTTGTTTCCCATATCGCTCATTAGTGACCCCTGCGGAACCTACGATTCAAACAGGCGTTGTCCTTCTACCTTATACTGCTTGCTTAAGGTACAGTACAAACAAACCAGGTGTTTCTATCCTTTCTCAGTAACCCAATTCTTATTGATTGAGACCTTGCAACCATGCAAATCATCTCAGCAGTCTGATACTCTTGTTGAGACCCTTGTAACACATGACCCTTACAAAATGAAAAAAAAACGCAAAAAGGAAAAATATATATAAAACGCAAAAAAAAAAAAAAACAATTGCCGCCACGTAATCTCAGTCCAGCAACCTGACACCTGTTGAGACCGTTGCAACGACGCAAAATTCGTCTCCACAGCCTGACACCCTTGTTGAGACCCTTGCAAACGCAATACCGTCTCAGCAGCCCCACACTCATCGAGACTCTTGCAACCACACAAAATCGTCTCAGCAGCCTGACACCCTTGTTAAGACCCTTGCAACACATGACCCTTACAAAAAAATAAAATAAAAATATTATAAAAAAAAAAAACGCAAAAAAATAAATAAAAAAAAAAAAACGCAAAAAAAAATAAAAAAAAAGCAAAAAGAAATAAAAGAGCAGAAAAAAATAAAAATTTCCACCACACAATCTCAGCCCCGCAACCTGACACCTGTTGAGACCGTTGCAACGACGCAAAATTTGTCTCCGCAGCCTGACACCCTTGTTGAGACCCTTGCAAACGCAATACCGTTTTAGCAGCCCCACACTCATGGAGACTCTTGCAAGCACACAAAATTGTCTCAGCAGCCTGACACCCTTGTTAAGACCCTTGCAAACGCAATACCGTCTCAGCAGCCCCACACTCATGGAAACTCTTACAAGCACACAATTGTCTCAGCAGCCTGACACCCTTGTTAAGACCCTTGCAAACGCAATACCGTCTCAGCAGCCCCACACTCATGGAGACTCTTGGAAAGCACGCACAATTCATCTCTGCAGCCTGACACCCTTGTTGAGACCCTTGCAAACGCAATACCGTCTCAGCAGCCTCACACTCATGGAGACTCTTGCAAGCACACAAAATTGTCTCAGAAGCCTGACACCCTTGTTAAGACCCTTGCAACACATGACCCTTACAAACGCAAAAAAAAAAAAAAAAAAGAAATATAAAAAGTGCAAAAAAAAAAAAAAAATTGTCACCACACAATCTCGGCCCAGCAACCTGACACCTGTTGAGACCATTGCAACCATGCAAAATCGTCTCAGCAGCCTCACACCATTGTTGAGACCCTTGCAAACGCAATACCGTCTCAGCAGCCCTACACTCATCAAGACTCTTGCAACCACGCAATACCATCTCAGTAGCCTCACACCATTGTTGAGACCCATGCAAACGCAATACCATCTCAGCAGCCCTACACTCATCAAGACCCTTGCAACCACGCAATACCGTCTCAGCAGCCTTACACCATAGTTCAGACCCTTGCAAACGCAATACCGTCTCAGCAGCCCCACACTCATCGAGACCCTTGCAAACGCAATACCGTCTCAGCAGCCTTACACCATAGTTCAGACCCTTGCAAACGCAATACCGTCTCAGCAGCGCCACACTCATCGAGACCCTTGCAACCACGCAATACCGTCTCAGCAGCCTGACACCCTTGTTCAGACCCTTGCAAACGCAATACCGTCTCAGCAGCCCCACACTCATCAAGACTCTTGCAACTACGCAATACCGTCTCAGCAGCCTCACACCATTGTTGAGTCCCTTGCAAACACAATACTGTCTCAGCAGCGCCACACTCATCGAGACCCTTGCAACCACGCAATACTGTCTTGAGCAACCTCCCACTCGTCAAAGACCTTTGTGACCATGCAGTCTCGCCCCAGCAACCTGGCATTCATTGAGACCCTTGCAGCCAGACAAATCATCTTTGGCCTCATGTACACTGCTGTTGGTAAAAAAAAAAAAAAAATGGGTTCAGACGGATGTTCAGAGGCATTCGAAACGCATTTGAAACGCCAATGCCTGTAAAAGCTTGTAAACACTGCCAGATGCGGTAACTCATGTTTACCAGCGTTTCATTCACAGTCGTTTTAAAAAAAAAATAAAAAAAATAAAGGGGAATATTGTCTCAGCAACTTGACACTCATTTGAGACCCTTGCTAAATGTAATATCATCTCAGCTACCTCACACCCGTCTAGACCTTTGCAACCACACAATCTCATCTCAGCAACCTGACACCCGTTCAGACCTTTGCAGCCATACAAAGTCGTGGCAACCACACAATGCCATCTCAAAACAACCTCATAATTATCGAGACCTTTTGCAACCACGCAATATCGTCTCAGCAAACCAGACTGAGACCCTTGCAACCACGCAATGCCGTCTCAAAACAAACCTTCATACTCAAGGCCCCTGCAACCACACAATATCGTCCCAGCAACCTGACACTCACTGACACCCTTGCAACCGCACAATATTGTCTGCAGTAGTATAAAACACTTTGCGGCAGGCACCTACGTGCAAACCCGAATACAAACTAAACTCGCAAACACACCTCAGTGACAAACAATCAGCCACACAAACACACAGTGGCACCCAGTTGGCCATTCATCTTCAGTGGCACGCGGGCCACTCATCTTTTCTCTGTGTTTTTTCCCTGCGGTTAGTTCAGGTTTTCATCCAGCACCAGCGAGTGCACGTTGGCCTGCGAGTGCACGTTGGCCTGCGAGTGCATGTATATCGTCTTGTTGAGCACCTGTGTATTGTCTTGATTTTCTCACACCAATGCAAGATCCAGTCCAAGTTCTCAAACTAGACCAAGCATCAGTAGCAGACTTAGCTATGTGGGACAACTTCCCCACCTGATAGAACAGCATTTCAATCTTCATCCTGGCAGTGTCAGCCGAGCCACCAAAGGCTTTTGCAGCCATTTTTAGGCCGCCACTGGTTCTCCAAAACTTGGCCCCCAGAAATTCTCTTAAATTTTTTCACCCAGTCTTCATCACACCTCGTGCTGCACCCCATCGTGGCAGCTGCCCAGGTCTGGGACCACACTTGAACAGGACAGACACTGTTCTTCACCACAGACAATCAGGCCACAGCCGACATCATCAATTAAGGTAGATCTAAGTCACCATCACTTCCTGCGCAGGCTCGCGCAGCTGTCACTCCGTCACCAGTTAATATTTTATGTAGACCTTTTTCCAGGCAAATGCAAAAAGCAGCTGATGCGCTTTCCTATTCCAACCTTGGAATGGATGTTTTTTCCAGCAAGAGCCTGGAGCCGACCCAACAACTATCCCTGTCCCACCATGGACATTGCTGACGATGGACTGAAGTCACATCTCACCAACGCAATCCAACTCATTAACCACTCCTTGGCACGCAACACACTGAAGGCCTATCGCACTGCTTGGAACACTAATCGCACATTTTTGGCCCCTTGCCCCAAAGCAACAGTTGGACACATCCTAGCCTTCATATCGTATTGCCACATGCAGCTGACCATTTCTCAATACTATCACGCCATATCTAGATGGCATCCAGCATTTCCTGTCCCTGCAGGACCCCAGTAAACCGTCAGTATTCTCGAGCCCATGCAGTCAAGTCCCTCTTACAGGGCATACAGAAGCACCAACCTGTAGTCAGTGGCAAGCGCCTACCTTTCAAGAGTCCCCTCTTTAGGGACATGTCTAAAATCCTTACTCGTTCCCTGTTTAGGGCTTTGCCCAGACTAGTCACCCAAACAGCCATCTACCAGGCCTTCTACGGTTCCCTACAACCTAGTGAATTTAGTCAGCGGGTCCGGCAGTCACACACGGAGCAGTGTGTGACTGCCGGACCCGCTGACTAAATTCACTAGGTTGTAGGGAACCGTAGAAGGCCTGGTAGATGGCTGTTTGGGTGACTAGTCTGGGCAAAGCCCTAAACAGGGAACGAGTAAGGATTTTAGACATGTCCCTAAAGAGGGGACTCTTGAAAGGTAGGCGCTTGCCACTGACTACAGGTTGGTGCTTCTGTATGCCCTGTAAGAGGGACTTGACTGCATGGGCTCGAGAATACTGACGGCCACATACATCCCAAATCCTCATGAAGGAATGGCACAAGCCTTTACCAAGCTGGCTAAATAAATACAAGAAATCAATATAAACTATTTCCCTATCTGAGTCTTTTGCCCCCTTTTCTTGGCATACTGACCAGACCACCAAGGCACACTTCAGGTCTATTTATGTTGTAAGTCTTGTCGCGTGTTTATGTGATCCACATCTCTCTCGGTCAGAGGGTAACGACCATAAATTAGAAGGCCAGTATGGTGGCCTGAGTTTATGGGAGGAGCCCGGAGGGTATTTAAGCAGCCCACTAACACATGCTCTTTGTCGGTTCAGTATGCGGTACTACACCTCATGTCCGTGAGTCTGCGCATTCAATCGCATTCGACACCCTCCCGCCCTTCCCTTTTAAAGGGCACTTCTCAGCATATCCTTCTTCAATTAACTACCCATTACTTACCTTGGGTATGCCCCCTTTTCTTGGCATACTGACCAGACCACCAAGGCACACTTCAGGTCTATTTATGTTGTAAGTCTTGTCGCGTGTTTATGTGATCCACATCTCTCTCGGTCAGAGGGTAACGACCATAAATGTAATATGGTGTAAATATAAATAAACAGAATATAAATATAAATAAATGAATTATATGAATAAGAAGTGAAATAATTGTGTACCCCATGTATATGAGTATGTGTATAAAAGTATATAAATATATAAGTGTACATAGGCTCAGACGGCCACTCAAAAGAACCGCCATTCTTTAGAATGGCAAGAACACGGTGATGTCATCGACTATGACGAGCCGGCGCTCCACCCATTCGATGCCGTCGCTGCCATCTTGCTACATCCCACACTAACCTTGTATGCTATTGATTCCCGGCCAAATGCTCGCCTGGCAGTTTTCCTGCCGGGAAAACCAATCGTGTGTACAGAGCTTTAGGCTTCCTGCAATTGGGCCTGGATCAGCATTTAGCACAGAGTACAATCAAGACATACTTTTTGTGATCTTATTTTAGTGGCCACTAGCTTTCCACTCTTTAAGCCTTTTGTAGAGGCAGTCCATCATCTGGCTTTACCTGTGCACTCTCCCATGACCCCATGCCTTAGAATTCTGATGCTATCGGAGATATTCCTCTTTCTGCACACATAAGGTTGCATTTCTTCTTGCCATTACCCCTGTGAGGCACGTGTCTGAGCTGCTGGCTTTTTCTTGTAAAGTATTCATTTTATACTGCATTACTGTGAGCTACTGCGACCCCAATTCCCCTTTACATGTATCCCCTTTCTTTTTCTTAGTCTTCAAACTTTATTATAAAGCTACATTCCATAAGTTATGTCTTGATGCTTTTAGTTTAATCCTTCCCCAGAGTCACTGGGTTAGCCCTTTAACATGACTGTATTGTATACCGCTTTCAGATTTGACTTGTATAATAACCTCTGGTTGTTATAACTTTTAAATTGAAAACCTTTCCACTATTTGGATTGTTATAAGCATGTGTGTAGGTAATATACTAAGCTGACTTCACTTGTGTTTGTACACTTTTCATTTATCTTAATAATTTTGAACAAGTTAAAATCCTTTCTGGTCTTGCAGAGGCAGTGTTGAAGCCTAGAGTCTTCTTTCTTCGTGAAGTTGTTTAGGCCTTTCATCTCAATCAGGACATTGTTCTTCCATCCCCTTTTCTAACTCCAGTTTATCAGAAGATCTCCCTCCATTGTCTGGATGTAGATTGTGCTGTGTGTGTCTATCTCGCAGTCACTGCTTTGATGAGAAAGGCTGCATCTTTGTCATGTTTGATGGTCCCCACTACTGTTCCACCATTTCTCAGTGATTTAGACAGATCATCTTTCAAGCTTATGGTCTTGGAGTGGTAGTAAACAGCCAAACAAATAATAATTGCAGGTCTAAGCCATAATGTGCTAGTATGCACCTCATACTAGCACATTATGACGCACTTGCCTGGACACGGAGCCCTCCAATCGCTGTTGCTGTCATGGATACCCCGGCGCTAGTATCTTCACCCAGTCTTCCTTCCAGGTTCACAGACTTCATCCATTTGAATGGCCAGGGGCTGCGATTATGTCACTCTTTCACATGCATGTGGGAGCCCCCGGAATCGGCAAGGCCTGTGAATGAGGAGCGTCACTGTGATGTCATCGGATGTTGCCAATGTGAATATTACCTAGATGGTTTCAGTGATATTCATTGTACCTACAAGTAAGCCTGATTGGAAGTTTACCTGTAGGTACAAGTTTTAAGCAGGGACTTTACTACCACTTTAAGGATTGGGCCCTTTCCTTAAAAATCTGATAGCTAGATTCAGAGAGAATGGCTTAACTGTGAGCCGGCTTAGCGTATTGCATATATGCTACGCCGCCGTAAGTCAGAAAGGCAAGTGCTGTATTCACAAAGCACTTGCCTCCTAAGTTGCGGCGTAGCGTAAATGGGCCGGCCTAAGCGCGCCTAATTCAAATGAGGAACAGGGGGGCGTGTTTTATGTAAATGATTCGTGACCTGACGTGATTGATGTTTTTTACGAACGGCGCATGCGCCGTCCGTGGACATGTCCCAGTGTGCATTGCTCCAAAGTACGCCGTTTCGACGTGAACGTAACTTACGTCCAGCCCTTTTCGCGTACGACTTACGCAAACGACGTAAAAAGATAGGCTTGTTCCGAAGTCCATACCTTGCATGGGCTGTGCCACCTAGGGAGCAGCTTTATCTTTACGCTGGCGTATCTCTTACGTAAACGGCATAACTAATTGCGACGGGCGCACGTACGTTTCTGAATCGGCGTATCTAGTCATTTGCATATTCTACGCCGAACTCAACGGAAGCGCCACCTAGCGGCCAGCGTAAATATGCACCCTAAGATACGACGCCGCTCGTATCTTAGCCTAATTTAAGCGTATCTGGTTTCTAGAATACGCTTAAATTTACGACGGCGTAGATTCAGAGTTACGATGGCGTATCTACTGATACGCCAGCGTAAACGTCTCTGAATCCAGCTATATGAGTGCTTCTTGTGTTTTTGGGGATCAAGCAACTGTTTCACAGATCTGCAAGGCTGCCACTTCTGTTCCCGTTCTTACATTTTACCAGGTGGGTGTTGAGGTTTCTTCTGATGTTGGCTTCAGGCATAAAGTCCTTTGGGCATTTCTTTCAGCTGCAGGCAGCACCAGGTCCTAATGTTTTCTCTGGTGTTAGCATTTAGCTGCTGTTGCCAACCCCTGGACAGCTTTTTGATGTCCCAACAGTTTCTCAATTCTTGTATTCCAAAAGAACAAGAAAATGGCATTTTTGTACTTACTGTAAAATCCATTATTGAAGGAGAACGGTTCCAACCCTCTTTGTCTATGATCATGCTTAGAGTGGGAGGGGTTATACTGAGCTGGTTGCTGTTTTTTGTGTTTGCCAGTGTCCAAATCCTCCTGTTGGGAAAAATATAACCCCCAATCCCTGAATGTGCCTTAATAAACTCCAGGAAATGGATTTTTTTGTGAGAGTAAACTCCCATGCATAATTTTTACCTCTAAGTAATCCTATAATAAGGCTTACCTATAGGTACTGTAAAAACCTCCTAAACATGCACCATTTAGGAGATATTTACTGTACATGCAGCCGGTGATGTCACCAGTGCATGCGCTCTGAAGGATCGCCCACCCGAGCCATACAGCCAATCCGTGAACCCAGAAAGAAGACCAAGTTAAGATGGAAGCACCTTCAGGGGTGACAGAGCCTCGCTGGAGGGGCATCGTTCTAAGGTAAGTTTCACATAATGTACTAGTATGCGTGGTTTTACACCCAAAAACAAATATTTATTTTATTGCAGCTTTGCAATTCTTAGATGTAATAGCTGCATTCATTTTTAATTTTTCCTTTTTTTTTTTTTTCATATGATGATCCAGCCAGTAACTGTTGTTTTTCAACAGAACAAGGTCTCCTACAGATGCAGCAGTTAGAGTGTTGAGACAAATTATTTAGCACCTCCCCGGGGTGCTTAAAATGGTCAGATTTGATTTATTTGTGTAAAACCTTTAAAAGAATAATAAACTGTTTATGTAACTACTTGTGTAGCTGCAATGTGAGCTAAAGTTTCTCTTCAATTTGTTAGTGTATTTCAATCTGATCAAACACTCCCCTCCCCCAGACTGACAATGGTGCTGCCCAAAAGTGCTCCTTCATCCAGAGTGGGGACACTCTAATATAGAAAGTGTGTTACTGGCCATATCACTAGGTGAAAACAGAGATATACAAGCCAAAAAAAAAATAAAACAAATGCAGCTGCCACATCTAATGATTGGTAAGCTGTAATATATTACATTTTTGTATTGGGTTTAATCCCGTATTCCGTACAATAATTATGTTCTATCTAGAGATTCATACACCATCACAATAACAACACTAGGTGGTGCTAGAGTCTTATTTGTAAAAAGTGCATGTAAAAGCCACATCTTTCACTGTATTATTCTGCTTTTTTTTCTCTCATCCCTCGGCACTTCACTTGTCTTTTATCTTATGGATTTTGCAATCTGTCTCTGCATTAGTTACATAAATACTCACGCTCTCATATGGGGCTGCAATTTTTGGGTCTGCTTCTGAAAATACTATTCACTGGCCTGTGTCTGGCTTAAAGTTCATCTTTTTAAATAAAATTGACTTTTGCAATCAAGGGAATCCCAGTAGGTTAAAAAAAAACACTAGAGTTTAGAAAAAATTGTTTAGTTTAAATGCTCTTCCAGAGCAAGCGATCCAGACTGTCCTACCTAGCAGCTAGGACAAACTGTTGGGTACTCACCTCCAACATCACAGCAATGAATGTGCTCTCCTTGTAAATAGAAATTCGAACCCTTCAACCCTCGATCCAAATGAAAAAGAAACATTTTTTTTGCTAAAATTGGTCTTTAAAGCAGCAATAAACTTGTCTTTTTTTCTATAAATGGGCCCCTGTCGGTTTCAGCCATTATGTATTAGTATGCACTGCATATTCGCAAAATTGACACACTTACCTGTGAAAGGATGCTCTCCAGCGCTGTGCTCATTACTGTCAGTGCTTGGGCACTTCCATCTTCATCTAGTCTTCTTTCCAGGTTTTCTCTGTTCAGCTGTTTGAATATCCAGGCTGCGATGCCATTACTCCTGCACATGGGCATGGGTCACTTGATCATGGCACAGATCAGGTTCTGTAAATGCACTCTGAGCTGTGCATATGTGGCTCAGTATACATTACTGCTGGCAGCAAAGACTCCAATAGGGTCTCTTTTGTTATCTAAAACTCTGCCTATCTGTGTTTTTTTTTTTTTTTTTTAAAGCGGCATTAATCACCACGTTGGGCCCTGTTTACATTGGAGCAACGTGTCATGGGTTTTGACAGGTCAAATCGCATGACAAGTCGCATCCTATTGCCGTCAATCACATTGTTCAAACGCCGACTTTGCAGTGCTGCAACGATTTTGAAAAAGTAGTACATTTTTCAGGTGCGACTTGAATAGACATCTTTGCATGAAGCCGCACAGATGTCTTCAAAGTCACACTGACATGCAGCTTTGAAGTTACACAATTTCAAAGCTGCAGTCAATGTAAACGGGTTGCTGAGATAACCGTATGTAATCTCTAACTCACCAGTAGGTGTCACCACACTGTAAATTGTGAGGTTAGTGGTTGTTAGAATCTTTGCAGCTTTTCTGAATTTAAAGTGGATGTAACTCCGAATTTTTTTGTTTTTGTTTTGATGTCGCAATGTACAGTATACGATTTCCTATCATCTGTGCCCAGTCTTGTCACACAGAGTTAATACAGCTCTGAGCAATCCTCTTTTATTGTTCAGTAAAATAAAACAGACTTACAGAGAAAAACCTTGGTCTGTTCTG
Organism: Rana temporaria; assembly: GCF_905171775.1. NCBI lineage: Eukaryota > Metazoa > Chordata > Amphibia > Anura > Ranidae > Rana > Rana temporaria. The sequence continues at coordinate 53,449,313 of NC_053501.1, forward strand.
CCCTCTTGCTGTGAGTGACAGGTTATTTACATATCTCATGCACTAGCCTGGAGACAGGCATTATTTTTTAATTCCCAACCCTCTCCTGAAGTCATGTGGTTACTTTTCTGGATTTTGACTGGATGTTAGTGATCATAGCAGAATTTAGTGTAAGGAATACACAGGAAAAAAAATGCATGTTGACAAGGGGAGTGTAGAGGAGGGCGTGGAGTCTACTGACATCACGACTCCACCCACCAAGCTCCAGACAACAGACCCACCCACAGAATCTGCAGTTTTTCAGTTCTGATAAAAGACAGAGGGGAAACATTTGACAGGTAAGGATACATGCAGGAGGCATCTATATCCTTATAGATCAGCACCATGGCAGTAGTTTAGAAAGGATGAGAGTGGGTTTACATCCACTTTAAGAAACTATGGGCTGGATTCACATACCTGAGTGCATCTTTATGCCGGCGTAGCGCATCTCATATGTGCTACGCCGACGTAACACAGAGAGGCAAACACAGTATTAACAAAGCACTTGCTCCCAACGTTGCGCCGGCGTTACGTAAATTCCTAGGCGTAAGCAGGCCTAATTCAAAGTAGGTGGAAGTGGGCGTGATACATTTAGATAAACCGTGACCCCATGCAAATGATGGGCCGAACAAACGGCGCATGTGCCGTCCCGTAGACGCTTCCCGGTGCGCATGCTCAGAATCACGTCGGAACGAACGCCAAAGATACGTCGAATCACTGAACGTAACCTACGCCCAGCCCTATTCACGTAGTACTACGTAAAATATGGCGGCTGTTCCGTGGTCCATACCTTTGCATGGGATGCACCTCCTATATGTGGAATAACTTTACGCCGGACGTACGCCTTACGTAAACGGCGTATATTACTGCGACGGGCGCAAGTACATTCGTGAATCGGCGTATCTCAGTCATTTACATATTCAACGCGTAAATCAATGGGAGCGCCCCTTGCGGCCAGCGTAAATATGCGCCGGTGTAGGAAAGTTACGTCGGTCGGAGGAAGCCTATTTTCAGGCATATCTGGTTCTATGGGCACGGCGCATAGATACAACGGCGCACATTGACACTTACGTGGCATATTTGTAGATACGTCGGCGTAAGTGCTACGAGAATCCGGGCCTATCTATGTAAGTAAATGGACGGTTGAAAAGTTTAGATGGAAGCGTTATTCTATATAAAAAGATTCCTGCAGGCCAATAAGGCTGAGCAACACTAATGAAGCTGCTGTGGCATCAAAATAGTCACATAAAATGCATATATGACACATGAACACGTGCAATGTTCAATGCCTCTCTCAAGATGGCAAAGATGAGATTTTACTACAAAGAAACCATGCCACCATTATGCAGACCATAATGAATTAAAGAGCAAAAAATTATTGGTTAAATAGACAGGGGCTTTTTTTCTCCAATACATTTTCTTGATACTGGTTTTCTAAGGTAACTAATACAATCATTAAGGCCTGGTTCACACCTATGCAGGTTTCCGTTGATTTTACATGCGGTTTAATGCGTTTTTGATGCATTTTGCATTTTGGGGTGATGTCTGTGGTCTTGCAGGAGACCCCAGAATAAAATCCATTAAAAACGCAAGCACTGCATTTTTTTGTGTGAAAAATTTCGGCTGGGATCACATACGGTGCCTTGAAAGAGTATTAATACCCCTTGAAATTTTTTCTTTGGTCGAGCATGGCGAGGCCTGTTCTGAGTGGAATCTGTCCTGTTAAAATGCTGTATGGTCTTGGCCATCGTGCTGCAGCTCCGTTTCAGGGTCTTGGCAATCTTCTTATAGCCTAGGTCATCTTTATGTAAAGCAACAATTCTTTTTTTCAGATCCTCAGAGTTCTTTGCCATGAGGTGCCATGTTAAACTTCCAGTGACCAGTATGAGAGAGTGAGAGCGATAACACCAAATTTAACACACCTGCTCCCCCTTCACACCTGAGACCTTGTAACACTGATGAGTCACATGACACAGGGGAAGGAAAATGGCTAATTGGGCCCAATTTGGACATTTTCACTTAGGGGTGTGCTCACTTTTGTTGCCAACGGTTTAGACGTTAATGGTGTGTTGTTATTTTGAGGGGACACAAATTTACACTGTTATACAAGCTGTACACTCACTACTATATTATAGCAAGGTGTAATTTCTTCAGTGTTGTCACATGAAAAGATATAATAAAATATTTACAAAAATGTGAGATACCGTATAGTGGGTTTACCATATTGTTGCTGACAAATCGGACACTGACACTTTTTGGGGACCGGTGACACTAAATACAGTGATCAGTGCTAAAAATATGCATTGTCACTGTACCAATGACACTGGCTTCTGCACTGTGTGGGAGGTGCTTTTACTAGGGAAAGACATGGATCCATGTCCCTGCTTTGTAGGAACATAGGATCTATGCCTTCTGTACTGACAGAACGGCAATCTGTCTTGTTTACATAGGCATACTATCATTCTGCCTGTGTAACGTATGTTCGGCAGGTGTCGGCAGACATCGAGTCCCCAGTTCCCGCTGATCGGCTCCCATTGTGCATGATCACAGCGGGAGCGAGCCGGCGGCGGCCGAACACATTCATGCCCGCTACCCAGAAGATGCAGGATCATATATATATATATATATATGTGTGTGTGTGTGTGATCCTGTCCACAGCCAGCGCTCTTTAGCAGTAAAACTGCTATAGGGTGATCAGCAAGTGGTTAAAATGGAAACCTGGATTCAAAACAATACAGCAATGTTCCTGTTGTAAAGCCCATCAGACTTTGTCATTGTACATCTTACATCAGATGTTGAATATACTGCTGAGTAAGAACTGTTACAGTTGATTCTGTTCTATGTAAGGCATTAAGTTGTCATCATATTTATTCTGCCTGGCTGAGTCTTGTCACTTCAAACTGAAATTCTAAGCGAAGCTATAAGTCTTAAAAACGAGCTCAGTGTACGCTTTTCATCATCGTGTAAAGAAGTCAAACATTTGACAGAGTCCGAGATTGTTGTGGTCCGATGTTTGTCTATTGAGCCAAGCAGGCCTTGCAACAAAAAACAAGATCCACCAATCTAAAAAAAGAAAAAAACACATTGTGCAGAGAGATAATGCTGCTCACCCCGAAATTATAGTCTAGGGCATTTCCCCCATTGTGGTTTTTGGGCAGCTCAATTAATGGATTATAGACAACGTATGTAAAAAGAAGGACATTTTTATTGTGTGATGACACATACAAGGGGGATATTCAAATAGTTAGGATATGAGTTACAAAGGTACAAAAGTGGTTAAAATTCCCATACATATAAATAAATTACAAAAAACAACAACTGTCGAACAGCTTGACATGTGTATATACAAGCATATAACAACTCTAACGCGTTTCGACCTTTAATAGGTCTTCTTCAGAGGTTTTGTTGTAACTGGAAAAGATTTACAAAAATTATTAGATGCTTCTACAGATATCCTACCTGCCATATCCCCATAATTTGAAAGGGGAAAGGACAGGGGAAAGAAGAAAACACAAACTACTATGTAAGAAAGATTAACAAAAATGACCAAGTCAATATGTATGGTTAGGAATGGAACAATCTGCACTGGACTCATCCATCAAAGTAACAAGAGCCCCAAAAGGATCCACAGGCTGGTGTCCCGACCTCTCCACACCCCAAGACCAGGTCACCCCCCAATAAATGGATGGTCGCATGCAACTTACAGGGAGTCACTGAATATGGGTAGCACACCTGATGATATTAGGCCAGGGGGAGGATCAGACACCTGCAGCAAAGAATTAAAACATATAATTATTTTTCTTTATTATAAATATATAGTTAAATTTAGGGCTGTCATAGAAGTCCCCTTATACGAATACTACAAATGATTTTATTTTGTGTAGTCCAAAAGGATAAATCAATACATAAATCACAGGGAATATATGAATATATGTTTGTATTATTTTTTATTTTTTTGGGATATAATTATTTTAATTATGTTTCTTTAAAAATGTTTTCTTAAACAATTATTTTTATTTTATTTAGGTGTTAGTTCGAGATTTATTTTTTAGATGCAATGTGTGAAGTGAAAGAGAAAAGAGCAAAGGAAAGAAATGAATGAGTGAACGATGTGAAAAGTGATCTGTGAATTGCATGTGTAGACGGGTGATAAACCCTTATGAAAAATTATGGCGGAAAATAATGTATTAACCCCTTCCATACAGGGCATTTTCACCCCCTTCCTGCCCAGACCAATTTTTAGTTTTCAGCGCTGTTGCACTTTGAATGACAATTGCGTGGTCATGCAACACTGTACCCAAACGAAATCTTTATGTTTTTTCCCCCCACAAATAGAGCTTTCGTTTGATGGTATTTGATCATCTCTGCGGTTTTTATTTTTTGCGCTATAAACAAAAGAAGAGCGACAATTTAAAAAAAAAAAACACTATTTTTTACTTTTTTATTTAATAAACATCACAATTAAAAAAAAAAAAACATTTTTTTTCCTCAGTTTAGGCCGATACATATTCTTCTACATATTTTTGGTAAAAAAAAAAAAAAAATCGCAATAATCGTATATTGATTGGTTTGCGCAAAAGTTATAGCATCTACAAAATAGGTGATAGATTTATGGCATTTTTATTTTATACATTTTTTTACTAGTATTGGCGGCGATTTGCGATTTTTTACTGTGACCGTGACATTGCGGCGAACACATCGGACACTTTTGACACGTTTTTGGGACCATTCACATTTATACAGCGATTAATGCTATACATATGCATTGATTACTGTGTAAATGTGACTGGCAGGGAAGGGGTTAACCACTAGGGGGCGTTGAAGGGGTTAATATGTTCCCTAAGGTGTGTTCTAACTGTAGGGGGGAGGGGACTCTCAAGGGGAGGAGACCGATGTGTGTTCCTCTGTACTGGGAACACACATTGGTCTCCTCACCGCTGACAGGAGGTGGATCTGTGTGTTTACACACACAGATCCACACTCCTGCCGTGATTACCGGCAATCGCGGGCACCCGGCGGCCACCGGGCACCTAGATCGCCGGGAACACAGGACGTCATATGACGTCCACCCAGATCGGCGAGGGGTTCCTGCCGCCGTCATTTCCCTATGGCATGGTATGGAAGTGGTTAAACAACGTGCAAAGAATAAAATGTGTGAGGGTTATGTGAATGTATAAATGTGAAACCTATATGGGGTGTTGTATGAATAATGTATGGATGCAAATATAAATGGGAAGTGTAAATAGAATAGGAAAAATTAGGAGAAAAACAAAACATTTCGCTCCAGGCCCCAGGGGATAGAAAAAAGTGGTGAGGTGAAAAGCAAAACTTTTAACTAGATAGTGAATACATTGTAACAATAGCGATAAGGCAGCTGAATTAATGAAAGTTTAGTTCAAATATTCCCAATGTTTAATAAACATATCGAACAAGAGAAAATGAAGTTACCTTGGTAAGCCAGAGGCACTGGCATATCCATGGGCTTGTGTCAGCAGATTAATAGAATCCAGGTTTCATAAAAAAGAAACACAGGATCAAAAAAAGTGTCTTATCCACAATCTGCGGATAAGAAATAAGAAAATTGTAACGTTTGTTCAAAAGGGTATTGACAATTATTAAGGTAGTCTCATGTATTGGTGTGCTTACCGTGGGGAGATGTCAGCGCACACTGAGGTATCCATAGTCATCTGAGAAATTGTATTGCATTTAGAGACTTTAATATGGTCCTTAATAAAATAATTGGCTGCAGGGTCACATTCTTACCACAGGCAGTTTGCCTCTTACCTTATCAGTCAGGTGTGTCTCCACCACCTAGGGAGGAGTCCCGCAGTGACTACCTCGGCGTTCGCAAAGGAACATCCTCGGCCGCTGCTTCCGACGCAGCCGCGCAATGTCATGACGTCACCACGCACGCATAGTATTACTGCGCGTGCGCGGTGTATGTCACAGGCGCTCGGAAATCATTTGCGAATGCCGCCAGCAGGGGGAGACATCCCACACCAGACGGCGAAGCATCGCCACATAGTGGGGCATTAAAAGAGCACAAAGAGCTATACTTTTCTCCCCCTGCTGGGAAGCAACATATGACCAGCAAAACAGAGGGCACCGATCGCGGGGCCGGGCTGTCGGTAGCGAGCCTGGGAAAGAGAGGCACATAACCAATGATGGAGAGAAAGAGAAAATACAGAAAGAAACAATTGTCAATAATAGACATTAACCTTGGAGTGAATTTTAGCCAAGATACATTTTATATTACATTGTAACCTAAGAACAAACTAAAATACATTTGAATCATATGGCCATACATGTTACATACATATTGTCCCTCCTTCAAACAATATGTTGTCAGTTTTATAGCAGTACATAAGTATTCATCTAAAAAGACATCAATGACATACAGTACCCATATGCGTAATAGACTAGACTCCTAAATTGTGCAGTATGGAACATGAGGTGGGAAAAAACAGTCAATCAGAAGGGAACAAGAAACACGAAAGTGTCAAAGGTGGATAAATAAAGAATGAAAAAAAAAAAAAAAGTTTAAAGAGTACCAGGATGGGGGCGGAGCCAACGGCCGACAGGTAAGCAGCGCTGGTCCGGAGCTCCGTGCAAGGCAGAGTGATCCTGCACACATCCTGGGCGTCAGAGCCATCCCTTCTCGTCGACACGAGTAGCCGCAGACTCCTGAACCTGTGCTGATCACCCGGCGATGGTCAAATACGGCCGGACGCCGGTGGAGTCCCCCGGGAAACGTGTCTCCCAGCTTGCCTGGGGATCCCAAGATGGCGGCGGCCACGAGGCGGAGGAACAAGGCCCCAGCTTGGCACAGCCTGATGGCGATGACTGGCCTCCTCTGTCGGATAGCCAGGTAAGCCAGCTGCCTCCCAGAACTAAGGGACATAAGAAGGGCCCACACCGGGCCGTATTGCAGCCGCAGGCGGAGGGGGATGAGGTTCCTGACACAGGCGGGGGGGAGCCCTCCCTGAAGCAGATCATGGAAGCCATCTGTAACTGCCAGGCCACGCTGACCGAACATATAGATGGCATTAAGACAGAAATGTCATTCCTTAAACAGGACATGCAGACTATCAGGGAACGGGCGGGTGAAGCTGAACGGAGGATAAGTGACCTGGAAGATGTGGTCCGTCCCTTAGAAAACAAACTCCATGATGTCCACTCTGAAGTGGGGGCTCATACTGACAAGCTATGGGACATGGAAGACCGCCAAAGGAGGAACAATATACGCCTGGTGGGCTTCCCTGAAAAGGTGGAGGGCAAGCAGCCTGAAGACTTCCTTGAACTGTGGCTTAAAGATTCCTTCCCAGATACTACATTTTCCCGTTTGTTTGCTATTGAGAGGGCCCACCGTATACCATCGAAACCCCCCCCCCCCGGGATCTCATCCACGCCCGATGATTGCACGTATCCTACATTTCAGAGACCGTGAAAATATCCTCCGTGCAGCTCGCACGCTGGGTGATCTACAATTTAATGGGAACAGAATCTCCATCTATCCTGATTTTTCTGCAGCTACGCAGAAACAGAGAGCTTGCTTCCTGCATGTTAAGAAGAGGTTGAGGGATGCACATATGGCCTACAGTATGATGTATCCAGCAAAGCTTAGAGTGGTCGATGAGGGTAAAGTCTTTTTCTTCACTTCTCCTACAGAGGCTTCCAGATGGCTGGATACTAAGGGGCGCCCTAGCCAGAGAAATGGCCACTGAAAGAAAGGCTGTCGTTGCCCGACCCTCATTATGGGCCTTTACTGGTTACCTCTTAGCCCTGCAGCACTTGAACTTTTGCGGATCTGTTCCGCGCTGCAATTTGCTCTGACGTCAAATTCTTCCTGGGCTATGCCTTGCTCGGTACTGCCGGTCCCGCCGGTAATTTGACTGACTTGGTTCCTGTTTTTTACCCCCCTTTTTTCTCTCTTTTTTTTTTTCCCCCCTTTGTTGGAAGGCTGACTCTGTGCCTTTGGCACTGACATTGTGAACTACGTGCTCCTTAGGGGGTGTAGGTGGAAAGAGGGTGGAGGCCTCATAACCCCCTGGAGTAATTCTGTTTTTTTGTGGTTATGGGATATAGGCACAAGGCATGTTGGGGCTGTGTGCGGGGTGGGGGGTGGGGAACTGTTCACTTTATGTTGGTTGGTGCCGTGTGCTGCTGTCTCTCTCTTTATCGATCCCCACAGGTTACAAGTACTGGTTCTACTTTGATGGACCAGGGAGTTCCTCAACACATATCACTGATGTGTCTACTCACTGAATGGCGGGTAAGATAAATATACTGTCCTGGAATGTACGGGGTCTGAACTCGAAGATAAAGCGCTCCCTTGTATTTGACTTTGTAAAAAGGTATAAACCCCATATTATCATGCTACAGGAGACGCATCTTCAAGGCTCTAAGGTTCTAGCGTTGAAAAAGGCTAATATTATGAGGGTTATACACGCTGAGTACTCCACCTATTCTAGAGGGGTGGCCATTTTAATCACTAAGAGGGCAGCTGCGCATGTGTTGCAGGTAAAAACTGATCCGAAGGGAAGATATGCTATCCTAGTATGTCAGATATTTGGGGTGTGTTTGACATTGGTATGTGTGTATATCCCCCCTCCTTTCTCTTTCCAGGTCCTGGAAGAGGTCCTTAGTGCTGCAGTACAGGTGGCACAGGGTCCGCTGCTCCTGCTGGGTGATTTTAATGTGGTGTCGGATGCGTCACTCGACAGGCATGGGTGTGTGGCTGGCCCTCGCCCTACTCTTTCCTCCTGGTTGGACAGCTATGCCCTCAGGGATGTGTGGCGCTGTCGTAACCCTGGGGTCAGGGCATATTCATGCCACTCGGGGACGCATCGGACACTCTCCAGGATAGACATGGTACTGTCCTCGGTTGATGCTCTCTCCATCGTTTCTGAGATTAGATACCTCCCCAGAGCTCTTTCTGATCACTCCCCCATGGAGGTCACATTGACTTTAGATGTGCCCAGCGGGAGACGGATGTGGCGTATGAAGACGCAATGGTTAGAGGAGGAGTATGTGACGATAAAATGCAAACTAGCCATGGAGCAATATTGGACTGAGAATGCTTTGGGCACCTCGGTGTCCACTCAATGGGATGCTTTTAAAGCCACTTTGAGGGGAGTGTTTGCCAGGGAGACACGGGAATTTGCAAAGGCACTAAACTCAGATGTTCAGCTAGCCGAGCAGGCTGCCGTGGCCGCTGAGCATCGTTACATACAGACCCCATCCCAGACCGCCTACAGCTCGTGGCAGGACCTGACAAGAAAATATAGGCTGCTGCTGACTGACCAGACTATGAAACTGCAGTTACGACAGGCCAGGTCTATTTTTGAGTTTGGTGACAAAAGCGGCAGACTTTTAGCTTTTCTGGCAAAGCCCCTGTATACACCTACTTCGGTTCTGCAGATTAAGAGCCCTGATGGTGATGTAGTGAGCGACTCCCAAGGTGTTCTTGACACATTCCTGCACTTTTATGATACTCTGTACCAATCCCAGTCTTGCTGTTCGGATCAGGAATTAGCTTCCTATCTGGAGGGTATGACTTTACCATCCCTGACGGAGGGGGACAGGACTACTCTTGACCAGCCCATCACATCTGAGGAAATAGCTGCTGCAATTGCTTCCTTTAAACAGGGAAAATCGCCCGGTTTGGACGGCTTCCCGGCGGAGTGGTACAAGCTGCATAGAGAGAGCTTGACTCCCCGTCTTCAGAAGGTGTTTATCACTGCAGAAAAGGAAGGTATACTACCGGAATCCATGCGAGAGGCTTTGATAGTGGTGATACCAAAGCCCGGTAAGGATCCTCTGGAATGCGAGTCATACAGGCCGATCTCGTTGATCAACACTGATGTCAAGATATTGGCCAAAATTCTGGCAGGTAGGCTGCAATCGGTGATACTTAAGCTAATTCATTCGGATCAAACCGGGTTTATACCGGGGAGATGCACTCAAATGAATTTGAGGAGGCTACATGTCAATCTGCAAATGCCTCATGCTAATTGTGGTAAGAGGGTGGTGGCCTCACTCGACACAAAAAAAGCATTCGACTCTGTCGAATGGAACTACCTCTTTGCCTTACTTCTGAAGCTGGGCCTTGGGCCTCGTTTCGTGGGCTGGGTTAGGTTGCTCTATAGGGAACCGAAAGCAAGTGTTAGGGTCAATGGACTTATCTCGCAATCGTTCAACATTGGCAGGGGAACGAGACAGGGTTGCCCCCTGTCACCACTTTTATTTGCCTTGGCCATAGAACCCCTGGCGGTTAAGCTTAGAAATCAGGCTGACATCAAAGGACTGTTGGTCGGGGACTTGGAGGAACGCGTATCATTATATGCTGATGACATGCTCCTGTATCTGGGAGACCCGGATGGGTCTCTGACGGCTGCTTTCTCCTTGATACAGGAATTCGGGGATTTCTCCGGATTCCGGATCAATTGGTCCAAATCGACGCTTTTCCCTCTAGATCCACAGCCGACCCTGACCACCCCCCTTCAATACCCGCTTAGGGTGACAACCCGTTTTAAATATCTAGGAATAAATATAGAGCTACCTATGGATAGATTCTCTGAGACAAATTTATGGCCGGTAATTAGAGACTTCAGGGACAGGATACAGAAGTGGAAGGACCTTCCGCTCACGCTGTTAGGGAGGGCCAACCTGTTTAAAATGATATACCTCCCAAAGTTTTTGTACATACTTTCTAACGCCCCCCTGTACATCCCCAGGAAGACCTTTAGATACATGGACTCCCTGCTGTCTTCCTTTTTATGGGGAAATGGAGCGGTTCGGGTGGCGCTGGCTGTGTTACAGCTACCAGTAGGGAGGGGAGGTCTGGCCATCCCCGACCTCCGCCTGTACTACTTGGCGTCGCAGCTAGTTCAGGCACACTGGCGAATGTTTCCTCAGCTGAACAACGCCGCGGTTGCGGTGGAGGCAGCTGCGGTGACCTCCTATGAGACACTGTTAAATTTCTTCTATAGGGGGGAAGCTCCGACGGAGGGTGGAATGGCGATCCTCCGACCAGCCAGGAGGGTGCTTGAGATCTGTATGAAGCATGTCCAGGATAATCCCCTACACCTGTCTCCCAATGCCCCTCTGTGGTTCAACCCCAGATTGGCGGAACTTCGCCTGCTGGAGGATGGGCATAGATGGGCCAAATTTGGCCTAGTATATCTCCATCAAATCTTTGATCGGGGGGAATTTAAGACATTCACACATATAAGGGGAGAGCTGGGGGTGCCTGCAGCTTGGCTGTTTCATTACACCAGACTGAGGCACGCTGTTCGCGCTCAGTTTGGCATGGGACCCGTCGCCCTGGGAAACACTAAGCTGGAGTCCTTGCTGCTGAAACCTGAACACACTAAACTGATCTCTACTTATTATGCGGTACTAATGGGAAAGACACAACCAAGGGAGGAAAAAGCGAAACTTAGATGGACGGCTATAATTCCTGAACTGACTGATTCCCACTGGGAGGAGGTACTACTATCCTATCTCCCTACGGTGATTTCCGCTAGGGACAAACTAATACAACTGAGGTACCTGCACCAAATGTACTATACACCACACAGATTATATAGAATGGGCAGAAGAGAGGACCCTGTTTGTCATAAGTGTCTGGTGGCAGAAGGCACCTTTATTCATATGGTGTGGGAGTGTGACAGGATCCGCCCGTTATGGTCACAGGTTACACAGTTTATTGCAGATACTTTCGATCTCCCAAATATATGTAGTCCACTTTTGTGCCTTTTAGGCATTATAGAAGATGAAGTTATGAGTAATAATATGCGAATATTTTTGAGGTTGCTCTTTTACTATGTCAGAAAACTCATAGTCCTAAACTGGGTGAAGAGGGAAGGTCTTACTCTATCTGCTTGGAAGGGGCTGGTAAACACAAATGTCACGATGTATAAAATGACTTATGAAGCAAGAGGGAGTAAGAAAAAATTCTGTAATGTATGGGGGAGATGGGTGGACTCCAAGGATACCACCCCTGATGAGACGTCAAGGCCGGCTGGCTTTGACTGAACCGTATAACAATCATTGTATACTTGTTGTTGAGAGAACTGTGGGGATTGGAGGGACAGCAGCGCACGGCACATAAATGGGGTTTTATAATTTTTCTATGCTGGGATATTTTGGTTTTTTTTTTTTTTTTTTTTTTTTCCTCTCGGCATTTTCGTTTCTTTACTCTGTGTTCTAATCTAGGATGGCTACGCCACACTATGTCACTTCTCCACGATATGGACTAAAGTACTACTTGACGGGTATTAGACAGAAATGTGGAGCTTAGTTGTAGTTACAAGTTTGGAAAATATAAAAATGGCTATATGCACTTGAGGAGAACCCATGTTGGGATCTTCTTCTGTTATTTAGGTACGAAGAGACGTGCACTTGGGATATTCCATATCCTCCGCGTTCCAAGAATGCGTGCTATTATTCTTATACTTTGAATGCCTTGTGAATTTTCTATCCTCCTCACAAAAATGTACCATTGCTTTTGTACCCTGAATGCACTGTCGTTTCCTGAGAATGTGTTTTATGGCTAATAAAAACCTTTTAAAAAAAAAAAGAGTACCAGGATATATGTATTTATTAATTATCCATAAGCCTTGTATTAGGCATGCTTAAATAGTTAAATTGTTTATTGGGTTTTGCCAGAGACAAACCCCCTCAAAAAGGGGGCAAATGAAGAGGATTAATTTAGTCCTGGAAAAACTGTAGTCTGCAATCTGAAAATCCATCGTTGCTCGTGTTGCAGCAAGATTTTGTTCCAGTCACCGCCTCGGTCGGGAATGTGAATCCGATAGAGTGCGGTGAATGACACTTTCGGTACTCTATAGTTGTGTTGGATCACAACGTGTCTTCCAATTGGAAGATACCAGTTGCCAATTTCCATGCTATATGTGTATTTAGACACACGTCGCCAAAATTCTTGCTTCGTTTTGCCTATATAGAAGGCTCCACATTCGCACTCCATCAGATATACCACACCACGTGTTTGACAGTTGGTGAAGTGCGAGGGTTTGAACGTTTCTCCATTGGGTAATCGAAAAGTCTTGTCCCTTCTCATGAGTGGGCAATGTGAGCAATGTCCACATGGGAAGGTGCCAACAGCTGGACAGTGCATGCTTCTCTTTTGGGCCCTTTTGTATTCACTCTGAACAAGTCGATCTTTGATCAAGGTTGCTCGTTTATAGGTAATTGAGGGATAATCAGAAATAAATCCGTTCACCCTCGAGTCATCAGTTAAAATAGTCCAATTCTTTTGAATTATTTCTTGTATAGCTTTATGCTGTCTTGAGAAACGTAGGATGATCCTAGTCATTTCACGGTCTGAGTCACATATGGGTTTCTTTTTGTATAGAATCTCATGTCTGGATTTTATACTGGTTTTATTGTAGGCCTTGCATAGACATGACCTGCTATAGCCTCTTGCTAGAAGTCGGCTCTGGAGTTTTCCGGCTTCTTCATAGAAGAGAAAGTCGATCCACCAATCTTTTCCCATAATGAATCTTTGCAGTAAAAAAAAAAAAAACATGCGGGGGGAAAAAAGATAGTAAATATACCTACTTTATTACTGGCTTCCATTTACAGCACCTAGGCTAGGTTGACGTCATCATCCTTCCAGCAAGATCCCTGTTAATGATGAGTACACCAAATCTTGTGAGAAGATGATCCAACACTGTGCTGGAGTGCCTTTTTAGTGAGATTTGGCTTACCTGGTATTCCTCAGTATATACGTCGCACGACCGCGCAATTGTCAGTTAAAGCGACGCAGTGCCGAATTGCAAAAAGGGGCCTGGTCTTTTACCTGCATTTTGGTCCAGGGCTTAAGTGGTTAAAAACGATTAAAAATAGATAAAAATCAATCATATAATGTACCTGTAGTTTCTAGTTTCGTTTTTGCATGTTGTTTCCTGCCTCTGCTGTACAGAGCCACAGAGCCAATACAGGGCAGTGATGGTTTGGAAAACTAAACTGATTGGTGCTGTGGGGTTTTAGACACACAGTAATCACACTTCCTTGAAGTTAGTGACCACAGAGAGAAAGCTCCCAGCACTGTGGTTATCTGTAAACAGACAACCAGGAAGTGTGGAGATCAGAGAAGAATTACAGCAACTTGAGAGCAAAAACGAACAATGAGGACATAAAAACAGCACTGCATTAAGGTAAAGGAAGCTATTAAGATAAAAAAAATCCATTACAAACCCTTTAAGGACCTTGGTACTTACAAGCACCATTACGTCTGACTTTCACAGATTCAGTGAATGAACTATACTATGCTGTACAGAGCAAAGGGATAATGGTAACACTAAACTGACAAGGTGGCTGCAGGCAGAGAGGGCCTTTAACATGCGTTGTGTGCTCTATGTGCGGTGCATTGTGGTTTCATTATTTGTGAATAGCATCCCAATGCATTGTACAGTAGAACACAAGGCAGTGCATATACTGTGCGTTGTCCTGCAGTGCATTCTTCATCCGTTGTGATATGTTAGCAGCCCGTTCATAATGATTGGAATGTGTTCATGTACTGCAAAGTGTGAATGGGCCCTTATATGAAGATTTGCAATATAGACATGGCTTGTCCATCTGGATTAGTTTCATACAGATTGGTAAATGCCAGCCTGGATGTAACCTTACTCTCAGCTATATTAAATCAATTCATTTGAAAGAAGAGGATTTTCTCCTTCAACAAAGGCTTCTGTGTAAATCTCAGGACAGGATGGACAGGAGTACAAATCCTTTGGCAGGTAAAACTGCTCCAACACTGTATATGTATTTCATCTTTGTATTTTGCTGTTCAGCCTCAAGGGTCTATTTACATCTTTGCATTAAAGTGGTTGTAATGTTAACCCTTATAATCCACTTTTGACTACAGGTAATCCTATAATAAGGCGTACCTGTAGCTACCCCGAATATCTCCTAAATCTGATTTAGGAGGTTCCCCCTGTATCTGCATGTACCAATGTCATCGGCACATGCGCACTGAAGCAATGGCACGTTCGTGCCGTTGCTTCAGTTAGTGTGCCGTTACCGGCACATCATCGCGGCTCTGGCCAATCACTGCGCCGGAGCCCACGATACCAGGAAGTAACTTCCGGGAGTGGCGTTCCCCTTCCCTACAATACACGCTGTGCCCAGGGCAGCCGCTCCTTCTGCTCACCTCTTGCTTTGCTGCCAGTAATACAAAATGTTTGTTCAATTCTGGTACAGTGAAAATAAATATTTTCAATATTGGGCATTCTCCTTTGGCACAAATAAAAACCATAGTTCCTCCAATTTATTTTGTCATCTGCCTGTCCCATTGTCAAAGTCATATTTCATTGACCTAAAAGTAGATATCAGCCTTTATTAGGCAACTCTCTAGACAGCAGAGCCAACATTCTTACTGAACGAGTGCTGCAAGGAAATAAATCATAAGATAAACCATTAGCAGAGTGTGTATACAGTATATGCATCACTAAAAACCATCCCAGACTGCTGCCATCCAGGTAAACCCCCATAGCCTTATCTGGTTGACAGCATTGGATGCTCTAAACCAGGGGTCTCCAAACTTTCTAAACAAAGGGCCAGTTTACTATCCTTCAGAATTTAAAGGGACCAGACTGTAGCCAGTGGGTGTGGAAAATATCAGTAATGCCCCATTATTCTAGCATCCGTTGTTGGGTTTAGTGGGCAAAATAGTCCCCCATTGTTGATGTAAGTGGGAGGAATAGTGCCCCATCATTGGTGTCAGTGAGAGGAATAGTGCCCCATCATTGGTGTCCGTGAGAGGAATAGTGCCCCATCATTGGTGTCAGTAAGAGGAATAGTGCCCCATCATTGGTGTTAGTGGGCAGAATAGTCCTCCATCTTTGGTGTCAATGGTTGGGAAAAGTCCCCCATCATTGGAAGGAATAGCTCTCCACCATTGTTGTCAGTTGGCGGAATAGTGCCCCATCATTGCTGTCAAAGGGAGGAATAATGCCCCATCATTGCTGTCAAAGGGAGGAATAATGCCCCATCATTGATGGCGGTGGGACAAATAGTGCCCCACTGTTGGTGTCAGTGGCAGGAAATATGCCCAATTACGTTAATGTCAGTGGGAGTAATAGTACCCCAAGGGCCAGGTAAAGGCAAGCAAAGGGCCCCATCACTGCTCTAAAGTTAAAAAAGTCACAACCATTGCGTTCATTTATTGCAGGTCTGAGAGGGATCACAGAGTGTGGACTAGAACACACAATAAAAGTGATTTGTTCCTGCTTGTTCATTTTCAGAAGCAGCTTACACAAAACGGACAGCCATAATTTATGATGTGCAAAGCATAAAGTATACTGTATGTGAACCCTTACGATGTAGAATAACCTATTCAGTTTAAAATAGAAATAAAAGGCAAAACATTTGTAACACAGGTTTACGAGGCTTAACTTGTAGGCTTACACATCTCCATATTTTACTACTTCAAAGCAAGTGAGATCTTAGTGCTCATAGGACTTCATGGAGGTAGTTCTACACAGAGAATTATATAGACAAACAACCCACTTTATTAAGCATATAAAACACTTTTTGGTAACCAGTGACCCCAATACAGAGATCTATAAAAATGCACTGATCACTAGGGATGTCCCGATACCACTTTTTTAGGACCGAGTACAAGTACCGATACTTTTTGTCATGTACTCGCCGATACCGATTACCGATACTTTTTTTTAAAATGCAGCCATGTGTCCCCAAATGCAGCCGTGTCCCCCAATGCAGCCTTGTGTCTCCCCCAATGCAGCCTTGTGTCTCCCCCAATGCAGCCTTGTGTCTCCCCCAATGCAGCCATGTCCCCAAAGTCAGCTTTGTGTAGGTCCCCCCCCCCGCCGTCTAGTTGATCGGCGCTGAGAACATAACAGCTTTCATTTGAATAGCTGTGTGTTCCCCGCCTCGCGTAGTCATATATAGCCCCTCCCCCTTGTCCGGGCACTTTGATAGACAGATCCCCCGTCCAATCCTGGGACGGGTGATCTGTCTATCAAAGTGCCCGGACAAGGGGGAGGGGCTATATTTGACAACGTGGTGGAGAACACACAGCTATTCAAATAAAAGCTGTCATGTTCCCTGAGCGCCGATCAACTAGACGGTGGCAGCGGCAGCAGCTCTCCTCTCCTCCAGTGGCATGTTTTACATACCCGAGGACTGCCCTGCTCTCCGCCTCCTCTCCACCTCCTCTCAGCCTCCTCTCCGCCCCCTCTCAGTCTCCTCTCCGACCGCTCTCCGCCCCCTCTCAGAGGAAGAAAAAAAAGTATCGGTGAAGCATCAGGAGCATTTGCGCGAGTACAAGTACTCGCGCAAATGCTCAGTATTGGTCCCAATACCGATACTAGTATCAGTATCGGGACAACCCTACTGATCACTATAAATGACACTGGGGGGCGATCAAGGGGTTAAATGTGTTCCCTGGGAGGTGTTTCTAACTGTAGGGGGGGGGGGAGTTCAACTGGAGGAAAAGAGATCGTGATTCAGCTTAGTTGAAACACAATCTCTCACTTTTCCTCCCTGATAGATCAGCGGTGTGCTTTGTTTACCGCTGATCCGTCTCTCCTGTGAGAGATCGGCGGGTCGCATCGGCTACACGCCTACACCATCATAGCTCCCAACGGTCCCTGATTTAAATCAAAGTCCCTCATTCATCTTCATTTGTCCCTCATTTTGGTCTGATCTATACAGTTGTATATAAAATGCACTTTTTATCTATCAAAAAGTGATTTCCAGTGCTAAACCTTTCATCTGATTTCGAAATTGCTGCATTTGTAAACTTCAAAAGTCAATATAAAGGAATAGTAGTGGTAAAAAAGGCACTTGTGGGTTTAACCAATCTTTTATTTTTTTGTACAATTCTTCTTTAAGGGGGCGTGGCAAGGGGTGTGTCCTATGCCTGCATACTTTTGCTGATAAGCGTCCCTCATTCCCATCTCAAAAATCTAGGCGGTATGTACACCGGGGCGCACAAAATCACGTACATGCGATTTTTCACACCCGGGCTGCCCTGCCGCAGTAAATGTACGTTTGGCCGGCCGGAAGTGGTTAAACTTTCCCCTCTCTAGTCAATGCCTTGTTACTTTGTAACACGTTGATAGAAGTTGACGCACAGACACAACACGATGGCCGGTACTCTTTAAACACTTTCCTGGAACTTATTAAAAGCTTTGTTTCAGAGCGTGTACAAATACCTACACCGCTGTGCTCGCGGATTCCTCATTTCACCGCTGTGACAGAAGGCTTTGTTGGATTCTGTTAGAAATCCTATGTAAATCTTGCTAGTTGGGGAATTGAGGTGTTTGTGTCTTTGATGGTATTTGCAAGCACACACCTGAGATATTCTGATAAGAGCTTAGAAGATGAATCCTCGTAGAAGGGATGTTTCATTTGTCATGCAGTTCCTTGGCGGCTGCTCAAACTTTCTTTAACAGTGCATGGAGACGGCAATTGGACATTTCACCGCTGTAATCTCAGTATGACGTGTATTAATGAGTTGTAAATAATAGATAACAATGACTCACCTGCAGCTGACGCATGTAAGAAGGCAAAGCTTTCCCTTCAACTGTGGATAACTATGGAAGTAGGAGACTGCAGAGCTACAGAGGAATCACTGATATTTTATTTACTGAATGTAAAATAAGGCACTGCAATCTCTGTCCATTGTAAAGCAGCTACAGTATGTACTGCATTGGTTTTGTTTAGAGGAAATAGCATCATTCTGAATTTACAAGGTCCACTTTTAATCTGTATATAAATAATATGTAATGTATTGTAGCTTATCAGCCCATATATATGGTGACTACATTATGTATTTGTTTTTTTTAGGCCTCATTGTCGTTGAAAAATATATTGTATGCAGAGCACACAGCCAAATCTCCTTGTGCTAAATAAGCAAGCACACATTCCGTCTTAATGATATAATGCATCTCAGCTAAAATTCCACTCACCAACCATTCGATTTTCCCATTCATTCGATAACCAAACATCACCGCACTGCTATGTTCTCCATCCTGGCAGTATGCCTCCTCCAGACTAACCAGCTTGGGTTTTTATTATCATCCCCACAGGAAGTGATGTGACCATCACTCAAGAAATTACCAACAGGAAGTGATGTCACAGCATGTGATCTTCACACAGGAAGATGACCATATAAAGAAATCCTTTTAACAGGATGTACATTATAAAACAATACATAACAATACAGGATAACCCTTCCAACAGGGTTATTTAAATACATACAACGTGAATAATACAACAACCAATGAACACAGTTCCTGATGAGGGGAGCTTATCTGCAGGTGTATGCCCATGTCACCACATCCATGTTGATCAAGCATATAGAGGCGACAAGAGCATACATCCGCTAAACCGATAATGCGTTTGCAGAGCGGACACATCCCCCCAGGCAGGGCCGCCATCAGGGGGGTACAGGCAGTACCTTTTTTTAGGGGTCCGGAGGTCCCCAGGAGCCCGGAGGCCCCCAGGGCCCCAGATGGCAACCCCCCTTTTATTTATAAAAAAACAAAAAACTTTTTTTAAATATATTTTTTTATTATATATAATATATATATATATATAATGTTATTATTATTATTAAAGGACCCAGAGGCAAACACCCTTTTTTATTTTTTTTATAAATGTTTATTTTTTTATTTATGTTTATATATTTTTTTTTATTTTTTTATTTTATTTAAGGGCCCAGAGGTCCTGGATGGAACCCCCCCCCCCTTTTTTTATTTTAATTAAAAGGGCCCAGAGGTTTCTTTTTTTTAATTTTTATTAAAGGGCCCAGAGGTTTCTTTTTTTTAATTTTTATTAAAGGGCCCAGAGGTCCCGGATGGCAACCTCCCTTTTTTTGTAATTTCTTTTTATAAAAAAAAATATTAAAGGGCCCAGAGGTCCCCAGGGCCCTAGATGGCAACCCCCCCCTTTAAAATAAAAAATATATATTTTTTATATATATTTTTTATTTATTTATTTATTTTTATTAAAGGGCCCCGAGGTCCCCAGGGCCCCGGATGGCTACACCCCTTTTTTTTATATTTTTCTTTATTTCTTCTTTTTTTGCAAAGGGCCCGCCCCCGCTTCTAAATTCACGGCAGCCCCCCCCGGCTTCTCAATTTCAGGCGGCAGCACCCCACCCCTTGGTTCTCTGCTCCAGGGGGCCCATGCCTGAAGCTGTGTAAGGGCCCCCATAATTCCTGATGGCAGCCCTGCCCCCAGGTGAACGTCTGTGCATCACACAGGGGCCCTTTCGCCGGCAGACATCCTCACTCCGCAAACACTCTTCTCCAAATCAGGAAGTTTATCTCAACCAGCATCAGTCTGCCCCGTAGAGGGGGTTGCGGGAGAACTAACACTGGGAGACACTATGAGAATAAATATTAAATACATCTTCATAAAATTGCCACAACATCATGTACACTGTTGCTGGAAAACAGACGTTTAGGAGCAGTTGGGATTTTTTTTTAGCTGCCCCTGAACTCTCCTCTATGTTATCTTATAAGTACATGTACACCGGGTCATTTATAGTAGATTCTGGTCAGTTGCGTTTAGAGGCTTTTTTTGAAAAGGAAAAAAAAAATGCGTCCAGGATGGATGTTTAGAGGCTTTTGAAATGCTAAATGCCGGAAAAGGCTTGTAAACACATTTTGTTTACAGGCGTTTTTAATATTAAATTTTTTGCAATTTGCAAAAAAAAATAAAAACTCTTCTAAACATAAACACAGCATGTAAACGCAGCAAAACTGACGTTTTTAAACGTCAGTTACCATCTGTCAATTTAAATTGTTCAGGAGAGGTTTTAACTGCTTGCCGACTGCCTCCTGTACATATACTGCCACATGCTCCGTGACCGTACCCTTGTCCCTTGATCATGTCACGGAGAGGCAGAACGAGACGATGCCTTTGTAAACAATGCATTTCCCTGTTCTGCCTAGTGATCGGGAGAAGTGATCACTGTCATATCATTCGTAGCCCAGCCCCCGCACAGATAGAATCACTCCCTAGGACACACTTAACCCCTTCCTCGCACCCTACTGGTTAACCCCTTCCCTGTCAATGTCATTTACACAGTAACCAGTGCATTTTTATGGCACTGATCACGGTATAAATGACAGTGGTCCCAAAATAGTGTCAAAAGTGTCTAATGTGTCCGCCATAATGTCGCAGTCACGATAAAAATCACTGATCACCCCCATTACTACTAATAAAAAAAATTATAACTTTTGTGCAAACCAATCAATATACGCTTATTGCAATTTGTTTTACCAAAAATATGTAGAAGAATACATATTGGCCTAAACTGAGAGAAAATAATTTATAATTTATAATTCTTTAGATATTGTTTGGGGATATTTATTATAGCAAAAGTAAAAAAAAAATTGTTTATAGCGCAAAAAATAAAAGCCGCAGAGGTGGTCAAATACCACCAAAAAAAACTATTTTTGTGGGGAAAAAATACATTAATTTTGTTTGGGAACCACGTCACATGGCCCCGCAATTGTCAGTTAAAACAACGCAGAGTCGAAACGCAAAAAGTGCTCTGGTCAGGAAGGGGGTAAATTCTTCCAAGGCTGAAGTGGTTAAAATGTCCCGTGTACATGAAGCCTTAAGCTTCTTTTTTTTTTACAGAGCGATCCTGAAAGTAACACACTTTCTGTCCTATGGTATTCATTACCATATCATTGAATGTATTATTTTAAATGCAAGCAGTATACAGTATTTACTGGAATCTAGTATTTTGAAAAAATAGGCCCGGATTCACAAAGCACTTACGCCGACGTATCTCGAGATACGTATCACCTGCCGATGCTTTGGTACACAGGTGAAAAGGCAATCTGCCTATGTAAACAAGGCAGATTGCTGTTTTGTGAGTTCCTGTGTTCCTGTAAAGCAGAAACACCGATCTATGCCTTCCACTAGTAAAAGCACCTCCCCCACTACACAATCACCAGCTAGGCACACATTTAACCCTTTGATTGCCCCTGAAGTTAACTCCTTCCCAGACAGTGTCATTAGTACAGTGACAATGCATATTTTTAGCACTGATCACTGTATTAGTGTCACTGGTCCCCAAAAAGTGTCACTTAGTATACGATTTGTTGGCCTCAATATCGCAGTCCCACTATTAGTCGCTGATGTCGCCATTACAAAAAACACATATCCCATAGTTTGTAGACGCTATAACTTTTGCTCATACACCAATCAATGTACACTTATTGGGATTTGTTTACCAAAAATATGTAGCAGAATATACATTGGCCTAAACTGATGAAGACATTTTTTTATTTTTTATTAATTGGATATGTTTTATAGCGCAAAAAATAAAACGCAGAGGTGATCAAATACCAACAAAAGAAATCTCTATCTCCACTGCCCACATACCTCCCAACTTTTTGAGATGGGAATGAGGGACACAGCAGACTATCAGCAAAAGTATACAGGCATAGGACACACCCCTTGTCACGCTCCCTTAAAGGAGAATTGTACAAAAAAACAAGATTGGTTAAACCCACAGTGTATTTTTTTTACCACTACTATTCCTTTATATTGGCTTTTGTAATTTACAAATGCAGTAATTTAGAAATCAGATGAAAGGTTTAGGGCGGGAAAACACTCTTTGATAGATAAAAAGTGCATTTTGAGGGACGAATGAGGGACAGAGGGACATTGCTCCAAATCAGAGACAGTCCCTCCAAATCAGGGACAATTGGGAGCTATGATACCACAGTCCTCACTGGCTCTACCTCCATCTCAGATTGCATCCCCCCAATTCGCACTGGCATGCCTCCCCAGCCTTCCTGGCTGTGTGTCACTCATCGATACCCGGTGGATCCCTCCTGGAGACTTGCCAGGCAGTGCTCTCCTGCTCCTGGTCAGGACACCCCTGCGGTTTGTATGAGGGTCACTTACACTTCTGAGCTCTAGGCCCAAGGTCACCCCTACTAAAGACTGGGGAGTTCCTCAAAGGCCACGACAGCTAGTACTCTATCTCCCAGTTCTTCCACCCGTCATCTCCTCCCCAGCTGGACTGACCCTGTGTATTTCAAACGAGTCTGCCCCCTTCCAATCCTAATTGGGGATTGGTCAGGGCCTGAGACACCCCAGACAGCCCCACCTCTCTTCCCCTCCTTCCTTCTAGAAACAGAAGGGAGGTAACCGAAAGATGATGCAATCTATGAGTCACCAGCCTACTCTGAGCCACTCCCAGCCCACACAAATAAAAACAAAAAAACTGGCCTAGCTTACAGCTGTACCCGTACTGACAAGTAAAAAGAAAAACAGTAAATTGACAAGCTCACCTAACCATCACTTTGCACTTTCCACCTATCAGCGTTCTTTTTGTCAGCATGTGAGCAGTGCAGCACAACTGAGTGGATCCATGTGCTGCTCCTTCGCCCTTTCTCCCTATGTGAGCTGTGCTATACAGGGGCTGCAAGGAACTGATATCAAGTTAAATTCAAGTAATTACACTGTAATTACAATGCATTAAAAATATATTTGAAACTGTAATAAGAACGGCATTAAATTGTGTCTTTTATATTTGCCTGGTATTCAGATTTATATTAGTTCTAGTTTCTACATTTTGTATGCAAAATGGTTACAATGATTGCTCACCGTAGCCGTGTCCTAAATATCAGTCAAAATCCTCTAAATGAGATAATGGGATGATTGGAATATCTGCATGCCATCAACGAAAGAGGTGAAATTAGAATCAGGAGCTCCATATTTTATGAGAACAAGGGCATCTTCTTTAAAATATAGTTAGCGTGCTGGTACAGATGATTAGATTTAAGTACTCGTGGTACGTTAACCATTGGCATCAACAGATTTATTGTACTGCTTCCAACAAAGAGATTGCTGAATCCTAAACGATGAATCCGGACTTTTGTTTACTCCCGTTTTAGAGGAAGTCATCTTCGGTTCATTTGTCCCTGTTGTTTCTTTCCTAGGAAGGAGCTCGGCACGGGTTTATAAAACAAGCCTGAAGGTTTTATACGAGTCACTCTTATTTTTCTTGTCTCATCAGTGCGAGACTGGAAATAGAAAGTTGTTCTGGAATACATTCTCCATATTTCAGATACCTAATACAGCAACGCTGTGTCTTCATTGGTTCCAGCGCTCATAGACAAGTGCTGCATATAACACGCTATTTTATTAAGTACCGTATTTATCGGCGTATAACGCACACTTTTTTCCCCTTAAAATCAGGGGGAAATCGTGGGTGCACATTATACGCCGATTCTGTCTTTGTCGGCTGTCTCAGAGCGCCGCCGACAAAGCCCGACAAAGACTGAGCACTCGGCTAGGCTCGGCCACGCTCGGCTCCGCCCGCAGCCACGCGAGAGGAGCCGAGAGAAGCCGAACACACCGGGAATCCGGCTCTGCACAGCTCGACCGAGGCGCCAAACTCAAACAGACCGACGCCGGACAAGGCCGCCGGGCAAGACAGCAGACGCACACCGACAAGGTTGGATGGACCCTGCACAAGGCCGCAAACGGACGCCAGACAAGGCCGCTATGCCGGACAAGGCCGCTGATGGACGCCGGGCAAGACATCCAAAATGTACGTTTTTTCCTTAAACTTCCCTTCTAAACTTTGGGTGCGCGTTATACACCGGCGCGCGCTATACCCCGATAAATACGGTACATCCTAATTGTATGACATGTAGTTTGCTAAAGCACTGTGTTACATGAACAACTGTCATTTGTTTTTTGTTGTGTTTTTCTTTCTTTCTTTTTTTATTTTAAATAAAATAAAGTCTCACCTTGTTCATACTTTGTTGTGTGGCAGTGCTGTTCAGGGCCGTTTGAAGGTATTTGGGGGCCCCAAGCATAATTCTGCTATGATCACTAACATCCAGTCAAAATCCAGAAAAGTAACCACATGACTTCAGAAAAGGAGTGGGGGTGGGAATTAAAAAATAATGCCTGTCTCCAGGCTAGTGCATGAGATATGTAAATAACCCGTCACTCACAGCAAGGGGGCGGAAACGGACTAAGGTTTTTCTCTGTAAGTCTGTTTTATTTCACTGAACAATAAGAGGATTGCTCAGAGCTTGATTAACTCTATGTGGCAAGACTGGGCACAGATGATAGGAAATCTTATACTGTACATTGTGACATCAAACATCCACTTTAAGTTCACCCACACTTTATATAAATAAAAAAGGTTTACAGTGCAAATACTGCTGTTGCATATAATTAGCATAACATTTGAACATTTTCAACAATTGAACATTTGCAAAAAACACTACTGTACCATAAAATCAACCCCCCCCCCCCCATGTTCTTTTTACTCCCTCCTCCCTTTGTTTTTTTTTACTCCCCCCTCACTATGTTTTTTTTACTCCCCCCTCCTTATGTTTTTTTTTTACTCCCCCCATGTTATTTTTACCCCCTCCCTACCATACCGCGCGGCAGGAGATTCAGTTTCCTGTTCCCGGCCAGACTGAAAGGAAGTGAGCACTCAGTGTACACTTCCTGTCAGTCCGGCCGTGAACAGGAAACTGAATCTCCTGTACCGCGCAGTACCCGGCCTGACAGGAGGAAGGAAGAGGAGCTTGGCCACGCTACAGGGAAGGGGAAGAAGTGACGAAAGAGGCAGCAGTGCTGCAGCTGCCTGAGGCTCTCTATAGAGCACTCAGACGGCTGCAGCATTTATAGGAAGCGCGGCAAGGGCCCTACTCGGGACCCCCAGGCCAGCTCAGGGCCCCAAGCAATTGCTTGGTTTGCTTGCCTTGTCGCGACGGGCCTGGTGCTGTTGGTCTCCTGTGTCTATCTTCTGTCTACATGTACTTCACTGATAACTGCATAGCATTTCTCAGTGTGGGTTTCCTGGGAGCAACAAGAGTGGACCATGTTCGTATAATGTTTATTTAAAGAAGAATTCCAGGAATAAATGTTTTAAACATAGTTACATTGGTCCACCTTGAACCAATGTAACTACACTTATATCATACACTATATTACCAAAATTATTGAGACGCCGGCCTTTACACGCACATGAACTTTGTTGGAACCCCATCCTTAGTCCATAGGGTTCAATATTGAGTTGGCCCACCTTTTGCAGCTATAACAGCTTCAACTCTTCTGGGAAGGCTGTCCACAAGGTTTAGGAGTGTGTCTATGGGAATGTTCGACCATTCTTCCAGAAGCGCATTTGTGAGGTCAGGCACAAATGTTGGTCGAGAAGGCCTGGCTCGCAGTTTCCACTTTAATTCATCCCAAAGGTGTTCTATTGGGTTGAGGTCAGGACTCTGTGCAGGTCAGTCAAGTTCCTCCACCCCAAACTCACTCATCCATGTCTTTATGGACCTTGTTTGTGCACTGGTGCGCAGTCATGTTGGCACAGGAAGGGGCCATCCACAAACTGTTGCACGACTATTTCCATCAACAACATGGCACAGGCAGGCAGATTGGTGTACAGGTACGTCCCTTTAAAATTTGCCGCACAGTGGGCGCATGCCCACCGCGTGCCTCGCATGTGTGACCGCGTGTTCCGGGAACTCGATGTTCCCGGGAGGCCCGCAATTGCGGTAAGCAAGGGCAGAACAGGGGAATGCCTTTGTAAACAAGGCATTCCCCTATTCTGCCTAGTGACAGTGACACTGTCACTGATGACCGTTCCCCGTGATCGGAAACGGTCATCAGTGACATGTCACGTGTAGCCCCGCCCCCTAACAGTAAGAATCACTCCCTAGGGAACACTTAACCCCTTCACTGCCAGTGTAATTTTTACAGTAATCAGCACTAATCGCTGTAAAAATGACAATGGTCCCAAAATGGTGTCAAAGGTGTCCGATGTGTCCGCCATAATGTCGCAGTCACGATAAAAATCACTGATCGCCGCCATAACTAGTAAAAAAAATAAAAAAATATTAATAAAAATGCAATAAAACAGCCCCCTATTTTGTTGAAGCTATAACTTTTGCGCAAACCAATCAATAAACGCTTATTGTGTTTTTTTTTTACCAAAAATATGTAGAAGAATACATAATCGGCCTAAACTGTGGAAAAAAAATGTTTTTTTTTTATATATTTTTGGGGGATATTTAAAAATATAGCAAAGAGTAAATAATAATTCATTTTTTTCAAAATTGTCCCCCTTTTTTTGTTTATAGCGCAAAAACTAAAAATTGCAGAGATCAAATGGCACCAAAAGAAAGCTCTATTTGTGGGAAAAAAAGGACGTCAATTTTGTTTGGGAGCCACGTCGCACGACCGCACAATTGTCAGGTAAAGCAACGCAGTGCCGAATTGCAAAAAGTGGCCTGGTCATTGAGCACCAAAATGGTCCGGGGCTTAAAGTGGAGGTTCACCCAAAAAGTTAATTTTTAACATTAGATTGAGGCTCGTTTTGTCAAGGGGAATCAGGTGTTTTTTTTTTTAAATCGAAGCAGTACTTACCGTTTTAGAGATAGATCTTCTCCGCCGCTTCCGGATATGGGCTGCGGGACTTGGCGTTCCTATTTGATTGACAGGCTTCCGATGGTCGCATACATCGCGTCACTATTTTCTGAAAGTAGCCGAACGTCGGTGCGCAGGCGCCGTATAGAGCCGCACCGGCGTTCGGCTTCTTTCGGCTACTCGTGACTCTATGGATTTGACCGTCGGAAGCCTGTCAATCAAATAGGAATGCCCAGTCCCGAAGACCATACCCGGAAGCGGCGGAGAAGATCTATCTCTAAAACTGTAAGTACTGCTTTGATTTAACCACTTGAGATCCGCGCTATGGTCGAAAGATGTCCACAGCGCGGCTCTCAAGTGCCGGGTGGACGTCTATGGACGTCCTGCTGTTGTTGTTCCCTGTGCGCGCCGCTGGGGGCGCGCAGCGGGGAAACAACGTGCCCGGCGCATCGCTCGGGACCCGATGCGAGTGCCTGGCGGCCGCAATGTCCGCCAGACACTCGCGATCGTCGGTAACACAGCAGGACGTGGAGCTCTGTGTGTAAACACAGAGCTCCACGTGCTGTGAGGGAGAGAGGAGACCGATCTGTGTCCCTTTACATAGGGACACAGCATCGGTCACCTCCCCCAGTCAGTCCCCCTCCCCCACACAGTAAGAACACAATGAGGGAATACATTTAATTCCTTCCTCACCCCCTAGTGTTAACCCCTTCCCTGCCAGTCACATTTATACAGTAATTAGTGCATTTTTATAGCACTGATCGCTGTATAAATGTGAATGGTCCCAAAATTGTGTCAAAAGTGTCCGATACGTCCGCCGCAATATCGCAGCCCTGACAAAAAAAAACGCAAATTACAAGTAAAAAAAAAAAAAAAATCATAAATCTATCCCCCATTTTGTAGGCGCTATAACTTTTGCGCAAACCAGTCGCTTATTTGCGTTTTTTTTTTTTTTTTACAAAAATACGTCGAAAAATACGCATCGGCCTTAACTGAGAAAAAAAATGGGATATTTATTATAGCAACAAGTAAAAGATATATATATATTTTTTTAAATTGTCGCTCTTTTTTTGTTTATAGCGCAAAAAATAAAAACCGCCGAGGTGATCAAATACCACCAAAAGAAAGCTCTATTTGTGGTGAAAAAAGGACGTCAATTTTGTTTGGGAGCCACGTCGCACGACAGCGCAATTGTCAGTTAAAGCGACGCAGTGCCGGAAGCTGAAATTTCGCCTGGGCACGAAGGGGGTTTATGTGCCCAATAAGCAAGTGGTTAAAAAAAAAACGCCCGATTCCCCTTGACAAAATGAGCATCAATTTAATGTTAAAAAAAAAATTTCGGGTGAACTCCCGCTTTAAGTGGTTAAGTACTGTCCCCATGCAGGAAGGCACCCTAGGATGTCACATGGCCAGCAAAAGAAGATACTGTACTTATGAAGAGAAGCCCCAAAAGAAGATATATATGGGGAGCAGGGGGTGTTGGTGGAGGATTTTTGTTTTTGTATATCTGTACTCTGTGTTGCTCAGATAAACTCATTTGATTATTGGTTTTCTTTTATAAACTGCACTAGAATACTACAGACATTTTTTTCCCTGGGCATCTAGGGTTTGAGAGGCGAGTAGATTATGTTATCCCTTCCTGTCATAATCTGTTTATTAGCTGTTAATAAGAGAGTAATTAAAGTAAATCCCTCATGGAAGACCCCTGTGGTATGATATTTACTGTCTTCTAATTCAGTGATGACCTTTAACAGTATGCTAAGATCCTTGGTTAATTCTGTTTCCAAGCATAAAAAATATAACATATGCTTTGTGCTCACGCACAATTTACTTTGTTGCAATGCTATGCAAAAATAATCCAAAGAACATGTGTTTTCTTCAGATATAAAATCCAATGGAATTTTAACCTAATTAAAAAAAATATGAAGTCAGCTGGCTAAATACATTTAGGCTGCATGCACACTGGGCTTAAAACAAATGTCAGTTTCCTTGGCATAGAGCGTTTTTGTACACAGTTTCGGTGAGTTTAGGAAAGTTTAGAGATTTTTTCTGCCAGAAAGCTACAATAAAAAATGCAAACCAGTAGGGTTTTTTTTCTTCAACTCTAAACGCTGAGCTTAAAATATGCCTGTTGTAACGGTATGGCACGTGGGACCCAGAGGCTCTTGAAGGATACGGGGTACTCCTGGTTCAGCTTCACCAATGACTCTTGGGTCTAGGGTCATCCTATGTCCACTAGGGGCATAGGATGACTGAGAAAGGATATCTTGAATTACATGAGATGGGACAGTAATGATAATTCACAATGTATTGCAGGATATCTTGAAATATTACAGGTGGTTAATTCTGAACACAACCGGTCAATAATAGTGTGATTCATTCAATGTGGGGACACATACTGTTAAGATGTTAATTGATGTTAATCACCTCCAGCTACCTGGCTGTAGTGATAAAGCTTGCTGTGATTGCATTCTATTGTCTATTGTGTTAATTAAGTCTGGCTCCTAATATATTTTATTGTGCTATGCTAATTGACACTGTATTGTGTGAAAGTCTATTGATGATAATATGTGATGCGAATTAGCACAATCTAAAGGTCAGATGTCCGACTTATGTTTACTAAAGAAATCTGGATTGTATAGAAGGTGAGAAAAGCTTATCGCGGAGTCACAATGTCTGGGTAAATGATAGTAATTAACTCATTTAGATTCGGTGCCAGAAAGTCTGACTAAAAATGTGTATTGAGTTCATTGTGTAATGTTGTGGTGGAGTGGATTCATTGTTCACTTGGTTACTGACTGCATAAAAAGAGCCTGAATTTGTCATTAAAACCTATTCGTTTGGAACCAGAGCACAGAGCTGTGTGTTTCGTTTTCTGGGGGAAATCCAATGGGTCCTGTCTGCTGGATTGTGGAGTGTCGGAAGCTGTAGTGGGTTGGTGGAATGGAATATCATAACAGCGTTAACCCCTGACCGTTACACCTGTAATCATTCTAATGTGCATAGACACATAGGATAACATTATCTGCTTCTACAGGCAAAACACAAAACCTTTAAAGCAGAGTTCCAGCCCTATTTTTCACCCCTCACCATGCAGCACTAATGTGCATCCTTAAAATGAATTGGCAATTTATTTATTTATTTTTTTCTGTTCAGTTACCTGATTTATGCCAATATCTAATTTCACTTCCTCCTCTAGGGGGCCACGGCACCGTGCTTAATTTCCGGTTTTGCATTTGCTCCTGGGAGATCTTGGTCAGCTTGGCAAGGCGTCTATGGAAATTCTTGGCCAGCTTGGCATTGCACGGCTCCAATAACATTTAACATTGGCGTCTATGGAAAATCTTGGTCAGCTTGGCATGGCTGTTCCATGCCAAGCTGACCACAATTGCACTGCACATACACGATATCAGCAGGTGCATGCTGGGTAGCCAGCAAGCAAGCCCGGAATCCAGGAAGGAGGATACTGTGGCTTCAGATGCCCACACTGGAAATGGCCGCGCTGTGCAGAAACTTCACAAAGTAAGAAAACAATGCT
The DNA here is from genome assembly GCF_905171775.1 of Rana temporaria. NCBI lineage: Eukaryota > Metazoa > Chordata > Amphibia > Anura > Ranidae > Rana > Rana temporaria. Next base: position 53,480,298 of record NC_053501.1, read on the forward strand.
GCACAGATAGAAAACTGGGCATAGTTTACAGCATACCTTTGCACGAGGCATGAGTATTCTAGGGGTATTTTTACCTTAAAAGAATTTGGCCAGAACTCTGCTTTAAGACAGAGTGCATGAACCTTTATTATAAATCCCAGGTTTTCAAATCCCTAAGGCCGGCCATACTCGGTTTGAATCACCTGCCGAGATTCAAACTATTAATGGGCTAGCTAAATGTATGTAGTTAATTGATTGATCAATTTGGGAACACCCAGCTTGCTGGATACTCTTAGGCCTCGTACACACGACCGAACATGTCCGCTGAAACTGGTCCGTCGGACCAGTTTCAGCAGACATGTTCGGTCGTGTGTAGGGCTGACCGGACAATTTTCCGGCCGACCGGACAGGTTTCCAGCGGACAACTGTTTCTTAGCATGCTAAGAAACATGTCCGCTGGAAGCCTGTCCGCCGGACATGTCCGATGGTCAGTACGACTCATCGGACATGTCCGCTGGCCTGAGAACCCGCACATCGCGTCAAAGTGATTCGACGCATGCGTGGAAGCATTGAACTTCCGGGTTCGCGCACGTCGCCGCGTCATCGTCGCCGTCACGTTGCCGCGTCGTCGCTGCGTCGTCACCGCGTATTCTGTCCGCGCGGAATTTGGTCTGATGGTGTGTACAGCCATCAGACCAAATGATGCCAGTGGACATGTCCGATGAAAACGGTCCGTGGACCGTTTTCATCGGACATGTTGGGTCGTCTGTACGAGGCCTTACGGTGGCTACCCTCCCGGGAGAAGACAATTGCTGATATTCTTGTCAGCACTGTCTGTGTTGATAGGGGAACCATGCAAATTTCTTTAAAGCCAGCCTTGGGTTGTGTAAGAGTGTCCACACCTTATCAAGACATATAATTGTACCCAAAACTATATTTCAATTATTGAAGGATGCTGACTTAATAAATCGCCTAACTACTTTATAAATTTCCCAGGGACCCTAAAACAAGATCTACCCCAGAGGAGGCACCCCTATAGAAATGCACCCATGGCTGGAGTTTTATTGTCAGGACACAGCTTTTGCTGCCCTGAGCATCCCTCAGGGGGGCCCTGTTAGTATCACCTCTTTTATATAGGATATTTCCAATGCTTGTCTTAGAATATTTTGATAATGTGTAAATGAACTTATATGAGATCACTTCCTACTGATAAAAAATTGTACCCACGAATTGACCATTGTACCCATGAATTATACAGGAACATTTTTAAAAATGTTCCTGTGGTGCCTATGCGCTCAAGTTTACTGTGCCCAATGGTAAATTCCACCCTGGATGCATTGTAAATAGTTATGATTTCTTAAATAATTATTTTATGCTGCATTACTCTTCATTGCTGGCAACATTCTAACTCCTTTCTGCTTGATGTTCGTCTCTCAAGGTGCATCTGGAAGGCAAAGAATTGTCTTGGCTGCTGTTCACAAAGAAGTAAAGGGGTCCAAGGTTTCCTTCATCTTCACGGTATAAGATTTTTCACACAGTCTGTTGCATTTTTACACATGTTGATGGTCCCTTTGGGACTGTGTGTAGTTACATGTAGACTTTAGATGCAATCAATAAAGTCTACAGTTACATAATAGTCTGACCTGTATTTAAGTGTTGTCTTATCTACTGATGTCATTGCGATTCTTTTGCTTTACAACAAACAAATGTTTTTCTTCATCTGGTCATGTCTACGGTCACTCTGGGATCTATTATCTGAAACCCAGCAAAAGCGTTCAATGCAGTGTGTAGTTTATGGATGCCACTCTCTTTTTTGTTTAAATCAGATTTCCAGTATACTTTATTACAGGGGTGCCCAACCAGTGGCCCGCAGAGCCTTCTGATGTGGCCCGCAACCTCCTGCTCTGTGATGGAATACAATAGAATACTGTTATTAAAGGTCAGTTTATTTCTAAAATCAGTGGCCCAGATTCTCAAAAGAGATACGACGGCGCATCTCCAGATACGCCGTTGTATCTCTGCCTAGCGCCGTCGTATCTATGCAACTGATTCTTAGAATCAGTTACGCATAGATATCCCTTAGATCCGACAGGCGTAAGTCTCTTATGCCGTCGGATCTTAACTGCAATTTTTTTTGCCCGCTAGGTGGCGCTTCCGTTGATTTCCTCGTCGAGTATGCAAATTAGCTAGATACGCGAATTCCCGAACGTACGCGCGGCCGACGCAGTAAAGTTACAACGGTTACGTTAGGCTTTTCCCGGCATAAAGTTGCCCCTGGGTCTATGAGGCACAGTCAGTGTTAAGTATGGCCGTCGTTCCCGCGTCGAAAATTTAAAAAGTTACGTTGTTTGCGTAAGTCATCCGTGAATGGTGCTGGACGTAATTTACGTCCACGTCAAAACCAATGACGTCCTTGCGACGTCATTTGGAGTAATGCACGCTGGGATACTCGCCCCCTACCCGCCGAATTTGAATTCCGCCGGGTGATTTACGTTACACCGCCGCAACTTTACACGCAAGTGCTTTGTGAATAGAGCACTTGCCTGAAAAACTTGCGGCGGCGTAACGTAAATCAGATACGTTACGCCTGCCCAAATTTACGTCCATCTACGAGAATCTGGGCCAGTGTGTATATATGGGCATATCTGTTCTGCAGTGGTTACTGGGCTGCTTTCAAACTGATCCACAGGTGCAGAGCAGTTTACCTGAGGGTTACCTGCACTGAACCATAGACTTCTGTTATTACCTATGAGCTTGGTGAGCTTTCTGAAAGTGAATTAAACCTGCAGACTATAATAGAAGTCTATTGCAAAGTGCAGGAACGGCAAAGGTACACTGCGTTGCACCCGCAATGTGGGTAAACTGCATCACATTGGTGTGAAAGCAGCCTTGGGCCCCTCTACTGATACGCCGGCGTAACTCTTTGTGAATCCAGCTATAAAACTCTCCTTAAAATTTGAATGTGATTGTGGAAGGCAAAGAGTTAAACTGCGCTGGCGTTAGTAATTACACCCCTACTGCCTTCTCATGACCCTGTGAGGTGGTCTATGTGCTGCACGCTTTACATAAAAGTAAATTGAGTGACAGTTATAATTCTAGTACAGTTGCAGTGTTCTGGATTGCATTATTAGCTCACTGAATGCTTTCACTAGTTGCCTGGAATAGCTCTCAACTTAATACTAAATCGTATTGTTTCAAAATGCTTATTTAATAATAGCGTTGATAATTGACCGTTTACGAGCTGTTGGTTAGCCTTTTTACTATTCTCTGTACATGGTGAACTTTAGTGCAATGTGAAAAAAAGGTCAGACTTACAATGGAATCTGCTTTAAACCATTGCTCCCCCCCTAATTATGCCTTTTTTTTCAATCTGCTACGGTTTAGTCACCCGATGAAGAAGCTTTGGATCCCCTGTGTCAGGGAGCACCCAACAATGGGTCTGATTTCCTGGAGCCGTGATGTCACATGCCAGCTTTCTGCTGCCTGTCCATTGTCAGGGCTCCCTCCTCTCCTCTGCAGCAGCAATTTCACGACACAGGGGAGCTGAAGCTTCTGCATCATGTAGAAAGACAAAAAAAAGTAAGGCCCAGATTCACAAAGGAGATACGACGGCGTATCTCCAGATAGGCCGTCGTATCTTTGAGTTGTGCCGTCGTATCTATGTGCCTGATTCTTAGAATCAGTTACGCATAGATTTCTATTAGATCCGACCGGCGTAAGTCTCTTACGCTGTCGGATCGTAACTGCATATTTACGCTAGGCGCTAGGGGCGTGTATGCTGATTTACGCCTAGAAATATGTGAATCAGCTAAATACGTGAATTCGCGAACGTACGCCCGGCCGATGCAGTACAGATACGCCGTTTACGTTAGGCTTTTCCCGGCGTAAAGTTACCCCTGCTATATGGTGACGTACATGCGGCGTACCAATGTTAAGTATGGACGTTGTTCCCGCGTCGAATTTTGAATATTTTACGTCATTTGCGTAAGTCGTCCATGTATGGGGCTGGACGTAATTTACGTTCACGTCAAAACCAATACGTCCTTGCGGCGTATTTGGAGCAATGCACACTGGGATATGTGTCAATACGTCAATCACGTCGGGTCATGGTTATTTTACATAAAACTCGCCCCCTGTTCCACATTTGAATTAGGTGGGCTTACGCCGGCCGATTTACGCTACGTCGCCGCAACTTACGGAGCAAGTGCTTTGAGAATACAGCACTTGCCCGTCTAAGTTGCGGAGGCGTGACGTAAATCGGATATGTTACGCCCGGGCAAAGTTACACGGATCTACCTGAATCTGGCCCTGTAATTTTAATTGTAGGTTTATTTTAACAGTGGGAGACAAAATGAAAATGACAATAAAAAATCCAGAAAAATGCATTTAAAAAAAGTTATAAATTGATTTGCGTTTTAATCAATGAAATAAGTATTTGAACCCTTCGCAAAACATGACTTAGTACTTGGTAGCAAAACCCTTGTTGGCAATCACAGAGGTCAGACGTTTCTTGTGGTTGGCCACCAGGTTTGCACACATCTCAGGAGGGATTTTGTCCCACTTCTCTCTGCAGATTCTCTCCAAGTCATTAAGGTTCTGAGGTTAACATTTGATAACTTGAACCTTCAGCTTCCTCCAGATATTTCTATGGGATTAAGGTGTGGAGACTGGCTAGGCCACTCCAGGACCTTAACGTACTTCTTCTTGAGCCACTCCTTTGTTGCCTTGGCCATTTTTTTTTGGCTCATTGTCATGCTGGAATACCCATCCACGACCCATTTTCGATGCCCTGGTTGAGGGAAGGAGGTTCTCACACAAGATTTGATGGTACATGGCCCCATTCATCATCCCTTTGATGCGGTGAAGTTATCCTGTCCCTTTAGCAGAAAAACACCCCAATGTTTGATGGTGGGGATGGTGTTCTTGGGGTCAAACAGCGAGATGAGTTGATGCCAAAGAGCTTGTTTTTGGTCTCATCTAAATCATTCAGATGTTCATTAGCAAACTTCAGCCAGGCTATGTGTTTTCTTGAGCAGGGGGACCTTGCAGGTGCTGGAGGATTTTAGTCCTTCATGGCGTAGTGTGTTACCAATTGTTTTCTTAGTGACTATGGTTCCACCTGCCTTGAGATCATTGACAAGATTCTCCCGTGTAGTGAGCCGATTCCTTACCGTTCCTATAATCATTGAAACTCCACAAGGTGAGATCTTGCATGGAGCCCAAGACCGAGGGAGATTGACAGTCAAGCCTCGTACACACAATCGGATTTCCAGCGGACAAATCCATGGAATTTTGTACGAAGGGTGTTGGCAGTGAACTTCTTCTGCATACAGACGGCAAAACTCTCTCAGCCAACAAATATGAAGCGACATTTTTTTTTTAGCTCTTTAGCACCACCCTTTGGGCAACTTCTGCTAATGTTGTGCTATGGTTAGCATTGGTTCGGAGCATGCGTGTTTGTACTTTGGATTTTTTAAAAGATGACCTTAATCATACTGCAGCAATGAATACAGTTAAAAACGGAAGTTTTTTTTTTTACGGTACCTGTGTTATCTTGTTTTCTCTCTCTGTTTCCTGACTGTCTTTACTGCGGATATAGGTGGGTATTCTGCAGCTATTTCGTAATTTCCTTTACCCGCACTGTCCAGCTTGTGTCATTTTTCCCAGGAGTCATTTCAGGGGCCTGCTGCGAGATATCGCGGGCACTTGTGCCATCACATTTGGCTCTTTCAGGCTAGGTTAGTTGGCTCCAACATGCACTGTGGTTCCTTCCTCTGACACTTACACCACTGTCCTTTTGTGACATAGGGGCAGAGAATGGATCCACAGCCAGAACAGAGCGAAGGTAGCAGACACTGTGTTCAGTGTTCTCGCCAATCACAGACTTTCTTCCATCCTCGGACAAGAGAAGGTTCGTTATAGGCGGAACACTGAACACAGTGTCTGCTGGGAAACTGAGTCCGAGGATGAAAGAATGTCCTTGATAGGCAGAACACTGAACACAGTGTCAATCACAGAACAGGACGGGACCAGGAGGAAGCCGCGATTTTTAAAAAATGGACGCCCAAGGTACACTGACTCGAGTATAAGCCGAGAAGGGTATTTTCAACCCTAAAAAAGGACTGAAAAACTTGACTTATACTCGAGTATTTAGGGTACCTTAAAACAAAAGTTCCCGCAGGGCGCCCATTCACCGCTGAGGGAGCTGACATGTCCCCTCTGCGTTTCTTCTGGGATCGCTGGCTCCGTCGCTGTGAGTGAATTGTTTGGCTTAAGCTACACTTAAAAAATGTGCCTGTTTTGACTTACATACAAATTCAACTTAAGAAACCAAACTACAAAACCAAACAAATCTACAGACCCTATCTTGTTTGTAACCCAGGGACTGCCTGTACAAGCCTTTGCCTCTACCTATGTAGACAAATGAGGAATTAAGAGGAAATCCTTTGTCACCACTAGAAGACAGCACTCCTATCTCGTCCTATAGGCTGCTGGACCATAGATACGCTACTACCAAGTTGAGGCTCTCTTAAAGTACTTATATACTTGGCCTTTACTGCCCAGGATAGTTTTTTGGGTGCAGGATTAAGTCTTCTAGGCCTCAGTGCTACCTGTTTTCCATCCTGTGGGGGAAGCCCCCTAAACTCTAGTCCTTTAGCACAGTGGTGATCAACCCTGTCCTCAGGGCCCACTAACAAGCCAGGTTTGCAAGATAACTGAAATACATCACACGTGATATAATTTACTGCTCAGTGATTGCAGTATTCTAGTCTGCATCTCCCCAAGGAAACCTGGCCTGTTAGTGGGCCCTGGGGACAGGGTTGATGACCACTGCTTTAGCACAATGATATTAGTTTAAAGACAGGGCAGACAAATAGAATCTTTCAGACTTTGTTTTTAATGAAATGTTTATCTATTACACAATTTGATTGATTATAAATGATACCTCTTATACCCTGGGCCAGATTCCTGACAAGGCCACCGAGGCCAGGCCTCGGGGCGGCAGTGTGTGCAGGGGCGGCAGTGGGTGCAGGGGCGGCGCCGGTTGTAACACACAGCGGGAGACTGCTGTGTCATTGAACTCACTGTAAAAAGTTCAGGCATGCTGTGATAAAAGTTCCGCCCTCCTCCTTCTGTCTATCACGTGAGCTGGTCTAGGAGGATGGCGGGACTTTTATCACAGCGCTCCCAAACTTTTTACAGCGAGCGCCATGACAGGCAGCAATGATGGTGAGGGAGGCTGCAATGAGGGCACAGTAAGGCGGCATTGATGGTGAGGCTGCAATGAGGGCACGATAAGGCTGCAATGATAGTGAGGCGGCAATGATGGGAACGGGTTGGGGGACTTTCAGGTTGTTTTTGGCGAGGGGGGGCGTCATTGAAGGACCCGGCCTTGGGGCGGCAAAGGGAGTAAATCCGGGCCTGCCTATACACTTGATGAAGTTGATATACATTCTCTGAAATGTGCCTGGTGGAGGAAACCTCATTGTATCATCATCATCTCGAATGGTTGTGTATTAAAAGTTGAAAATACCATGTACAGTATACACTATTTGGTGTTTCTTTTATCTAGTAACGTATAAATAAAAATCTGCTTTTATGAAACAATTTTCTATATATATTTTGTGATCTAAAAAGTCCCACCAACAGGGGATTTGTGTTTTTCCATGACAAACAGAGAGGTGAATCTCCTATTGGGGGCACCTACAGTAAAGAAAGCCTGATGGGTGCTCTCATCCCTCCGCACTCTACCCAAAATGAAAAGTTTTACCTTTAGTTTTACTTTAAAGACCAGTTCACCATTCTGTCCTGTTTACAGGGCCGCTCTTCTGCACCCACATGCCTTGGAATAAGTGGCTGTGCCTGTGCAGCCACTGAATCCTCATAGACCTACATTGGCTGCCTGCATGCAGAATCTGGTGGCTCCAGCCACATAAACTCATGGCCCATTCACAGACACATGCCCATGTGAATAAGGCATAATAGAAACAAAAACATGGAAAATAGATAGATCTTTCTGTTTGACTCCTAAGGGTACCCCTCTATATCAGGACCTGTTCCTTAAGTGCTGCTTAGTAAAAGCACCATATAAAACCTCTTCATTAAAAAAAGTCACACTTTTGTTTACAATGTTGTTGAAACATCCTTCAGCGTAATCATAATATCTTATAACAAAGTCCACATCAACTATTGTACTCCGTAGAACCCCAGCTGGGGATCAAACCAGAAACCAAAAGTTTAAAAATGTCATACTATATACAAAACTAAAACTTTTTTTTTTTATGCACTTTAACACTATCTGTTTACTGCAGACTGTATTGATTGCTGCCACTTTACTCTAAGGCTGCATTCACACCTAATCGCGGCGTTTTGTCCTGTGAATTGTGGCGACAAATAGCAGCGTTTTGTACCGCGATTTGCAGCGACAAAACGCCACGATTTAAACCCCATTAACCCCCAGGTCCACATCTCCTATGCCGAACGCCGAAGCCACCTGAAAAAAAGGGTCCGGGACTTGTTTTGAGCTTCAGGTGTTCGGCGTTTCGGCGTTCAGCGTTCGGCGTGGAGATGTGAACCATCTCCATAGAGGGCAATGGTATTTCTCCCCTCCAGCGTATCGAGCGTCGGGCGTAAATACGCCTAGGTGTGAATGGAGCCTAAAGGTGGATTCACTGCAAATTTTAGCACTATTGGTTCTTTGGTTGGAGTTTGACTCTAAATCTGAACTCCAGCCTTACTATCACTCCTGCACATTTGCTCTCCTATATTGGTTACTCTGATTTCACTGCACACTGTGAGAGTTGCAAGTCAGACAGAGCCTGCCATCCATAATATGAAACAACAAGAAAATAAATATTTACATGCCACATAAAAAACAAATTTTAGATAAATGTTATGGTTATTAATCAAAATGTGTTCTTGCTAAAATATGCAAAAATGTTCCTTAAGAAATCAGACATTGTTTATGGTTATTTAGTCTGCCATTATTAAAATCACTGCTCCTGAAAAAACTGCTGATTTAAAAACTTTATTTTTTTGCATTGATACATGTCCCCTGGGGCATATTCCGTATTTATCGGCGTATAACGCACACTTTTTTCCCCTTAAAATCAGGGGGAAATCGTGGGTACGCGTAATACGCCGATCCGCGCTGTCTCTGAGCGCCACCGCCGACATATACCGAGCGCAGTACACTCGGGTACACTCGGCTAGGCTCGGCCACACTCGCAGTCACGCCCTGTGCCAAACCTCCTAGCCTTTATGCGAGAAGAGCCGAGCGTGGCCGAGCCTAGCCGAGTGTACCGCGCTCGGTATATGTCGGCGGCGGCGCTCAGAGACAGCGAGGGAGAAGCGGGGAGGACACCAAGGCCCGCAGACAGACGCCGGACCGGATAAGACACCGACGAGGCGCATTCAAACTATAAGTAATTCATTTTTTCCCTTCTAGACTTGGGGTGCGCGCTATATGCCGGTGCGCGCTATACCCAGATAAATACGGTACTTTTTATGGCAATAGATTGCATATAAGCCTTTAAAATGATCACTTGACATTCCACGTTCGTGTCCCTTAGACTTTAACGGTCTTCGCAAATGTTTTGTTTGTTCGCATGTTCGGCTCATCCCTACTAGTAACAAGAAAGATATGACCTGTGGATCACCTCATATTATGATAAACATAACATAACATATGATAAACATGTCCAAGATATGTAAATAACCTGTCACTCAAAGCAAGGAGAGAGGAAAGGACTTTTAATTTAGACAGGGTTTTATCTGGAAGTCTGTTATTTTTCACTGAAATCATAAAAGAGGATTGCTCAGAGCTGGATTAACTCTGTGTGGCAAGACTGGGCACAGATGATAGGAAATCTTATTCTCTACATTGTGACATCCACTTTAAGTAGCACAACTAGGTAAAAGCCCTGCCCCAAGATTGTGATTGGGTAATTATGGAGCAGTGATAAGATGATGGAATCACCTCTCACCTCTTTTTTCCTGCCATCATGTTTCGTTTCAGCACGTTTACAAGACTACAGACTGGCCCCAAGTACATCTCTTTCTCTGAGTGCTACTATACAGGGGATTACAAAAGAATATAATCAAGTCTAGTTGAATTTTTTCAATCATTTCATGTTCAATACATTTATTTTATTAAAAACAAAACTGCATTTCCTAGTGTTTTTTTTTATATCTGCCTGAAGTTCAGCATTGATCTATTACTTACCGGTATTTAAATTACTCGTCACAATGTACCAACGAGCCCCAAAGATTTTAGAATTTAATGGATGAAAACATTAACAACGTCCCTTGACTGTCAATAACTTGGACCTTGTTGATGAGAAAGAAAGAATTGCCTAAAACATTTTGTTTGCCCTGAGAGAGGAATTAAATGTTGTACGGCCATTTAATTAAGAGGAGATGTAGTTAATTCTTGCCACAGGGTTTATTAGCGTCTCGTGCCGATTTTTGGTGCATTAATGAACAACAAGAGTATTGAACATCTGTAAGTAAGGTCAACACAATGTCTTTACTGAGAACATTTGCCTAAGGCACCATGATAAATTTAGGAGCGAAACCAATGTTGTCCCATGAAAGTGGCACACTCTATGGAATAGAGGCCGGGCAGGACTCCTCTTGGCATGCTTTAATGAACTCTGCCAATCAATGGTCAAAGACATTTCCACTAGTGTCTCTGCATAGTAACATTACATTTTTGTGGAGTTGGACACAATCTTTTGATGGTCCCTTATATGCATGGCTTTTTTGTCATTGTTTCCAAAACAAAAGGATAAGCCAAAACTCTTTTCCAATAATTTTTTGGCAGGAAACAAAACCAATTAAACAAAAACACACCAATTTAAAGGGGAGATACTATTTTTGTTTAATTTCATTTTTCTTTCAGGTTTAAACAGTTTATGAACATTTTCTGTATTAAATTAAATTTTTTGTGTAAAATCTTTATTTTTTCAAACAAAAATGTATTGCGTGATGCAGTTATGACCCCTAATTCTTATACAGTAAATTTACAAAGAAATTATGACGTTCCTGTCTCTACTGGGAAACACTGCTGCTCAGCAACTGCTATCAAGTTGTTGCACCATGTGCAGAATGCAATACTGGTTCTAATATAGATTTCTGAAGTCAAGACTTGTTTGAACCAACAATCAACATTTTCTTGGACTCCCTTGAGGGGGCGAGCAGGAGAGTCAGGATGATCTCTGTGTTGTAGATAGAGAAAGGAGCTGTGTGTTAGTGGGCGTCCTGACTCTCCTGTTTGCCCCCTCCCTTGAGCACGACACTCCACACCAGGGAGAAAGCCTTGCATTACTGTGTGGAGTTACAGACAGAAGTACAGGAAGTGAGGATTTCTCAGAAGAAATAAGGACATTTAGAAGCAAAATCGAAGGATGAGGTAAGTGAAGGAGGACTGCACTAAGGTAAAGGAAGCTATTTAGGGAAAAATTGTTTAACCTTTACAACCCCTTTAATCAAGGACAGGCAGCAGGATTGCTGTCAGCATAGTCCATACACTATTGAGGGCCAGTGCCATGGATAAAAGTTATAGTTGCATTAGTAATAATAATAATCAAAACCGTAATTATATCACCTTCCATATAAAGATTTAGCTGAAGAGAACCTCTGGGATTTGTAACTGCATTAAGCGTACAGGTATAATTTCAGTCTGTAGCAGAAATTCAGCGGGCAATAAATCTACACAGTTAAGACAGAAAAGCAAAAATGTCTTACTTTACAGTTCTGACATTCCTTACGACCTAACCTAATGGGAACCCCCTTGTGGACTGCTATGGCTATTGTTACGCCACTGCTCAATGTGTACTCATGACCAAAATGTTGTTGGTTCCTATGTAGCCTCTTTTAAATGAAGTTATCCTTTAAGGTAAACTGAGCTGCAGCACGGTGGCCAAGACCATACAGCGGTTTAACAGGACAGGTTCCACTCAGAACAGGCCTTGCCATGGTCAACCAAAGAAGATGAGTGCACATGCTCAGCGTCATATCCAGAAGTTGTCTTTGGGAAATGGATGTATAAGTGCTGCCAGGTTGAAGGGGTGGAGGTCAGCCTGTCAGTGCTCAGACCATACGCCGCACATTGCATCAAATTGGTCTGCATGACTGTGATCCCAGAAGGAAGCCTCTTCTAAAGATGATGCACAAGTTTGGTGAAGAGACCAAGATAAACTTATTTGCTTAAAGGGGTGGTTCCACCTAAAACTCATTTCTAGCAATATATTCGTAAGACCCGTTACACTGCGGGTAGGCTGGCTTCTTTTTTTTTTTCCCCGTACATACCGAGATCTCGGGGGTCTCGTCCCTAGGCGGTGGGCGTTCCTATTTGATTGACGTTCCTCGGACGGGCGCATACGTGACGTCACGACTTTCCGAAAGAAGCCGAACGTCGCCGCGCAGGCGCCGTATAGAGTCGGCTCTATACGGCACCTGCGCGGCGACGTTCGGCTTCTTTCGGAAAGTCGTGACGTCACGTATGCGCCCGTCCGAGGAACGTCAATCAAATAGGAACGCCCACCGCCTAGGGACGAGACCCCCGAGATCTCGGTATGTACGGGGAAAAAAAAAAAGACACTGCGGGTAGGCTGGCTTAACGGGTCTTACGAATATATTGCTAGAAATGAGTTTTAGGTGGAACCACCCCTTTAAGATGGTGTCAAGCGTGTGTGGTGGCAACCAGGTGAGGACAAAGAGGCTGGGGCTGCATGAGTGCTGCCAGCCCTGGAGAGCTACAGTTCTTTGAGGGAACCATGAATGTTAACATGTACTGTGACATGCTGAAACAGAGCATAAGCCCCTCTCTTCAGAGACTGGGCTGCAGGGCAGTATTCCAACATGATAACGACCCCAAACACACCTCCAAGGAGGAGTGGAAGAGGACTCCAGTGGAACCTGTGAAGCTCTGGTGAACTCCATGCCCAAGAGGGTTAAGGCAGTGCTGGAAAATAATGGTGGCCACACAAAATGTTGAGACTTTGGGCCCAATTTGGACATTTTCACTTTGGGGTGTACTCACTTTTGTTGCCAGAGGTTTAGACGTTAATGGCAGTGTGTTGAGTTATTTTGAGGGGTCAGCCAATTTACACCGTTATACAAGCTGTACACTCACTATTTTACATTGTAGCAAAGTGTAATTTCTTTCTATGTTGTCACTTGAAACAATGTGTACATATACATACACATATAAATATATATGAAAATTGATCAATCCGGATGTACCGACACCCTATTTAATTTCTTGAGGGCCAAAAATGCCAGAACAGTGCAAATACCCCTAAATGACCCAGGGGTGGATCCAGAGTGTAGTCTCGGGAGGGGCACTGCCAGAAAATAAGGTGTTGATTACAGAACTGTATTTAATGTATCATACTGTCCTCCTAACCTTGTTTAACCACTTACTTACTGGGCACTTAAACCCCCCTCCTGTCCAGACCAATTTTCAGCGCTGATGCACTTTGAATGACAACTGCACGGTCATACAACACTGTGCCCAAATTAAATTTTATATTTTTTCCCCCACATATAGAGATTTCTTTTGTTGGTATTTGATCACCTCTTAAAAGACCAAATAAAAAATAAAAAACTATATTTTTTTATATTTTGTTATAAAATTTTGCAAACAGGTAATTTTTCTCCTTCATTGATGTACACTGATGAGGCTGCACTGATGGGCACCAATGGGCTGCATTGATGGGGACCGATAAGGCGGCAAGGGTGGGCACTGATAGATGGCACTGAGATATGACACTGAGTGGTGGCACTGATGGGTGGCAATGAAGAACATTGATAGGAAGCACTGGTGGGCGCTGAGAAGTGGCCCTAATAGGTGGCACTGATCGGTGGCACTTAGAGCTGGCAGTGATGGGCACTGATAGGTGGCAGTGATGGACACTGATGGGTGGCAGTGATGGGCACTGATCAGCACTGGTAGGTATTGCCTCCTTCCTCTTCGGGACCAATGTCCCTTGCACATAAGCCAGGGATTAGCTTTTTTTTCTCCTCACGCTGTCAACGCGAGGAGAAAAAAAAAAGATTACCGAGCTTTGTTTACATCACGTGATCAGCTGTCATTGGCTGACAGCTGATCACGTGGTAAGGGGCCAGGACAGTGATGACATGCAAAGGGGAGGACGTCTATTGACGGCCTCCCGGAAATTCAGGTCCGCGCTGTAGCCGTCATTCGGCTATAGCGTGGATGGCAAGTGGTTAAAACAATGACTGGGGCTGGCTGCTTGTCCTCCTGGTGCTGGCTGCTTGTCCTGATTTGGCCTGCTGCCGATACCATGTGCACGCTGTGGCCAATCACAGCAGTTCACATGATACTTGTAAACAATGAAGGGCCTTGATTCATGCCATTCATTGTATAAAATTGTGTTGCTAGCTGTGATTGGCCGCAGTAATCACATGGTACAGACAGAGCCATATACAGCCTATCTGTACCATATAATTAGCTTTGACCAATCACAGCTAGCAATGCAATTGTATACAATTAATGGGATGAATCAATCACAGGCCAATCACAACAATACACACCGTATGAATCAGTTTCATTCAGTAAAAATGGTTGCTTATACCAATGAAATCCACTGGTATAAGCATTCATAATGTGTAAAAAATAAATAAAAAATCCTGATCATTTTCCCATAGAAACCCATAAAACCTTCTGCCACCAAATAGAGTATGAGGCTTACCGGAACAATTGGACAATATTTAGCATATACCAAATGGGTTAAGCAGGCAATGGTGTCACAACACCTGAATACGTAAACTTCACCGGAATCTTCATGCATGGACCTTGTGATATTGGGAAAATACCAACAGCCACCAAAGTCAGAGTAATAGTATGCAGACTTGTAGGGTCTTTCAGAGTCTTCTCATCAGAACACCATTAGGACATGAATCCATGGAGAATGGATAGAAGACTCAACATTTTTCATCTCAATCAGACATCCTCTGGCACACCGCAGAGGATGTCTGACTGAGATGAAACGCGTCGGGTCTACTGTCCTGTCTATGCCACTTAACTTTCCATGTTTTTGATGTTTTACTGAAATGTGAGTGATTTACTTTTCTTAAAATACATGTTTTACTTATGGTTTTACACGATGTCGAGTCTTCTATCCTTATCCATGGATTCATGTCCTAACAGAGAACTGATGAGAAGACGCTGAAAGGCCCTACAAGTCTGCATACCATTACACTGGCTTTGGTGGCTGTCGGTAGTTTCCATATTTAGGTATTGTGACACCATTGTCTGCTTGACCCATTTGGTATATGCTAAATAGGGTCCAATTGTTCCGGTAAGCCTCTTTATACTCTATTTGGTGGCAGAAGGTTTTTCACAGTGACGATTTATTTTCACTTGAGTGATTGATTACCATTTTTTGAGCCACGAACACATGGACTCACCTTTTTTTCCAAATATGAACTTTTCATGAATTCTCTTATTTATATATATTTTTTACTTCAATGATCCATATTTCCTTAAATTTATATGATTTATGTTTAGCGCTGCACTGTTTATACCTATTTTTTTGCACAAGTTGTCTCTTGTTGTGCTGGCTGCTTTGTATTTGTCATTATACCTCCTAAAAAACTAAGCGTGGTTTAACATTATATCACACATACTATTATACTCTTATCAAACTTTAATATCTTCCATTCATTTCTTATTAGACACCAATCCTCCTCCACAACATTCCAATTCTCGTGAAGTATAAATCCAAAACGAAAAAAATGTTTTAATAGTGTAATAGAGTTTCAATAAATAAATATATTTCAAGCATTAAAATTTGCTCACATTGAGTCTAATGCACAAGACAGATTATTTACAGTTTATATCCAAATATCCAGAGTCTCTTCCACTGCGCTGTGGATACCATCTCTCCCTTGCCTTTTCCGGTTACCTGCTAGCCCACTTTTTTCCATGCAATTGCTAAGCCCTCTTCTCACCAGCGCCTAGTTTGCTAAACATTTGCGGGTATATAATCACATCTGCCCAACTCAGGGGTTGCTTGTGCATTGTGGGAGTTGTCCGCAACAAAGCCCTTACTCTTGTGTTCCTCGATCCAATTGGCTATTCTGATTCCCACTTTGTTTTAACCTCTGGTTGTTGCTCATTGTCTTGTTGCTCATTGTCATTGGCTCTGATCTATGTATGTCATCCAATTTTTTTTTTAATCAACAATTCCATGTATGTATGTTTAATGATTTAGTGATGCATTTCAATTGTCTGTCATCTTATTAATATCAACAGTGGGATGTAGTCAAGAGCCACAACCCATATTTCATTTGGAGGAATGTCCCTCTTTTCTCCTCAGTTGTCCTTTTTGACAGATGTATAGACCTCTATAATAAATGCAATCCTTAACTTCCAAATGCATCCTACTTTCCCAATTCAGAACATTGTAAGGTATGTTAAATAACCATGTTCAGCCCTGCAATCATAGCCTCAGGTTGAGGGAAGTCTGCCAGGAACAACCTTCTTTGCAGAGATCAAGCAGCCAAATTCCATGACCCACAAAAGAGGCTGTTAGTAGAAGGTATGAAAAAGTGTGTCAAAATAAAACCCTTTTTAGGAGCCCACAGCTTTCACCATGCCTACAAGTCAATGCTGCACCATGGCAAAAACCTAGTACACACCACTAGGGGTTTTTTTCCGTTCAAACCAGTGGGTTAAAAAAATAAATAAAAATGACAGTTCTGGTTGGAGCTGCTGTATTACAATCCGATGTTAGTGCAGCGTTCTCCCCCACTGAGCTGTATTCTGACAGGGGTACAGCCCCATTGGCTTAGAGCGCTGATCGGCAGCTGGTTTTCCACCATGTACACCCGGCATACGTATGGATCAAATGTTGGCCGGTTTTAATTGAACTGGCTGATGTAGTTCGACATTCAACCTGTGTGTACTAGGCTTTACTTTAAGTGGTACACTTTTATTAGCTCTCAGAAATCTATCCTACCATAAAAGGGCTAGTTAAGGGTTTTTCAACCAGGGTTCCTCCAGAGGTTGCTAGGGGTTCCTTGAGCAATTTCTACCTCTCAGATAAGGTCCCACTCACACCACTGATCTTTTTAACTTTCTGTAAGGGGGTAATTCTTCTCAATGATCACAATTGTAAGGAGCATTCTTCAAAACTGACCCTCTCACTAATGTATTTTGCATTGTGAGTATATACATTTTTAGCAGGGGTCCCCTTTGACCGGGAAGTTATTTGAAGGGTTCCTCTGTGTTGAAAAGGTTAAGAAAGTCTGGGCTAGTTGGTTATGTTTGTCTTCTGAGTCAACCCTTGTACTCAATTAACGCTCTTCACAACATACTGAATGAAATAATGCATACAGTTTATGTGGCTGAGAAAGAAGTCATGTAATGTTTTATAAATGTAGAACACACAGCCAATTGTAGGTGCCAGCAAAAGTACAAAGCTTTGCAAAGGTCACAGGCAACACAAATATGTATTTTTTCACAAATCTTAGCTGACATGCAGGCTCTTCTTGCTTATACAGCACTGAACCTTTCTGTTCATTAATATTTCCGCATCCTTACGAGGACAGGTGTTGGCCACAGCCTATATAAGGTCACATGCATATTTTATCAGATTGTCAGAGAAGCATTCCTGAGTCAGCTGAACAGTGATTACACCTGGGAGAGAGCTCTCTCCATACACGTTCCATTCTGTATATACATAGGAATCCAGAATACATGGTTCAGGTACAACAGCATTGTCCTTTTAAGCTTCTGTTCTTACGAGATGCTAAGATCCCATTTTTCAAAGGTTTGATTCATGAAATGTCCTTCTTTATTATCTTTAAATCACAGATTGCTATCTCCGTGGATGCCAGTTGACAACACTGACAATCACATTTCAAGTAACTGCTGACTATTTGAGTTTCCCCTAAGAGATAGTAATTGGATAAACCTGAATGCTCTGATAATATACACTCAATGGCCACTTTGTTAGGTACTCCTATTTAATTTCTTGGTAACACAAATTACTAATCAGCCAATCACATGGCAGAAACTCATACATTTAGGCATATAGACATGGTGAAGACAACTTGCTGAAGTTCAAACTGAGCATCAGAATGGGGAAGAAAGGGGATTTAAGTGACTTTGAACATGGCATGATTATTGGTGACAGACGGGCTAGTCTGAGTATTTCAAAAACTGCTGGTTTACTGGGATTTTCACACACATCTCTAGGGTTTACAGAGAATCGTTCGAAAAAGATATCCAGTGAGTGGCAGTTGTGTGGGAGAACAAAGATAGAACTGATTTGTTATCTAGACAGAGTAGGTGTAGAGCCAAAAATAAGCATTATAACAAACCTCCCTCATTGGCACTTACTTATAGTCTGGAATTCAAGCAAATCAAACATGCAGTGTATTGTGAATAAGTATTTGCCTATACTTTAGAACGATCAGATTTGTGCCCAAATATTGGATGCTAATGTAGTGGCAAAAGAGCACAAAATCTTTGGGCAACTTTTATTTTTCACCTAGTTTCTTAAGATCCAAGGATTTTTCAACTCGGTCTCTAACTTGGCTTAAATTTAAGGGCAATTTTAAATGCGGCTCTTGTGACTGTCCATGGGATTGTAGGACGGACACATATATAAACTAAATGCATTAATAAATACACAACAAAAGATTTTGGTAATAAATGGCTGCGGCACCTTTATTGGTATTAATTTAAAATTAAATAATCTTTATTAAAATAAGAATAAATAAATGTATATTTAACATGCCAACAAACTCTAAACTCGCTCAGTCTAGAGAGGCTAGAGAGTAGTCAGGGATTCAGGCAGAAGTTCAAGACAACAATCAAGATCACAAGCAGTCAGAACACCCAGGGAGCTAATCCACATAAACGGGCACTGAGTGATAGCATCAATTCCTATTTATGGGCTGCATTGATTGAAAATTGTCCACAGCTGGCAGCAGGTGGGGCTAGTGAGTCCAAGGTAATGCTTAATACTGCAAGGACATTTCCAAAAGTCCAGATCTCCTCCGTAGCACAACAGGTAAGGCTGCAGCTGTGGGGCCAGGAAGATCCCGGTTCAAATACACCCCGGTACATGACAGCTTTTCAACAAACAGATGATGTCAGCACACTAAACACTTGCCATCAGATCACACTGGATAATGAGCTTTTCAATCAACAGATGCTGTCAGCACACAAAGCACTTGTCATCTAGGTATCTAGGTATTGCTCGTAACAAGCAAAGTAGAGAAAAGAGATACATAGCGTAATCTAGTACAACTCTATTTTATTATTTAAAATGTCTCACGATAAAATGCTTACAATGCATAAATAAATGAGGGCATGTAACACACTAGGACAATCGCGCTTTCCTGTCTAACCTCTCACTGCTCCCACAGTGAGCCCAGGCAGGGCAGATGAGGGAAAGCCGATATTGGAGGTTGCAATCCGCGGGGATACCCACGAACGTCTCACGGTGAGGAAGAACGGGGAAATGCTGATGTAAACAAGCATTTCCCCAGTCTTCCTAGTGACAGGACACTGATCACAGCTTCCTGAAATTAGAAGTGGTGATCAGTGTCGTGTCACACACAGCCCACCCCCCCCACAGTTAGAAGCTGTGGGGGGGTGGACTCCCTAGGACATGCTTAACCCCTTCAGCGCCACCTAGTGGTTAACCCCTTCACTGCCCGTGTCATTTTCACAGTAATCCGTGCATTTTTATAGCACCGATTGCTGTAAAAATGACAATGGTCCCAAAAATGTGTCAAAAGTGTCCGATGTGTCCGCCATAAAGTCGCAGTCATGATAAAAATCGCAGATTGCAGATTGCCGCAATTACTAGTAAAAAAATAAAAATAATAAAAATGCCATAAAACTACCCCTATTTTGTAGATGCTATAACTTTTGCGCGAACCAATCATTATACGATTATTGCATTTTTTCTACCAAAAATATGTAGAAGAATACGTATCGGCCTAAACTGTGGAAAATTTTCGTTTTTTTTATAGATTGGATATTTATTATAGCAAAAATTATAGCAAAAAGTAAACAATATTTAATTTTTTTCAAAATTGTCGTTCTATTTTTGTTTATATCGCAAAAAAACAAAGCCGCAGAGGTGATCAAATACCACCACAAGAAAGCTCTATTTGTTGAAAAAAAAAGGATGTCTTTATTTGGGAGCCACGTCGCATGACCGCGCAATTGTCAGTTAAAGCAACGCAGTGCCGAATCGCAAAAAGTGCTCTGGTCTTTGGCCAGCGAAATGGTCCCGGGCTTAAGTGGTTAATCAATTTATCCCTCACGATATCAGAATGAATTAATACAGATTTCAAATTGTTTGAAAACTGACAACCTCGAACGGAAAATACAGGGAGTTTGAAACTTATGGAAAAAACGTAAATTAATAGCCGTGCTTTCCCCTTGCCTGGGTATAGCATTAGCCAATGATGCATTGCGGACAGCCTCACTGATGTGCAGGCTTTTTGAGTGATCTCTAAGCTGAGTGCTAGCGGATCTTTTAAAACACTTGGATACAGGATGGTTTCCGAAGCAAAAGGAGCATTCATGACGATAACGTCATCAATGTAACCACTTGCATTGAGATTCATTATACGCAAAACATGTACCCTTTTTATATACAGAAACAGAATGATTAGTGTTGGAAAGTGATTGTGGTTGATATTTTGAAAAAGCCGATTTCTGAGGAATAATGAGGTTTAACCACAATCCAACGTCTTTATTACCCCATTTAAGATTAGTATAAATAGCAATCTTTTGAAGGAATGATTAATCATAATTAAACCATCCCATACCACCAAAGCTTTTATAAGCTTCAAGTATGTGTTCCAAATGTTGGAACAACCCGCTACACTTTTCAAGATGCTTGCAGAAGGCCTGCAACCAATTAAAAAATTATCTAGAAAGTGTCCGGCGCCTAGCATCATCAACATTGTCCCCAGATTTTCTATCCAGTTTGATAGAGATGTCTTTTGAATTAGACAATAGAGATAACAAGTCTAAAAATTCACCCTTCCAAAAGCTTCTTTTGACACGCCGGCCAGTGCGCTGAGCCATAGGCACTCCATCCCTTTCATCCTCCACTGAGGATGTCACCTCCGATTCTGGTCGTTCCGATCTTCCAGGGGGAATTAGCTTCTTCTCTGTCGCTGCCACACATGCCAGACTTTCTTCGGCCATCAGTAGACACTGCCGTAGCCATTCATCGCTGCCTCCTCCAAGACCTGCCACACCAGTGATTTCATGCCCTGTCAGTCACGGCTTGGCGAGCTATAGTATAAAAGCTCTGTATGATAGCGAAGCTCAGCCAAGCCGATCCAGGACAACTGTGTGTGGGTCTTGACAAGCCCACTCTTTTACTCATATTTTTTTTTATTTAAAATGTAAAAAATTTAAAAACATGCCGGCCACAAACCCATGTTATGGGCTCCTAATCTGTGCCCACTTGTCATTCTCTTCTCACCTGTTGTGTGGTAATACAGTGCATGCCACAGTTGATGACAGAACATATAATATTGATAGGTTTTACAATTGCAACACAAGCAATGTGGTTTATGTCATCACCTGTAGAGCGTGCTCTGTCCAATATGTAGGGAGGGGACCAGTCGCAGACTAAGGAATTGGTTCCGTGAGCATTTGGGAAACATAAGATGGTGTAAAACCACTAATGTGGTGTGCCACTTTAACTCTATGCATGGTGTTGGTACAAGTGATTGAGAAGGCTAGGGTTCCACTGAGAGGAGGGCATGTGTTTTCGCCTCTTCTGTAAGAAGGAAGTATTTTGGATCTTTAAACTGCAGATCAGAATACCAAGGTTATACTATGAATGGGATGTCACACATTACTATGAAGGTTGATGTGAGACATTTAAACTTGTGGTGTTTCCTCTTCATAATAATGCCCTGCATTTGTTTTACTATATTAGGGTCATCATGTATATGGGCATCCCCGCCCTTTTCCCCCTTTTCCCTTTCTTTCTTCTTTTCTTTTTTGTTCTTTTTTCTTTTCTTTTCATTTTTGAAAATTTCCTTTCCTGACAGACTCTATAGCAGACTGCGTGTGGGGCTAACCCTGCCTCCTCTCCAATGCTATAGGACCCCCATACCCATGAGCTTGAGCTCACCGCTAGGAACTGCGTTCCTTTTTTGTCCTCCTCCATGGACCCTACATCACGTTTGTTTCTGTACGACGTCCAGTTGGGATGTTTCCTGCTCCTGGTACCAGGTGTGCAGTGCAACCCAGGACCCAGCCATGGGCGGGCGAGCGGTTTCTTGGGCTTATGATACCCCTATGATGGAAGGGAGGTGGCCCACGTATACCAGGATGGACTTCGGATGGCTACCCTCCTCCCCTATTCACTGTGTTTTGGGCCTTCATGAATGCTTCTGCATTCCAGGACGTCACATCTCTTACGGCTGCTGCGTGCATCTGCGCATGCGCGAAGCCTCGGCGACATCGAGGCTTGGTTCCGTGCATGTGCGGAGCGTCCCATGGCTGCACAGGCGCTGTTCTGTCACTCTCTACGGTGCAGGCGTGAAACAGAGGCCAGCAGTGACATCATCTGGCGGGCGATTCAAATGGCCGTCAGCCCATGCCAGGTTGGAATACCTTTAGGCAGCCAACAACAGCCTCCCCAAGCCCAGCAGCACTCCAGGCAAGGTGAGATTTTGCAATCTAGTAGGCCTTGTATGACTTTCTTCCTCTTAAAGGGAAAGTACTTTAAACATGTTTACTCTCACTTGCCTCTCTAGTACCTAGGTATCGCCAAGTGGTGCGTGCTTGCTTCCGGCATCCGTATTGTCGGTTTTCCCAGAGAAAATGGACAAGTCACCGCCTTCGTGTGGCCAGCCCACTCGCACAAGGTATGTGCAGATGAGAGGAAGGGGATAAAACTCACTTGGGTTTAAAGAAAGGCGCCAATTCCTGGTCTTGACCCTCTAGCTCTTTCTCTTGCAGCCCTGCCAGATCAGACTGCCAATTATTTTATTTTTTTTATTTATATATTCTTTATTATTTACATCCATGTAAAAAATCTATTTGGAATGCATACATTTCTATATATATATAAAAAAAATACACGTTATATAAAAATTTTAAAGTGCACATTATACCCATAACCCATTTGTTGAAGTTTCCACGCCTAGTTGATACCACTTTTTCCTTCCACATTGTTGTGTTTATAACGTTAACCCATTCTTCTGATGTGGGTGCTTTCTGGGTTTGCCAGTTTTGTGCTATCAGTTTTCTAACCTGAAACAGGCACCTTATGACCGCCGCTGTAATGCCCCTATGTTCATGTCTCTCCTCTATACAACCCAATAGACACACCCTGGCCTTCAGTACCAGAGCAATTCCAAAGGTTGTATTTATGATGTCTAATACCTTAACCCAGTATCTATATAATTTTGGGCATTTCCACATCATATGTATAAGGTCTCCTGTACTTTGACACCTAGGGCATCTGTCATCCGGTTTCCTTCCAAACATATATAACTTCTTTGGGGTGTAATAAACTCTATGAACTAAAAATAGATGAGATACTCTTTGTGACGGGGCGAGTGATATCGATGTCCCCAACTCCAGTATCCGTTGCCATTGTCCATTTGTTATGGGGCCTACATCCTCCTCCCACTTTTGTTTATTTTTTCCCAGTCTCCCTCCCCATATGGACCCATCATTAATCTGCTCATATAATTCTGATATAAGACCTTTAGAGGTCCCTAGACTGCCAATTAGCGGTTCAAGTCGACAGAGACCTTGCCAGGCCGCAACATCAACATCAATACTCATCATCCAGGTCCAGAGGCGACTTTCTGTTGCTGAGGGGTCTGGTATCATCCGAATGGGAACCCCACGGCAATTTTTATTTTATTTTGGCGGGGGTTCCCCTTTATCCTCAGCACACAAAATTCGCACCGAAAGTCGGATCCACAGGGAACCATTCATTTTGAATAGAGGCAGAGTGCATTGACGACAATGCAAAACGCTGATAACCACGGGTTTTTAAAGCGGCGTTTTTCTGCCAGCAATCCGACGTTCAGAACTACTTTTTGAGCCTAACGTGTGCATGGAGCCTTAGCATGTGGCAATGTACACGTGAGAAACATTTCTGTACTGCTTAAGATATCAAAGTAATCTAATAACCCCTTGGGTAGAGAAAGGATAATGGTAGAACTCGTGAAGCAGCTGTTTGGACCATTATCAGACAAAAATGTCCCATTGATTTTAAAGAAATACATTTTGGGAAGTGAAAGAATTGAATAGCTGCTCCTGTCCTTGGAATTATGGCAGTTTGGTAATTAATATAACACTGAAAAAATCCCCTAAGGAATACACAGGATCAATATTTTTTGCACACAGAAAACTATTGACGACTTCAGCAGAGAGGTATAATCAGAGCAAATAAAAGTGTGGAAAGCTTTCTGTGAAGCCATCTAACAACATTGGGACTTAAATTAGTTTGCAGATTATACTGTTCATGTTTTCAGCTGCAGTGTTAAAGTGGATGTAACAATCAACAATTAACTTGCTCTTTTTGTCCAATAAATATACTATTTATAGTGTTTTGTTTTATCGATTTTTTCATGCAAAAAAAAAAAGAAAACCCCTCCACAGATCAGTTTAGCGCACTACAAGTTACATAGTAGGTGAGGTTGAAACAAGACACAAGTCCAAGTCCAACCTGTGTGTGTGATTATATGCCAGTATTCCATTGTAGATCCCTGTATGTTGTTCAGGTGCTTATTAGTGTTGCTCACGAATATTCGCATTGCGAATATTCGACTCGAATATAGCATATTCGAGAAATCGCGCTATATTTCGAAATTCGCGGTGAATATTCGCAATTCCGAATATTCGATTTTTTACAATTTTTTTTTTGAATCAGATCACATCCTAGATATCTCCATCGACGTCTAAAAGCATTGCTGGTATCATTAGAGACCCTGGGCCGAGTAGCTGAAGCGTTCATTGAATTTTCCAGAAAGATCGCAATGCGATTATTCGGCAAACGCAATATCGCGCGATTATTTTCTTCGCCCCTATCTTCCGCATCAGAGCGATTTTTACAGTTTCATTTTTAAAACAGATCACATCCTAGTGATCTCCATAGACGTCTGAAAGCATTGCTGGTATGATTAGAGCCATTGGGCCGAGTAGCTGAAGCGATCATTTTATATTGCCGAATATTCGCAATGCGAATATTCGGCAATAGGAATATTGCGCGATTATTTGCTCCGCCCTTTTGCATCAGAGCCAATCAGAGTTCTCCTTCCACACTCGTCACAGGTTAGCAACCAATAGGAACCTGCCTGCATGGACATTATATAAGCTCACTCCCAGCACCATTTCATTGCAGATTCAGAAGCTGGCTATAGAGTGTGGAGGCTGTTTCTGTGTTCCTGGTTTCCTGTGTCTTTGTTCTTGATTGATTTAGATCATCACCAGCATTGCTATTTAGTGATTCCAGTGGATCTTTTCCAGTATATCAACTGCTTTTTTCAAAGCAATAGACCCAAGAGCTTTTTTCAAAGCTACGTTTTGTGCTGTTTTGTGCTGTTTTTTTCATTTGTGTTACTGTTTGATCCTGCAATCCTCCCTGTTCAGTTATATTTGCAAGAGATTTCAGAACACATTTTGCTGAGCTTTATAAAAGAGCTTTTCTAAAAGCTAAGTTTTGTTCATCTTGTGTTACTGTTAGATCTTGCAGGTTCGCTGTTCAGTGATATTTGATAGGCATCTCAGTTCAAATTTTGTTTAGTTTTCCCTAAAGAGCTTTTATAAAAGCTAAGTTTTGTGTTCAGTTTAGTTAAATTTTGTGTAGTAAGTGTACACACTGTTAGTGTACATTTATTTCATCTAGCTTAGCTTAGTGTGTGTTTAGTGTCTGTGTTTTGTGTTTAAAAAAAAAAAAAAAAAAAAAAGTTAGTGTTTGTTTAGTGCTTTTTTTTTTTTTCTTTAATTTTGTAGTCCTTGTCTGGTGTACTACTTTTCTTATAGTTTAGTAGCTGTCTGTGTACGTCTTTGTCTGCGTGCCTGTCTTGTAAAAAAAACACAAAAACACATTTTGTTCACATTTTCCCCCCCAATAAAGTTTAACCCCCCCACACACATATCAGCAATAATGAGCGGCATCCGTGGCCGTGGCAGCAGGGGTAGGGGAGTTACTCCCAGTGCTGGATCGCTGCCAGCACGGGGTACCTCTCGTGCCCCTACTAGTGGTAGAGGATCGGGTGCAAGGGGAGTACGCCTGATCCGGGAGTTCTTCCCATCGGGCAGCCGCCCGATATTGCCATCTCAGGCTCAAGTAGTGGTGGACTACATGGGGCACAGCAGTGCCACTGAGTCGTCGGTCCCGACTCACAGTAGTACCACCATTACACCGTTGCCTGTACTACCCCCCCCCAGCCCCCAAGAGTCCAGCATCTTACTGTTCGACAGCGACAGTGATAGGGATCTCTTGGGGGAGGCCATGCATCAGGCAGACCTCCAGCTCTGTCCTGATGGTCAGGACCTTTTTGAAGGGATGGATGAGGAGGATGGGATACCTGCTGGCAGTATCCCAGAGACATCCCTTCAAACTGGTGCTGCTGTTTTGGTGCAGGAAACAGCAGCACCTAGTCAGACCCAGGCGTGGGTGAGGGGACAGCGGAGCCAGGCTAGAGGCTCCATGTCACGTGGTTCCCTCAGACCAACACATCTCAGCCCTTGGTCTGACATCTCTGGGGGCGAAGAGGGTGACCCATCATGGTTGCCATCTGACGCGTCGGCTCACTACGTCAGTGACGACGGGGAAGGTAGGCACCCTGGTGAAACGGTGCGCCAGGTCACCACCAGGGAGACCATCGTCAGGGTCTCCACTGGTGATGGCAGCAGGAGGTGTCAGGAGGAGGAGCAGCAGCAGCAGCAGCAGCAGCAGGCAGCTCCACCTGTGCGCACCGAATCCCAGCAGGTGCAAGTAAGCGTCACCCCATCTGACAGGAGGGCGGTGCTGAAGTCACCTGTCTGGAATTTCTTTACCCTGGTGGCAGACAACCCTACCGTGGCCATCTGCCGGATTTGTAAAGTGAGGGTGAAGAGAGGGAAGTGTTTGGCTCGGGTGGGTACCACAGCCCTGAACCAGCACCTGAGGATAAACCACTGGGCGTTGTATGACGAGATGAAGCGTGGTGGTGGTAGCAGCGCCACCACCACAAGTGAGCAGGGTACAGCAGCCCCTGCCACATCTTCATCTGTTTCCAGCAGGTCATGCCCCCCCGCTCCCTCTAGTAGAGGTACTGGTACCGGCAGCCAGACCTCTACTTCCACAGCACCCTCCACGTCTGTGTCCCGCACTGCCGTCCGGCGCCAGGCGTCGATTTCAGACGCCTTTGACCGCACCACTCCCTTCCCCCCTGGAGACCGACGTGTGCGTTCCCTCAATGGGCTCCTGGCAAGGGTTATTGCCCAACATCTGCTGCCCTTCAACATAGTTGACAGCAACCCCTTCAGGCAGATGTTGGAGCAGGCCCAACCCCAATGGCGTGTCCCCAGCCGCCATTTCTTTGCCAGGACTGGTGTCCCTGCCCTACACCAGCACATTGTGCAGAATGTAACCCTGTCGCTGGATCACGCTGTCAGCGACAGGGTTCATCTGACAATGGATGGCTGGACCAGCAGGCATGGGCAGGGACGCTACATCAGCTTCACGGCCCATTGGGTTTCCCTCCGAGGCGTCGGTGAGGGATCGTCGGCAACCGATCTTGTGGTGCCGCCCCGGGGTGTCCAGGGGAGAACTGCTGGTCTCCCTCAAGCCACTGTCTCCGCAGCTGCTGAGCCTCCCAGCAAGCGCCCCCGTAGCTACTCAAGTGTGGGGCACGTGCGCTGTCAGGCCGTGCTCCAGCTTGTTAGTTTAGGGGACCGGAGACACACTGCAGAAGAAGTGCTGAAAGCACTTCAAGCTCAGGTCCAGAAGTGGCTGACACCCCGAAGGCTCCAGCCAGGTATGGTTGTCTGCGATAACGGCAGCAACCTACTCGCCGCCCTCCATGCTGGCAGTCTGACGCACGTGCCCTGTCTGGCACATGTCCTCAACCTGGTGGTGCAGAAGTTCCTGCGCACTTATCCAGGGTTGAGTGACATTGTGGCAAAGGCGCGTAGGATTGCCAGCCACTTCAGGCGCTCCCCAACCGCTACCGCGTCCCTGTCCAAATTGCAGCGGAAGTACAATCTGCCCCTTCACAGGCTGATTGTGGACAGTGTGACGCGGTGGAACTCCACCCTCCACATGCTGAAGAGGTTGTGGGAGCAGCAAAGGGCGGTGAGGGAGTACCTGATGGAACTAGGCACTCAGAGGGCTTCACCACAACTCCCTTTCATCGCCTGTGCGGAGTGGGGGCAGATAAACCAGGTCTGCCAAGTGTTGTCCTCCTTCGAGCAGGCGACCAAGATGGTCAGCAGTGAGCAAATTGGCCTCAATAGCGTGCTGCCAATACTGTTCATGCTGGAGAGGACACTAGATCGCCTGCTCGAGGCTGGGGAGAGTGCCTTGGTGGAGCAGGAGGAGTCAGCAATGCTCCACCGAGACCAGGGCCAGGACCAGGAGGAGGAGGAGGAGGAGGAGGATGATGATGAAGAGGAGGAGGAGGTGGTTGCTGGTGTCGTCCCGGAGTCAGGGCCTGGTCAGGAGGGAGAGCCGGTGTTGGGGGCACCGATAGTCCGGGGGTTGGGCATGTCTGAGTTTGACCAGCAGCGCCTCAGGGAAGAAGAGTCGCACCTCATTCACCTGGCCAGCATTGAGGAGTCACAGCGGGCTGTGCTCTTCCCCATGGCTGCCCACATGCTGAGATGCCTCAGGAGGGACCCCCGGGTTAAGACCATCAAGACGAGGGATGATTTCTGGATGGCCACCCTTTTGGATCCCAGGTGCAAGGGGAAACTGGAGCAGTTCATCCCAGCCAGCCGGAGGCAGCACCGGATGGAGGAACTGCAGGCAGCCATTGTCAGACGGTTGGAGCAGGCAACTCCCCGGCCTCCAGTTGTCCCCCCTCATCTCACCCAGCAGGTGGCTGCACCCAGCTGCAGCCGAGCAGGGGACCTAATGGAAGAGATGAGGATGTTCTTCCAAACCGAGCGACCCAGTACCACCACCAGCAGCAGCAGCAGCAGTCACCACCAGCGGCTGGCCCACATGGTGGCAGACTACATGGCGTCCGTCGGTGCTTCTGAGAGTATGAGCACCGACGACCCCATGGAGTACTGGGTTGCCAGATTGGACACCTGCCGCGAGCTCGCTCAGTATGCGCTGGAGTTATTGTCTTGCCCCCCCTCCAGCGTACTATCTGAGCGGACATTCAGCGCGGCAGGTGGGGTGGTCACGGACAAGAGGACCCGTCTGTCCACAGACTCCGTGGACAGACTCACATTCATAAAGATGAATGAGTCCTGGATCGGCGGTGACTTTCTGGCACCCGTCGTCGGTTCAGGGCGCTGAAGGGTCCCTTGCCATGCATTCCCTGATGAAGCCCCGGACCTGATGTATTTACAGTGCTGAATATAACTATTTCAACATCAGAGAAAATCAATGTTAATATTTGGTACAGTAGGCTTTCTTTGCAATTACAGCGGTCAAACATTTCTTGTAGTTTTACACCAACTTTGCACACACTGGAGGAGGGATTTTGGCCCACTCCTCCACACAGATCTTCTCTACATCAGTCATGTTTCTGGGCTATCGCTGAGAAACACGGAGTTTGAGCTCCCTCCAAAGATTCTCTATTGGGTTTAGGTCTGGAGACTGGCTAGGCCACGCCAGAACCTTGATATGCTCCTTACAGAGCCAATCCTTGGTTATCCTGGCTGTGTGCTTTGGGTCATTCTCATGTTGGAAGACCCAGCCTCGACCCATCTTCAAAGCTCTAACTCAGGGAAGGAGGTTGTTGCCCAAAATCTTGCAATACATGGCCCCGGTCATCCTCTCCTTAATACAGTGCAGTCACCCTGTCCCATGTGCAGAAAAACACCACCAAAGCATGATGCTACCACCCCCATGCTTCACATTAGGGATGGCGTTCTTGGCATGGTACTCATCATTATTCTTCCTCCGAACACGGTTAGTGAAATTATGATCAAAAAATTATATTATAGTCTCATCTGACCACATGATTTTCTCCCATGACTCCTTTGGATCAGTCAAGACAATTATGTCAGCAGTTATTTCACACCCTATATACTCTTATTAAGACTGCTGTACATCATGGCAACTCCTGCCCATGTGATATGACTCTGTATCAACTACTACTGTTAATACTACTACTGCTGCTTCTGCTGCTGCTGCTGCCGCCCAGTCAATACACCTATGTCAGCAGTTATTTCACACTCTATATACTCTTATTAAGACTGCTGTACATCATGGCAACTCCTGCCCATGTGATATGACTCTGTATCAACTACTACTGTTAATACTACTACTGCTGCTTCTGCTGCTGCTGCTGCCGCCCAGTCAATACACCTATGTCAGCAGTTATTTCACACTCTATATACTCTTATTAAGACTGCTGTACATCATGGCAACTCCTGCCCATGTGATATGACTCTGTATCAACTACTACTGTTAATACTACTACTGCTGCTTCTGCTGTTGCTGCTGCCGCCCAGTCAATACACCTATGTCAGCAGTTATTTCACACTCTATATACTCTTATTAAGACTGCTGTACATCATGGCAACTCCTGCCCATGTGATATGACTCTGTATCAACTACTACTGTTAATACTACTACTGCTGCTTCTGCTGTTGCTGCTGCCGCCCAGTCAATACACCTATGTCAGCAGTTATTTCACACTCTATATACTCTTATTAAGACTGCTGTACATCATGGCAACTCCTGCCCATGTGATATGACTCTGTATCAACTACTACTGTTAATACTACTACTGCTGCTTCTGCTGCTGCTGCTGCCGCCCAGTCAATACACCTATGTCAGCAGTTATTTCACACTCTATATACTCTTATTAAGACTGCTGTACATCATGGCAACTCCTGCCCATGTGATATGACTCTGTATCAACTACTACTGTTAATACTACTACTGATGCTTCTGCTGCTGCTGCCGCCCAGTCAATACACCTATGTCAGCAGTTATTTCACACTCTATATACTCTTATTAAGACTGCTGTACATCATGGCAACTCCTGCCCATGTGATATGACTCTGTATCAACTACTACTGTTAATACTACTACTGATGCTTCTTCTGCTGCTGCCGCCCAGTCAATACACCTATGTCAGCAGTTATTTCACACTCTATATACTCTTATTAAGACTGCTGTACATCATGGCAACTCCTGCCCATGTGATATGACTCTGTATCAACTACTACTGTTAATACTACTACTGCTGCTTCTGCTGCTGCTGCTGCCGCCCAGTCAATACACCTATGTCAGCAGTTATTTCACACTCTATATACTCTTATTAAGACTGCTGTACATCATGGCAACTCCTGCCCATGTGATATGACTCTGTATCAACTACTACTGTTAATACTACTACTGCTGCTTCTGCTGTTGCTGCTGCCGCCCAGTCAATACACCTATGTCAGCAGTTGTTTCACACTCTATATACTCTTATTCCTACTGCTGTTCATCATGGCAACTCCTGCCCAAGTGATATGACTCTGTATCAACTACTACTGCTAATACTACTACTGCTGCTGCTGCTGCTCAGTCAAGACAACTATGTCAAAAGTAATTTCCCACTCTATATACTCCTATTACCACTGCTGTTCATCATGGCACCTCCTGCCCAAGTGATATGACTCTGTATCTACTACTACTACTACTACTGCTGCTGCTGCTGCTCTGTCAAGACACCTATGTAAAAAGTTAATTCCCACTCTATATATACTCCTATTACCACTGCTGTTCACTGATACCACTGATAGTTAATTTATCCCTTAACTACCCCCATTTGTGAGGGTCGGGGTTTTCCTTTAAAGTCCCATGCAAATCAATGGAAAATGTATGTTCCCACATAACTTCTGTACGCCTGGAGATATTTCAATAATACCCGCTATACATATTACTTATATGCCAAATAAAAATATATAACAGTTAAATTAACCCTTACCAACACCCTTATATAAAAGATGGGTATATTTATATTACTATGATTTTCCTCCCCAAAAGGTTAAGATAGGAAGACCGGGCAACGCCGGGTATTCAGCTAGTAATAGTATAAAATGTTTTCGGTTATTATTAAGCTAGATGTGTTGATGTTGATGTTGATGTGTTAGATGTGAAGTTAGATGTGAAGTTAGATGTGTTTAAAAAACTAACAATTTCAATAAGAAATGAAACCTTTGCAAAATATAACATTTTTTATTAAAAAAAAAAAAAAAAAAATTAGGACATTAACTTCTGAAGCTCTGTCACCTCATCCATGTTTTTCGCCAGTTGTTGCACCAGTTGTTGATTTTGGCGCATCAAAAACAGTATCTGCTGCTCATTTGCCATTACTCTCTTCGTGAGGTTTTTCATGGCAGCTTGTTTCACCTCTAGCTTTTTTAGAACTGTTAGGATATAAGAAAAAAACATTTGGATTTCAAAGACCGTTACGAAAGATTATTTTCAGCCATAAAAATAATAAAGTCTGACTTAAGAGACTCTATGAAAGAGGATCTGGCAGAGGCAATTCTCTTCCTTAGAACTCTACATTGCATTTATTTGCATTTGCTAAGCCTAGAACTACATTTCAAGATTAATATAAACCATTTCTAGGTTTTTCATATTTTTTTTTTGGGTTCATTATAGATAAGCTTTGTTTTGGTTCTAAAACAGCCAAATAATGTGGTCTGTATTTTTGAACTGTTAAAGATCATGTTCCTGATGTTTAAGCCTGCTGCTACTATCCAGTCACTTGATTGTTTTCATTGTGTTTGTCTTTTGCTTAAACTGTGCAATACAGTAGACTGTTGGCTTCCCAGCCAGTAGTCCTGTGGTAGTTTGCGTTTCTTTCCCTCAAGGAATCTATAAAATACATTCGCATATTAATACAGAGGAGTCGGAGTCGGGGAGTCGGGGAGTCGGGGAGTCGGAGTCTGAAGTACATAAAACTGAGGAGTCGGAGTCGAAAAATTTATCTACCGACTCCACAGCCCTGCTTTAAATGCTGTCCATTTTTAGAGCTACATTTTATTGTTGAAATTTTATTAATATATGTGCACATATTTACCCTCCTGATTGACGGTATAATTAACCGTCTCATCCTGCTCCTCTTCCTCGTCACCCACTACTCCACCAGAAGTTTCGGGGGGGGGGGTGCAGCTCCTCCTCTTGCTCCTCCACAGGAACTGGGGGTGGTGATGTGGATGGCCCTGGCTGCTCCTCCTCATCCCTCTCCTCCTCTTCCACATCCTCCTCCTGCTCCTCCTCTGCGGCCTGTCGCCTTGTGCGCTTGGGGCGCACAGTTGGTAGCGGAGCTCCTATAATAACACAATGTTCATATATTATAAAAATGTTTTCTAATGACGTATGCAAATTCTGTGTACTCTACTGTATTGTATATGAATACAAATTAATTTATATAGACAGTTAACCAATGGGACAATGTTATATTAAAGGGTCTTGTGGGCACTACAGGGGACTGAGCGTGAGCTGGGCTGCCACCATGGTAAAATGAGCTGTTTTTGTCTCCTTTGTTTTGTTCAGACGATCTCATGTTAAAAAAAAGTACTTGATGGAGTACACAGGATTACTATAACAACCCCACGCCTAACACAGGAATTTAGTGGGAATCTATATATATAAAACTCAACGTGTGTGTGCATGTATGTATGTATGTTCCACCATCACGTCCAAACGGCTAAAGATATTTACATGAAACTTGGCACACAGGTTACTTATATGTCAGCCACAAATATAGGATTGGTGGTTTAACCCATACCCACCCCCATTTGCCTTGGTCAGGGTTTTTCTTTAAAGTCCCATTCAACTCTATGGGAAATACATGTTATTTCATAACAGCTGTAGATATTTCGATAACACTTGGTCACATGTTATCTATACGTCCACTTAAAGTATAGGATCGTTAATTTATCCCTTAACTAACCCCATTGGTGAGGGTCGGGCTTTTTGTTTAAAGTCCCATGCAAAGCAATGGGAAAAGTATGTTCCCACATAACTTCTGTGTTCCTGTCTGCTGTCCCATGTTTTTTTCCAACAGTACTATGAATACCTTGGCTGGTGGTGATATATGTTACAACAACATGGCGTCTTGGTTAACAACATCTGACCTTACATTAATTACATATGACCTTACATAACTGTCCCCAAGGGACCCGGGCTGGCTCAACGCGATTGCCACTGCGCTGACAAGCCATTCACCTCTGCAGCTAGGGGTTCGGATCCCGCTCTCGGCTACATGTGAATTGAGTTTGGTGGTCTCAGCTCGGCCCCCGGTGGGTGTGCTATGCGAGGTAAGCCTGCGCTTAGTATGCCCACCTCCCTCCCACAAAAACCACCACACTTACACACGCACTCGCAATTGGGTTAACATGCACGCACTCTGACCATGCGGTCTCTAAAAAGAGAGGCGAAGGACTAACGGGGCTGGTTGAGCGGGCAAATCCTCTCACTCCCTTATAGGGAGTCCCTCTGCCCCGTGGGGCTTCGAAGCGGAGCAGGTAGGACGGTCTGTGTGGGAGGACCCCCTCACACCCGCCATTGCCACCCGGGGCATGGAGAAAGGTGGCAGATTACCTCTGGGGGAGGCCTGCCTACTCCCAACTCCTGCAGTCCGGCTCCTCTCTCGAGTACACGCACAAAATACACTTTAGGGAAAAAAAAACATAACTGTGACCAATAACTTACCAGGATGATATTTATTCCGGATACGCCTGACCCGGTTCATCTGGCGCCTCTTCAGGTCGGACCACTTTTTGAGGATCGCCATGCGAGTGTGTTCTTCGCCTAGTTCCTCAATCAGGGAGCTTATAACTCCCTGTTTTTCTTGCTGCCTCCGCAGCTCATCGTATCCTGTTTCCAGGAACTTCTGCAAGATGAAGAACAAAGTATATTGTAATACTTTTGTTGACAGCCTTATGGATATATGACATAAATGTATGCTATTCAACAATTGGAAGCATTCTCGCCTTATTAATCAATGACAGGGGTAACATGACAGATTTTATATACTGCCATTTCCGTCGCCACCTTTTTTACATAAATATAGCAGCCATTATCATTTGCATAATTATGAATATATACTAACTTTTAAACTAGACTAAAATGCAGTTGAAGATAATGAAATAACAGTGGTCAAAATACTTACACAAATCAGCAACTTTTCCTCAGATACAGTGAAATTACTTCCAACCATCTTGCTCTGCGATTGCGTTGCGATCATAAAGTTGGAAACTGGCAAGGGTCCAGGAAATGGTCGCGTGTTGTTCGCGTGTTGATTGCGCTGCTTGGACCGAGATGGGTCCATATGGCTTCGGCTGTATGGACCACAGTAACTCTTTTCCCTGTCAGGAGCCTAACGCCCCGGGGGGTCAGAGACGGGACCTTTTCGGAGGACCACTGACGTATGCAACCGTCGCAGTTTTTTGTGATGTCACTCTTTAGGTGTGTGCAAATTTTTCCTTGCACCGGGTGGAGTTTTTGGGTTGTGTTTTGCACGCCACAGGCTTTTCAACAGAAAATAACCAGCTGGAGGCAGAATGGTTGCAAAACACTACGGGTTTGTTACCTAACTCTGGGTTTCAAGACCAGTCCACCTCCAGCTGTTGCAAAACTACTACTCCCATCAGCCACGGTCTGTCAGTGCATGCTAAGAATTTTACTTTTGCTGCATCTAGGGTGCCACAGTTTAGAGACCCGTGCATAAAGGCCTGAAAAATGTGGGCCTGCAGAACTTACAATACTAGAAGTGCCAGCATTCCCAGGCATGCTGGAAGTTGTAGTTCTGCAACATCTAAAGGGCAATATGTATTCGAACGTCCTTGGGCCTTGAGGACACTGAAGTCAGGACGTTCGCATACGTCCTATGTCCAATAAAATGTTAAATTCATTATGCTAAATAACAAGGAAAAGTGCCTAAATACACATTTGCCAACCAGGGTGTCTGCAGCTGTCCAGGCATGCTGGGACTTGTAGTTTTGTAAAAGCAGGAGACACATTTTTTGTGAAATACTAATATCTGATCATATATACTAACTTTTAAACTAGACTTAAATGCAGTTGAAGATGATGAAATAACAGTGGTCAAAATACTTACACAAATCAGCAACTTTTCCTCAGACTTAGTGAAATTGCTTCCAACCATGTTGCTGTGTGATTGCGCTGCGATCATAAGTTGGAAACTGGCAAGGCTCCAGGAAATGGTCGCGTGTTGTTCGCGCAATTGCGCATGCGCGATCGAAAAATCGCAATCGCAATATGTATTTTGGTTAAAATATCATACATATTCGATTTCAGAGTGCTGCTACAGCAGTTTTCGAAATATCTGCAATCAATTTCGCATTCGCATGTTGCGATATTTCGATAAAATATCAGGAATATTCTGAGCCAATCAGAGCGCTCCTCCAGCATATCTCGAAATTGCGCAATAAATATCGCATTCGCATGTTGCGATATTTCGATAAAATATCACGAATATTCTGAGCCAATCAGAGCGCTCCTCCAGCATATCTCGAAATTCCGCAATAAATATCGCATTCGCATGTTGCGATATTTCGATAAAATATCACGAATATTCTGAGCCAATCAGAGCGCTCCTCCAGCATATCTCGAAATTCCGCAATAAATATCGCATTCGCATGTTGCGATATTTCGATAAAATATCACGAATATTCTAAGCCAATCAGAGCGCTCCTCCAGCATATCTCGAAATTCCGCAATAAATATCGCATTCGCATGTTGCGATATTTCGATAAAATATCACGAATATTCTAAGCCAATCAGAGCGCTCCTACCGCAGTTATTAAAAAAATCGCAATTATTTTCGCATTCGCAATAGCGAAAAATCGCATTCAATTAATTTCGATAAAATATCACGAATATTCGAATTTAGCGAATATATCTCGAATATTCGAATATATATTCGAGATATATCGCGAAATCGAATATGGCATATTCTGCTCAACACTAGTGCTTATCTAATAGTTAAACTATCGAAACCTTCACCTGTGAAAGGAAATTTCACATCCTTGCGGCTCTTATAGTAAAGAACCCTCTACGCATTTTAACCCCTTGCAGACCACTGCACGACTATCTACGTCGGCAGAATGGCACGGCTGGGCATAAGGACGTATATGTACGTCCCCTTTAAGACGCAGCATTGTGGGCGTGCCGTGAGCTCTGCGAGTGTGACCGCGGATCCCGTAGACTCAATGTCCACCGGGAGTCCTGCGATCATCTCACGGAGAGGAAGGATGAGGAAATTCTGATGTAAACAAGCATTTCCCCATTCTGCCTAGTGACAGAACACTGATCACAGCTCCCTGTGATCGGGAGCGGTGATCAGTGTCGTGTCACACATAGCCTGCCCCCACACAGTTAGAACACATACTTGGGACACACTTAACCCCTTCAGTGCCCCCTACAGGTTAACCCCTTTACTGTGTAAATGTGACTGGCAGTGATCAGTGCATTTTTATAGCACTGATCGCTGTATAAATGTGAATGGTCCCAAAAAAGTGCCAAAAGTGTCCGATGTGTCCACCATAATGTCGCAGTCACGATAAAAATCGCTGATCTCCGCCATTACTAGTAAAAAAAAAATATATTAATTAAAATTCCATAAAACTTTCCCCTATCCGCTACAACTTTTGCACAAACCAATCAATAAACGATTATTGCGATTTTTTTAACAAAAATATGTAGAAGAATACATATCGGCCTAAACTGAGAAAAACAATTGTTTTTTTTATATATTTTTGGGGAATATTTATTATAGCAAAAAGAAAAAAATATTGCTTTTTTTTCAAAATTGTCGCTCTATTTTTGTTTATAGCGCAAAAAATAAAAACCGCAGAGGTGATCAAATACCACCAAAAGAAAGCTCTATTTGTGGGGAAAAAAGTATAACAAAATTGTCAGTTAAAGCGACGCAGTACCGTATCGCAAAAAGTGCTCTGGTCTTTGGGCAGCCAAATGAGGTTAAACCTCTTTTCTTCTAAATTTAGTGAGTGGCCACGTGTCTTATTAAACTCCCTTCCACAAAAAATTTTTGTAAATTGAACTCATATCCCCTCTCAAGTACCTCTTCTCCAGAGAGAATAAGTTCAGTGCTCGCAACCTTTCTTCATAACGAATATCCTCCAGACCCTTTATTAGCTTTGTTGCCCTTCTTTGTACTCGCTCCATTTCCAGTACATCCTTCCTGAGGACTAGTGCCCAGAAGTGGACAGCATACTCCAGATGAGGCCAGACCAAAGTCTTGTATAATGGGAGAATTATCGCTTTATCCCGGGAGTTAATCCCCTTTTTAATGCATACCAATATTCTGTTTGCTTTGTTAGCAGCAACTTGGCATTGCATGCTATTGCTGAGCCTATCATCTACTAGGGCCCCCAGGTCCTTTTCCATCCTAGGCCCCGTACACACGAGAGGATCGATCCGCTGAAATTTATCCGTGGACCGGTTTCAGCGGATAGATCCCCTGGTGTGTACAACCCAGCGGATATTTATCTGCAGATTTTTTTCGGGCCGATGGATTTCCAGCAGATCAAAATTTCTTAGCATGCTAAGAAATCTATCCGCTGGAATTCAGTCCAGCGGATTGATCCACTGGTCTGTACAGACTCAGCGGATCAATCCATCCGATTCCATCCCTCGCATGCGTCGTAATGATTCAACGCATGCGTGGAAGTCCTTATATTACAGCGCACGTCGACGCGTCATCATCGCGGCGACGGCGCGACACATCGCCGCGGAGGGAATTCCGCGGGGATTTTGATCTCATGGTTAGTACAACCATGAGATCAAAATCCGCCAGAGGATTTATCCGCGGAAACGGTCCTCCGGACCGTTTCCGCGGATCGATCCTCTCGTGTGTACTAGGCACTAGATTCCCCCAGAGGTTCATCCCCTAGTGAGATTGCATTCATATTTTTGATACCCAAATACATTATTTAAAAAACAAAATTCTTCCATGGTGTAGATCCAACGTCAATCACGATGCCCACTGCCGGTCCAAAAAAAATGCTCCGCTCCAACCGAATGACAGCTCCATTGCCTCCCGTCCCTAAATAAAGGGCGGGGCCACCTGGTGACTTCATCAGGTGGCCCCACCCCTTGTGATGTCATGACCGGCATTCTGGATCAGTGATGTCACAAGGGGGCAGGCCAGCTAGTGACATCACTGGGTGGCCCTGCACCTTAGTTTATTTAGCAGTGGGAGGCACCAGAGCTGTCTTTAGGTTGGAGTTTTCATTGGGAGTGGAGATTTGTTTAATTTTTATTTTTTATTTCGGGTTGGCGGTGGAGACGGGCATCGTGATTGACATTGGATCTTCACCGGCGTACAATCTTTTTTTATTTTTGTGTTTTTAATAAAGGACTGACTCCTGGGTTTATTTGAACATTTTTTGGAGAAAGATTAGAGGTACTATGTACCCGATACTCATTAACATAAGAGAGGGTGGGATCCGGGGGCCCTTTTGTTAAAGGGGGCTTCCAGATTCCAATAAGCCCCCATGCCCACAAACCCCCACCACCACCAGCCAGGCTCGTGGGGAAGAGGTCCTTGTTCCCATCAACATGGAGACAAGGTGCTTTGGGGGGAGGGCAGAGCCCCCCTGCCCTAAAGCACCCCTTATGTTGAGGGCATGTGGCCTGGTATAGTTCAGGAGGGAGGAGCACTCACTCGCCCCCCCCTTTCCTAATCTGCTGGGGCTGCATGCTCGGATAAGGCTCTGATATGGATTTTGGGGTGGAACCCAGACCGTTTTTTCCCTGTTTTTTTTTAACTGGTAATTATTTTCGTTACATTCCGCTGTCAGTGGGGAACCCCACTGACAGCTGATGACTCATCATTTGTTAAGGACGCTGCAGCCGCCCGCTCCTTAACAGCCAGTAACTGGTATGGTTCTTACAGAGCGGGCCTTAACAATTACACATTCCTTAAATACTGCATGCCTCGACCACTACTTAATTACCGCACGGATTGAATTATTTATTTTCTTCTGTGATTTAAGTTTAATGCATGTTCATGCAGTATTTATCGTGTGTTTTCAGCATTTTGTGGTAAATACCGCAGAACGATATAGTGAATTGGCAGTTTCAGGATTTCATGCAGTATTTAGGAAAAATTTGTCTGGTCACCTACATACCGCATGTGATTTTAATGAGTGTCTAATAAAATGATTACCTTTCTTTTAAAATTCTGTACTTGCATGAAGTCAGTGATGCTATGATGTGTTCCTGCACTCAGTGAGGGTAGCTGTGGAGAACAATTAATGAGTGTGAAGCCCTGTACACACGGCCGGGATTCTCGTCAGGAAAAAAACATAGTTTTTCCTAACGAGATTCCTGTCAAGATTTTCTTGCCGGCCGAGTGTACACATGTACGATTCAAAAGAACCACCGTTCTTTTGAATGGCACAAACACGGTGACCTCATCGACTATGACGAGCATGCGTTCGTCACATTCAATGCCATTGCCGCCATCTTGCTTCACCCTACCTATGCTTTGGAAGCTACCGCGCATGCGTCAAAGTCATTTCAAGCATGCGCGGGTTTCCATGGAGGCAGGTAAGTATACACGCGCTCCGGTTTCTCTGCAAGAAAACACTGCAGAGAATCACAACGAGAAAATAGAGAGCAGGTTCTGTATTTTTCTCGTCGAGATTCTGGGCAGTTTTCTCGACGAGAAACCTCAAAGCCTCGTACACACGCTCGGTTTACTCGGCAAGAAAGCTCTGCCAGCAGTTTTCTTGGTGTTTCTGGCTGAGAAAACCGTGTGTGTGTACTAGGCTTTAGAGCCATAGTACAGCTAATAAAGCCATCATTACTGATCCCAGTTTCCTGCCTTACATGGAACTCATCACCATGTAGTAATAAGTAGCCCTAGTGCTAAGTAGTGTATCTGAACTTAAGAAAAATGTAATATTGCAGGTTATTGGTCCTAAAATGAGGTAGCTGCATTCAGTCTGATGATAATTAGAATACACAATTGTTGTGCAGTAAGATAACAATGAACATTTACTACGGTGTACTAATAAACAAGTAATATAGTGTAACATTTTTTTTAGTTTTCGTTTTGGACAAAGGGTAAGGGTAAAATATTGCCTTATTTTTAAGTTTTGTTTTTATGGAGGAGATTTTCACTCACTTCCTGTGTGGTTACAGAGACATGAAATGTGTCAAACAAAGGCACAAAAAGTTCTTACTGTATTAGCTGAGTTTTTAGTAAAAAAAATAATAAATGCAACTGTAAGTTCTTCTAAGTTCTGAGTCTTTAGTGAAAAGCAAAGTTTAGCTTTCTAACTTAGACTACCCAACAAATGCCAAAGCCAGACTAATAAAACTGCATTAGCGGGAAGTCACCATATGAAAAGGAGATCCACATAATAATGCCTATTACATTCTGAAACATATTCCCTAGTAATTGGTTACTTCAGCTTATTTTTTTATGATAGTTATAGCGAGATTCAGTCACTTTTCAAAAATGGAGTGACTTGAAAACGATTTGTATCATTGATGGTATGACAATTTGAAGTAGTTATCCAAAATACCCCCATGCATTAGACAGAACAGGAAAACTCATTTTTGGACTGTACCAGGCATAAGAATGAATCTACAATATAATCAACAGACAAATTAGGGGGTGTGCACAAGGACATGCTTACTTCAGGACAGAATGTCTTTTTTCACAATACGAATCGACAGGGATGCTGAAGCAGTTCAGAAGCAGGTCAGAAGGAAATTAGAAGCATCTCAATTACAAGCTGTGATGTTTAAAACATACGTCAACCACAGGTCAGCAGATTCCTATTTACTTCTGTTACATAGGGTGGATGACAGTTCTAAGGTTACGTTTGGCCTACTTTACTTTGTGTAAGGCCTTGTACACACGGTCGGACCAAACCGATGAGAATGGTCCAACGGACCGTTTTCATCGGTTCACCACTGAAGTGGCCTGATGGTCTGATGTGTGTACACACCATCGTTCCAAAAACCGATCGGGTCAGAACGCGGTGACGTCAAACACACGACGTGCTGAATAAAACGAAGTTCAATGCTTCCAAGCATGTGTCGACTTGATTCTGAGCATGCGCGGGTTTTGAACCGATGCTTTCTGTACTAACCATCGGTTTGGACCGATCGGGCAGCGGTCCATCGGTTCGGTTTTGAAGCATGTTTGAACTTTTGGACCGAAGGAAAACAGACCGATGGGCTATACACACGGTCGGTTTGGACCGATGAAACTGAACCTCGGTCCATTCTCATCGGTTTTGTCTGACCATGTGTACGGGGCCCTAGACTTCTTTGGGCACAACTGGTCCTAGTACTTGAATGCATGCATTTGAACAGTGATGGGTTTGAATGTGTAGCGCCCTGCACAGCCAGGCACACCAAATTTCCACAGACACGTAGTCATAGAACAGTCCGATTACTTTTTTTTTTTTTTATTACATTTTTTTATTGAGGGCAATGGGATGCACACTTGACTTTAAAGTGATACTAAAGTCTTGTTTTTTTTTTAAATAACAAACATGGTATACTTGCCTGCTCTGTGTAATGGTTTTACAGGGAGCAGTCAGGATCTTCCTCTTTTTGGGTCCCACGTCGGCACTACTGGCTCCTCTCTCCTACCGGGTCCTCCAACAGCAAGCAGCTTGCGATAGGGCATCCAAGAATGTTCAATTTTGATCAGTGGCTCTGTGTGTCCATTTACACATAGAGCCATGGCGCAGCCCTGCCCCTCAATCCCCTGATTGGCTTTGCTTTCAATCACAGCCAGTGAGCCAATCAGGAGTGTGAGTCCCGGGAGAAACAAGGCTCTCGTGGACATCGCTGGATTGAGAGGGGGCTCATGTAAATATTAGGGGGGCTGTTGCACACTGAAGTTTTTTTACCTTCATGCATAGAATGCATTTTTTACCACACTGATTTCCTCAGTGGCTGTAGTTTTTGGTCTGTAAGAGTTGAACACATCCTCCAAGATTTTTTTTTTTTTTTAATAGAGCCGATGGTGGATTTCTGAGTGCCTTTTAACCTTCTGTTTTTTGGGGTCAATAAGGAGAGTAACATGCTTTCCTTTGGGTGCTGACACCAGGAAGTTTGTTATTTGAGATATTCAGGTTGTTGGAAAAAGATAAACAGCGATTTTGCGCATTCACATATGTGGAATGAGATTTTTATTTGTATGTATGGTGTATTACTGTATATGAATTTATCACATTTGTTTTTTGCATTATATATTTAATTACTGTAATAATGTGTATACACTATATATATGAGTTATCATAGATTTAAAGCGTTATATTATTTATTACCATTTTTTATATGAAGTCACTGATATTTAATAGGGTAAAAGCACTTCTTTATTCTGATTATATATGTATGTGCTTGGTGTATTCAGCAGATTTGTTGTATGTAAGTGTGAGTATTTTGAGGCACAGTGCAATTTGGTATTAATAAGCTTTTATATACCTTATATCAGGGGTCTTCAAACTGTGGCCCTCCGGCTGAATGTGGTGGCCATTTGTTTGCCTTTATCCAGCCCTTGGGGCACTATTCCTCCTACTGACACAAGAGATGGGGAACTAATTCTTTCTCTGACACCAATTATGGGGCACTGTTGCTCCCACGGACACCAATGATGGGGCACTATTTGTCTCACCGGCACCAATGAAGCAATTTTTTTTACTCCTCCTGACCACCAAGCTTACAGCATTGTATACTCCCACTGATTCCAGGGCATTTTCCACTCCCATTGGCCACAGTCCAGCCCCCTTAAGGTTTAAAGTCTTTGTTTCAAAAGTTTGGAGACCTCTGCCTTAACCTCTTCAGCCCCAGAAGGTTTTACCCCCTTCATGACCAGGCCATTTTAACTGGCAATTGTATGGTCGTGCGACACTGTATCCAAATAAAATTGATGTCCCTTTTCCCCCACAATTAGAGCTTTCTTTTGGTGGTATTTGGTCACATGTGCAGTTTTTATTTTTTGCGCTCTAAACAAAAAAAGTTGACAATTTTGAAATATATATATATATTTTTTACTTTCTGCTATAACATAAATCCAATAAAAAATTGAAAAATTCTAATTTATTCAACAATTTAGGTCCGATATGTAATCTCTTACATATTTTTTGTAAAAAAAAAATCACAATAAGTGTATATTGATTGGTTTGTGCAAAAGTTATAGCGTCTACAAACTATGGGATATTAAAAAAACATCTTCCTTTTTTCACTAGAAATGGCAGCGATCAGCATCCTATAGTGGGACTGCGATATTGTGGCAGACAAATCGGACAGCTAACTGACATGTTTGACACTTTTTGGGAACTAGTGACACTAGTGATCAGTGCTAAAAAATATGCACTGTTACTGTGGTAATGACACTGGCAGGGAAGGGGTTAACATCAGGGGCGATCATATGGTTGAATGTGTTCCCTGGGAGTGCTTTCTAACTGTGTGGGGAGTGTTTTGACCGGGGAAGACAGAGATCTGAGTTCCTGCTTAGCAGAAACACAAGATCTCCATCTTACCCTCTCACAGAACAGCAATCTGCCTGTTTACATAGGCAGACTGCTGTTCTGCCTCTCTCGGGAATGGTCACGGGGTGCTGGCAAACATCGGGTCCACCAGACCCGCTGATTGTCTCACGCTGTGTCCAATTATAGCAGGCGTGGGTCACCCATGGTGCATGT
The DNA here is from genome assembly GCF_905171775.1 of Rana temporaria. Classification (NCBI taxonomy): domain Eukaryota; kingdom Metazoa; phylum Chordata; class Amphibia; order Anura; family Ranidae; genus Rana; species Rana temporaria. The sequence continues at coordinate 53,525,164 of NC_053501.1, forward strand.
GCGCTCCCCAGACCCAGAAATAAATTTAACCCAGGAGGGCCACCCTGCCGCACTACATTTGAATGGGGTGATTCAGAGGAAGTTATTTTGTTATACGGCTCTGTTTACACCTATGTGTCATAATACGCATGTTACAATGCATGTATGTTACTTTGCATTTGTTTTCAGTAAGTCTTGTTCACATTGCTGCATTGCAGTTCATCATAGACAATAGTTCATGCACATTTTTGCAGCTGTCAATGTGTGTTAAGGGGCAAATGAAAGTTCACGATACATGCCCTTTCATGCACTGAAACTAACCCTAGGAAAAGGACATTTGGTCTTGACCTAGCTACATTTGGAAAATGATAGGCTCTTCTCAAACCTCTCTAAATGCTAGGCCTATACTCCAAGAAAACGCACAATGAAAATAAATGCATGAAAATCTGTGTTGAAAAATGCATAACAAGTGCATAACTGTGAAGCCAACCATGATAATGGGATTCAGGAAGGATGACCAAAGCTATTTTACTTTTCTTGATATCAGATTTAGAGACAATGGAGAGTGAGCCAGATCACCGTTTTAACTAGGTGGCACCATGCTAAAATTTTGTGATGGATATCTTATCACAAAACATATTCTAGCTAAACAAGAAAATATAAAAGTAGTCTTATTCCGAAGGCTTCATACGCATTTCACATTCAGTGTGCTTGGGGACTGACTTTTTTCGAAGCACAAAGTACAACTTTTTCAGTTTTTTAACATTTTTAATTGTTACAATGCAACAAGAACAAAGTGCATTTACTGAGCAACTGAGATTTATAGTAAAGGTGCCATCATATATTCTTTAGGTTAAAAATTTCCTTTAGAAAGGGGTTAAACATGGCGTCCGTGCAGCAGGAGCTTAATTCGCCTTTGGCAGGGGAACCGGTGAAGCGTGCACATGTTTGCATGCAGACCAATTAGTGGCCATTAGCACCATGGTTTAGTGATTTTAATGAAGAATATGCAGTTCATTAGGGATGGTTCTATAAAGCACGCTGACCTGCTGGTGTTGAAGATTCAGCAAAGTGGCAGAAAATAGGGCAGTTTTGAAGTCGATGCTTTGTAACCTCTGCTAAAGAAGGGCATTAGTGAAACCTCATACAACTTGTTTGTATTTCCCTAACCAATTCAGCCTTGTAGAGAGTGTATTGGTCATTATAAAATACAGGGATAATAATTAGTTTACAAATATAATTAATGATGTACTGTGTGCTTTGCCAGATAATTGTGGCAATAATTATTTGAACAAATAGTTACAAAAGTATTTCCGTATTAGGTAGACACATTCGAAAATAATGAAGCTAACATCCCTAACTGTTCATATGGACAATTTATTGAATATTTAACAAATCTATCAAGTTATCTCTTTTCATATTGAGAGGCTTTTGTGTAGAAAAGGAGAGTGAAAAAAAGGGGTATGCCCAACCAAGGCCTGAGGGGCATATCCTTGGAAGGAAACGCCTTGGCTTTCTATTATATACCTATGCCCACAGAACTCTTTACTAATTAAAAGCAGGCCATATGCAGGTTGAATTCCGAAAAATAACTTTCTTTCGAAAACCTTAACTAGTTATTTTCATTTGAATTTCGCACCATTAGTGGGCCATAGCAACGGTCCATTTTGTGGCAATTACATTTGAGTGATCGGGCACGTTGGAAATTAATTTCAAAACAAACAAATCTCTAATCAATGATAAGAGAATTGTACAAGAAATATAATCAAAAATAAATCCGCATGAGCTGTGACCTGAAAAGAAGATTGCCAGCCAAGAAAATTCTGTAGCAACATGCGGTGAAATTGAAGGCTTGGTTGGTTGAAATTTTTTAATTAATGGTGGTACCATTGGATTACAAAACATGTGAAATTTCAGATATTTAAAAGAAAATTCATTCAGAATTTGACCCATGTATGTCCCTGATAAAACTATCATTAATTATATATTAATTACATAATTATATATTAATTTTCATTAATTATAGCTGGTTGTGCATTGTACATGAGGATGGTGAGGGTCCACTCACAGTTTGAAGTGTCAGAATAGCAGAGTGCTGAAACCCTGCCGCTACAAAAAAACAAGGTAAATATTATAGATTTTTCCTCTATCACTAGACTCAATGACGTAGTTAACACTTGCATTGTAGTGGGTCCCATTGCAAAAGTATTTTACGAAAAAACACAGATCACCTTACACACTAGGAAGTGACAGGCAGGCAGGGAGGGAGGGGGAGAGGGAGACACTGCGGGCTGACGAAGACAGGTAAACTGACCAGGGTATAATCATTATACTATAATGGATTGGCAGCGATGATTACCGTGGTCAGCACAACTAGGGGGACACAGGCAGGATCAACCAGGTATTTTACAGCATTGAAAGAGACAAATGACACAGCACAACCACTATTGCTTTGTTGGATTGTAGCACAGGGTATAGTTAATTGTGTGTGTGTGTGAGATTTTGTAGATCATTGTTATATTTATTGTAGAGCTTCATTTCTTTTTTTTTCATAATTTAAACACAACAGAACATTAACAGAACGTTTTCTTTTGAAAAATCAGCAAATATATATTTTTAAAATGTTTTTACATATTTCATTTGGGAAAACTCAGTTCCTTAAATAGTGCTGTAGCAAGATGCTTCCTTCAGATCCAAACTTCTCCCATATTTCCCAGCTCGGACCTGCGGCTGTAGAATTTTTTTTTTGTTTATTTATTGTTTAAAGCGGGGTTCCGGGCATAATTTTTTTATTTATTTTTTGCAAGCTAAAATTAATCACATTAAATAGCCCCTAAAACATATTAATAGCTCCCCAATTGTTCCAGAAATCATTACAAACACTTGCCTTATATCCTCCAGCTCATGTTGTGGCTGTATCCATCAATGGTGTGGGCATGTAAAGCCCAGTTCCTTTTTCTTCCTGGTTTTCAGGGAGTGGTGCATGCTGGGTGATTTTTAGCCACAGTAATGCCCAGAGACTCCTGAGAAATGAGTGTCATCATTTCCCAGGAGGCAATGGGGTCTTAGGACAGGAAGTTGAACCACCTAGAACCAGGAACTAGGCAGATTACGAAATGTGCCTAGTAACAGCCAGATAAAAATTAGTAAAACATTTTTTTTTCTTTTTACATTAAAGGCAAGCTGTTAATAGAAAGTTATTTTTTAGGGTGGAACTCTGCTTTAAGTTGCAATACAGTATAGTCTTCATAGCCTAAATGGAAGCTCCAAATTGGAAAAAACAATGCCTCCTTGTAACCTGAATGGATCTAAGTTAGGTGCAGAGATCTCATCAGCAGACACTCTGGGAGGTATATAATTTGTCATCAAGTCCAAAAGAAACTGTGCAAAACTGATCATCGGAAAACAAAGCAAAACAGTATCAAAATACCTTGGCGTGTTAGTCTGGCTGGCACAATTCATGCTGACAAGTGCTGGTAAGGCTTAGAAAAAGCTCCTCACCAAATTGCCGCATATGCTGGCATGGGAAAAGGAACTTAATAACGAATGGGATTTGTCGGACTGGTATAAGAATTATACCAGATCCATTAAAGGTTATGTGAATGTCTCTCTTATAGAAGCGAACATAAAAATTTATACTAGATGGTATTTAGTTCCCGTCAAACTGACCTCTATGTATCCGACAACTTCTCCCCTATGTTTCAGAGGCTGCCATGGATTGGGGTCTATGATACATATTTGGTGGGAATGTCCCAGAATTCAGGGTTACTGGAATAAGGTTTTCAATATAATCAGACGAGTCACAGGCTGTAACCTGCATCAATCTCCTACTATTGCTTTACTTAACGGAATGTTACCTCTAACTTCTAAGGTTACCAGAAAACTCATCTTATATATTATGACGGGTGCCAGGATTACACTCGCAGCTGCATGGAAAAAGACTAATGTTTCCATCCTATATATGAAAAGAAAGGTCACATGGATTATGGAACAAGAGAAAAGGGTCTGCTCCATGTTGGATAAGTCTACTCTTTTCTATGAAATCTGGGAACCTTGGTTGGAATACATGGGGATAACTTATACTCCGTGAAGGTTTTGATGACATCAGTGTCTTTTGGACGATGCTGGTAGATGGCAGGCAGGCTAATTTTCTATCTCTCCTGATTTTCTTCTGGCTTTCTTTTTTCACTTCCTCTCTTGTCTTTTGTCACTCTTTCTTTTTTTCTTCTGATTCTTCTTAGGTTTTATCTCATTATTTTATCTCTGGGGATAGAATGCTTAAGATTTTTGGTCCTCAGTTTGTTTTATTTTGAAAAGATAAGTTTATGTTTAAGTAATTGAAGGATTCTGCCAAACCTTTGAAATAATTAGATTTGATGGGGATTCCGAAAATTTGTTTTCGGTTATCGGAGAGTTCCAGTAATAGTTATTGGAGGGAGGGAGGGAGGATTGGAGGTTTTGCTCAACCTCTTGGACACAGAAAGTTCCCGTTAGGGGTGTCGGAGAGGTTGATACACTCCGGATATCTTATCCTTTAATTATTCTAAGTAATTTAATCTGGTACACTCAATTAGTTTTATCCCTTATATAACTTACTGTGTGATAACGCTAGAGCTAGGAATTCCTTGATATATGAAAATATTCTGTTTCTCTTTCAAGTTTAAAGTATTACTTTGAAATAGTCTTTTAATTTAGCTTATGTGAACTGCCTTACTTTCACCACATGGTGTAGAGCATATAGGATGGATAGATATAAGTGGCAGTTAATAAGACAGGAATGATTATTATGAATTGAAATGTATTTAAATTATTATATTTCTGCGTGCTATTGACTTATTTCTTGCTAATTTAATACAAATGTATGTATTTATTTTATTGAAAATAAACTTAAATTTGAATGAAAAAAAAAAGAAAAAGCTCCTCAAGCTTATTCCCAGGTCTAAAACAAAATGGCGTATAAACAAACAAAAAGTGGCGCTACCTAAGTGTAGTATTTATTAAAACATTTAAAAATAAAAAAAACAATAATTATGCACTTACTTGTACAAGGTATTTCAAAGCATATCAATAAGTCTGCAGCATATGGCAACCTTCCACCTCTGGGCGGATGTGGTGTAAGGTACTTGGAACCAGGAAGTTAGTTAACCAGAGGAACACCAGGAAGAGCCAACAGAAGTAGCAGACTAAGGGCCAGATTCAGGTAGGGAGCACGTATTTGTGTGCGGGCGTAGCGTATCCTATTTACGCTACGCTTCCGCAACTTTGACAGGCAAGTGCAGTATTCACAAAGCACTTGCTCCGTAAGTTGCGGCGGCGTAGCGTAAATAGGTCGGCGTAAGCCCGCCTAATTCATATGTGGAAGATGTGGGCGTGTTTTACGTAAATTTATTGTGACCCCACGTAAATGACGCTTTTTCCGAACGGCACATGCGCCGTCCGTGAAAGTATCCCAGTGTGCATGCTCCAAATGACGCCGCAAAGACTCATTGGTTTCGACGTCAACGTAACTTAAACCCGGCCCCATTCACGGACGACTTACGCAAACGACGTAAAACGTGAAAAATTCGACGCGGTCCCGACATCCATACTAAACATTGGCTGCGCCTCCTATAGCAGGGGTAACTATACGCCGGAAAAAGCCTAACGTAAACAACGTAAAAAAATGCGCCGGGCAAACGTACGTTTCTGAATCGGTGTATCTACCTAATTTGCATATTTGACGCGTAAATATACGGAAGCGCCACCTAGCAGCCAGCGTAAAATTGCAACTAAGATACGACGGCGTAAGAGACTTACGCCGGTCGGATCTTAGTCAAATCTATGCGTAACTGATTCTAAGAATCAGGCGCATAGATACAACGCTGCACACTCAGAGATACGACGGCGTATCTGGAGATATGCCGTCATATCTCCTACATGAATCTGGCCCTATATGTATACCACATGGATGAGTACCACTGTGGACAGCAGTGGCGGCTGGTGAAGTTTTATGATGGGGGGCGCAATACCCCGCCCTTCCACATTTGGTCCCTCCCACTTCTCATAAGCCACACCCCTTATAGAATCCACCACTCCGTCCCCTGTATTCCACTCAATGTCAGGAGTATACAGCTCAGCGTCACAGCACAGAGTATATAGCCCCAGCATCACAAATCATGGTATATAGCGCAGCCTTACAGATCGGTGCAAACAAACTAAAATATGACACTGTTAGTAATGAAGGACTCGAAATGGGCAGGAGATTACCAGAGACTGCGGACATACTGCACAAGATTACCAGAGACTGCGGACAGATCCTGCACAGGATTACCAGAGACTGCGGACATACTGCAAGGATTACCAGAGACTGCGGACATACTGCACACGATTACCAGAGACTGCGGACATACTGCACAGGATTACCAGAGACTGCGGACATACTGCACAAGATTACCAGAGACTGCGGACATACTGCACAGGATTACCAGAGACTACAGACATACTGCACAGGATTACCAGAGACTGCGGACATACTGCACAGGATTACCAGAGACTGCGGACATACTGCACAAGATTACCAGAGACTGCGGACATACTGCACAAGAGTACCAGAGACTGCGGACATACTGCAGAAGATTACCAGAGACTGCGGACATACTGCAGGAGATTACCAGAGACTGCGGACATACTGCAGGAGATTACCAGAGACTGCGGACATACTGCAAAAGATTACCAGAGACTGCGGACATACTGCACAAGATTACCAGAGACTGCGGACATACTGCACAAGATTACCAGAGACTGCAGACATACTGCAGGAGATTACCAGAGACTGCGGACATACTGCAGGAGATTACCAGAGACTGCGGACATACTGCAAAAGATTACCAGAGACTGCGGACATACTACACAAGATTACCAGAGACTGCGGGCATACTACACAAGATTACCAGAGACTGCGGACATACTGCACAAGATTACCATAGACTGCAGGAATTACTTGTCCTGCGACTTGGGACTTAAATGTTGCATGACAAGTCGTACCCCATGATTTCCAATGAGAACCGTTCATATCTGTGCGACTTCAAAGTAGTCCCTGCATTACTTTGGTCCCACATTGATGCAACTTGAGGTCCATAGACCTCCAGAATACACAGGCATTGCTTTAAGTCACATCAGAATTGCAGTAGAATTGTGCAACTTTCAGACTGCATTAGCCTGAAAGTCGCAAGATTCTGCCACAATTTTTTGGTGCGATTTTGCAGCGACTTGAAGCAATGCCTATGTATTCTGGAGGTCTATGGACCTCAAGTCACATCAAAGTGGGACAAAAGTAATGCAGGGACTACTTCAAAGTTGCACAGATATGAACAGTTCTCATTGGAAATCATCGGGTCCAACTCATCCTGCAACTTTCCAGTCCCAAGTCGCAGGACAATTTGCAAGCGGGGGGTGGGGTGGTGTTGACGGCCGATATTTTCCCTGCACATTAAGTATAAAAAAAGTTTTACCGCCCGCTATTTGTGCTGTAATGAATTTTTACATAGAAATGAAATGTTGTTAATAAATGGGTAAATTAATTATAAAAAAAAGATTTTTTTAATAACCGTTATTGGAAAAATCTTTTTTTTATAATTCATTTACCCATTTATTAACAACATTTCTTTTCTATGTAAAAATTCATTACAGCACAAGTAACACTACAGCGGGCGATAACACTACCCCACCAGACCACCCCCCCCCCCCAGTTATTAAAAAAAAAAACTTTTTTTATACTTAATGCTAAATTGAATCAAATATAAAAAATAAACTGTTAATAAGCTTAATATATTTAACTAATATTAAATAAAAAAAAACATTGATTTGGGGGGGGGGGGGGTTGTTGCCTGGCATTATTTTCGCTGAATATTAACTATTAAAAAATATTTAAAAAAAATATATAAAAAATAAATTGGATTAAGCAGGGGGGGTGGAAATTAATTTCAAAACAAACAAATCTCTAATCAATGATAAGAGAATTGTACAAGAAATATAATCAAAAATAAATCCGCATGAGCTGTGACCTGAAAAGAAGATTGCCAGCCAAGAAAATTCTGTAGCAACATGCGGTGAAATTGAAGGCTTGGTTGGTTGAAATTTTTTAATTAATGGTGGTACCATTGGATTACAAAACATGTGAAATTTCAGATATTTAAAAGAAAATTCATTCAGAATTTGACCCATGTATGTCCCTGATAAAACTATCATTAATTATATATTAATTACATAATTATATATTAATTTTCATTAATTATAGCTGGTTGTGCATTGTACATGAGGATGGTGAGGGTCCACTCACAGTTTGAAGTGTCAGAATAGCAGAGTGCTGAAACCCTGCCGCTACAAAAAAACAAGGTAAATATTATAGATTTTTCCTCTATCACTAGACTCAATGACGTAGTTAACACTTGCATTGTAGTGGGTCCCATTGCAAAAGTATTTTACGAAAAAACACAGATCACCTTACACACTAGGAAGTGACAGGCAGGCAGGGAGGGAGGGGGAGAGGGAGACACTGCGGGCTGACGAAGACAGGTAAACTGACCAGGGTATAATCATTATACTATAATGGATTGGCAGCGATGATTACCGTGGTCAGCACAACTAGGGGGACACAGGCAGGATCAACCAGGTATTTTACAGCATTGAAAGAGACAAATGACACAGCACAACCACTATTGCTTTGTTGGATTGTAGCACAGGGTATAGTTAATTGTGTGTGTGTGTGAGATTTTGTAGATCATTGTTATATTTATTGTAGAGCTTCATTTCTTTTTTTTTCATAATTTAAACACAACAGAACATTAACAGAACGTTTTCTTTTGAAAAATCAGCAAATATATATTTTTAAAATGTTTTTACATATTTCATTTGGGAAAACTCAGTTCCTTAAATAGTGCTGTAGCAAGATGCTTCCTTCAGATCCAAACTTCTCCCATATTTCCCAGCTCGGACCTGCGGCTGTAGAATTTTTTTTTTGTTTATTTATTGTTTAAAGCGGGGTTCCGGGCATAATTTTTTTATTTATTTTTTGCAAGCTAAAATTAATCACATTAAATAGCCCCTAAAACATATTAATAGCTCCCCAATTGTTCCAGAAATCATTACAAACACTTGCCTTATATCCTCCAGCTCATGTTGTGGCTGTATCCATCAATGGTGTGGGCATGTGAAGCCCAGTTCCTTTTTCTTCCTGGTTTTCAGGGAGAGGTGCATGCTGGGCGATATTTAGGCACAGTAATGCCCAGAGACTCCTGAGAAATGAGTGTCATCATTTCCCAGGAGGCAATGGGGTCTTAGGACAGGAAGTTGAACCACCTAGAACCAGGAACTAGGCAGATTACGAAATGTGCCTAGTAACAGCCAGATAAAAATGAGTAAAACAATTTTTTTTCTTTTTACATTAAAGGCAAGCTGTTAATAGAAAGTTATTTTTTAGGGTGGAACTCTGCTTTAAGTTGCAATACAGTATAGTCTTCATAGCCTAAATGGAAGCTCCAAATTGGAAAAAACAATGCCTCCTTGTAACCTGAATGGATCTAAGTTAGGTGCAGAGATCTCATCAGCAGACACTCTGGGAGGTATATAATTTGTCATCAAGTCCAAAAGAAACTGTGCAAAACTGATCATCGGAAAACAAAGCAAAACAGTATCAAAATACCTTGGTGTGTTAGTCTGGCTGGCACAATTCATGCTGACAAGTGCTGGTAAGGCTTAGAAAAAGCTCCTCAAGCTTATTCGCAGGTCTAAAACAAAATGGCGTATAAACAAACAAAAAGTGGCGCTACCTAAGTGTAGTATTTATTAAAACATAAAAAAAAAAAAAAAAAATAATTATGCACTTACTTGTACAAGGTATTTCAAAGCATATCAATAAGTCTGCAGCATATGGCAACCTTCCACCTCTGGGCAGATGTGGTGTAAGGTACTTGGAACCAGGAAGTTAACCAGAGGAACACCAGGAAGAGCCAACAGAAGTAGCAGACTATATGTATACCACATGGATGAGTACCACTGTGGACAGTAAGGAAGTCTTGATGTCATATGTGATATAAATGGGCGTCGTTATGCATGGTCCCTAGGTCCTGAAAATGGGGTCATGCCTTGAAATGCATAACCATGCCCAGTCTGCTGCCTTTGTATTAACTTTTTAACATATAAACTGTTATTGTAGAAAATCGTTACTCTTTCTATATAATATATACCATTTATCCCTATTGGGATACAATCTATTTTTTTGTATCTATTATCTTATATTTTTAGGTACCTCCATCCCAGTCCCAGTATATCTGTTCTGGTCGATCCACCAGCTTCTCGGTCTTTGGAATAATTTCGCCCTAACGGGATGAACACCTGTTCCTTATAAATGGCGGTCTCAAACGTGCATTAATTGTATATTCTGATACCCATTTCTTGCTTGACTGGCAACCTCATTGACTGTACCCAGCGTGCCGTTTATATTTTAATGCTTTTAAAAAATTGTATCCAATGTAATGTTCATCATCCTTCTACTACACTTATAATACGTAAGTGAATGATTACATGTATATACATCTTAAATAAAGAAAACTTTTTGTGTGTATTTAATATTAATGTTCTAAATGCATGTAATTAACTTTATGTATTTTTATGCTTAGATGAACTAATTGTCCTTCTCCACACACCCCTGAAGAAGGTTACCCCGAAACGCGTCAATTGTAAAGAAGGTTTTCATGTATTTACCTATATGGTGACAATCATTGGAACTGTATATTTCAATTCAATATTTCATTCTTTTGATAAATATGTATTTGTGAATAAAAATTATTTTTTTACCTCAATATCCTGTATATTTTGAATACTATCAGTGCCTTAAAAGTCCACCCAGGGGGAACCCCTTTTTTCTTTTCTCATATTGGCAAAAGGAGTTCATACTGCCATACTGAACAGGTAAAAGAAAAAATCAAATAAGAGTGATCTGCTTTGCGGACAAAAGCAGGGAGTCACACCCATTAGGGAGGGAAAGGTGAGGGAGAGTTAAGGGTCAATGTAAGGGGGGGGAGGGGGGCATGGTAAGGCGCATGGAGGAAGCTAGAACAGAGCATATGTGGACTTTTTCCAAGGACTCATAATACACTTTTTTCTTTTTATGTTATTTATCATTTTATGTTAATTCTTATGTTTGGAAGTTGCACTAGTGCCCCTCTTTTTCTTCTTCTTGGGTACCCTTAGGGCATTAATGATGTTTGCAATTTTTTCGGTAAGTATAACAAAATGGCTCCCCTTTGAAACACCATCGGGCACAACTACTGTATGTTAGAGTGGCTTCAGCCTGATCCCCACCCATAGGAGGAAACCCTTGAGATGCATGTCACCCAATTTGGGACATGTCTATTAAAAGCTAGCAAATCTAAATTGCCTCTGCAATATACTCAGCTTTAGTTGAAGATAAAACATTGACTTGCTCCCGGCAAGATCAACTTATAGTTCCTTCCCCCTATTGGAATATGTAATCACTTGTAGATTTATGGTCTGTGCAGTCTTCCACCCAAGTCCCTCTGGCAGGGTGCTGAAACTTTTCTAGACAGTATGCCCACTGCAGCAGCTATGTCTGGTCTTGTTACAGTGGCAATGTATAGCAGCTTTCGAATGGTTCTGCAGTACATGTCTTTATTGGGTACCAAGTTTTCTCCTTTATTACTCATTTGATAGCCTGGTTCCATGGATGCTTTTACTTATTTTGCATCTTCCATGTTGAACTGTTCCAATATGTCAGCAATTTTCTGTCTTCGGACTTCTATTGAGAAGATATCTTTCATTTTCTTCCCTCTCTATTTGGATCCCAAGATAGCAAATGATGTTCTCTAACTTTTTAATTCAAACGTTCTCTTTCAGCTTGCAAACTATCTGATTGTAATTCCCTTCTTGTTCACAACAGTAATCATCATAAATTAAGATGTATACCCATCTGTCTTCTTGATTTCTGGAATAGAGACAGGGATCTGCTTTGCTTCCTCAGAATCCATCTCTCGTGAGTACTTCATTTTCTTTCTCAGTCCACGTCCTTGCAGATTGCTTAAGCCTGTAGATGCTGTTTCGAAGTTTACACACAAAGGGCCAGATCCACAAACGAATTACGCCGGCGTATCTATTGATACGCCGCGTAATTTTTAAAGTTCCCGCGTCGTATATTTGTTTTGTATCCACAAAACAAGATACGACTGCATCTGGGCTCGATCCGACGGGCGTACGTCTTAGTACGCCGTCGGATCTTAGGTGCATTTTTCCGCTGGCCTCTAGGTGCCGTTTCCGTCGAAATCCGCGTCGAGTATGCAAATTAGCTAGATACGGCGATCCACGAACGTACGTCCGGCCGGCACATTTTTTTATGTCGTTTGCGTTCGGCTTTTTCCGGCGTATACGGTAGTTACCCCTGCTATATGAGGCGCAGCCAATGTTAAGTATGGCCGTCGTTCACGCGTCGAATTTTAAAAATGTTACGTCGTTTGCGTAAGTCATTCGCGAATAGGGCTTTGCGTAGAATGACGTCACCGTCGTAAACATTGGCTTGTTCCGGTTTAATTTGGAGCATGCGCACTGGGATACTCCCATGGACGGCGCATGCGCAGTTGAAAAAAACGTCATTTACGTTGGGTCAAGACGTATTTACATAAAACACGCCCCCATCACATCCATTTGAATGGCGCGCCCTTACGCCGCCAAAGATACACTACGCGGCCGTAACTTACGGCGCGCTTGCTTTGAGGATACCAAAAAAAAAATAAGTTACAGCGGCATAGTGTATCTTAGATACGCTACGCCCGACGCAAATATGCACCGATGTACGTGGATCTGCCCCAAACTTGTGTCCTTGCTCAAACCCTGCTGGTTGCTCCATGTAAAGATTTACCTTAATGTCTCCGTATAGGAAAGTGGTTTTGATGTCTAGGTGCTTCACTCGCATGCTGTGCCTGGCTGCAATGTTAGGTAGTGTTCTAATGGTGGAGTGTTTTTCGACAAGAGATAATGTTTTGTTGTAATCCTTTCCAAATTTCTGGGAGTATCCCTTTGGAAACGAATCTGGTCTTATATTTGTGGATATTTCCTTCAGCATTGATTTTCACTTTAAAAATCCAATTGCTTCATAAATGTTTCGCGGTTAGGGGAAGTACTGTGAGCGTCCTGGTTTTGTTTTCCTGAAGAAATTTTATTTCTTCTTTCTCCATTTTCTGGCTTTGCTTTTTGGTAATTTTTCTGTTTTCCCAGGATGTTGGTTCAAGTATGTTATGATGATGGCTGATGCACATGGTCACTAAAGGACACCTAGCTATTCCCGCCAACTTCTTTTTACTGTGGCTTTTGTTTCCCATCTACTTTTTGAGTGGATTGGTGGGCTCCTTAGTGTTTTATCCAGTATCTCAACACATGGTGGTGTCTTGTACACTCTCCTATAAATGTTTGTGTGGAGAGTCGTCTGTGATCCACTAATACTTCCTGGGGCAGGGGTTGGATGTACTCTGGATAATTGTGATCCATTTATGCGTAGTGGTTCAATATGTAGCACTCAAAATATCTCCCGATGAAGTCTGTGTACTGGCGAAACATGTAGAGGTCAAGTTACTGCATGAACACAGCATATGGATATCTCATTGCGGCATATTACCATTAGTGTTGCTCACGAATATTCGTATTGCGAATATTCGTTACGAATATTGCATATTCGATTATTCGCGAATAACTCGAATATCGCGGCCAAAATTCGCTATTACGAATATACACATTTTTTCAAATTTATTTTTAAAACAGATCACATCCTAGTGATCTCCATCGACGTCTAAAAGCATTGCTGGTATGATTAGAGACCCTGGGCCGAGTAGCTAAGCTGAGGCGATCCTTTTATGTTGACGAATATTCGCTATCGCGAATATTCGTAATACGAATATTCGCGAATACTTTCTCCGCCCTTCTTTTGCATCAGAGCCAATCAGAGTTCTCCTACCACAGTTGTCAGAGGTTAGCAACCTCCATAGCAACCAATAGGAACCTGCCTGCACGACCAGTATATAAGATCACTCCCAGCAGTATTTCAGTGCAGATTCACAAGGTGGCTAGAGAGAGTGGAGTGTTTCTGTGCGTTTTTCCAGTGTATCACATCTTCAAAGAATTTTCCATCTTTTGTCCCGTGTCATCATTTGCATTTCACCTCTTTAATGAGAATAATAACTGTTTAACATAAAGACATTTAAGAGATGTCAACGTAAACGGTTTACTTGGCTTTTTTTTAACTCAACAGAATCAGGGGCCCCAGTGTGCGGTTGATCTTTACCTAACTCAATACAGGTCAGTCTAGAGGAGAGATCTGTATTTTCCAAATCTATGGTTATTCAATATTTATTAAACTAATCAATATACAAATTGGTCAAAGTAAACCCTCAAATCTATATAATAATGTATTTATTTTATTAATACCCTGTTGTTAGTTGCAGGGTCCATTACGTAAAACCACACTTTTTCCAAAGGGCAGGTGAAATTGAATGTTTCAGAATTTCGCAATCAATTTCGCATTCGCATTAGCGAAATTTTGCAAAAAAATGTTTTTGATAAAATTTCACGAATATTCGATTTTAGCGAATATTTCGCGAATATTCGTCTATATATTCGTGATATATCGCGAAATCGAATATGGCGTATTCCGCTCAACACTAATTACCATGTGAAAGAATTTGTAAAGACCCTTTTTAATCCATTTATTGATGAATAGATATGTGGTTTTAAAAATACATTTGTTGGCACCTTTAAAATCCCATGTTTTTTTTCTTGTATGTATTTGTCAATGTGAGAATTGTCAGTGGTATGTACACGTCATTGTGCATGACACCATGAGGCAGGTGTTTTTTTCTTCAAGTGGTCTGTGGAAGTGAAGTACATGTCGCTTCCATACAACATTTGCATTTCATGAGTATTTTGCAAAGCAGGATTGTCATATCTTCTGATAAACCTCTCCTTAAAGTTTCCTTTAAAACTTCTGGGTTTCAGTGCCCCATTTGTCTGTGCCATAGGTGAATGCATTTATTATGGGGATTGTAAGTAGCAGTCTTGGCTTGCTCGCAGTGGTGATTGGTGCTCCAAATTTTTTTGGGGGGGGGGGCGCAAACTGAAAAAATAAACATCAATTGCAGCCACTGTGCCCAAACGCAGCTACTGTGCCCATCAAGCGCAGCCACTGTGCCCATCAAATGCAGCCACTGTACCCATAAATTGCCACCACTGTGCCAAACGCAGCTACTGTAATCATCAATTGTTGCCAGTGTGCCCATCAATTGCCGCCATTTTGCCCAATTGCTGCCAGTGTGCCAATCAATGGCTGCTAGTGTGCCCCATCAATTGCAACCAGTGTGCCCATCAGTTGCTGCCAGTGTGCCACCTCAATTGCTGCCAGTGTGCTCCATCAAGTACTGCCAGTGTGCCCCATCAATTACTGCCAGTCTGCCCCATCAATTGCTACCAGTGTGTGGCCATCAATTGCTGCCAGTGTGCCCTATAAATTGCTGCTAGTGTGCCCCATCAATTACTGCCAGTATTCCCCATCTTTTATGCGTCGAATATGCAAATGAGCATTTACGCCGATTCAGAAACAAAAGACCGCCCGGCGCTTTTTTTTACCTCGTTTGCGTTCGGCTTTTTCCGGCGGAAAGTTACCCCTGCTATAGGAGGGGTAAGTGCGGCGTATCCTATGTTAAGTATGGCCGTCGTTCCCGCGCCGAGTTTTGAATTTTTTACGTTGTTTGCGTAAGTCGTTCGCGAATACGGCCGGACGTAATTTACGTTAACGACGAAACCAATGACGTCCTTTGCGACGTCATTTGGAGCAATGCACGCTGGGAAAATTTGCGGACGGCGCATGCGCTGTTCGATCGGCGCGGGGACGCGCCTGATTTAAATTGTACACGCCCCCTAGCCGCGGAATTGTAATTCCGCTGGGGGATTTACGATACGCCGCCGCAACTTTAGAGGCAAGTGCTTTCTGAATAAATATAAATAGCGATAAAAGGAGTAATCAATATACAGTATAAGCTGCAATGCTACGGAAATGCTGCAGTGGACTACAAAGCAAATGAAGTGTCCAAAAGCAGTGAAAAAAATGATCCCACTTCTTATTGTTGCTGTGGATTATAGTGTATTTCCATTTTACTATTAAAGGACAATTCGGGAATTCCCAGGAGTGCGGCTGTCCAAATATCTTTCTTTTGTGCTATGCTAACATATAAAAAGGAAAATATGAAACATTCTGTATGGCTGCTCTAGAAGTAAATTAAATGTAGTAAAATTCACATTAAAGGACTTTTTATTTGAAGTCACTGACAATCCATTTTAAGTAAAGGTAGAAATCCTCCCTTATAGATTGATGTCAGGGCTGTCATTTGCTCTAACCATCAATGGGCAAGTAAATCAACAACATGAAAGAAGAACCATCGATTTTACTGACATTTCTTTAGGTGGGCATTAATAATTAATAATTAGTGCTATTTTTATGATGCTTGAATCTAGGAAAGTGTCACATAGGTCTAAAGATGATTTAAGAACAATGGCTTAACACAAACTATTAACTTTTTTTTTTTATTGAAAAAAATATATATAACATCCTAATTAAACATACAGCATTATAAGAAATACAATCTGTCCCATTGCTGTGTAAAAAAGTTGAAGCTGAAGATATTATACTCTTCATATCAGGTATTAAAATGCAGCTATACTAAAACGTAATAATACTTTTGTTAATAGAAAACATCCAAAAAACTGAAAAACTATATACTATATACCAGTTCCTGAACTGTGTGGCCTAAAGTACTTGTCCATTCCCAAAATGAATATTCTTACCCAAAGTACTCAACACTTGTGATACCTACCCACGTGGGTAGGTATCACATGGGTAGGTACCAGAGCATGATGGGATTGTGAGGTCTATATAAATCCGATGCAAGCCGCGAACCCGTCATTGCAGCGAGGAAAGGCGACGTGTCAACATCGGGAGAAGAAGAGAAGTGAAGAACATGACGTCACAGCACGGAAGAAGAACTCACAGCACGGAAGGAGAAGAAGACGTACAGCACGGAAGAAGAAGGCACCGGACAGCGAGAGGAAGAACAGGGGTGCGCCGAGTCAACAGCGGAGAGCGGCGAACATAGAAGGAGACCCCCGGAGAGTTGAGAAGACCCCCCGGATAGCGGAGAAGACCCGTCGGGATAGCGGAAGAAGAAGCCCCCCCGCCGAAGACGCCGGAGGAAACCCGCCGGGGGGTGGGGGCTTTTTTAAAAGCGACCCCCCCCCGGCGGTGGAAGAGAACCAGACGGCGGCCCCCACCCGAAGACGTCAAAGAAGAAGCTCCCCCTGGTAAAAGAGCTAATAAAGAAGACAGGGGGAGCCTCCGGAGCAGAAAAATAAATTATTTTAAAAACCCTTGGGTGGTGTGTTTATTAACTTTGACATGTTTCCTACAGGTGAATGGTTAGGGGTACGATGTACCCCATATCCATTCACTTAGGGTGGGGGGCCGGTATCTGGGGGCCCCCTTATTAAAGGGGGCTTCCAGATTCCGATAAGCCTCCCGCCCGCATACCCCGACAACCAACGGCCAGGGTTGTCGGGAAGGGGCCCTGTCCTCATCAACATGGGGACAGAGTGCTCTGAGGTGGGGGGGCCGCAGTGCGCCCCCCTGCCCCAGAGCACCCAACCCCCCCATGTTGAGGGCATGCAGCCTGGTACGGCTCAGGAGGGGGGGGGGCGCTCGCTCGTCCCCACTCCCTTCCTGGCCGGCCGGGTAGCGTGCTTTGGATATGGGTCTGGTATGGATTGTAGGGGGACCTCCTACGCCGTTTTTTTCGGCGTAGGGGGGCTCTCCTTACAACCCATAACAGACCTAAGGGCCCGGTATGCTGAGGGGGAACCCATGCCGGATTTTTATTTAAAATCCGGCGGGGACTTCCCCCTCAGGATTCATAACAAACGCCGCACACGTGTAGAATTGGCAGGAATCCAAGTCGGATCTCCCGTCGCTTCTATGACGGCTCTGTCTCCATCGCGGCAAGCCAGCTCGGCGCTGGCTCCCGCGATGGGGCTCGTAGGTGGTCAATCTCGCCGAGAAAGGGAGCGAGATTGACACAATGTCGCGTGCACCTACTGTAATGTGTATCAGATCTCCATTATCTCTTTCACAGTTTGAACATAGTGGGGAGCTCCTGCTATCCAACTTATGTAGTTGAACTGGTGTCCTATACACTCTATGTTTAAAGTATAGATGAGAAAGCTTTTTGGAAGCTGAAACTGACACTAATGGGGTAGAGGTTAGACCAGGAATGGGCAAACTACAGCCCGCGGGCCGTATACGGCCCGGCCGACCTTTTATTCCGGCCCACGGAGCGCTAGCTAACAGGGCAGCAGAGCTGGGGGTATCCTGTGAGCGTCGGCCGTGCATCCCCCGCACCCGCAATCGTGCAATCTCGTTGTGCCGCGATCGCCGCTAATTGAGGCCGCGGCTTTGCGGTCTATGCTTCGAGTTTCATGGAGCCGTCGTCAGTTGTGCAGGGTCGGGGATGATATAAATAGAGAGCGCAGATAGGCTGCGGGCGCTCCGCCTCCGGCCGCCTCTCGCCCGGGGGATTGGGGAATTCCTCTGAGAGGGCGGTGCCACCTACGTCACTGCCACGGGGAGACACAGGAAGGAGCTGGCCGGAGGCTGCAGATAACACGGCGGTCATGTGATCAAACAGCGCGCGAACAGCAGGATATGGTAAGAGAGGCCAAAAATACTAATTTAAAACCATAATTTAAAACCATAATTTAAGACCATAATTTATATCCACTCTTATATCCACTTTTATATATGTGCCCATTATATAGTTTTACAAATGCCCCTCGGGGGCAGTGGCGGCTGGTGCTTAAATTTTGGGGGGGCCCAAACGAAAAAAAAAATGCAGCCTCACTGTGCCCATCAAATGCAGCCACCGTGCCCATCAATTGTCACCACTGTGCCATTCCATCAAAATCAATCACTGTGCCATCAATTGTCACCACTGTGCCATAAAAGTTTTGTAAAATAACTTTTTTTATGCTTTTCTACCTTAAATTAATCTGAACATTTAATGTTACAAATTTAAATTGAATTTATATTAATTCACACATACACACCGTCCATCTACTCTTGGTCCGGCCCCCGGGTCCAATATATGAACCCATTGCGGCCTTCGAGTCAAAAAGTTTGCCCACCCCTGGGTTAGACATAAATCCCATGTTTCCCCATCTATAGACCCTAGGTGTTTTTCTCATTCCCTCCTACATGATATTTTAGATGCATCATGAGTAAACTGAAGGAGAATAAAATACCCTTTGTAAAAAATAATAATAATAAAAATGCCATAATTCTATCCCCTATTTTGTAGAGGCTATAACTTTTGCGCAAACCAATCACTATACGCTTATTGCGATTTTTTTACCAAAAATATGTAGAAGAATACATATCGACCTAAACTGTGGAAGACATTTTATTTTTTTTATATATTTTTTTGGTGATATTTATTTAGCAAAAAGTTAAAAATATTGTTTTTTTTTCAAAATTGTCGCTCTTTTTTGTTTATAAATCGCAAAAAATAAAAACCGCAGAGGTGATCAAATACCACCAAAAGAAAGCTCTATTTGTGGGAAAAAGGGACATCAATTTTGTTTGGGTACACCATTGCATGACTGCGATATTGTCAGCTAAAGCAACGCAGTACAGAATCACAAAAAATGCTCCGGTCAGGAAAGGGGTAAATCCTTCCAGGGCTGAAGTGGTTAAAAACTGTAAGTAGATTTTTACTTCTAAAGCCTCATACACACGTTCGGATTCTCAGCGGACAAAGCGTAAGACTTTTGTCCAAAGGGCGTTGGCCAGAAACTTGTCTTGCATACAAACGGCAAAGAATTGTCGGCCAAACATGAAACTATGTGGTTTTTCAGCTCTTTAGCGCCACCCTTTGGGCACCTTCTGCTAATGTTGGGACACAAGGGGTGCACCATGCAGCCTACTGCCACCATGCTTTTAAGGTTAACTGAACTCTATGGACACTGATCCTTCTACAGTTTGGCAATAACAGCACAAAACATCTCAATATGAACAAGACCTTTTAAAAGACTGTCTGTATATGTCCTAAGGGTGGTGTCTGCCTGTGCAAAAACATGCATGTTTGGCCAATATGAGCATGCATTTTTATACACCAACAAGTTGACAGAATTGTTTGGTCTAACTGCAACAATGAGGGTAACATTAGCTTAGGTGACCTAGAGAGAATACATTAGACCTGTTTAATACAATGTTGTAAAAAACTTTTTCAGATGAACTGTACTGCCCCATTGCAATCAAAAACATTCAGAGATTTTTCTAGCTGGAATATTTGAATCTCTTTCTTTGCTATGAGGCAGCACAAACTGTCTGAATTAGTTCTTCCTTCATACACATGGAAATAAGAGCAGCTGTTGGGGGAATTCGCCCAGGTTCACAGAGAAAAATCAGAATATGCACAATGAGTTGAGATGAATATAAGATTTGTTAAGGTGCAAATCCTTCCCCATTGGACAAAAGTAGGATTGTGCCAATTAAAAATATGATACAGCGCCAAGATAAGTATGTTTTTGAAGAATAATGGTTTACAACCTGCAGAATACTGTATATCATGGCTTTGGTATGAAAGTGAAAGAAAATGTAAGAAACGTATTTGATAAAGGCTGTGGTCAATTTTTAAACAGGTGCCTGAAGGTATTTGTAGCTGTATTATTTTACTTAAAGTATGTAATATTTATAAATAGCAAAACATGTATTTAGTGCCCCTTAGTGAATAAAAGTACCACAAGTGTTCCCCATTCCATTCATGCGTATCCCCTGAGGCTGGGTTCACACTACTACACTACTTTCATCCTGCTTTGCTCTGTGTTCAATGTTTCCCTATGAGAGCGTCTTGTAGAGTCCTACACAAGTCGGTCCGACTTTGAAAATGCTCCCTGTACTACTTTTGGTCCTACATTGATCCTACTTCAGGCCCATTGAATATCATTGAAGTCGGACCAAAGTAGTATCCTGTTAATGAAAGTAGGATGGATGTAGGACCAATGTAGGATAAATGTAGGACCAATGTAGCAGAGCAAAGTAGGATGAAAGTAGTGTAGTAGTGTGAACCCAGCCTAAACCAGGGGTGCCCAACCAGTGGCCCGGGGGCCACATGTGGCCTACGGAACCCCTTTGATGTGGCCCACGGAGCCCTCTGATGTGACCCACAACCTCCTGCTCTCGGATGGCTGGTCGGCATGCCCAGATTTCGGATCACCGATCCGTCATCCCAGAGCATCAGTGTTGTGAATGAAGCCGGCGGTAGAGAAAGCAAGTGACTGCGGAGCAGAGCCGCATAAGCCGATGCTTCCTGTATCGCACTGACTCCTGTCACAGGTGGAGTGATACCAAATCTGGGCACATCTGTTCTGCAGTGGTTACTGGGCTGCTTTCAAACTGATCCGCAGGTGCACCGCCTACCTCCAATCCAATCCGTAAAAAAAAACAGAAGGGGATCCATCCCCTTCCGCCTGGGTGGACCGAATCAAAAGGCCCATAGAGTAGAGTGGGCTGTGTTCGTCTGCTCCACTCATTGTGGCCCGCGACCGGTTACCAAGTCACTTAAGTGTCCCTCGCTCTTCAAAAGGTTGGGCATCCCTGCCCTAAACATATTATCCAAACAAGATTTATGTATGGAAATAACTAGAAATCTTATGTCTTAAATATCTTATTCCAGCACTTGCCGCATACAACTTTCAATGCTGCTGGGTCCTGTTCTTTCAGTGCTGCTTCACTGAATTTCCAGTCTTCATGGGAAAGATTTAACAGTGGACAGTACAGTGTCTAGCCAGTCTGGAGAATGGGAGTGCCTTACCATCCTAGGCTATGGGCCCATGGGGGATATTTATTAATGGCAAATCCATTTTGCACTACAAGTGAACCTGGAAGTGCACCTGGAAGTGCACTTGGCAGTGCAGTCACTGTAGATCTGAGGGGGACGTGCAAGTAAAATAAAAAACAGCATACTTGCTTGCACATGATTGGATGGTAAAATCAGCGAAGCTTCCCCTCATTTCAGATTTTTCCCTTAGATCTACAGCGACTGCACTTGTTTTGCAGAGTGGTTTTGCCTTTAGTAAATAATTAATTGTGTGTGTGTTTTTGTTGATGCCCACATAGTGATTCATTTACTCAAGAGGTGTATGCTGTTTGCTTTGTAAGGAAACTTGCACTTTGCAGAGCAATTTGTTCCAGAAATAAATGAATGAGATGAAGTTCCACCTTGCCAAGGATACCCAATCATGTGCAAGTAAAATAAAAAAATTGCATTTTTGCTATCACGTGATTGGTTGCTTTGCTTTCAATTATGTGGATCAAGATTTCTGACTTTCTGCAGGTTTGTTCAGAGTCAATGACTAAAGTATTGAGGGCAGACACAGGCAGGTAATAGATGGCCAGCAATGACACCTTAAAGTGTAAGTTCACCGTTACAGAATATCTGTAAGGTAAACTTACACTGGACCCCTTCCCTCATCCCCCCTGGTCCTGCGGACCTGGAGTCCCGCGATCACCCACTGTGAGACATCAAATCGCTGCTTCACCGGTCTGGGGATTTCAAATCCTTGGGGATTTTTTCTCCTCTTCTCCAGCGCTGACAGGACGGACTAGACATGTTCTTAATGGTCAGCGCCATCCATGTGATGGTGCCGACCAATTAGAATGCCTCCTATCCATACATGCAAAGAGGTATGTTTAGGAGATTATGCCACAGGGATTTCAAATCTCCGTACCAGTAAAGAATCAATCCGATGTCTCACAGCATGTGATCGTGAAACTCCAGTGTACGTTCACCTTACAGATTTTCTTTAAAGGTGAACTTACCCTTTAATATTTCTCTTAGTACAGATTTTTTTTCAGCCAGTACGTCAACATAACAGCCACTCAAACTCAACATTTTCAGAATGACGTTAGTAATTATACCCTCTTGTGTGTCTCGTGACAGATTTAAGCAAAGCCGAATTCAAAACAAAAATTTTTATTATATTTTGGATAGAGTGAGGAAGGGAAAGAAATTCTAACCATGCTTTTGTTACTGTCAGTGAGTTCCTGTTCCAGTGATAACTGCATTCTCTATTTGTTAAATTAAAAAATTGCAGCACTTACAAAGAATAAAGAAAAAATGTACTCAATTAAAAAGTCCAATCAAAAATGCAATGTCCATAAGTGTTTCCAAAACAAAAGTGATACATATTCCTCCAATTTGAAAATATAGTGTTATAGTTAATACACACTATAAAAATAGTGAAAGTAAACAACAACACGCTGACTTCCCCACATGCAGTGCAAACTTACCAAAAGGCATGTGCTGTCATGCAATATGCAATGAACACACTCTGCAGGGATGGATGAATAGATGCCTGAGCAGTGATCACTGTTTTCTCTGTTAAGGATCTTTTCTTCAGATTACTTTAGGGGACAATTCAAGACGGAGCCACCACAAGAACAAGCGTGGCGGCGAGATGTCATGTGGACCGCTCCACCCAAAATTGTTCCCAGCCAATGTGCATCCTCAGGGGCCTCCCTACTTGTATATTCCCTATTTGTTGTATGGGAAGTAAGGCAAAATCTCCCCAATGAAATCACAGACAGAAATAAAAACTGGACAGACATTTGAATTTTTTTTTTACTCATTCCAAAACTGAAAATAATTATGCTGGAATAAGGCTTTAACATTTAGACGAGGGCTGCAGTTTAAAAGGGTTTGCAAAAAAAGTATACTTACCCAAGTGCATGCAGCATTGGTCTAATGCTGCATCTGTCCCCCACTGTCTCTGCACTGAGAACTGAGCGATCAAACACCACTAATTGCTCATCTCTCCCCTCTGCTCTGATTAGAATGCTGGGGATTGTCAATTACCGTCAATCTGCTCAGCTCCTCCCACACTCACTAGAGCTCTGGACTGGGGAGTCATCCACCCGGAAGACTCAGGCTCTAAGCTGCGCCTCGGGAAAACTGAAAGAGCCGCTGGTCCAGGCATTTGGGGGGTGAATCCTTACCCTGGTTCGGTTTGCAGCAGAACATGCGAACAAGCACAAAATTGTGCAAACACCATTAAAGTCTATGGGACACGAACTTGGAAAATTTAAAGTGCACATTTAAAAGGCTTATATGCAAGTTATTGCCATGAAAAGTGTAGAGGGACATGGGTTCTGCCCCAGGGGACATGTATCAATGCAACAAAAAGTTTTAAAAACTGCAGTCAAGCATTTATTGTGTTTCGGGGGTCTAAGTGCCCCCTTCATCAGGGTCACACTACAATCCAAGGAGACTGTGGAGATCCTCTGGAGTGTAGAACCTGAACCAGATCATTAACACCAACATCAATACCTTAAGATAACAATACCAGTTAGATAACCCTTCGAGTCAAGCGTTTTTCCACATTTCTCAACTGCTGATTCTACTGAGACTGTAGTTTATAACAACTTGCTACAACTGGATAAGTTATAGAGATCACAATTGCAGTGATTATATTGGAAAGGGAGAACACAAAGAATCTACTGTACTTTTTTTTGGCAGAGGTACACTAATGCAGTTTGTGTGTTGGCTGTGGTGGTCAGAGTACTTTCCTACATCTGTAGGGTGTTGCCAAGCTTAAAGACTGTGATAATGTCCAAGTAATCAGTTGCTGAGTATGTTTGAAGGGATCAAAACTCGGAAGAGTAACTCAATGGATCTATCCCAAATACTTAATCAGGGCCTTTCTCTTGGTGAAACTTTCTGTAAGCATTCTGGCACCTCTACTGGTGGACATTGGTAGCATGAGGAACTTATTTTCAATTGCAAATAATATAATTACAAAATTATAAATATTTTTCAATTGGACTGTGAGGACTGCCGCTGCATGGGCCGCAAAATAAGCAGGCGGCCACATTTGCCAACACTGCTTCTGTAGTCCCAGAGTGTATCTGCATTTGCCACCCTATATATACAGACACAGTTAGCCCTTTCAAGATAGGCTGATGAAAGTAGGTTTCCCCAGAATCTTGTCCCTACATGGCATTAAGACTCAGGTGTTACAGCATCACAGTGGGTGTGACTTCTTCTGATAGCGGTTGGCATTGGTTTCCCATGAGGCATCCCAGCCTTCCACCATTACAGAGAAATCCCCTGCTTACCTTGGCCAGGACTGTTAGGGACTATGAGGACTTATTCCACAGCGTGATCCCACTGGACTGTTGCATGCAACAATAGATGACCACATTTACGCATTAGCTTTGAGTGTTTTTATACGGTTTTAAAACCACATTTAGAGTGCTTCCCTGCACAGTTGTTTTCTGTTTATCTACATTTCTACAAGTACCTGGAGTTCCCTGCTCTGCCATCCATTCTGCAAGGGAGTGCTTCTCAGTTATATTAGCCATGTGTCTAGTGTTTGTTTCGGCTACCTGTGTCATTAATTTCTATTGATCTATTGATATCTATTGATCTATAGAAAGATCTAGAGGTGGCATTTGTATACATGTATAATGCTACAACAGTACCATGCTAATCAAATTGTGCAAAATAAAATTCAAAATTAGTAAAACAAATAATAACTAATATAACAGTGATAAATAAAAAGACGGTATGATAGTAAAAAGTCCATCCACGTGCAAGACTACGTCACAACATAGTGAATTAAATGAAATCTTCAAATCAAAAAACCCACTGCGAGTCCCCAACTGAAAAGGAAGAACTCCAAAATTCACTTTGGAACTCACAGTGGATTTTTTGATTGAAGATTTAATTCACCACGTTGTGTTGTGGACTTGCACGTGAATGGACTATTTACTATCCTCATGATAACTATAATAATGCTTAATATTTAAGGAATTAACCTTTTTATTAATTACTATTATATTAGTTGATATTCATGTTATGTGATCATTTAACATTTTATTTTGCACAATTTGATTAAAGCAGCACTGTTGAAATATTATTGTTTTTTTTTGTTTATTTGCTAGCTTTGAGTGCTGCAGCTTTTTTTTTATATTAAACAATAATAGGTGAGTGTGAAAAGATTTTGGTTTGAATGTTGTAGAAATGGTATTCATTACTTTTGATTACTATGTTTCTTATCAGTTTAGGATGGGGGGGGGGGGCATGTGTTTTGATGTATTTTTACTGTGTTGTCGTGCTACCCCCTAATGAGCTGCAATTTACTACACAGCACAGAAGCAGACAGGCACACAGTAATGGTCTATGCACTCAGAAATCAGTCTAGGGGATGTAATTTTGTAATTTATTGCTGAATAAAACTTGTGACAGGAAAAGGTAGCGAGATGTGGGATACTCCAAAATACTTAACACAGCTTGAGGAGGACACTTCTTGGTCTGTAGCAGTAATACAAAGGCAAATTGCCTAGCACGTCTGTGGCTGCACAACTGGAGAGTGGAGGCCATCCCAGATAGCAAGCAATTGTGCTGCAAGTTTGAAATGACTTGCCAAGCTATTGCTAGACTTGCCAGGCTTCACAAGTTTATTGCACAATTGTAGCAAGTCGGCATTGCATGACTCCAGATCAACTTTCTTTGCAAACATTCTGCATGTCTGCTGCAAGTTCTGGTTCAGTTATGTTGTGTAATAGTCATCCCACCATAGGGGTCAATGTAGCTGAATTTTAATGCTGTAGACTTGCAGAGCTCTTGCTGTAGACTCACCACTGGAACGTTGCTCTTGCTAGAGACTTGCCACCCAAATTTGCTACAAATGGGAAAAGCGTCAACTAGAACTTGTGCTTCAAGTGCTCTGCAAGTATACAACAGTGCAGCAAGTTAACAGACTTACAATTCAACCCTGCCACAAATTTGTGGCAAGATATCCGTGCTATCTGGGAGGCAGAAGTACATAGCATGAGTAGTCAAAGACGTGGACAGTCTATAGGTGCATAGCTGAAGACAATGTAGGAGTATGTAGCATAAAGGCTGTACTCACAAAGGTCATAGTCAGTCCTTTGGCACAGCCCCAAATGAGATCCAGCATCCAGTCCAAGAGGGCTTCAGGGGAAAGCAGCTCCCTAATGCTCACAGATGCTTCCCCACACTGGAAAGAGAGCTCTCTGTTAGGTTTTACAGTTTATTTAACAAAAATTCAACCACTATCTGGGCACACCCCCCAGAGATTTGCTAGGCCCTGTTAAATATTCAAACTGGACACTTAAATTCTCCTGCCCCAAGCTCTGCTGATGCTGGAATATCGATAGTATGACATCACAGGCTTGGCTCCTCCCACCTATATGCGCTACACCCTCCTATTAGACTCCTATTAGATGTCATATTCTATTTGTGACTGTTTATCACTTTTTGGAATTTTATGAATAAATAGCGCTGCACTGATACATTGATAATTTACAAGTTGTGTGGTGTGAGTTGTGGAAACACTGAAAAGTGCTATCAGCAGTTCGAAAATGTGCTATTCATTTTTTATTGTTATACATTTTCTTCATATTTCACTGTATGTGGTTGGCTTGCGCTGATTATGTTACACTTTATTCACCTTTGCATGAGGATTATAACCGCTCTATCCAAAATGAAAAAAAAAAAAGTTTTGCCTATAGTTTTACTTTAAAAGGGAATTTTTTTATGGTTTTGAAAACTTTTGGTATGTTATTTGTTTTCTGTGGAACTTCAATTTCCCTCCCTTTTTGTCCTTGTGACAAATGTTACTGGGACTGAAAGTGATGGGATATCCAAAATGTTATAGGGGTCAATTGAACAGGAATGCTGGTAAATGGGGACACATGTTTAGGTGACAATTAAAAGAGGATTTCATCTCACTTTGGAGAGATTTCCTCTCAATTCCTTGTGTGTAACCAGGACAGAAAATGTAGAAAATCTTAATGGCAGACAGACTGCAAAACAAAAACTAAAAATTATACAAAATATAACCATTCTTTATTTTGTCCCAAAAAAATGTTTTGTCTCTGGACTGACAGGTAACTGACATCGATTAGAGTTTTCAGAACAGGGTGGCCAGGTGTACATAAGGGATAACAAACTCATGCCTTGGGCAGGAAGACATATCTTCTGTACGCGTACTTTATATTTAAGCCAGTTTTACAAATTCTGCACCTTTAAAATTGTATACCCAAACTTTGAAACTGTCTGCCGTTCATTTAGGTGCAATATATCAACGTTATCAAATGTCTTCTGGTTCGAGGTAGACGTAGGTGGGAGCAATTTTATTGTGTTTGCTTTGAAAGCCTTACAAGTGTCTCACACTGCTTCCTAATTAGGAGATGAACTTGTCAACTGAAGCCTAATATCGAAATTGGAGACAATTTAAGAGAAAAAAAATGGCGGTGCTCAACTAACTACAGTGTAACCTTTGTACATGAGCCTCAGCATAAAATACCCATTTACGGAGGGGAATATGGTGAGACTTCTTAGGCATCTGTAAAATGAAATCGAATCAGCTCATTACTTCCAGGAAGGAAGGCTGCTTGCTGTCCTCTAATTAAATGTTGCCCGAGCTGCAGTGAGTTAATACGATAATAGAAAAGTTGAGGACAAGAAAATCTGCCTCAGTCACATAAAGGTTGTCGACCTGTGCTTAATTTATTAGATGTTTCTGCAGCCTCCAGGCAACATGTTTTATTCTAGTTAAAAAAAATATATAATTTTCAGCAAAAGACTAGCTTGTCCAAAGCAAAAATTAAAAATAAGAAAAATCTTTGCAAGTTAAGATATAAACACTTTAACTTTCTTTTATTACTGAGAAAATCATTGGTTTTCAATGCTCTTGATACAGGGGGCCTCAAGCGTGAGGTTTGATTGAGATATAGATAGGTGCAAGGTTTAGATAGATAGAATTCGTTTTTTGTTTTGATAGTTAAATTTAGTTGCCACACTGTAGTCAGTGTGGCTGTGATTGTTTGTTAGGTGAAAGCATAGTTTGCTCACTGTACTCGGTGATGCTACGTTCTGCTTAGCTCTTGCCACTCTGCCTATAGCTTTCTCTGTATCTAGGGAACTTGAGAAGCTTCTGGGGCGGAGATTGAGGGGAAACCTGGACTGTATTCTTGGGGCTCCTACAGGGGCAGTGCTACAGAAATGGTAGGAGCCAGGTGGAAAAGTGTCAGCTGAACAGTTACTGCATCCTATCAGATCCAGTCACTGCCTGGGCATACAGCCACAAGTGTTAGGGCTGCTTCAGTGAAATAAATAATGGGGATGGAGGAATCTTTTAGATATAAGTAGATTTGTAAAGCAAAACACAGTTTAGAAGTAAATAACCATCAGCAACCGAGTCCCTCTAGAGAAATAGTTTTAGAGGTATTTCCTTGTCACAGGAAGAGGTTGTGGGACTTTAATTGAAGCATGATGGATACATGTATTCACTATAATAGTATATGAATATGTGTAGGCCTGGTCAAATCTCAATCATTAAAGTCATAACGACAAATTTCATTTATATATCAAAAATTTATTTTTACAAAAAATAGAGAATGAACAATAAATATTTAGTACATATTAAAAACATTCAGACTGGAATATGGAAATAATACTGCACATGCATATAGATGCAAATGGTCTTCATCACAACCCTCGTATTGAGGTTCTACTAGTTTTACTAGACGCTTCCTGAAGACGGTTTAACTGAAACGTGACGTCGAGGCGGTATCCGAGCGCGCACGCATAGCCACGCACTTCCGGTCTCACTGGTTGATGGACAACTAGCGGTGGAACGCACGCTAGTGGACCAGGACGCGGCCATCTCTTATCTTGTCTTACTATCCCCACCACCTACAGCCTCAGTGCCGGGAACGGGCACCAGTAACAGTAAGAGGCCATTTGGCATTGTAATTTTAACTTTCGTATATTAAATGCTTTTACACTATGGTGGTATCTCTTCTCCTTTCTTGGTACACCATTTGCTGCAATCGCTGACATTGGAATCCAATGAGACCCTGCTGATCCTCATTTAAAACAAGCCTGATTGACCATATTTTAAGTAATCTGGTCAACACCGTGTGGTAAGGAGCCATCCATTATTATTCTGGTGACCTATAGGTGAAGGCGGATCACTTCTTTCTCGCACTTTGCTATTTTGAAGATTCACAAGCACTTTAGCATTTGCACTTTTCCCTGCGATTTGGGATTGGATTATTTGCATTTTGCACCTGGACTTGATACAACACTGGATCCATTTTGCACTTAACTATTTATTTGCTGGACATTCTTTTAAAAATTTTTTTTTTTTTTATATTTTATTTATTTTCCACGGCATTTGGCACTATTGTACTTATAGAGTTTAGACTATAATCTGTTTGGTTTTTCACATAGATTTGGGTACACAGTTACACCGTGTACTACTCAAACGCACATTGTGACACGCATCCACTATTTTGATATAGCGCCCCTCACCTCACTATACAATATATGCAAGTCAGTCACCTGATTTTATTTGGGAGCAGCTTCACTCAGTTAGTCACTTGATTTATCAAGTATATAATTTAGTGTAATTCATTTGGCGCGAGATTTATTTTTCCTGTCTACTAGTTTCGCCCAGAAGGGCTTCGTCAGGAACCCGTGGAGGGTCATAGTCTATACAGATAGAAAATATGCCAGTAAGGTACCATCATACATAAAAAATAAATAGATAGAATGTACCAGTATATCCAAAAGGAAGAAAGAACATGAAAAAAACATGAAAAAGAGAGAAAGAAATATTGACCATGAATATAAATATAACAATGTATATAGAGCAGAATTAATCATTACAAAACAATAATGCATAACATAATAAGTATCAGTGGGCCGGGTAGATGCAAAAACTGTGGACTGTGGAACAGTCCTTACCTGAAAAAAATGGAGTGAGTGGCCTTGAGTATCAACCGTAGCAATATCAAAGTCCCAGATGTAATTGTTCCAAAATCAGAAGGGAGGGACCTCTGCACAGCCGTGGCTGAGCTACCATAGAACAGACAAGCCAAGGGGGGCTAGCCTGAAGAGAAAGAGAGGAGCCGGAGGTAGACAGAGACTGGAAGTGAAAGATATATGTATTATAATCACAATACCAAGATGCAAATTGGTTAATCGCATAACGATAATCAGAGTAGCTATTTTAATGACAGTAGTCACTTACTGATGTTAACTGATGAGGATTGTACCCGCAGATTAAGCTGGTTCAGTGATTGGATAATTCCAAGAGAGATTCGTATCTATGGGGTATGCTAACCGACCAGAGGTTGCTCTGTCGGTACTAGAAAAACCAAACAGATTATAGTCTAAACTCTATAAGTACAATAGTGCCAAATGCTGTGGAAAATAAATAAAATATAAAAAAAAAAAATTTAAAAGAATGTCCAGCAAATAAATAGTTAAGTGCAAAATGGATCCAGTGTTGTATCAAGTCCAGGTGCAAAATGCAAATGATCCAATCCCAAATCGCAGGGAAAAGTGCAAATGCTAAAGTGCTTGTGAATCTTCAAAATAGCCAAAGTGCGAGAAAGAAGTGATCCTCCTTCACCTATAGGTCACCAGAATAATAATGGATGGCTCCTTACCACACGGTGTTGACCAGATTACTTAAAATATGGTCGATCAGGCTTGTTTTAAATGAGGATCAGCAGGGTCTCATTGGATTCCAATGTCAGCGATTGCAGCAAATGGTGTACCAAGAAAGGAGAAGAGATACCACCATAGTGTAAAACCATTTAATATACGAAAGTTAAAATTACAATGCCAAATGGCCTCTTACTGTTACTGGTGCCCGTTCCCGGCACTGAGGCTGTAGGTGGTGGGGATAGTAAGACAAGATAAGAGATGGCCGCGTCCTGGTCCACTAGCGTGCGTTCCACCGCTAGTTGTCCATCAACCAGTGAGACCGGAAGTGCGTGGCTAAGCGTGTGCACCTGGACTTGATACAACACTGGATCCATGTTGCACTTAACTATTTATTTGCTGGACATTCTTTTAAATTTTTTTTTTTTTTTTTTTTATATTTTATTTATTTTCCACAGCATTTGGCACTATTGTACTTATAGAGTTTAGACTATAATCTGTTTGGTTTTTCACATAGATTTGGGTACACAGTTACACTGTGTACTACTCAAACGCACATTGTGACACGCATCCACTATTTTGATATAGCGCCCCTCACCTCACTATACAATATATGCATGTCAGTCACCTGATTTTATTTGGGAGCAGCTTCACTCAGTTAGTCACTTGATTTATCAAGTATATAATTTAGTGTAATTCATTTGGCGCGAGATTTCTTTTTCCTGTATACGCATAGATATCCATTAGATCCGACAGGCGTAAGTCTCTTACGCAGTCGGATCGTAATTGCAATTTTCCGCTGGCCGTGTGTAAGCTGATTTACGCGTCAAATTATGTAAATTAGCTAGATACGCGAATTCGCGAACGTACGCGCGGCCGACGCAGTAAATTTACGCCGCTTACGTTAGGTTTTTCCCGGCGTAATGTTGCCCCTGCTATATGGTGGCATAAGTGCGGCGCAATAATGTTAAGTATGGCCGTCGTTCCCGCGTCGAAATTTGAAAAAAATACGTCGTTTGCGTAAGTCGTCCGTGAATGGGGCTGGACGTCATTTACGTTCACGTTGAAACCAATGACGTCCTTGCGGCATACTTTGGAGCAATGCACACTGGGAAATTCCCCGGCGCGCGCATGCGCCGTTCGGGAAAAAACTCAATCACGTCGGGTCACAGTAGATTTACATAAAACACGCCCCCCTGATCCAAATTTGAATTAGGTGGGCTTACGCCGGCCGATTTACGCTACGCCGCCGCAACTTACGGAGCAAGTGCTTTGAGAATACAGCACTTGCCCGTCTAAGTTGCGGAGTTGTAACGTAAATCGGATACGTTACGCCCGGGTAAAGATACGCAAATGTACCTGAATCTGGCCCTGAATCCACAGAAGTGTATTCAGCTATCATCATGGAGTGTCTTTACAGTAGGATTTGCATCCAAGTTTTGGCTTTAAAAATGTTTTGTCATATACCAAATTTATAAAAAACAGGCTTTGGTGGACTAAGTTTGACCCTGCAAAATTACTGTATATTTCTTGGGAAATGTTTATATCTTTGGTAGCCTTTGGAGATGCAATAAAATAGGTGAGTCATAGAAGCTGATTTAGAAAAGCCTGTGTAAGATTCAATAACATTTTGTGCCATCTACTTTGAGGGAATATTTCCCCTTGGTCAGATTGTTCTTTAAGCATAGAGCCTTTAAAGTAGATGTAATATCCATGAAGCCCTGTTATTTTATACAGCTGCATGTTGGTCCTCCGTGTGCAGAAATACTTAACCTGTGAGATCTAACTGCTCAAGGCTGATGAATTATACCGCTATGAGTCAGATCCGAGCAGCTCTTCTGGGTTCACTTGTACAGATCTGCAATCTTATCAATGTCAGCACCATTGTTATAATTACACATGGTAGTCCCTGAGGCAGACACTTTACTACAGAGTTAATTGGACAGAGGAAGAGTTGTCACTCGTCTAGGAAGTTAATGAATACAAACAAATGAAAACTTTCATTCTCTAATGTGATTTTAAGGCATTATGGGCAACGTATGTAAATAAGTAACTGAAATTTCCTGACTGTACTAAATGTCTGTTTATATAAGCTATGATGAAATGTCAGCCATGCATGCATAGATTTCATGCATGGCATGAACTTGACTCAGGATGAACAAGCAAATTATAAAAGATTTCATTCACCCTACTGTAGCACTACCACCAGGGGAGCTCCTGGGTAAATTTTGGGTTTGCACGTTACCTTTGTATCTTCGTTGTCGGGGTGGGAATGTCCATAATAAATGCAGTGTCCAGACAGATGTAAAACCTTCAACAGTTAGGTTTTATTTTCTTTACTGCAGGATAACTTGAAGTAGAGAAAGTAGAAGGGAGGAGAAGAGCAGGGGAAGGTTCAGGCACACGGTAAAGAAGTCTCCACTCTCAGCTATTGAGTGGGTATTGCTCACCCGGATAGTCCCCTCTCACTTGGCCTAGCAGCTGGGATGATGCACGAACTAATGTCCAGACGGTCTCTGCCACAAACCTCTTGGAATGGGAATGAACTTGGTCTCTGCCACAGTCCTTTTGGAATGAACTTGATCTCTGCCACAGACCTTTGAATGAGCTTGGTCTCTGCCACAGACCTTTGAATGAGCTTGGATGCGTCCAGGAATCCTCTGCCACAGGATTTTAAAGTTCCGAACCTCCATCCGTGCAGTAGAAGAGCCTTTAAGCCGGAACCGGCAGACTGCAGGGCTTTCAATATAGTGAATCCCTCCTTAATTAGGTCACCAGGCCTCACCCGAGACGTCTGCATTTTACCGGTCTCCTCGAGGGCAGGTCCTCCCCCGGTTTCCTTCATTAAGACAGCTTCCTCCCTTGAGGACAGGCAGCTTGAGATCCCCTTTTATAGCTGAGCCTACTAAACAGCGAAACAACTGCGGACCAAAGTGGCCCCGAAGTCGGGCACACACACGCACCTCGCACCAGGAGGGCCACGAGGCGCAAGACGGACCGCGATAAATGGCATCTGTCCCTTAAATAACCCTCCCCAGCATGCACATCGGGGTCACCACTCCCACTGCACCGCTGCCAAAAATGGACACCCAACACACCATGGTACACCTGCATTCCAACATGAGGCCAAGATGGCAACACCACCTGCAGGCAACAAGGGAAACTACCAAGTAGTACACAGCCAGAACAGAGGCAAATTTGTGTTAATCGAACAGATCTGAGCCCAAGTATAGGTCCAGACTTTCCATAAATTTGGAATAGCGCCCCCTAGATTTGAGGTGGTCGCTACACTACATACACTATTTTGTCAAAGTATTGGGACACCTGCCTTTACACCCTTTTCAGCTATAACAGCTTCAACTCTTCTTCGAAGGCTGTCCACAAGATTTAGGAGCGTGTCCATGGGAATGTTTGACCATTCTTCTAGAATTTGTAAGGTCAGGCACTGATGCGGACGAGAAAGCCTGGCTTGCAGTCTCTGCTCTAATTCATCACAAAGGTGTTCTATCGGGTTGAGGTCCGGACTCTGTGCAGGCCAGTCAAGTTCTTCCACCCAAAACTCGCACATTCATTTAGTTATGGACCTTGCTTTGTGCACTGGTGCGCAGTCATGTTGGAACAGGAAGGGCCATCCCCAAACTGTTTCCACAAAGATGGGAGTATTTGTCCAAAATGTCTTGGTATGCTGACGCCTTAAGAGTTCCCTTCACTGGAACTAAGGAGGCCAAGCCTAGCCCCTGAAAAACAACCCCACATCATAATAGGCCACCCACGGCTCATATTTTGGCAGATTCTTGCTGAATTCTGAGCCATATACAACCCCTGGCAAAAAGTATGGAATCACCACTCTTGGAAAATGTCCATTCAATTGTTTAACTGTGTAGAAAAAAAAATAATCACAGACATGTATCAAAACTATTTTCATTTAACATTCTGACCTTCTGGCTTTAAGAAACACTTAAAAAAATAAAACTGCAGTCAATTGCAACTGTTTTTCCAGATCAAGCAGAGGAAAAAAAATGCAATCATTCAATTCTGAGGAAAATATTTTGGAATCATGAAAAAAGTACTTTGTTGCACCATCTCTGGCTTTTATAACAGATTGAATTCGCTAAAGAATGGATTTTACCATCGACAAACAGTATTCTTCATCAATACGGCTCCAACTTTCTCTTATTGCAGTTGCTAAATCAGCTTTGCAGGTTGGAGCCTTGTCATGGACCATTTTCTTTCATTTCCACCATAGATTTTTAATTGGATTGAGGTTCAATTATTTGCAGTCCATGCATTGACATTATGGCCCAGATTCACGAACGACTTACGCCGACGTATCTTCTTATAAGAAGTTCTATTCTTAAAACCAGATACGCCTGAATTCTGGCTCCATCCGACCAACGTAAGTCTCCTACGCCGTCGTATCTTGGGTGCATATTTACGCTGGCCGCTAGGGGCACTTCCATTGATTTACACGTCGAATATGTAAATGACCTAGATACGCCGATTCACGAACGTACTTGCGTCCGTCGCAGTAAGCTACGCTGTTTACGTAAGGCGTATGTCCGGCGTAAAGTTATCCCTCATAAAGCAGGGGTAAGTCATGTTAGGGTATGGACGTCGGATTTTACGTCGTTTGCGTAAGTCGTACGTGAATGGGGCTGTGCGTAGGTTACGTTCACGTCGTACGCATTGAGCCGTCGTATCTTAGGGAGTAGATGCGACGTGATTCTGAGCATGCGCGCGCATGTGCCGTTCGTTCGGCCATTCATTTACATGGGGTCACGGTTAATTTTAATACAACACGCCCACTACCTTCCAAATTTGAATTAGGCGGGCTTACGCCGGCCCATTTACTCTACGCCGCCGTAACTTAGGGAGCAAGTGCTTTGTGAATACTGGTCTTGCCTCTCTATGTTACGTCGGCGTAGCGCATATGAGATGCGCTACGCCCGCTCAAACATACGCCGCTGTCTGTGAATATGGCCCTATATGTCTTTCCTGAGGGAACGTTTTCACAGCTTTGGCCCTATGGCAAGATGCATTATCATCCTGAAAAATGATGTCATCATCACCAAATATCCTTTCAATTGATGGAATAAGAAAGATGTCCAAAATCTCAATATAAACGTGTGCATTTATTGCAGATTAAATGACTGTCATTTCCCCCGTACCTCTACCTGCCATGCAACTCCATATCATCAATGATTGTGGAAATTTGCATGTTTCCTTCAGGCAGACGTCTTCATACATTTCATTGGAACGGCACCAAACAAGGATCATTTATCATCACCCTGCCCAATGCAGATTCGCGATTCGTCCCTGAATATCACTTTAATCTAGTCATCCACAGTCCACGATTGCTTTTCTTTAGCACACTGTAACCTTGTTTTTATCTGTTTAGGTGTTAATGATTGTTTTAGTTTGGCTTTTCTATGTGTAAATCCCATTTCCTTTAGCCGATGTCTTACAGTTCAGTCACAGACATTGACTCCAGTTTCTGACCATTTGTTCCTCATTTGTTTTGTTGTGGATTTTCTGTTTTCAATGCATATTGCTTTAAGTTTTCTATCTTGAAGCTTTGATGTCATCCTTGGTCTCACAGTAAACTTTCCTTTAACAACCTTCCCATTTAATTTGTACTTGGTCCAGATTTTAGACCCATCTGACTGGGAACAAGCAACATCTTTTGCAACATTCTGTGATGATTTACCTTCTGTGTGTTTTTTTAACTTATCTTCTGTCTATCTTCTCCACAGAAATCTGAATAATGTAATCTCCTGGAGTCCAATTCCATTCTCTAGTGAAGAAGGAACGAGGGGTCGCTGAGGTGACCAATTACCCATCATACAGCCAGTTGGCTTGGGTGACTGGTCGCCTTAACAGAAGTGCTGCAACTACAACAGTTAGGATCAGCATTTTCTTATGAATTATATATAATTATGAATTATATTATAAATTATGAATAATTTTAAATGAAAACGTCTACGGAATGACGAAACGCGTTTGGTAGGACACGCAGTGACGTCACCACGCTAAGGAGGAAGGGCTCCGTTTTGTTGCCGGCCGGTATCTGTGTTTTTATACTGCATGATTTTATCTGCTGTCTTGTAAGTACATTTTATCTTCAAAATAAAAACTAGTTTCATGGAATTATACTATGGTGCGTATTCTCTCCATCAAGGTCATCTGGATGAGCTTGTGATCGTGCTGGATGCTCCTGTTTTTCCTGGAAACCTGTGATCCTGAGAGTCCACTAAAGTAAAGGCCGTGGCTGGGCTATAGCCGACTGCTAATCAAGCTTGCCCTCTGGTAAGCGGCTTTATATCTCGGTGGTGGGTCCTCACTTCAGTGTGCAACAGTTTAGATTTCACGGAGGTGTTGTCTTCAGGATCGTTTGTGTTCTTATATGCCAAGTGGCTACCAGGACTTTTGTGTTTATTGATCTATTGCTGGAAGTGGGAGCAAATAGCTGTATTCTACAGGTATCTGCTCCCCCCTCCCCCTGAAAGGTGGGAGATTGGTTGTTTTAAGTCAAAGGTCTCCAAACTTTCTAAACAAAGGGACATTTTATTGCCCTTCAAAATTTAGGGGGGCCAGTCTGTGGTCAGAGCGAGCAGAAAATGTCCTGGCCTCAGTGGGAGTAAACAGTGCTCCACCATTGGTATTAGGGGTAGTAATAGCACTCTATTGTTGGTATCAATGAGAAGAATAGCGCCCATCATTGGTATCAGTGGGAGGAATAGTGCCCAGTCATTGGTGTCAGTGGGAGGAAAAGTTTGCCATAATTGGTATTAGTTGTAAGAATAGTGCCCCATCATTGGTATCAATGAGAGGAATAGTATCCCATCACTGGTATCAGTGGGAGGAATAGTGCCCATCTTGGGTATCAGTGGGAAAAACTGTGCCCAGTCATAGGTATCAATGAGAGGAATAGTGCCCATCATTGGTATGAGTGGGAGAAATAGTGCCCATCATTGGTGTCATTGGGAAGAATAGTGCGCCACAATTCGTATCAGTTTGGAGGAATAGTGTCCCATCATTGGTATCAGTGAGAGATACAGTATAGTGCCCCATCATTGGTGTAAGTGAGAGGAATAGTTCCCGATTGTTGGTGTCAGTGAGAGGAGTCATGCTCTATTATCAGGGTCAATGGCAGGAACTATGCCCCACTGTTGCTGACAGTGGGGGGAACAATGCCCCAAGGGCCGTTAAAAGCAAGCAAAGAGCCGCATCCAGTTCCCGTAATTTTCTACAAAAAAAAGGGAGGATTTTTACATGTATCACAGAAATGTCAGCATTAGCCTGGGCAGGGCCACTGATAAAAAACATGGGGCCCCTTCAGCTCCACCCCTGGTCCCGCCCCTAGTCCCTCCTTCAGCCCAACCCCTGGCTCCATCCCTGGCCCCTCCCCAGATGCCATATTGTGCTGCAGACAGTGCCACCCATGCCGCCAATGCCATATTGTGCTACAGACAGCCAATGGCATAAAGTGAGCGGACAGACGATGTTCGGTCACGGTGGCTGGAGGATTTATTTTTTACATTATTTAACTCTGTTCAGGTTGCCCGGGCCCCCCTGCTGGCCGTGCCCGGTACAACAGGGCCAGTTGTACTGGCCTATCAGCGGCCCTGGGCCTGGGGGTCAAGTAGTTAAACTTGAGCTTTATGTCTAGTTCCTCAACAGAACTAATAAAGGTAAACACTTTATTACAAAAAGTCTCTTGCCACCAACATATTTAGGGAGTGAATAGTAATGATTTCCCTAGATGCACAGTAACACAATCGAACCTCCTATATTGTACCACCCGCAAATAGATGGAAATGTCAGCAATGGCGTTAGGCGGCAATATATATGAGCTGATGTGCCTTGGTGCGGTGTACATGGAGAAACAGCTGTGTTTTCTATCCTCCTTCCATCCATAACACTGACAGACTGGATGACCTGCCAACTTTTTCCCAAAAGACTGATCCGGTTATATGGAGGCGGGGATAAGAAAAGTACATTAGACAGGGGAAATTTTCTGAGACTCATTTCCGCTGCTTTGAGTCTGGACAGCAGCCACCAAGCACTTGTAATTACCTGTAGAAAGATCTTCAGGATTCAGCACTTTTATTGGCCGTTGGGCAGGTGGCCAGGGATGGCATCTGGTATTGTTCAGATCAACACTGTTATAATGAACTGGCAGAGATGAATCCTTTAATTGAGAGATTATACAAATAACAAAACAAGCAGACTCTCAGTTTGTAGAACTCATCATGTTTTTGTTTAACCACTGGATGCGTCCTCTTGATGCGTCCGTCAGCATGACAGCAAGTGACAAGCATGACATGTTTTGCCTGGCTTGGCTTAAAGGGATTGTGTAATCTTTAGTTACGCTTTTTAGAAGTGTATTAAATGTTTTCAGTTTTAAAGAATTCAAGGCTTGGTATTTTTTTTACACTATTACATTGATGCAGTTTGGACCAAAGTAACTACATTATATTACCAAAAGTATTGGGACACCTGCCTTGACTTGCACATGTATTTATTGGCATCCCAGTCTTACGCTGGCCATACATTATACAATTTATGCAATTGTCTTATTCAAATTTCTTTAGATTTACCATCAACTATGTGATGCAAGGGCCTGCCTGATTGCATACAAATTGAAAGCGTTTCGGTTTGACCTCATATTATATGGTTTTGGTAAATCTAAAGGAAAATTGCGCAAGAAAGTTGTATAATGTAGGCCCACCCTTTGCAGCTATAACAGCTTCAACTCTTCTAGAAAGGCTGCCCACAAGGTTTAGGAGTGCGTCGATGGGAATATTTGACCATTCTTTCAGAAGCGCATTTGTGCGATCAGGCACTGACTTTTATCTCAGAGGTGTTCTATCAGGTTGGGGTCAGGACTCTGTGCAAGCCAGTCAAGTTCCTCCACCCCAAACTCGCTCAGCCATGTCTTTATGGACTTTGCTTTGTGCATTGGTGCACCATCATGTTGGAACACGAAGGGGCCATGCGAAACTGTTCTCAAAAAGGTGAGAGCATAAAATTATCCAAAATGTCTTGGTATGCTGACGCCTTAAGATTTCCCTTCACTGGAACCAAGAGGCCAGGTCCAACCCCTGAAAACCAACCTCACACCATAATCCCCCCTCCACCAAATGATTTGGACCAGTGCACAAAGCAAGGTCCATAAACACATAGATGAGTGGGTGAACACATAGTGAACTTGGCTGGCTTGCACAGAGTCCTGACCTCAACCCGATAGAGCACCTTTGGGATGAATTAGAGCGGAGACTGTGAGTCTGGCCTTGTCGTCCAACATCAGTGCCTGACCTCACAAATGCGCTTCTGGAAGAATGGTCAAACATTCCCATAGACACACTCCTAAACCTTGTGGAAAGCCTTCCCAGAAGAGAGGCCTGGGGCCATACCTGGACCAGACAAACGGTGGCCTTCACCACCGACAACCAGGCCATTGTCGATATCATTAATAAAGGCAGGTCCAAGTCTCTCCCTATTATGTCCTTCCTATGCAGGCTGGTACAAGTATCCCTGCAGCATCAGTTCAATGTCCACTGCACATTCATTCTGGGCAAGTGCAGATGCACTTTCCTATTTCAACTTAATTTCATTTTTCCAGCAGAAACCCAGAACCGACCCAACATCATCTCTTATCCCA
This sequence comes from Rana temporaria, assembly GCF_905171775.1. Taxonomy (NCBI): domain Eukaryota; kingdom Metazoa; phylum Chordata; class Amphibia; order Anura; family Ranidae; genus Rana; species Rana temporaria. The sequence goes on from NC_053501.1 coordinate 53,566,426, forward strand.
CCTTGGTCTCAGCTGACATTGGATTAAAGCAGCACCTTCACAGTGCGACCCAGCTCATCAATAAATCTTATCCCGCAACACACTCAAGGCCTACCGCAAAGTCAGACACCAAGCACATACTAGCTTTCATTTCATATTGCCACACTCAATTGGCTCTATCACACAGCACCATCAGACTATACTTAGCTGGCATCCAACACTTCCTGGCCTTACAGGATCACGCAAAGCTGTCCTTGGCATTCAGAAGCAACAGCCCATAACCAACTCCAAATGCTTGCTCATCACAAGTACCATCTTCAAAGACATGTCGACCACCCTCTCTCGTTCCCCACTTGGCCTAGCTTCCCAGCTTGGTCATTCAAGCAGCCTACTACATTTTTTTGCGGCCTCGCAAGTTTACCTGTAAAAGCCCTGCTGGCCAGGTACTGTGTAGACGTCACCTGGCTCGCTTCCAAGATCATTTTATTCTCCACCTCACAGTATCCAAAACCCAACAGTCAGGCTCCAGGATCGACATCCATCTTTACAAGACAAACAACATCTGATGCCCAGTAGCGATACTCGACCGCCTACTGTCTCTCCTACCCAGCCAATCGAACTCTAGTCCCCTACTACCTTTCCCGACCAACCCCTTGAGTTAAGGTGACCAGATTTTTTTAATTAAATCAGGGGACATATTTTTTTTACTAGTAATGGCGGCAATCAGCAACTCTCTGCCCGCCACCGCCCCCCTCACAGCCTCTCAAGTCTCACTCTCTAGGCCCCAGCTACTACTGGGTGGGGAGCGGAGGAAAATCATTCCACCAGGGAAGACAAGGAGATAAACAGGCAGGCGGCTGGCCGAGACGTGAGCCAAGGCAGAAGAACATGCGAGTGGAGATGAATGGGCATACACCCGAAACCGAAGAAATATTCACTCCATTCTGACCAGCACATGATCATCAGAAAGGGGCACAGATAATGGAAAGAAAAACACCCCCTAAGCTACTAGGCTCGGAGGAGCGGGAGTGTGTAATTCCGATTTTTTTTTTTAATTCTGCACTGACTGTCTTTGAAATTGCCCCAGCCCCTGTTCAAATCCAATCCGGGGACAAAACCGGGGACAGACTTTGTCTGGGGACAGTGTCCTCAATCCGGGGACTATCCCCTGAAACCGGGGATGTCTGGTCACCCTAACTTGAGCGGCTGCCAGTTCATCAAGCACATCAGGATCCTCCTACGCAACCTAGGCCTGGACCCCAGTTGGTACTATGGACACTCCTTCCAAATTGGAGCAGCCTCGGCCGCATTCCAGCACGGGGTTCCAGACCATTTCATCAAGAGATTAGGCAGGTGGAAATCTGCTTGCTTTGCCCGGTACATCCTGAATCCTCAGGTGGAAATGTCACAAGCATTTACCAAACTTGCTCAGTGAATAACACTAAACCAATAAAGAGCTTTCTACCCTACCTGAATGTTTTTGCCCCTTTTTTTTGGTATAACGAACGACCACCAGACCAGGGCACACTTCAGGTCCATTTCATGTTGTAAGTCTTATGGTGTGTTTATGTGGTTCACATCTATCCCAGTTGAAGGGCTTCGACTATATATATATATATATATATATATATATATATATATATATATATATATATATATATAGTATATATGTGTGTGTTCTGAACAAGCGTCCCAGGTTTCTTTGCTTGACTGTCTCAGTATAACATTCTTATTCTAGGAACGTCTCAGTCACTGAAGAGGACTCTCGTCACAGGGTGACAGATATCGATGGTGTCAGTTACAATGTTTGACATTGAAGTGCCTGATCCTTTAAACACTTCCACAGGTCTCCTAGATGATTGCTATTATTGATCATACTGTTATTAAGGTGAAATTAAGTTACCAATATAACTCTTCTCCAGTTTCATGTTATATAAATGAGCATAAATAAAAGACTCACTAGTCAAGTCTCTATTCGTGACATCATATGTAGTGCTGACGTACTCCAGAGATCTTGACAGGGAATGCTCTTGCACCCAGAGAAGCTCACACTGGCCATACACTTAGTCCTCTTTCACAAAGTTTTTCCGATCAGGTCTGCTCTTGGCTCCATGCAAGTCTGTGCAAATGAATGTGCATTCGAATCCATCCAGGTCCAGAAAAAAAAGGAAAGGGACTGCATCCTTTTCCATCTTCTGGGCCTAATTGTGATGGATTAGAGGTAGCCTGATGTAAATGGAGGCAAGTCCATTTACATCCAGCCGCCAATGTCCGTGATGAAAATTTGACCAAAAAAATAATGGGCCCAGACGTCACAAAACTGCATGGTTTAGAGAAGTGGTCCCCAAATTGTGGCCCGCGGGCAAAATACGGCCCTTTGCTTGCCTTGGTGCAATATTCCTCCCACAGACACCAATGATGGGGCATTTTTCCTTTCACTGACACCAGTGATGGGGGGGGCACTAATCCTTCCACTGACACCAATGATGGGACAATAATCTTTACACTGACACAAATTATGGGGCACTATTCCTTCCACTGATATCAATGATGGGGCACTATTCCTTCCACTGACAATAATGATGGGGCACTATTACTGCTACTGGTGCAAAAATCACCAACATCAACAACGGGCCACTGGTCTTCCCTCCAACACCAACGATGGGGCACAAGTCTTCACACCAACACCAATGATGGGGCACTAGTCTTCCAACTGACACCAACAATGGGGCACTATTACTTCCAGTGGCAGCAATGATGGGGCACTATTACTTCCACCAATGATGCAGGACTATTTCTTCCACTGACACTTATTACGGGGCACTGATCCTTCCACTGATACCAATGATGGGACACTTTTCCTCCTACTGACAAAATAATGATGAACTATTCCTTCTCCTATTGTCCACAGACGCTAGATAATTTTTTTACTTCCACTGACCACTGAGCCCAAGATATTGTCTACTCCCACTGACATTGGGGAATTTCTACTCCAACTGGCCAAAGTCTGGCCTTTCTGAAGTCTGATAGACATTGAACCGGCCCTTTGCTTAGAAAATTTGGAGACCCCTGGTTTAGAGGATCAAGTTTACCTCCAGCAGGGAGAAGGCTAGCCTTTACCTCAGGGCTGATCCATGGGCACAATAACGATAAGGAAGGGCGCGGGTCACTTTAGTCCTTTTGAAGTTTTATTGCTCCAGCTTCACAAGGAGAGAGGATTGGGATTAGGTCTCCATTAGCAACAAGAGCTTCCAGACATCATTAGTTTAAGGGAAAACCAAGATCCTCTGAGGGCAGACACCAATCTCCTCTAGCAGACATCCATCGGGCTCTCCCAATTTGAAAAGCACACCCTCCTTGACCAGGCAGGGCAGCGTGAAGAATCCGCTCCGCCCTACATCGTTTTGTAATAAAGTTATGTCTTCCAGGGGCCGTAACTTTATTACGAAAGACGTTGGGCGGAGCGGAGCGGCGCGCTGACGTCACCACCCACTACACTCCAGAAGGACGAGTTTGCCTGTTTGTGTCAAGCCGCCACATCAGGCTAAAGGCTTTCCATATGCTACATTATTGTAAGTGTGAATTCTTTTTAAATTTGAATAAATCGTGAAGCTGTTTTACACTATGGAAGCCTTTATGTCTTTTACATGATATGCATACATGAGTCTGAGACTTGCTGATTAAAAACGGAGTGTGCTAACTGGGACTGCAATCCATCCTTGGATGTCTTTGGAGCCAATTGTTTTTTTTTATTGAAGTTTCTCCGAATCCTCTGTCGTGGGGGATCACAGAGCTCTGGTAAGCAGGCATTTCTTTTAATTCGGTGGTGGATTTCACAGTAACTTCTCTTCAACATTTGAGTATTTCTTTCATGGTTGAATTATAATAAGGACTATCTTTTTGCACGGGTGTATGTTTTTTTCAACATTTATGAACTTTCTATTATTTGTCCAATTTCATTGTTGGTTTATTTATTTATATTTTATATGAGTTTTATATTTCCACAATTTGATCTATTTTCTTTGGATTTAGCCAGGGCTAAATAGGGTGGATCTCAGATTTCTGTATTTGCTCACATTAAGTTGTTTGACATTTCATTTTTGGCTGTTACAGCATTCATATTTTATGTAAGTGTTACACTTATCCACTTAGGTTGCATTCAGGTGTGCAATTATTATAGGGTTAGCGCGACCATTTTTTTTCCTATTTTTGCTCACTGTATGTTGTTTGCAGAAGGTTTGCTGCTTCCAATTATTCATTGATTTTTTAACACATTTTTGCAGCTTGTCAAGCTTGCTCATTTTTCTCCATGCAGTCTCTTCCCCCCCTTTTTTTTCTCTACATACTAAGGTAGAAAAAAAACTTCAGAAGCAAGACTGTTAAGAATCTGCAAGTTTTCTACGTTTTTCCAATACATACACATTTAATTCTAAGAAGATTTTTTTTTCTTAAAAACTGGAATTATTTGGTACATAGCAGTGAATGTCAGATAAATCTTCCTGAAGCACGTGTTTTAAGTTAGTTTGGTAAATGTCACTTCTGCTGCCTTATTACTGTGGTAGGGAAATTAGATTGCAAGCTGGAGAGGTTTAGTCCTACTTGTAAACCCAGCTTATTACGGTCATTGCTATATGAAGACATTAAAACAGGTATATCTCTTTTCACACCTATTTCCTTACATTACTTCACAAACAGGTGAGAATATCCGTATGCACAATGTTGGAAAGTAAACCAACAGTCCATTAAAAATGGATCTTTTAGTCTTAGCCAGATGCTGATGAGCTAAACCCCTGTTCTTTAGATCCCTCAGTGAGTCCAATGATGGGAAAATCATATATTTAACTAAAGCCCCTTTGGGTGGAGTAAGGAACACCCATTTTAGCTTCCTTTTCATCTGTCCCCCCTTGGGAAATTTCCCTTTGCTACCTCTTAGGCCGCGTACACACGGTCGAACATGTCCGCTGAAACTGGTCCGCGGACCAGTTTCCGCTGACATGTCCGACCGTGTGTACGGCCTAGCGGACAGGTTTCCAGCGGACAAAAGTTTCTTAGCAAGCTAAGAAACTTGTCCGCTGGAAACATGTACGTCCGACATGTCCGATGGTTAGTACACCTAATCGGACATGTCCGCTGGTTATGACGTGTAACCAGCGTCCTGAAATCCCGCGCATGCGTCGAATTGATTCAACGCATGCGTGGAAGCATTGCACTTCCGTGTTTGAGAACGTCGGTGTCTTCTATGTCACTGCGTTCTCTGTCCGCGGGGATTTTGGTCTGATGGTGTGTACACACATCAGACCAAAAGCTCCCAGGAGACATGTCCGATGAAAACGGTCCGTGGACTGTCTTCATCGGACATGTCTCCTCGTGTGTACGGGGCCTTATGTAAAGAGGAAAATCTCTCCAAGTTGAGGGATAGTTGTCATGGGTACAAGGGTGTCCACACTGGAAGATTTCCCATCTACTTTGTCCTGGTGGCAGCTGAGAATGTTGGTATCCCCTTAATTTTCATCTCCAGTGACATAGGGTTAAGGGCACAGACAGTGAAAAAACAACAACCTGGCAGGTGTATTGATCAGTCACTGTCACTGAACCCCGTCGCACTCCGCTTGAGTGCTTCCATCAGTACACTGCTTCCGCCAGTCTGGACCTTCAGATACCAGATATTACAGCCCTATGTTGTGACCAAGAACCAGGTGAGACTAGCTCAGTTACAAAACTGCAACATTGAATGTTTATTTGAACAAACTCACACCAAATATATACCACAGGAGGACATTCCCCCCTCTTGATCATATTACCCTAACAATACAAACTATAACCAGAAAATAATAACAACAACTGAGATACTTTAAACATTACCTTATTTGGCCACCTGGATCACTAGACTTTTCAGCCCCTACAACAGTGAATACAAAGAACACATTATCATAAGTATAAACACATCCCACAAGGGTTTGCCAAGAGACAAAAGGTGTTCCAATTAGCACAATTCACATTACAAACAGTGATCTCCCCCTCCTCAGCCTAGTATGAAACAAACTATAGCAGGAGACCTCAGTAGCAGACGGTTCAGCTCCTATATTTAAGAACATGAAACAGAAGCCAATGTGCCCAGCTATTTCAATTAACATTGTGACAGCAGGCAGGTAAGTCTGCTGTGCCTGATTTTGTGTGGTGAACCCATGGGGTCGTGCTAACACCCACTGCCGAGCTAACCCCCTTACAACATGTATAGTTCAGAATCAAACAAACCAGGAATAGTCTTTATATATTTCCTGAGAGATATTGTTCATAAATATTACTGTTACATCTGAAGTAATCCAAACCATGTTCTCAGTGTCCATTAAGTGGTGGTCCATCATTAGAGAATGATCTGCTCCCTCCATGGGCCATAGTCAGTGGGTGAGAGACTTGCGCCTAGTTCTCTCCAGAATCCCCTATCTTGGTTAGGTCTGTCACAGTCACCATGCTTGCTAAAGTAGATACAAGTTTTGGCTTTAGATACCCTTTAAATCTACAGGTCTGTACTCTTGCTGTTTTAATTTTATGTTATGAAGAAAGAAACAGAAGTTGCCAGGTTAGGCAACCAAGAGATGACCCAAATGGACAGGAACAGAGTAGGGGGTTATCGATTAGAGCTCTCACTGTACAGCATTTAAGACATAGAGCAAGTCCAGGACTGACTTAGACCACCAGTTTTCACCAACAGCAAAAATAGCAGTTTTCAGTGGACTAATGCAAAATTCTATATCTAAGCTGGATGACCTGCAAGCTACTGAAGAATCAAATACCCCAGTATTCAATGGCAATCTTTTTTTAATACTAATGGTGGCATTGCACGGTGTATTAAAACAAAACGAATAATGTCCGATTCAACCAAATTATTAAATCGGACACCGACCAAGGAAGTCAAGCATGGCCAATCAATGAGCATCTAGTAGTATAGGTTTCAACAAACCCAAATTAAGTGGTTGTGGTGAAAAAAATAATAATTGTATGGGGCCTTTTATCTTGCTCAATCAATATCTGTTTTTATTGTTTTATCGAAAATTGGAGATCAATTGTTACACCATGTGTGGCCATCCTAATGAATGTGGCACCCTCCCAGATAGGCTGCAAGGAAAGTTGGGCACATTTAGTTCTGTTTGGCTCCACTGTAATCAGAGAAGCAGTTTGTGATTGCTTTGGGCTGTTTTGGGCTCTACATATTTGATTGCTCTCCCCTGCATAAATAGCCTGGAACTGGAGGCACTCATGTTCATGTTCAGGAGGAGAAGTTCCCAGCCTGCTGCTGTCCTTTCAGTTAGCCCAGCGGAAAATCTGCCTGTGTTCACCGAGGTCTCCGTTTCTGCTGAGCTGGTGGCCTTCTTACCAAGACTTTCTGCAGCTATACACGTGATTCAGTTTGGAAGGTTCACTAGGGAAAAAAGTCCCAGGTGCAGACCTGTATGTAGGATCCTGGTGTTTCTGCTGCAACCCCTTGTGTATTAACCTCCCTGGAGGTATGATTCCTTCTGGTTTTAGGTGCTGAAAGCGGTACAATTATTTTGCATGGAAATTTGGTGATATGTATTGTAGGCCTGCAATTCTTAGGAATAAATCACTTAAATCTGTCCAAACAAGAGTCTAGTAGACATCCCGGGTATGATAAAGTTTGAAACACAAAATCCTAAATGATAATATAATAAATAACTATAATTATAACAAATAATAATGTAATTATAATAAAAATTGTTCAATAATGTAATAAAATCAAAAACACTGAAATTTGCTCAGTTGCAGAATTGTCGCTGTTATTACTTTTATTTTTTTATGACGAATTTCCCCACAAATAGCTATCGCTCAATTCTGCAAGTGATTCTAATTTATTATCGCTGTTTTCTAGATGGTCTAAAGCACTTTTGATGTAAAGGGACACTTTTTGCTTGCTATGGACAATCTCCAGTTTCCAGGCAGAAAGAACAGTTTTTATAATTTAAAACTGCATGCAGGACAGCGTCGCAGGGAACCGAGCGAGGAGACACAGTGGAGGAGCTCGCACACACAGCGGGGACACATCGCAGGATTCAGGGATAAGGTAAGTAACTTCCCCTGTAGCCTGCAATGCAAATCCCGAGTCTGGCTTTGGGTTACCGCTTTTGGTATGAAAAATTCACCCCGAGCCAGACTCGGGAATACCGCTAAGGAGGTTAAGGCTAAAGTTTGCTTGGCCTGGGACATTGCATATGGTGCCTAAGTGCTGTCCATAGCTGGGGCTATCACTGAAGGGACTGTTCCAAGGAGTAGCCACAGAGTGAAGAGCGTCCTTATTGCAACTGCTTGGGGTTTCTTGAATATCCCACAACTACCTACACCCTATCCTGATTAATCAGCAATAATTTAAAAGAAAAGCAACCTCTAGACTGTTTATTAAGCACTGAGAGTGACTGTTGTCGTGTGCCTGACTCTAAAGCCCTGAACTGGAAAAGGAAATTGGGCAAATCAGAGGCTCTTTCGGAGATAAGCATTACTTAGAATTGAGCTAAATTATACATTTCATCCATCTAATTGAGCCTAGCTTTGTATACTGATCTCAATCTGTGAGTTTACAGAACTGACCTTGGTCCTGAACTCATAAATAAATCTCACCTTTTGAAGGGCCTTTTCCCTTTCAGTAACACAACAGAAAAACACTCTAATTGCAAGCCATTGCAGACCATTGGGGAATCAGCCAATTGCTGAGTGTAAAAAAATTCAGCTCCATAAAGTGCTCAGCGCTGCTTAGCCGTGATCTTTGCTTTTTAGTGTTACAAGGTTTTAATATGCAACCCATCGAAAGGCATTCATTTCCAGCTGCCTTCTTGTATTCTGCAAACAGATGATCATCTGGCTGCTAGACAGGGAAATGTCAACTGGTCCACACAGGTCTATAGGGGAATGGGATATCCCTGGTTCCAGGCAAGAAATTAAAGTAGTCATGGATTTATTATTCTTATAAAGTAAACACTTTAGCAATGCCAAATCCTGTACTTTAAAGCTGAATTTCAAGAAAATAACTAAATACACAGATGAAATTTCCAGTGCTGCAGAGGTTAATATGAGCCACTGTACCTGTCACAGGCACCCATCAAAATAGTCGACTATACCCATCCTATCTGTCGCCCCTGCTCCATTCATAAAAGCCATACAATCACTTCTCAAAATGAAAAGCAGGACAGAATGGAGGACAGGCGGATAAATGAAAGGTCCCTCTCATCCATTCATTGTGATTTTTTTTTTTTTTTAAATCAGAAAGATGTTTATTGATTCATAAACAGGTACAAAAACAGAAACATTACCACTGCACAGACAAAGGGTGATTGTGATTTTTTTAAATGAAGACAGAGCCGTCTTAATTTGTGTCTTTTATATCTACCCTGAGTTCAGCCTTAAGGATAGGTTCAGCCCTTTGTGGGTCCTGTGTGCAGTGTTTGCACGGTCACAGCAGCCCATTTATTTGAATTGCCAACTGTACCTGTGGGTAAGGAATTGAAAAGGTTTCCAACCTTTTCCCCAAAACGCACCTACAGGGTAGCTACATGGAACTATGCATCCAAAAACGTGCTGCGTTTTCAGATGTGTGGGGGTGCCATTAAGAGTTAATAGCACCCCTGCCTACCTGTTAAAGAGCAGCGTGTTTTGGCCATAGGTGCAGGAACATGTGCGATTTACACATGTTCTTGAACCCGCAATAGTGTGAACCTACCTTAAAGGTGAACTCTGAGTATGATTATTAATTGTATTCATATCTCATACCTGAGCTATGGCTGTGGAAGCTGACATTCAATGTTGCAATCTTCGCTATTACAGTGATAGTCACTCACGACCTTCTGGGTCCTGTGCCGATCAGCTGCCCCACTGAATAATAACCACAAGGGGTGGCTTTGCCACTATTCACAGAATGCCTTATATTTTTTTCAATGAATACAAGGCTTTTTCTGATTGGATGAGTTGGAAATTGTTATGTCATCACCCTCTCTCCATTTTGTCCAATTCATTACATTCATATAGGGCTGTGGATAAGGAGGTACCAACAGTCCTCTTGTATGAGGGCCTAGGCCAGAAGAGAGGCTCAGGCAGCTGAGTGAATCGGATGTGGGCATGGAAGCTGATTGGTAGGGGAGGGGGGTGGGCAATTACTGGTACCGATCCCCTGTATGGCTCACTCTGCAGCAGCTGAAAGCCGACTTTTTCTCCTCACCCTACCTCTGGCTTTCAGCTGCCGCATAGATAGCCATACAGGGTTCTAGTAATTGCCCACCATCAGTCTTCTATTCCTCACTGCGCACCATAGGTTTCCCCCTGCTGCCCAGGCCCCCCTGTGTGCCCCACCCCTGCAGTCCAGCCAGCTTTCCTCATCTCCTTCCCATCGGCAACTGCAGGCACACAATAGGATCCTTCAGGATGGAGAGTGGGGGGAAGGGTCCGGTAAATGTGTCACATTTACCTGCCCCTTCCTTTCCCGAAGGAACACAATGAGTGATCGATACCGACCACTCACTGTGTTCATTACGGAAGCATAGCAAACTGTGTTTTTTGGGGGGGTTGCTGTCAGGTTGGCTGTATGGGGCCCCATGGTTTCTAACAGCAGCCCTAATTTCATACAAGGTGTTCTGTAAATGGCAGTTGTGCCAAGCAAGTGACCTTGTATGGTCAGTATGTGGTGGAGCAGCCCATAAGCACAGGACCTGGAAGATCGCTGCAGTGATTGTCAGCTTCTACATCGGTCCCTAATGCCGCGTACACACCATCACTTTATGTGATGAAAAAAAATGACGTTTTTAAAAACGTCACTTTAATTGACTGTGTGTGGGGGAAAACGTCGTTTTATGTCTTGTAAAAAACGACCCAAAAAAATTGAAGCATGCTTCAATTTTATGTGTTGTTTTTCAAAAGTGCACTTTTTACTTCACAGAAATTGACCGTGTGTAGCAAAAAACGTCATTTTCTAAGACGTTTTTTCATCCACGCATGCCCAGAAGCTACTTATGAAGCGGGCTTCAATGGTAAAACGTGGTGGAACGTAACCTCACTTTGCAAGAACATTGTGAGAAAACGATGGTGTGTAGGCAACTTCGTCTTTGAAAATTGAAGTTTCAAAAACGTCATTTTTTACTTCACAGAAAGTGTAGTTTTTTTTCATCACATAAAGTGATGGTGTGTATGCGGCATTAGATGTGGAATAATCATCACTTTTTTTCAGAGATATTTGCATGCAGATTTGATGTAGATTTAAGTATATTGGCAATGTATTAACTTTTTAAAACCTTTTCTTCTGTTCCCAATTATTTATGTGCATATTTATTTTGTTTTATGCATGCCGTGCTTCCTCTGAAGCAGTGCAGGACTATTAACAGAGAAAGCACAAAATAATTTTACTGAAATGGACTTTCTCAGAAATGAAAACCAGTTCAACTCAGGCTTCACTGTTTAATAAAAAAAAACATATCTGAAATGATAAGGTTGCCGTTAAGGAACACTTTTTTTATTAAATGTTAGTTTGCTGGCGGTCATACTGATCATTTTCACAGACCAAGAACAAGTATTAATGTAAGGACTTCTGAATTTTCTTCAACTGTTCAGCTGTTTTGGGTCAGTGACTTGAAAAATAGTGAATGTGTTTCATCTGTAGTTTCTGTTTCAAAGTACAAGTGTTGAGTTCCCATTGGTTCTTCCTTGTCCCCTACCTCATCTATGACAAGGCTAAGGGGAGTGTCTCTGTGATAAAAAGTGTATGTTTTATTCCTAATAAACAGTTTTATGCTCTGCATGTTTAACCCTCAACACCTGTGTGGTTTGACTCGTGATTAGGGGGTGGTTATGGTGAGTCTGCCGGCTGTGGGTGCATTTGGAGAACAGGAGACACAGGTCTGGCGCAGGTGCCCAGCCGGGGTATCCATGATCCGTCACACTCCCCTTCTCGGGTTTTGCGCTGGCCCTCTTGGCCCCTCCCTCTTGCCTCCATAGTACTTGTTGTGGGGGTCACTCGTGTGTGCTCGCTCCCGAGCCAACTATCTTCGTTTATAAGACTCAGAGAGCGTGGTTCAGCACCGGAAGCCAATGGTTCCTGCATCTCAGCCAGCCCATCAGGAGGGAGAGATTAGGGAGAGCCTAGGGTCTTGCGCACATCACTGGATTGAGATAGGGCTTAGGAAAGTATTAGTAGGGGGGCTGATGGGGGAGCTGCACACTGAAGGTTTTTTACCTTCATGCATAACATTTACCTGCAAATTTATTTTACCTTTATGCGTAAAAAACCTTCAGCCTTTACAACCTCTTTAACCTTCTCCTACCTCAACACATTCTCTAACATAAGCCTTTGACATTAAATGGACCTGATTGCAAACTGGAAATATTTCCTTTTCTCTGAAAAATCTACATTTTGTCTTTAACACTTACCAAAAAATAGCAATATACTTCCTGTGCATAGCTACTCTTTTGCCTTGAGCGTTATAACTGTATATCCGCAGTGTTAAATCATCTAGGGCACTACTCTTCTGACTCCTAGATTTAGCTTAAAGCGGAGTTCCGGACACAATTTCACTTTTTAAATATAAATACCCCTGTAATACACAAGCTTAATGTATTCTAGTAAAGTTGGCCTGTAAACTAAGGTCCGTTTTGTTAGGTTGTTACAGCATTTAGACACTTTATAAAATGGAAATTGACTGGGGCCATCTTAAGTGTGGGCATCATGAAGCCAGACTGTATGACTTCCTGGATTTCAGCCTTGCAGATCTCGCACATGCTCAGTGCTGCACAAGCAGTGTCAGATCAGGTTTCAGCACCTGTGCTGTCCAAGTCACATGATTCTTTGAGACTGGGGAGTGCACAGACTCCTGGAAAGTTACACCCACTACATTCCCAGGAGTCTGTGCGGTGTAGGTTAGGAAGCATTAAGCACCTAGGTGCAGGAAGTGGGAAGATTAACTATTCTGCCTAGCAACAACACTTTGAAGGCATCTAAAAAAAAATTTTTTTTTCATAAAGGACTAATGACATTTTTTTAAAAATACTGATGTAATGTTATTTTTATGGGTGGAACTCCACTTTAAGAAATCTGGAGTGTGTTGTCACATTTAAACATTTTTGTGCACCTGTTTTGTTGCAAACATTGGTCAAATTCTTAATAAATACTGACTGCAAAAAAGAAAAAAGAGATTTGGAGTGAGATTTTGTAATGTCAATTCTGTATAATTAAGGGAAAAACTTTCTTTAAAATTTTGAATGGAGGATTAGAAAACTTGTACATTTTTACTGCTGTCTGTGCCCGCATTAAGGAGTTTCAACCTCTCTATTTGTCCTGTTTACCATTGTTATTGAAAATAAAAGAAAATCACACATTTTGGGTTGTCCCCAAAAAAGTAAGAGGGGAAATCTTCCAATTGGGGCACTAGTTTTGGTGACCGGGGGGGGGGGGGTCCCCAAGGAATTCCTTTAATGTTGCAGGGATCTCACTTATGCCCTGTACACACGTTCGGTCCATCCGATGAAAACGGACCGATGGATTTTTTTCATCAGATATCCGATGAAGCTGACTTTCATCAGTCTTGCCTACACACCATTAGTTAAAAATCTGTTCATGTCCAACGCGGTGACGTAAAACACAACGACGTGCAGAGAAAAATGAAGTTCAATGCTTCCAAGCATGGGTCGACTTGATTCTAAGCATCCGTGGATTTTTGAACGATGGATTTCCCCACAGACGATCGTTTTTTTATATTGTTTTTTTAACCATCAGAAAATTTTAAAACAGGTTCTATTTTTTTTTCTCTGATGGGGAAAAAAAACATGGGGCCCACACACGATCAGTTCGTCCGATGGAAATGGTACGTTTTCATCAGATGAACCGATCTTGTGTACAGGACATTACTGTTTGGCTATGGGGCTGGAAGTGAAGGAAAATTTCCGCAATGGGATACAGATGGTGAAAAAAAAAAATCTGATGGGTTATATCCAAAATGGAAAAAAGTTTTGCCTTTAGTTCTACTTTAAGATGCCAAATTGTCTACCTTAATTATTTTTTTTAAATTCCTCCACAAACTTGCCAAAAGTATACAGTGCCGAGATCCTAGTGCCATAAAAAATAGCTGCTAGTTTTTGGTTTTGTTAAAATAAATTTGAGCAAGATTTTATAATTACATGTGTACAGGCTCCGGAGAAGGATGTAAATGAATATAAAACTAATGATCATCTCCTTGCAAAAATGTATATTTCAAATATCCGTTGCTGCTGCCGCCATGTTGGGTACTTTGATGATGGGACCCCCCTCTTATGGATATTCTATATAATGTACAATGACAAATAATTGGGGGAACCAGATGCATTTTTACTTCTTCCCATTAGGAGGTAGACGAGACACAAACTGCTGTGGGTAACTTCCCAGAAAAGACAATCATCGCACATCACCATTGCAAAACCCGATTACCTGGAATTCATCAAGTCAATAGATTTGTCATTCTGCATTCAGTGCAAAGATAAAATGTGTTGTTGTGGATCACGAAACATAGTAAAATAGGATAACGGTATAAATGTGTATTTGCAGGACTTTTAGCGCTTGATTTGGAATTTCAAAAAGGGCAAAGGACTGCAGAGTGGGGTCCTTCTTTGCGTGATCATGTCGCTGCATGGTTGGAATTTCCATTTGCATTGACTTTCCATTAGCTGCCCATTGCCAGGGTCCTAATGGGCTTCCCACTCCTGGATGAGGCACTGAGGAGGGTCGTAGGATTGTGGACAGTGAGTAAAAAAGTGGTTTAAAGTTTATTTTAAAGAAAAATTACAAAGGGCTGAGGGTGAAAGATTGGATGAGGCATTTAGGCTTCCCTAAAAATGACTTTTAAGGAGGCACAATTAATACAGCAAAATCTATTTTTTTAAACCACAGAAATCTTTCTTTAACCTTGAATATTGAGTCTTTACTTGTGTGGGGGGCACATACTTTCCTTTTCTTCCAAAGAATGACCTCCATTCATCAGAATAAGGGATCCATTCTACAAATTGGGACAAAAATCCCACCGATCAGACAGCTGGACATCTGTTATTATACTAGGGTGAAATACTAGGGTCAAGTCTCTTGAAGCAGAGCTAAACCCTCCTCTTCTTTACAGCTAAGGAAGCTGACATCTTGGCTTTACATTGCTGGAGATCGAGACTGGATTACATCGCTGGAATTCTTTTTTTATTTATTTTTTATTAATAAAGGACTTGTCCCAAGCTGTGTACTGTGGTTTTAAAAATGTTGACATCTTTTTTTGTAAAATGGTAGGGGTACAATGTACCCCTTACCAATTCACACAGGGGGCCGGGATCTGGGGGTCCCCTTTGTTAAAGGGGGCTTCCAGATTCTGATAAGCCCCCACCCGCAGACCCCCACAACCACCGGCAAGGGTTGTGGGGATGAGGCCCTTGTCCCCGTCAACATGGGGACATCCTCCCCATGTTGAGGGCATGTGGCCTGGTACGGCTCAGGAGGGGGGGCGCTCTCTCGCCCCCCCTCTTTTCCTGCGGCCTGCCAGGCTGCGTGCTCAGATAAGAGTCTGGTATGGATTTTGGGGGGGAACCCCACGCCATTTTTTTTTTATTTTGAAGCGGGTCTTCCTTTAAAGGGTCACTAAAGGAAAAAAAATTTTTTGCTGAAATTACTGTTTACAGGGTAGAGAGACATAAAAGTTAACTGATTCCTTTTAAAAAATAGATAAAAATCAATCATATAATGTGCCTCTAGTTTCACTTTCGTTTTTAAACTGGTTTCACGTTTCTGTGAAGTAAAGAGATCCACAGAACAAAAACAAACAAATCCAGGGCAGTGTTTTGTTTTTAAAATGAATCTGATTGGTTCTGAGGAGTTTTAGACACACAGCTTGGACCACAGTGAAAAGCTGCCATGAGATTTTTCATAAGGAGCCAGACAAGCAGGAAGTGTGGAGATCAGAGCAGAATTACAGCTACTTCAAAGCAAAAATGAACAATGAGGACATGAAACCAGTACTGCAGTAAGGTAAAGGAAGCTATTTAGCTAAAAAAAAAAATTCCTTTAGAGATCCTTTAATATCCATACCAAACCTGAAGGGCCTGATATGGAATTTGGGGGGACCCCCACACATTTTTTTTTACATTTTGGTTCGGGGTTCCTCCTAATATTCATACCAGACCCAAAGGGCCTGGTAATGGACTGGGGGGGGGGGGACCCATGCCATTTTTTTCAATGACTTTTATCTGTATTGCCGGGACCCGACAATTCATTATAGCCGCGAGTAGTTTTAAATTACTTTTTTTCCTTTAGAAATGTCAGTTTTTTGCAGGGACTGTTATAAACACGGGAAACACGTGCTACTTTACAGGAATACTATAGACACCCCCCAGGTAAGAAATTTAAAGGAATAATTTTAGTTTTATTGTTTCACTTTAAGCATTATTAAAATCCCCAAAAAACTGCAGTTTTTAAAACTTTTTTTTGCATTGATACATGTCCCCTGGGACCCAGGTCCCCAAACACTTTTTATGACAATAACTTGCATATTAACCTTAAATATTAGCACTTTTGTTTTCTCCCTTAGACTTTTAAAGGGTGTTTTGCGGCTTACGGATTTGCCACGAACACCCAAAATTGTTCGCTATTCGGCGAATAGCCAATGGTCGAGTCGAACTTATGTTCGACCCGAAATAAAAAGCTCATCCCTAATCAATATATCAAGGTACTGGTAATCTGGAAATGAATACATGTCATTACCTGCAAAAACATATCACATTTGTATAGCCAGAATAAAAAAAGTGATTGTTCATTACCCTATAGCCTCATCATACACACTATTAGATTTTCTGCAGATTTTTGTCTTCAGATTTACCCAGGGCTTTTTTTCAGCTGGAACAGTTCCACCACCTCTGGCTCAGGCTCTCTGCCTACCACTCTTACCTGTAAACACACAAGTCACCTACAGTAGAGGAACTAGAGCCCGCTGGGTGCTTCAGCTTAATACAGCAGCAAAAGTAAGATGTGTGGACTATGGTGGAGATTTTAAGGAAGGGGGGGGGGTTGCATGGAGAGGTCAGAGCTGAAGATGGGTGAAAGCGGGATTTGGATGGGGGATGCAGAGGTAAGTGGCTGTGGAAGAAGGCTGTGCACTCTCTTTGCATACACAGAATCTCAATTATGATATATAATTTTCATCTGAATAGTATCTTTAGTATGATCTACGTGTATTTGTATGACATTGCTTTTGATTTACATATAATCAATTTGAGAGAATAGAAAATTTGAACTGGTAAGATTGATGGTTATTCATGACTACAGATGGACATCTGGCAAAACATAGAGGAAGACAGAGCTGAAGATAATAAACTTTGCAAACCAGAGGGATTCTATGAATGGGGTTTGGCGCCGGACTGACCTACTTAATTCATGTTTAGGTCCCTTGTCAAGATAAATCTCTATGTGACCAGACAGAGTGGTGCATCAGATAGTGTGGTCATTAGATGTTCAGTAGAATCAACTATAGTAGCGTACTTCCTGACCTCTAACCGGGAAGGCCACAAGTGAAGGGCAGAATCCATCACTGTAATTGTTAATGAACTTTGCATAAGTTTGTTAAAGAAAATGAAGAGTCAATTTTAAGAGGTGTCCTTAAAATGTAATCATACATATGGCATTCTATTTCACGGGCTTCCCAAGAAAGACCGACTGTTTCCTTGAAGGGCTTGTACTCTATCAGCTTATCCTATCCTCTGAATTATATTTGACATGTAGACAGCAGTCCAGTTTTCAGTACTATTCACATCAAGGATAGGAAATAGGTTTTGGTCCATAATTTGTGAGTTTGTAGGAATGGGTCGTAGTTTATACATACTGTATTTATTGGCGTATAACACTCACTTTTTTTCCCTGAAAATAGAGGGTAAATTGTGCCTGCGTGTTATACGCAGGAGGCGATGGAAAGAGTTTTTCCTGAAACTTCCCTCTGAAGCCTCGTACACACGACCGAGAAACTCGACGGGCGAAACACATAATTTTGCTCGTCGAGTTCCTTGTTAGGCTGTCGAGGATCTTGGCGAGCCAAATTTCCCCAATCCTGTCGAGGAAAAAGAACACATGCTCTCTTTTTGGCTCGACGAGATCCTCGACAGTTTCCTTGTCGAAAAGTGTACACACGACCGGTTTCCTTGGCAAAAAAAAAATCCCAGCAATTTCTTGCTGGTTTTTGACGAGGAACTTGTCGTGTGTACGAGGCCTTAAAGTTAGGGTGTGTGTTATAAGCCTGTGCGTGTTATACGCCGATACTGTAGTTACTGTATATAACAATTATGGTTAAAAAAATACCAAAGTCTATCAGGATGTAACAGACCTGACAATTGTAAGCACTGCATCTTGGGAGGAGGTCATCTGTTCCTCCATACCCAGAATCTTTAGATATTTATTTCATATTCTGATGGAGCACTGGAGCAGACAGGTGGGGTGTTCTTTCCAGAGCACCTATTAGTTTGCCCTGAAGGAATCTTAGAAATTGAAATCAGGCATTTTAGACATGGTATAAAAATAAATCAGACATATGGGCAGAGAATTCCAAATCCTGATCAGCCTTATAATTTAATAAATCTTCCATTGCTGCAGATGAGATTACCCCTTAGCTCATGTCTTGATAACTGTTAATATCAGGACAGGGAAAAATCTGTTTGAACAGGAGAGGAGGTCAATGGAGACACTTGCCCCTGTGTAAACTGTCAAAGTTGGGGTTTCCTCTCACATATAGGAATTTTGCACTTACCTCCCTGTGTGTCACTGTAACAGGAAGTGAGGCGGGTGAGGCAAGAAAAAGAAGCTGAAGGAAATTCTAACTCCGACCCACTCTGTCCAATATGAGAAAAATGTGTTGGTTGAACTTTTATTGTAAGTGCAGTTTTTTATATTGCACTGAACTACTCTTTTGTGTCTTTTGGTATATCAAGCTCCTCATTTTACTAATACCTTTAGCCAAAGCTATAATGATACCTCTATGATTGATTGTACTGTAGTTATACACACAGTATGATACTGTATATAATACAATTCACCAGTATCATTATTTAACATTTATAATGGTTTATAATAATTATTTATGGATCTGTCTAATATTTTGAGACATTTTGGGATTGGGTGTGCTATTTTGCAATAGCTACAGTAAGAAAAAAAAAGGAAGACTCCAAGAAACTATTAAAATATACAGCAAAGTGATTTCAAAAATCATATCACAGGCATTATGTGGAAGAGGGTTAACAGCAAAGTCCTCTTTTAACCTTCTGTGTCTGATGTGGCATGTCATATGCCAAAAATTACAAATAACATTGATGTCTAATGAGCTTTTTTCTTTCCTAGTGCCAAGGCGACATGCTAATACAGCCAATGTTACCATGACTTTTCTCTTATTACAAAGATCACGTAATTCCTTCAACCCTGCAGCTGGGGCATAGGAAGTACAACAGAGTCATATTCACAGCCTAAAGCTGGCAGTAATCCTTTAGAGGTATCTATAGCCTGAGTACCAGCAGGAAATGACCGGAAATTGTATTAACTCTTCTATAGTCTGCATTGTGTCCTGGTGATTACTTAATTTAAATGTAATTTACTCTGTAGTCAAAGCTGTCCCAGCAAAATGTAAAGCCCAATGCCCTGTACACACAACCGGTTTTCCCGTCGGGAAAACTGCGATGACTGCTTTTGGCAAGGAAAACCGGCCATGTGTATGCTCCATCGCAGTTCTCCCGACAGGAAAACCGCCAGGAATCCCGGCGGGAAAAACGAGAACCTGATGCCCGGAACAAACAGTTAAGGGCGGCAAGTTGCTTTCTAGCAGGACTAAATGTAGTGTGGGGGAATCCGCCCACTCGTTAACAAGTGATTGCAGCAATGTCGCCGAAATCACTTGTAAAATGTGTGCTGCAGTCCGTCAGTCCCCTCCCTCCCCACATACCTCTCTCTGCTGGCTCTGTCTTCAGGACTCCCCCCTCCCCCCGGCCACCGAACCTGTCTCCTGTCCCTGCCGCTGATGTACAAAGTGAGAGGGGTGAGCTGTGCTCTTATAATCTCAGCTGTGACAGGAGTTCTAGCACAGTGCTAGGACTCCTGTTTCGGAGGTGACAGGGTCAATAAAGAGAACCGGTCACCTTCAATTACTATCACACAGGGAATTGTTTTCTCCTGTGTGATAGCAATAAAGTTAAGTGGAATTTTTTTTATAAAAAAAAAATAAAAAAAATAAGAAGAAATAATAATTAAATTAATAAAATAAAAAAATGATTAATAATTAAAGAATAAGAAAAAATAATATTAAAAATAAGAAAATTATACAAAAATAAAAAAAAGTAAATGACAAGATACAAATAAAAAGTAAAAAAAACAAACAAAAAATATTTGAACTAACCGTGCCGCCCCTGCCACCCGGTTGCCATTCTCCGTTGATTTGGGGGGGGGGTGATTCGGTTGACAGGGAGGGGGTGTATTGCGGAACCTGGCCTTGGGGCGGCAGGGAGAGCAAATACGGCCCTGGCAACATGCCGCCAATGTTTGGCAATAAGAAGCTGAAGACTGGAGAAGTGGTGGCCTGGCAGAAAGGCAAAATGATGGCACTGTGATGGTGTGACAAGAAAGATGTGTGCCTAGTGAGTACAGTTCATAATACCTCCACTATCATGGTACGCACAAAAGGTGGGAAAGAAATCACAAAGCCACAAGTAGTGATAGACAACACCATGGGAGGTGTTGACAGAGCTGACCAAGCAATGACATTTTATCCAGCAATGAGGAAACAGCAAAAGTAGTACTACAAGAAGATCTTCAGGCATCTTCTAGAGCAATGCTTGTGGAATGCCTACATTCTGCTCAAAAAAAATGAGGGACAAGCCTGTGATTCATTCTGACTTAATATTTAAAGTTGCCGAACGGATTTTGTGAATTACCAAACACCATCAATGGCTGTGAATAGAGCTGGATGTCAACAAATGGGTCAGTTCATGAACTACATCCCACCAACTGAGAAAAAGTTAGCACCTACAAGGATGTGCATGGTTTGTTGCTTGAAGCGAGATGACAGTGTAAAGAAAATACGAAAGGAAACCAGGTCCCATTGTCCCAATTGTGACGGACAGTCCCATGTTTTAAAATGTATCATACCGGGGATGTTTAATAAACCAATATGAAGTGACTAGCATTATGCCGCGTACAGATGATCGGAAATTCCGACAACAAAACCGTGGATTTTTTTCCGACGGATATTGGCTCAAACTTGTCTTCCATACACACGGTCGCACAAATGTTTTTTGGAAATTCCGAACACAAACAACGTGGTGACGTACAAGACGTACGACAGCACTAATAAAGGGAAGTTCAATACCAGTCGTGTTAGTATAAGTTTGGTGAGAGACGATTTGCAGTTTTCAGCCTCGTGCTTTTCAGTGTGACGAATGTGCTATCTCCATTACGAACACTAGTTTTACCAGACCGAGCGCTTCTGTCTCGTACTTGATTCAGAGCATGCATGGAATTTTGTGCGTTGGAATTGTCCACGCACGTTCGGAATTTACGAGAATGGATTTTGTTGTCGGAAAATTTGAGAACCAGCTCTCAAATCTTTGCTGTCGGAAATTCCGACAGCAAATGTCCAATGGAGCCTACACACAGTCGGAATTTCCAACAACAAGTTCCAATCGAACATTTGTTGTTGTACGCGGCATAACAGTGACTAGTAATATTGCACCCTTGTTTTTTTCTAATTTCTGTGTTTATGATTTGATTACATTATTGAATACAATTTACTATTATTATTTGTTATAATTATAATTATAGTTATTATACTATTGTAGCGCCCTGCTACTTTCATAGCTGGTGCTGCGTTAAATTTAGAGGGTGGTCAGAGATTTAATTACCTCTGGCTGTATTGTTTTTACCAAATTTGGGCCTCTGTTCCAGCCATGGCTGTACTGTGAGTGACCACTATTGCTGTCTGGGGTGTTGGTACCACCCCAGGCCAAGGATGGCAGCAGTCGAGTCAGGGCGTATTGGGTGCTTTGCCTCGGCAGCCAATCAGTGGGGGTTGATCGCCTCGTTGTGCATGCTGGGGGTGAGTACTTAATGGACAGACGTCATTGGTTCGTGGTCGTTGATCGCTGGTCTGTCCCACCACCCCCGGTGTGTGGCCCTCATGGCCGGGGGTGCGTGTTTAAGTGTTCCTGGCTCTGGGACTGCGTTGGTCCGGGGTTATGTTCTACTAAGTAGGCCCGGTAGTCAGAATGGGTCCACAATTGCAGAGTGGTCCTATGCTGTCCATCCTGAGGAAGACACCCGTTGAAGAACCTGTCTTGGAGAGCACCGAGCACAAGGCTGGTATCTCAGGAGAGGCCTTGAACTTCATCGAAGGACGCACCATTACTGAAAGGCTAAATGATGGTCGCCTGTCAGTTCTAAGTTCACAAAAATGTTTTCAAGAAAGATCCGGGTGCTTAATCCTGTGTTGAGAAGGATTCTGGACCGAATACATCTCCACCCTTGGGAAGGTCTTTGGCAGAGACTTTGCTAAAGTTTCCATGTGACATTCTGACTGCTAGGCTGGTGAGAGAGGCCTATCCAGGTGCACAATACCCGCTCTGGATAGAGTGGTGACGAAAGTTCAATCGCTGGAAGCAGGATTGTTTCCAAACAAAGTTATACACCTGAACCTACTACCTACTACTCTTTCTACCGCATCAACTACTACTTTTATTATTTTACCCCGCTGGGTAATAAAGCACAGAAAAAGACACCTAAAGTGTGGACATTGCAGTTCTTCTCAACTTTCATCGTATACCCTAGACGGCGAAGGAATAGAGGTAACATGAAAGGTAAAGTGACGAGCGCAATAAATGTGACTAAGTAATCAAAGTGTTAATCAGTGTACACTGATAATGAACTAAAATTGAAACAAAGTGCTAGAAATAACATTTAAAACATCCATAATGAAAAAATCGTTCAGCCAGCAAGTGGCCAGTGAAAAAATGATATGCACAAGAATAGCTGCAAAAGTCAGCAGGCAAACATAAATATGAAGCCTAAATAAGTCCTGGAATAATAGGCTAGCAGTGCAGCCTTTATGATATTAAGTGCATAAAAGTGTAGGAAGTTCCAAAGAAAAAAACTTCTCCAATAGTGATAGAATAGTGTGTTTAGGATCTTCTCATGTAGATCTTCAAATAATGTGAGCTCACAATGCGCTTACCTTCCCAAGGTAGTAATCAAGCCTTGATTAAATGGATATCCACAAGAGGTGTTGTTGAATCTGCAACTGGCTCTGGATGTCCAAGGCGTCCTGTGTAATCCTATGTTTGTAGGCTCCAGACTTCTATTTGGCAGCGGTGGTGCTCAGCATGGGGAAATAAAAAGGTTGCTTCCCATAGTGTAGTAAACCAAGGCTATTTTATTAATAAAAACGCTAACAAGTGCATTTTAAAAGATCAGAAAAAACGAAACTGAAAAAAACAGCTGATGACAGCTTACTGATGTATTGCTTAAAGAGCAGTCCGTCCCTTACATGTTACGCCACGTCACGTGGCTTCATCAGAGGTGCATCAGAGCACCTCTGATGAAGCCACGTGACGTGGCGTAACATGTAAGGGACGGACTGCTCTTTAAGCAATACATCAGTAAGCTGTCATCAGCTGTTTTTTTCAGTTTCGTTTTTTCTGATCTTTTAAAATGCACTTGTTAGCGTTTTTATTAATAAAATAGCCTTGGTTTACTACACTATGGGAAGCAACCTTTTTATTTCCCCATGCTGAGCACCACCGCTGCCAAATAGAAGTCTGGAGCCTACAAACATAGGATTACACAGGACGCCTTGGACATCCAGAGCCAGTTGCAGATTCAACAACACCTCTTGTGGATATCCATTTAATCAAGGCTTGATTACTACCTTGGGAAGGTAAGCGCATTGTGAGCTCACATTATTTGAAGATCTACATGAGAAGATCCTAAACACACTATTCTATCACTATTGGAGAAGTTTTTTTCTTTGGAACTTCCTACACTTTTATGCACTTAATATCATAAAGGCTGCACTGCTAGCCTATTATTCCAGGACTTATTTAGGCTTCATATTTATGTTTGCCTGCTGACTTTTGCAGCTATTCTTGTGCATATCATTTTTTCACTGGCCACTTGCTGGCTGAACGATTTTTTCATTATGGATGTTTTAAATGTTATTTCTAGCACTTTGTTTCAATTTTAGTTCATTATCAGTGTACACTGATTAACACTTTGATTACTTAGTCACATTTATTGCGCTCGTCACTTTACCTTTCACAATTTTATTGTATTTTATTCGATATTTATACACTATTAGATTGAGCAGCATCATCACTTTAGTTCATTATTATTATTTTACTTTACATCTCAAGGTTTACTAGGTAGGCGCAAGAGCACCCTCACTTTATCAATAGAGGTAACATGCCACGCAAAACTAACCAGCTACTCCTTCGGGGGTAGTGCTACACTATAATTTATGATTTTGCGTTTCAAACTTTATCTTACAATATAAAACATCATATTTTTTATGCAAAACAATGTACCACTTTGACATTAAAAAATCAGATATAATCAGACCGCCAGGGAGGTTAAATTGTTCTCTAAGTCACAGCAATCTTTTAGTTAGACACTTTTTATTCTCGCGTTCTCGTTCTGCACAATATGTAAATGATCATGTGCACGCATTTGTGCTCATTCACACACACATTTGCACGCATGAGGTGTAAATTACTGACCAAATTACTGAAGGATGCACAGAGCTTGTTTGTGCACGTGTCCATAGGCACATTACAATTACCGGTAATAGGCTGTACTTTAGCTGCAGTGTGCAAGAGGCCTTACAACGTCTTTTCGTTTTGCCACATTTTGGCAATGTAAAATATAATTATATAGTGATAAACAAAGCCCTTTTATTTTTTATTCTAAATACAGGCTGCAATTTTGGGTGCTGATAAATATGGCATTATGTGCAAAATGGAATTAGTGACTTAATTCAGTTTTCTGAAAATAGTATAACAGCAACAAACAACATCAGATGACCCTGTTTAAAGGCCTTTGAAAAATTATAAACCTAATTTGTTTTGGCCAAAAAAATAAAAAATAATTGTGGAGCCTAATCTTTAGGACTTTCACAAATATAGATTGTTTGCCTTTCATAAACAGTGTCTAATGGTCAGTCCAGTGATCGCTAGGTGTGGAGTATTTTCTTATGTCTTGGATACTCCAAAAGAAAAAGCTAATTACCGATTCTGTCAATGTCCACCTGTGAGTTTGAAATGTTACTGTTCAATTTTGTCTATTCCAGCACCTCCTGTTGTATTCTCCAATAAATGTATGTAGCGCTACCCCCTCAGGAGCCGGTGATTGATTTAGGATCGGCGTATTAAGTTACCTCTATGTGTTGTCTAGGGGTGAATGTAGTGAGTAGAGCAATAAGCGAATGCCCAATTCGTAGATAAGGTTTTCTGAATGCTTTATTTCTTGGCCCAACACGACCAACATCAACTTGAGGTAGACAGAAAAGGTTGATGAAGTAAAGGAACTTTGCGGTATCAGGCCTTGGATAGAAGGAAAGCAATCCTGCTTTCTGCAGTAGTACAGTTTGTCGCCACTCTAGCCAGAGTGGGTGAAGTGCCCCCGGACAGACCCCTGCCACAGGCCTGGCAGCCGGAGTGCCACTTTAAGGTTGCTGTGAGAAACAGGCCTCTGCCACAGATCTGACTCAGATGAGACAGGCCTAGTACTTGGATGAGCTAGATAATTGAGCAAATCCTCCCAGTAATTAGCGTTAGGGTCACCGGTTGACAGTGCAAGTGTACCTGTCAATGTTCCGGTCACCGATGGTTCGTTCAAGCCCTTTTGGATAACCTGCCTCCGGGTTCTCTTCAAGCCGATCCCCCACCGAACGGCATACAGCCTGGGATCTCCTCAGTAGAAGGGGGACCCAGTTGCTCTGGACCAGGAGGCCCAGAGTCTGGAACTCCGTGTAGCGCGCAACCCCAGGCCAGGTAGGCCATAGTGGTGGGGCCCACGATGTGCGCATACCCCAAAGGTGGGTGCCGCACCTGGAACCAGGAACCCGCAAAGAACCAAGAACAATGGCCTCCGCCACAGAAATAACCCCTACCAGCTTGCACAGCGAGGCTCAACTCCTCTCATTGGCTGCTGGGAAGAAGTGGCTCCACCTGGATCCCCTGGCGCCACCTGCCGTCCAGAGATGAGACCGTATCTCTGGACACACAGACTGACCCACAGGGCAATCCAGAATTTGGCGACAGCCAAATTTAACAAAATTAAGAACGAGAGCAACTTATCTCTCTCATTCTCCCACTAACTTTAGCGTAGTGCCCTTACTGAAAGACTCTGTGATTTCCTGAAGTTCAGGCTGCTTTGATGACAACAGATAGTGAGGCTGCAGATAATGTAAACAAAAACAGCATTGATGGGCTGCAGATGGACATTGACCAGGCTGCATTGGGGACATTGACCAGGCTGCATTGACGACATTGACCAGGCTGCATTGACGACATTGACCAGGCTGCATTGACGACATTGACCAGGCTGCATTGAAGACAATGACCAGGCTGCATTGAAGACAATGACCAGGCTGCATTGAAGACATTGACCAGGCTGCATTGAAGACATTGACCAGGCTGCATTGAAGACATTGACCAGGCTGCATTGAAGACATTGACCAGGCTGCATTGAAGACATTGACCAGGCTGCATTGAAGACATTGACCAGGCTGCATTGAAGACATTGACCAGGCTGCATTGAAGACATTGACCAGGCTGCAGATAGACATTCATGGGCACTGACCCTTAAGTTGCTTCAAAGTGGTTAATTTATAAAAAAAAAACATTTTTTTTCTTGAAACTTCCCTCTTAAATTGGGATGCGTGTTATACGCCAATAAATACGGTAATTCAAAAAAACTCACTGGGAAGGGGGAACCACCTCATAATAGACACAGGGGGTTATTTACGAAAGGCAAATCCACTTTGCACTACAAGTGCAAACTGCACTTGAAATTGCACTGAAAGTGCACTTGGAAGTGCAGTCGCTGTAAATCTAAGGGGTAGATCTGAAATTAGGGGAAGCTCTGCTGATTTTATTATCCAATCATGTGCAAGCTAACATTCTGTTTTTTTTTCTCGCATGTCCCCCTCGGATCTACAGCGACTGCACTTCCAAGTGCACTTTCAGTGCAATTCAAGTACACTTTGCACTTTTAGTGCAAAGTGGATTGGCCTTTAGTAAAATAACCTCCACAGTCTGTATACAGACCCAGAGACTCAACACAGAGATCTCAACAATGGAGTCCCAAAGAGGTATATTTACACCAAACTCTGATTTTTTTTTCTCAGAAATAAAAAAGTAACACTAAAATCTAGTTAAAAAAAAAAAAAGGGAAAAAGTGTATTCAAGTATGCCTTCCCAAAAAAAAAAAAAAAATCTATTTTGATCTTAGGCCTGGTTCACATTAGTACAATTTAATCTTATTTACAATGCAATTATATAGTGCAACGGCAGAAACTTGGTGCGTTTTTCACTCTTTAACCACTTCAACCCCGGACCATATTGCTGGTCAATGACCGGGCCACTTTTTGCGATTCGGCACTGCGTCGCTTTAACTGACAATTGCGCGGTCGTGCGACGTGGCTCCCAAACAAAATTGGTGTCCTTTTTTCCCCACAAATAGAGCTTTCTTTTGGTGGTATTTGATCACCTCTGCGGTTTTTATTTTTTGTGCTATAAACAAAAATTAAACGACAATTTTGAAAAAAAATGAATATTTTTTACTTTTTGCTGTAAAAAATATGCCCAAAAATATATATATAAAAAATATTTTTTTCCTCAGTTTAGGCTGAGTTTAGATTCTTCTACATATTTTTCTAAAAAAAAAAAAATCGGAATAAGCGTTTATTAATTGGTTTGCGCAAATGTTATAGGGTCTACAAAATAGGGCATAGTTTTATGGCATTTTTATTAATATTTTTTTTTTACTAGTAATGGCAACGATCAGCAAATTTTATCGGTAGGGAGCGGGTCGGGGGAAAGCAGAAGTGTTTTTATTAAAAAGTTTCTGCAATGACACAAACACATGGCCTTCAGACTGATAGCCTGGGTAGCAACTGCTATTGTGTTCATACATAATAATACACATCTATATCTGTAATAACAACATTCACACATACAGGAATAACGTCCTCATAGAAAATAATAAACAATTGCACATGTGTTGATATTTTAATTATTCACACAGCAGCCTTTACTGATAACAGGGATGTAAATGAAATCACGTTCACTCTGTTTATAGCCTTAAATATACTCCCTCTTACCTGCAATGACACAAACACGTGACCTTCAGACTGATAGACTGGGTTGCAACTGCTATTGTGTTCCCACCAGAAACAAACGTCAGTCTTTTGGTTCCCCTGCTATTAGCAATGGTTCGATTAGAATGTGCTCTATGTCATTCATCCTTTTCACTCTATACTGCCATCTACTGGTGATTTAATAAAAATACCATAAGTTTTACTTTCTCCACTAGCAAAACTATAATCCTTTTTTTTATGGGGTACCTGATTTTGACATCCCTTACACATGCTGGACATTTTTGCAGCTGCTCCTAGGGACGGCAGATGTTTTTTTTTTTTTTGTTTGCCTCTAAACTCCCTTGCATGTTAGCCTATGTGTTCGTGCACATAGGGGCTTTTAGCAATGCTTAGAGGCAGGGGCTTTTAGAGGCAGAAAAAAAAAAACATCACTGCTAGTGTGTCCATTAGCAACAGCGTTTTGGCAGAAAAAATGCTTACAGCTTGTTATTGCTAGACGTGTTTAGCTCTTGTGCGTTAATTCATTTCAATGGGCAGACTAAATTATCGTTCTGTTCAATGAAATTAATTAACACCCAAGCGATTGATGCCTGTAAACGCGCCTAAATGTGCCTTAACTCGTTACACATTTTTACAAGTATCAGGTGTATTTTCTGCTGAAACACTGCTGCCAAGAGAAAGGCTTTCAGAAGAGTTTCCAAAACATCCTGTGTGCGCAAGGCCTAATAGCTTGGCTTTAGCCGAGGTTCACACTTTGCTTCGGGAATGAACCCATGCGAGTTCAGCTGAACTTGCACAATTTCACTCCCGCTTGTCAGTCCTGATTTCGGCCGCGATTACAGAGACATCATGTGCAGGTTTTTTGCACAGATGGCAATGTAAATTGCGGGCCGAAATTCCAAAAAGTAGTACAGAAACTACTTTTTGAAATCGGTGCAGCGCTGCACCGATTAGAACGTGCTCTTGCCGGCAATTGCAGGCAAATGCTGCCAAATTTACATGCGATTTGACATGTCAAATCACATGTCAAATCACACCAGTGTGAACCAGGGCTTAATGCTAAACATACTGGGGCAGATCCACAAAGCGAGTACGCCGGCGTATCTACTGATACGCCGGCGTACTTTCAAATTTCCCGCGTCGTATCTTTGTTTTGAATCCTCAAAACAAGATACAACGGCATCTGGGTTAGATCCGACAGGCGTACATCTTCGTACGTCTTCAGATCTAAGATGCAATTCTTCAGGGTCCGCTGGGTGGCTTTCCCGTCGTAATCCGCGTTGAGTATGCAAATTAGCTATTTCCAACGATCCACGAACGTACGAGCGGCCGTCGCATTCTTTTACGTCGTCTCTAGTCGGCTTTTTCCGGCGTATAGTTAAAGCTGCTGTTTCGTGGCGTATAGTTAAACCTGCTATGTTAAGTATGGCCGTCGTTCCCGCGTTTAATTTGATTTTTTTTTTTCGTTTGCGTAAGTCGTCCGTGAATCGGGATGGACGTAATTTACGTCCACGTCAAAACCAATGACACTTGCGACGTCATTTAGCGCAATGCACGGCGGGAAATTTAGGGACGGCGCATGCGCAGTTCGTTCGGCGCGGCGACGCGCTTCATTTAAATGAAACACGCCCCCCTACTCGCCGATTTGAATTAGGCGACGTTACGCCGCGAGAGATACACTACGCCACCGTAACTTACGGCGCAAATTCTTTGTGGATTCAAAGCTACAAAAAGTAAGTTACAGCGGCGTAGCGTATCTCACATACGCTGCGCCCATGCAATTCTTTCTGGATCTGCCCCACTCTGTTTTTGTAAGGTAATGTGCTTTCTTAAAGAGGAGGTCTACCCTAAAATAAAAAAAAATTCACCAAAATTGTACAATTTTCTTTTTAAAAACTTTTTTTTACCGCAATTTATCATAAATTGCTGTTGCTATGCGGAACCTAGTCCGGGCTGGTCTTCATCCTTGCGTCGTCTTCTGGGGAATGGTGCGCACTGCCTTCTGGGAACTGTGTGTATCCCAGAGAGCAGCTGCCCATTCACACAGCGCCGCGAGACTCGCACATGCGCAGTAGGAAACATGCAGTGAAGCCGCACGGCTCCACTGCCTGTTTCCCTTATGCCCTGTACACACGATCGGTTCATCCGATGAAAACGGTCTGATGGATTTTTTCATCAGATATCCGATGAAGCTGACTTTCATCAGTCTTGCCTACACACCATCAGTTAAAAAAACGATCGTGTCAGAACGCGGGGATGTAAAACACAACGACGTGCTGAGAAAAATTAAGTTCAATGCTTCCAAGCATGCGTCGACTTGATTCTGAGCATGCATGGATTTTTAATCGATGGACGTGCCCACAGACGATCGTTTTTTCTATCGGTTTTTTAACCATCAGATAATTTTAAAACAAGTTCCTAGTTTTTTCACAGATGGATAAAAAAACGATGGGGTCCACACACGATCGGTTCGTCTGATGAAAACGGAGACTGTTTTCATCAGACTAATCGATCGTGTGTACGTGGCATTAGTGAGCATGGCGGTGCTGGGAGCTGCAACGATCGAGGGATCGGCCTCGGGGAGCCGACATCGCAGGCGCCTAGGACAGGTAAGTGTCCTTATTAAAAGTCAGCAGCTACAGTGTTGCTGGGAGGATGGGTGCCGCACCTGGAACCCGCGAAGAACCAACAAAAATGGCGTCTGCCACAGATATACTCTCCCCCAGCATGCCCCGCAAGGGAAAACCCCTCTAATTGGCTGCTGGGGAAAAGAGGCTCCGCCAGAACGCCTCTAGCGCCAACTGTCGCCCAGGAGTGGGATCGGCACCCCTGGAGCTTTTAACTACCAATTAAACTTGCAGAAGTACTGTAAAAATATGGCCAGTCCAGGAGCTTGATATGATGCTCATAGACACAAGACGGGAATAACTAATATTGTATAAACATATCACACTCCAAATTCCAGGCACTAAGTGAACAGAAGCTTATCAAAAAAGTAATTTGCACAGGAAGGATCCCTGCCCTGTATTCAGCAATACAAGAGACTATCTTCTGCTTGCTGCCTCACCATACACATTCCCTAGAGAATAAATTATTGAGTATCTCACCACATAAGGAAACTCGTTGGCTTACAGATGACGCTGGTACTAGTCGGAGCCCTGCAGGCATTACTTTGAAACGGTAAAGAAAGAGCAAGGCAAGTATGATTGTGGATGGCATCTGCATTCAGATGAGTTCATGAATGGCGTACAGCTCCAGCCCGACAATCGCAGGCGTGGAGTATCTGCTTGGGAATTATTGATTACCTTTCTCATTCTTTGAATTTAAAGATTTGTACTACTTTCTATTTGGTATTGCCTATATTTAATTAATGTCTGTATTTAGAAATTGTGCCCGTAACCTTAAAGGATAACAGAACCTTTAGTACAATTGCCTATTAACCCCTTGCCTGCCGCTGATTGACGGCGGCACAATGGCACTCTTGCGTGAATCGCCGTAGCTGTACAGCGAGAGCTTTAAGAAGTGTACGTCCGCCCCGTGACGTAGGAGCCCATGCGCATGGCCGATGGCCGTCTGCTACCCGCGATTAGGGTTGCCACCTCATCCCTTTAAAACAGAACACATATGAATTACACAGGTTCTGAGGCCAATTTAATGCAGGTAAGGCACCAAATGAGTCTAATTATCACCTTAATTAGCCACAGAACCTGTGTAATTCATATGTGTTCTGTTTTAAAGGGATGAGGTGGCAACCCTACCCGCGATTGGTCCTGAGGACAGAATGGAGATCTGTCAATGTTAACAGACAGATCTCCGGTCTGTCAGGGAAGAGGAGACTAATCTGTTGTTCCTACTGCTTAGGAACAACGATCGGTCACCTCCTCCAGGCAGTCCCATCCCCCCACAGTTAGAAACACTCCCTAGGATGCACATATAACCCCTTGATCGCCCCCAGTGTTAACCCCTTCCCTGCCAGTGACATTTACCCAGTAATTAGTGGCTATTTATGGCACTGATCGCTGTATAAATGTCAATGTCCCCAAAACAGTGTCAAAAGTGTCCGATCTGTCCGCCGCAATGTCGCAGTCCTGCTAAAAAAAAAAATCGCAGTTTGCCACCATTACTAGTAAAAAAAATTATTATAATAAAAATGCCATAAATCTATCCCCTATTTTGTAGGCGCTATAACTTTTGTGCAAAACCAATCAATATATTCCTATTGCAATTTTTTTTTATTTTTCATGTAACCAAACATATGTAAAACAATACATATCGGCCTAAACTGAGGAAGAAATGTTTTTTTTTTTTTATATATATATATATTTTTGGGGGAGATTTATTATAGCAAAAATGTAAAAAAATAGCTTTATTTAACCGCTTAAGGACCGTATCCTGCACATATACGTCGGCAGAATGGCACGGCTGGGCACAAGCACGTACAGGTACGTCCTCTTTAAGTGCCCAGCCGTGGGTCACGGGCGCGCGCCCGTGACCCGGTCTGAAGCTCCGTGACCGTGACTGCGGGACCCGTGGACCCGATAGCCGCTGGAGTCCCGCGATCGGTCCCCGGAGCTGAAGAACGGGGAGAGCTGTGTTTTTTTGTTGTTGTTTGTCTTCATGGCAGTGTTTGGTTAGGTGTTGCAGCCTCTGGGGCCTTTCAAAAAGGTGTGTATATGTAATGACAGATCATGTGACACTTAGATTGCACACAGGTGGACATCATTTCACGAATTATGTAACTTCTGAAGGTAATTGGTTGCACCAGAGCTTTTTATGGGCTTCATAACAAAGGGGGTAAATACATACGCACATGGCAATTATACGTTTTTAATTTCTGAAAAATTGTTTTATGTATATATTTTTCTAATTTTACTTCACCAACTTAGACTATTGTGTTCTCATCCATCACGTATAATTCAGATTAAAGAAAACATTGAACTAAAGGCTGTAATAAAATAACAAAATAGGTAAAAAGCCAAGTGGGTGAATACTTTTGCAAGGCACTGTAACTTCTAGTTTGACGTCCTCCAGCAATGCAGCGTTCGCACTCCCTTACTATTTTCTCCTAGTCTTTCTTCAGTCCGGGGCCTTCTTTCTTCAATAGTTGATAATGTACCTCCTGCACATTCGCCCTGGAGTTACATTGTCCTCACACCTGGCTCCACTCCTTTTGCAAAGTCCCACAGATACCTGTTGAGCCTGCCAGTCAAGTCGACCTAATGTAGCTTTACCTGATGTGGTGGCAATGATGCTGCACTGCTCTTGAGTTCAGGGCAGAGTTGCTACTCTCAAGTAGCCAGAGCCTGCTTGCACAACAGTGGGAGGAGAGAATCATGCAGGGTGGCATTGCTATCAGTATTGTCTCTGCAGATTCACAAAACTGTAGATTGTCAATCATCAGCAGGCCATATTGAGTCCTGCCCAATCCCATTGTGAGCTGCAGTGTCTGGAAGGGGGAACATGTGAGACACAAAAGAGGATTTGGCTCAGTCAGGAAAGTTAAAGGAAGTTTTTTGTTCATCACATAGTATTTAGACAGAAATTTTAGTTTTTCTTTAGTTTTTAATGGTATGTAAGTCCTAACAATTACCGTATTTATCGCCCTATAGCGCGCACCCCAAACCTAGAGGAGAATCCTAGGGAAAAAAAATAAATTCTGACAATTTACAGATACAGTTACTTACAGTTGCCCGGCAGCCTTGTCCGGTCCCGCGTCCGTCTGCGGCATTCGTGGTGTCCTCCCCGCTTCTTCCCGCTTCTCCCGCGCTGTTTTTGAACGCCGCCGCCGACATATACCGAGTTCAGTACACTCGGCTGGGCTCAGCCACGCTCGGCTCCTCTCGCAGGGCCAAGCGTGGCCGAGCCCAGCCGAGCGTACCCGAGTGTACTGCACTCGGTATATGGCGGCGCTCAAAAAGCCGACATATACCGAGTTCAGTACACTCGGGTACACTCGGCTGGGCTCGGCCACGCTCGGCCCTGCGAGAGGAGCCGAGCGTGGCCAAACCCAGCCGAGTGTACCCGAGTGTACTGCACTCGGTATATGTCGGCGGCGGTGCTCAGAAAGCGGGGATCGGCGTATAACTCGCACCCACGATTTTCCCCTGATTTTAAGGGGAAAAAAGTGTGCGTTATATGCCGATAAATACAGTAACTTATTTTATTGCTTTAAGTTTGTTAATATACCATTGAAGTACAAAACAAATACTTGCTGGAAATCTTGTGAGCTTATAACTTCCTGTGCTTTCTGCCTGTACTGATATTGTTATCAATTCTATTGTTCTCTGAGGACTAGGACACGATTAGCTATCAAGGAAAAAGAAATCCGGAGGGCCGCACTCCAATGCTGAGATCCAAAATGCCTTTATTGGCATAAAATCATGAAAAGCGCAACATGTACAAGAAGGGAAGGAAAGGCTGATTAGCTATGTTATGGACAATATTAGAGAACCGACTTCCATAGTCCTATCTGTTTTCTATTGCTTTGATACCTAATGGTAAATGTCTCATATCACCCTTGGGCTGAAAATGTGTTACTGGCAGGATCAAAAGTTTAAAAAAATAAAAATAAACTGAAAATCTATCTACTCTATGTCCGCCGGAGACCCACGATTGCAGTGTACAGAGGCAGAACGGGGAACTACCTATGTAAACAAGGCGATTCCCCACTCTGCCACATCACATGTCAGAGATCTTCTGTTCCCAGTGATCGGGAACAGCAAATTCTGTCATGTCCCTAGTAGCCCATCCCCCCTACAGTTAGAACACACCCAGGGAACATACTTAACCCCTTGATCGCCCCCTAGTGTTAAAGGAGTTGTAAAAGAAAAATGTTTTTTTGCTGAAATGACTGTTTACAGAGTATAGAGACATAATAGTTAACTGATTCCTTTTAAAAATGATTAAAAATAGATAAAAATCAATCATATAATGTACCTGCAGTTTCAGTTTCGTTTTTGCATGCTGTTTCCTGGTTCTGTGATGTACAGAGACTCAGAGCCAATACAGGGCAGTGATGGTTTGTAAAACAAAACTGATTGGTGTTGAGGGGTTTTAGACACACAGTAATCACACCTCCTTGATTAGTGACCACAGAGAGAAAGCTCCCATGATTTTTTTCATCAGGAAACAGACAACCAGGAAGTGTTCAGAACAGAGAAGGATTACAGCAACATCAGAGCAAAAGCGAACAATGAGGACATGAAACCAGGACTGCAGTAAGGTAAAGGAAGCTATTTAGCAAAAAAAAAAAAATTCCTTTGGTAACCCTTTAACCCCTTCCCTGTCAGTGTCATTTTTAAATTATTTAGTGCATTTTTAAAGCATTTATCAATGTAATAATGTCACTAGTCCCCAAAAAGTGTCATTTGGGGTCAGATTTGTCGCAGTCCTGCTAAAAATTGCAGATCGCCGCCATTACCAGTAAAAACAATAAGAAAATAAACAAAAGTCCCTAAATCTTTCCCATAGTTTGTAGACGCCATAACTTTTTCGCAAACCAATCAATATATGCCTATTGCTATTTTACCAAAAATATGTAGAACAACATATTTCGGCCTAAACTGATGAATACATTTTTTATTTTTTTGGGGGTATGTATTATAGCCAAAAGTAAAAAAATAAAATGTTCTCAAAATTGTCAGTCTTTTTTTGTTTATAGCGCAAAAAATAAAAACTGCAAAGGTCATCAAATACCACCAAAGCTCTATTTGTGGGGAAAAAAAGTCAATTTTGTTTGGGTACAGCATCGCATGATTGCGCAATTGTCAGTTAAAGCGACGCAGTGCCGTAGTACAAAAAATGGCCAGGTCATTAAGGGGGCAAATCCTTCCAGGCTGGTTAACTATTGTTAAAATCAGAAGGTCCAAAAGCTACTTACACCCACACTATAAGTCCCACCACTGTGCCACTGTGCCAGGAGCAAAAAAAATTGTTTAAAGCTGCCACTTAATTTTTGTTGTTTTTGGGCTCAAATGCACTTTAATGTCTTGTTTATTATTTTTTTCTTCAATTGAGCTGGGTTGTGTAAGGGTTAAATAACTGTTTTAAATGCAGAATTCAGATTTTGCTTAGTATAGTGTACAGTTATTCTGTGTCCATTTCAACAATGTGCTTTTATTTGATTTCTTTGTTGATAATCAGTTTCAGCAGAGAACATAGTGTAAGGGATTGTGTGTGCTCATTGTGACAAATTATGGATCCTTAGCATCGAACTGTTTAAACTGCTCAGAAAAAAACATTTGTTATAAAGGGAACTGTACTGAAAAATATGCTAGTTTCCTGGCTGCAGAGCTGGATTTCTGCATAGCCAACATAAGTCATGGCCTAGAGTCGCAGACCAGCCATACTTCGTGTTACTGACTGTTAGGGTTGCCACCTGTCCAGGTTTCACCCGGACAGTTCGGGTTTTGAATCATGTGTCTGGGTTTCAGTCCACCTTAAACCTGGACACATTGGCCCAGATTCAGTAGCAATTGCGCCTGCGTAACCATAGTTACGCAGCGCAATTGCTGACTTGGGCCGGCGTAACAATTTCTCCTGATTCAGAGAACTTGTTACGCCGACTGCAGCCTAAAATCTGCGTGGCATAAGGCTCTTATGCCACGCAGATTTTAGGCTGCATTCTAGCGATGACCGCTAGGGGGCGCTCCCATTGTGATCTGTGTATAGTATGCAAATTGCATACTAACACCGATTCACAACGTTGCGCGAGCCCTGCGTACGCAAATTACACATCCTAATAGCAGGCGCAGCCAATGCTATAGGATACCCGGCGTTCCCGCGTCGCGACGTTCGAATTTTACGTCGTTTGCGTAAGTGAATCGTGAATGGCGCTGGACGCCATTCACGTTCACTTTGAAGCAAATGACGTCCTTGCGTCATTTGCCGCAATGCACGTCGGGAAAGTTTCCCAATGGAGCATGCGCTGTACACTCGGCGCGGGAGCGCGCCTAATTTAAATGATTCCCGCCCCCGGCGGGATCATTTACATTGCGTGCGCTTACGCCGGCCAATTTTGCCGGCGCGCCCTCGCAATTTACGGAGCTACTGCTCCGTGAATCGAGGGCAGCGCAAATTATTTGCGGGGGCGTAGGGCAAAATCGTTGCCCTGTGCCTCCGCAAATAATGCGCAAGTCGTACCTGAATCCGGGCCATTATTCAGACTAGGCTGTGGCTCCCCAAGTAACCAAGACAGTCATACACAAATCTGTTGCCGCAGTGGGCTGCTGTTTGGGGGCAGGTCTGACATCACTGAAGAGTGGGATGATGATGTCAGCAAGAGAAATTTGGCCACACCTACTGGCAAGCTCTGTGCGCTACATTACTATCCTTCTTGGGGCACCCAAATGTGTTCCAGGTCTTTTATAATTCTATAGTGTTTACTGCAGAAAAAAATTGCCCTGTGCAGCAAAAGTGTTTGGGTTTTGCTTGAAGAAACGGTGGCAACCCTACTGACTGTCCATGTATGAAAGGTTCCAGACTACCCCCCGGTCTATCTGTGCAATCCAGATGGATTGTCATTGTTTGTGTATGTGCATTGCTTGGATATTTTTGTTGGTGGAATAATGTTCTAGGTAGTCCACCTAGTGTGAAAGGAGCCTTAAGTAGCGCAATGACATATAGCAAAAAATGGTCTGGTCATGAAGGGAGGTAAATTAAGGCTGATTCTAGTATGAATTAAAGTAAAACTGACTAATGCAACACAATAGCCCACTGCACCACACAACACCTTGCTATAAAACAGTTCTATGATACAGGTTTAACTAGAAAATATAGAAGACTAAAATGTCACTGACACAGTGGATCCTCTGTGGTGGCAATATTAAGAATTTATGCAGAACATAGTGGAGCTGACCTGCTTGAATTTGATTTGTATTACATATAGTAGCCTAATATGAAAAAATTAAAGGGGTTGTAAAGGAAAAAAATGTTTTCCCTAAATAGCTTCCTTTATCTTAGTGCAGTCCTCCTTCACTTACCTCATTCTTCCATTTTGCTTTTAAATGTCCTTATTTCTTCTGAGAAATCCTCAGTTCCTGTTCTTCTGTCTGTAACTCCACACAGTAATTCGAGGCTTTCTCCCTGGTGTGAAGAAAGCCTCTTGAGGGGGCGAGCAGGCAAGTCAGGACACTCTCTACTTTGCAGATAGAGAAAGAAGCTGTGTGTTATTGGGTGTCCTGACACTCCTGCTCGCCCCCTCCCCCCTCAAGAGGCTTTCTCCACACCTGGGAGAAAGCCTCGCATTACGGTGGTGTGTTACAGACAGAAGAACAGGAAGTGAGGATTGACTGTGTTTACACACACAGCTCCCGGTTCTCGCTCTGTAACGAGTGATCGCAGGTGCCCAGCGGTGATCGCGGCCACCGGGCACGCGCGTCGGGACAGGGGCGAGCGGGGGGCACGCACGCGCCCCTATTGGCTGATTCGCGAGATGACGTAATATTACGTGATCTCGCGCAGCCGAGCCGACCGACGGCTGGTCGGCAAGCGGTTAATATATTAGCAGAGGTTAAATTAATATTTAAATGTGCAAATCTACTTATAATTTTGACAACCTCTACCTATGCATTTTTTCATCATATGCTTTGTTGGCATTGCACAGGCCT
Source organism: Rana temporaria (assembly GCF_905171775.1). Classification (NCBI taxonomy): domain Eukaryota; kingdom Metazoa; phylum Chordata; class Amphibia; order Anura; family Ranidae; genus Rana; species Rana temporaria. The sequence goes on from NC_053501.1 coordinate 53,605,394, forward strand.
GCAACAGGTTCACTTTAAATGGATTGCTATGGGGGGCACACACAGAAGAGGAGGAGCCTAGAGCACCAGTGGGGGTACCTCAGAAAAGAAACTTAGTACACCATGTTTATTATTTTAGGAGAGAAAAAATTATCCTTTACAACCTCTTTAAGTGCCCCCAACGGAAACATAAATATATGTGTGAGGGAAGATAGATAGTATACTTGACCATCCTTTGGCTGCTATCAATGTGGTGTATTGCACTTATTGCAGAACTTCACTTTTTCAATCAATCTTGACAATTTTAAATCCTCACACTTCTAGCATTAGTAAATAGGAAGGTATATCATATTTGTTTGAAACCTTTTTTTACATTTGTTCAGTTACTTCTTGGTTATCAGGCCTTAGGCAGATGAGGTCATATATTCCAGGAGTCTTCGGGAGAGGAGGAGGGCTTTTCTCAGTTCAGCACACCCCCTGCTTGATCCAGGGCTGTCGTTTAGGCAGGGCAAAAGGGGCAGCTACCCTGGGCCTGTCATTGTTGTGGGGCCCAAAGCAGCTGCCTCATACTTGCCAACTATTCCTGTTTAAATTTCCTTGTCCCTTGAAGTTTGCTGTGTCCTGATATCTCAGTGTGAAGTGCTGCTACTAATGCTGCCCAGCTCTGCCCTATTGTGTACAGATGACTTACCTGCAAACCCTGGCCCGGATTCAGATAGAGATACGACGGCGTATCTCCTGATACGCCGTCGTATCTCTGAGTTCCGTCCGTCGTATCTATGCGCCTGATTCATAGAATCAGGTTCCGCATAGATCTCCCTAAGATCCAACAGGTGTAAGTGACTTACACCGTCGGATCTTAGGCTGCAATTCCAGGCCGGCCGCTAGGTGGCGTTTCGTTTTTTGTATGCGAGGAATATGCAAATGAGGAGTTCTGCTGATTCAGAAAACGAACGCCCGCCCGGCGCTTTTTTTTTACGTCGTTTGCGTTCGGCTTTTTCCGGCGGATAGTTACCCCTGCTATATGCGGCGTATCCTATGTTAAGTATGGCCGCGTTCCCGGGTCTAATTTTGAATTTTTTACGTAAGTCGGTCGCAAATACGGATGGACGTAATTTACGTTCACGTCGAAACCAATGACGTCCTAGCGACGTCATTTGGAGCAATGCACGCTGGGAAATTTAGCCGGCGGCGCATGCGCAGTTCGATTGGCGAGGGGACGCGCCTGATTTAAATAGTAAACTCCCCCTTGCCGCGGAATTTGAATTCCCCCGGGGGATTTACGATCCGCCGGCGCAACTTTAGAGGCAAGTGCTTTCTGAATACAGCACTTGCCTCAAAAACTTGCGTAGGCGGATCGTAAATCAGATAGATTAGCGGATCTTTAGATCCACGTAATCTATCTGAATCTAGCCCCCTGTGTTTACATGTAAATAACCGTCATTCATATGTAAATAACAGACGCATTCATATGTAAATAGCTACAATCATGGGTACAGAGGCTGCAATTAGTGGGCACAGTTATTTTCAGTGTTCTTGTGTGTGGAAATATGTTTCTAATTGATCTATTGTAGTAGTCATCGATAAAAAACGAGAATGGTGGTGTGTGTGTGTGTGGGAGGGGGGGCGGCATTGAAGGACCGGCTTTGGACCCCCCCCCCCCCCCCATGTGAGTGAATATGGGGGACATAGTACCCCTACCCATTTACCAAAAGGTGTAAAAGTGAATAAAGACAGTTTTTGACAAGTCCTTTATTTCAAAAAAATGTTCCCTGGTGTATATCTATCATCAATCATGACACCCGCTACCCCTGCCGGGCCTAAAAAAAAAAACTCTGCTTGCAACGAAAGCTCCCGCGGTCTGTCTGCCCCGCTGTGTGACATTTCATAAATAGCTATGGGGCGGGGCCAGGCGATGACGTCACCTGGTGGCACCATCCCACTTTGAAGTCTGCAGCCCCGCATTCCACCAGTTGCAAACTGCAAAACGCACTAAAAGCGCATAGGTGCGAATGTAGGGTTACTGAATAAGCTGACAGTAGAAGCTGATTGGCTGTCATTCACAACTGCTCCAGTTTTGATAAATCCCCATAATTATATTTAATCTGCTCATCAGTGACTGGAAAAGCATTCTGATTTTACCCTCCAATCAGCTCAATCACACAGAATACACCCAGTTAGGCATCTTTGTATCTGTATAGAATTGTCTGATTCATCTCACTGGGAAGTGCTGGATACAAATTGTCTCGCCATGTCAATTTAACAAAATCAGAGTATTTCCCGAGTGCACAACATGATATTCCAAGGCTTCTTGGCAGTACACTGCCAGTCATTCCAGTCAGTCTCATCAAGATAATAACCAAGCTGCTTGACTGACATAGATTTTTTTTTTTAACTCAAATAAGAGTTCAGCCTAAAATAGAGAAATGTACAAAAACATTTACTAGGATTGTAGGAAAGAAACAACTCCACATGATGTTAATGCCAAAAAGCAGACGAGCAGAGCAGCTGAGTACATTCAAATTATATATAAGAACTCCTGTATGGGCCAGAAGATTTGTAATTCACTCCAGTCAGGTTTATAATCCTAACACACCTGCCAGACAACACAGCCAGATACACTACTGCAGCAGCAGCAACTTGTTTTTCCTCTTTCAAAAAATGATTTAGTTCAGGCATATCCAAAGTCCGGCCCGCGGGCCAATCGCGGTCCGCGTTCTGGTTTCAGATGGCCCGCCTGGTCATTTTGACATGTATGTCTTTTGTGGCCCCCAACGAATCCCGGAGAGCCAGGGGCCACAAAAGAAATGCATGCTGGCTGCCTTGGAGGAGGTGGGACGAGCACCGTGCATACAGGAGTATTTCCTGTTTACACTGCAACAGGAAGTCCTGTCTCCTGCGCTGCCATTGGATGACTTTTCTGTCCATCTCAAGAGGCGGGACTTTCGATTAAAGAGGCAGCCGATAAAACAGGAAATTCTCCTGTATGTTTGTCGGTGCTCGTCCCGCCCCCTCCCTGTCTCCTCCAAGGCTGTGAATGTCCATGAATCAGGCTGCAATGGTAAGTCTGCATTCATTTCAAGGGGGGTGCTGTATTCATGGCAAAGGGGTGCTGTATTCATTTCAAGGGGGGTGCTGTATTCATGACAAAGGGGTGCTGTATTCATGGCAAAGGGGGTGCTGTATTCATGGCAAAGGGGTGCTGTGTTCATGGCAAGGGGGGTGCTGTAATCGTGGCAAGGGGGTGCTGTATTCATGGCAAAGGGGTGCTGTATTCATGGCAAGGGGGTGCTGTATTCATGGCAAAGGGGTGCTGTATTCATGGCAAGGGGGGTGCTGTATTCATGGCAAGGGGGGTGCTGTATTCATGGCAAGGGGGTGCTGTATTCATGGCAAGGGGGTGCTGGCTGTATTCAGGGCAAGGGGGTTCTGCATTCAGGTCAAGTGGGGTTCTGCATTCAGGTCAAGGGTGGTTCTGCATTCATGGCAAGGGGGCTGCTGCATTCAGGACAAGGGGGGTGCTGTATTCAGGGCAACGGGGGTGCTGCATTCAGGACAAGGGGGTGCTGCATTCAGGGCAATGGGGGTGCTGCATTCAGGACAAGGGGGGTGCTGCATTCAGGGCAACGGGGGTGCTGCATTTATGGCACTTGTGAGGCTGTATTGATGGGCAATGACCCTTATTTTGATTCACAGTTCTTTATTTAAAATGTAAGATTTTTTTAAAGTGAAGGTGCGTGTTATACGCCGATAAATACGGTATATCCAAATAACACGCCTGAGCTCATCTCTTCACTACACACAGCCACAAAGGCAAGAGAATTCTTGTTGGGCAGTGTATAAGTGCTCGAATGAACACACTTAGACCAAATTTTAATGGTTCACAGAATGTCAGGCAAAATAGTCGGCCCTCACGCATGTTCACTTCATCAAATCTGGCCCTCTTTGAAAAAAGTTTGGACACCCCTGATTTAGTTGTTCAGTCAATTTTTTTATAGTTTTTAAACTAGTTTCATGTTTTATTTAATTAAAGCAAAACTTTACCCATAATATTTTAAAAACAATTAATGTTCTTTAACCACTTAAGGACCGGAAGGATTTGCCCCCTTAATGACCAGGCCATTTATTGTGATACGAAACCTTGTTGATTTAACTGACTATTAGGCGGTCATGCAAAGTTGTACCCAAACAAACTTGATGTCCTTTTTTCCGCACAAATAGAGTTTTTTTTTTAGTGGTATTTGATCACCTCTGTGTTTTTTTTTTTTTTGCGCTATAAACAAAAAAAGACCATCAATTATTAAAGCGGTGGTTCACCCTCCATAGCAACATTTTAGCATAAAATTAGGCATAGTAGCGCGAGCTACAGTATGCCTGTCTTGATTTTTTTAGCGCGGTACTCACAGTGCAATCGTACATTGAAGATTCCGACTCCCCGCGGGGAATGGGCGTTCCTATCCAGACGGAGGATGATTGACGGCCGGCTCTGGCACGTCACGCTCCCCGAAGACAGCCGGAGTAGGTCTCGGCTCTTCACGTCGCTATACGGCGCCTGTGCACAGACTATGCGCAGGCGCCGTGAAGAGCCAAGCCTATTTCGTCTATTTCCGGAGAAGCGTGACGTGCCAGAGCTGGCCGTCAATCATCCTCCGTCTGGATAGGAACACCCATTCCCCGCGGGGAGTCGGTATCTTCAATGTACGATTGCACTGTGAGTACCGCGCTAATAAAAATCAAGACAGGCATACTGTAGCTCGCGCTACTATGCCTAATTTTATGCTAGAAGAAATTTTTTTTTTTTTTTTGTTTATAGGGTGAACCCCCGCTTTAAAAAAATATATATTTATTTACTTTGTACTATAATAAATATTTTAAAAAAAAAATCTTAAAAAAAGAATTTCTTAATCAGTTTAGGCCAATATTGGTTGGTTTGCACAAAATGTATAGTGTCCACAAATAGGGGATATTTTTATAACATTTTTTTTACCAGTAAATGGTGATCAGCGATTTTTAGAGGACAGATCGGCACTTTTTATATTTTTTGGGGACCATTGATATTTATACAGCAAACAATGCTATAAAAATGAACTGATTACTGTGTAAATGTCACTAGCAGGGAAGGGTTAACACTAGGGGGCAAACAAGGTGTTAAGTGTTCCCTGGGAGGTGTTTTTAACTGTGGGGGGATGGGACTGACTGAAGGAGGAGAGGGAGAAAATTTATGGAAGGAGCTATAACTTTGACTTGCCAAAAGACAACCAAGAAACCTTAAGGATTTATAGAACATCTGTAAAGAAGATTGGACAAAAATCCCTCCTGAGATGTGTGCAAACCTGGTAACCAACTACAAGAAATGTCTGACCTCTGTGCTTGTCAACAAGTGTCTCTCCACCAAGTACCATGTCATGTTTTGCTTGGGGATCATATAATTATATATTCACTGAACTGGAACTTAATTTATAACATTTGTATTGTGTTTTTTTCTGGATTTTTGATTGATATTCTGTCTCTACCATTTAAAATACACCAATGATAAAAGTTATAGACCCTTCATTTCTTTGTAAGTGGGCAAACCTACAAAATCTGCAGGGATCAAATAATTATTTTCCCTACTGTATGTGTCACTGGTGCAAATACAAATGTTAGTGATAATAATAGTGTTATTAATTTGTCATTTTCAATTCCCCTTTTGTAGGCTGCAGCTAAAGTAACCCCAGTTTTGTGGTATAATAAGAAAATATAAGCATAGATAGCGGCGCCAACATTAATATTAGCCAAAAATCACTTTCAAATATACCACTGTGTGCTGTGCTCCAATACACAATAATTTCAACAATTACAGTTAGGTCCATATATATTTGGACACAGGCACAATTTTAGATTTTTTCAGATATTTACCATATTCAAGCTATGCACACTCTCAGGTGTAATTTGAGGGCATGTACATCCAAATCGGAGGAAGGGTTTAGGAATTACAGCTCTTAAGAATAGCCATCCACCCTTTTTCAAGGGACCAAAAGTAATTGGACAATCAAATCAAAAGCTGTTTCATGGCCAGGTGTGGACTACTCTTTCAGGCCTCGTACACACAACCGAGTTTCTGTGTACATTTTTCGACGAGGAAACTGTCGAGGATCCCGTCGAGCCAAAAAGAGAGCATGTCTTCTTTTTCCTCGACGGGAATGGAGAAACTTGCCTTGTCGAGTTCCTCGACAGCCTAACAAGAAACTCGACGAGAAAAACGATGTGTTTCGCCCGTCAAGTTCCTCGGTCGTGTGTATGAGGCTTCATTATTTCTTCATCAATTAAACAGGTAAAAGGTCTGGAGTTGATTTTAAAGCCTCGTACACACGCACGGTTTTCTCTGCAAGAACCAGCAAGAAAACAGCTGGCAGAGCTTTCTTGCCAAGTAAACCGAGCGTGT